>NC_139630.1:5392109-5992109 GCF_964638095.1 Poromitra crassiceps
GAAGGTTTGCTCTTACCTTGAGAATACTGAAGAGGAACAGTTGACAGTTACACATTTACGAGATAAAATGGAGGAATTTCTGACAAATACAGATTCTGAACCATTTGGAAAGGCCTACCTCAAGACAAAAAGAAAAAAGTATGGGGAAAGTGTACATTTTGCTGAAGGAGAAGGCAGGCCTCCAAGACATAGTGACAATGAGGGAAAGAACATCACAGATACTGAGATCTTATTTCAAAACCCAAGCAAATGACGAAGAATCACAGAAACAAGTGATCACAAAAACAAGTGATCATTGAAACAATGGCCTTGTGGATACCCTTCATGGGATGGGATTTAGTTCATCTTATGAAGAAGTCTTGCATTTTGAAAATAATGCAGCAGCTTCAGTTGCCCCAGATATGTTAACGGATGACATGGCTCTTCTTTTTGCTGGTGACAATCTTGACCACAATATCCTTACTATCGATGGCAGGGAGACCTCCCACTGAATGGTCCCATGATCCCAGGATCATAGCAGCACTCACTCCAGGGCGAAAGAAGGATTGTGTCATTCCAATGAGACACGTTACCAACCAGGATTTTTCACTGCAAAATAAAATTCCAATCACCGAACATCGCAAAATGATTTGCGAAACGTGTGCCAAACCATCGTGTTCAAACTACTCCCGGCATTGATCGACTGTGATAGGACAGTTGATATGGTGTGGGAGCTCTCACTAAACTTCAAACAAGAAACCCCTGGGTGGCAGGGAATGATGCATATCATTGATCAAGGATTAGAACACCCAGGTCATTCATCTGTTGTGTTTATGCCTATGATTGACTTGTACTCTGGGGACAAGACATGCATTCTGTCCATGCTGAATTTCATTTGTGATCTCGCTATGAAGCACCATGTTCAGCCCATTATTAAGTTCAATCAGTGGTGGCCCTGTTTTGACTAATTTCACAGTACCACACAGTAATAATTAATTTATTCCTTATTGGTATCAAAAGAAATCTCCTGAAAGCTTCAACATAATGTGAATTATAAGTGAAATCACCATTATGCATTATGGCACGTGGAAAAAGGAGAAATGTCCAATTATATTGGAAATTTGTCTTCACTTTTAACATAAATATGCTTATAACCAATTGCTTTAATATATACTTGTACTTGTAATCACTTCACTATCATTTATATATGCTAATTGGATTCCTAGATCACCAAAACATGGGGTTAGGCACCAAAATTACTTGTCTAGGATGAATAATGAAGGAGTAATGGTCTTTTAAGGAACTGGTGGTTGAAAATTAGACCTTTCTAGTGGTCAGATTTTGGTAGACTTTTGATATGTTATTAAGTACACCTGATACTACAATAAACCATTGAGAAACCTTTTGTTCCAATTTTTTTAGGGTCAAACCATATTTGCAGCTGACTATATACATACATACATATCTATATCTATATATATCTATATCTAGATATATATATATATATATATATATATCAATAGTAGAGCACTCGTGCACATCCAGAGCGGGAGGTGCTGGTCACAGCAAGAACGATTACACTGAATAAGAAATAAATAAACACTAGACTAAAAGTCCAGCGGACCGCAAAAACTCCTCAGACTTGGACCAACTTTTCATGTGGCATTTATTTGCAACAGTTCACAGGTACAACGCGTTTTGCAAATGCTTCATCAGGTTCATTCATGAAAATGAGTGATCACACACACCTTTGTAGTGGGCCGTGTGATAGAACGGCCTGCCTCTGAATGCATAATTCAATCAGTCAATCAGTTCTAAAAGGAACAGGACAGAGTCTTGAACGGTGCACAATCTCTACCAGCATTAAAGGCATTTAGATTACAAATACATATTTTATACATACACATTACTGTAAAAAAAAACAGGTTAAGACACACTAATAATAAAGATTGAAGACTAATGCTTCGAAGTTGTCTTAGATATATAAATTCACACAATGATAAGAGACGAGAGGTCTAAAGTGAGGAGAAAACATCCAGACCAGGGAGTAATCTCCTAGATCAGAGGGCAGTCAAAATACAATACATGTTATGCCATGAAGTAGGCTATATTAGAAAAATAAAAAGCATTTCAGTATATATGTGTGGACCAATAAATGTATACATATATATTTAAAGAGATATATATGTGGACCATCAAATATATATATATGCATATAGAAAAAATAGATAAATACACCACCCACGTTATAAGAAGGAATTTAGTTCTAAGCTCTCATTCAAACCATGAGGCTCCATTGAGTTCAACATGAAAATCCAATAGGACTCTCTCTGTAACAAGAGTTTTTTCATGTCCCCCCCTCTAGGTGGGAGGGAGACTCTCTCAATGCCAACAAATTTAAGGGTGGCCGCTGAGCCATGGCCTTGATCGCTATAGTGCCTTGCTACTATGGCGTAATCCATATTGCCATTCCTGATGGCTGCTTTATGTTCTGCTATGCGCAACTTTAAATTGCGTTTAGTCTGACCAACATAAACCATGCCGCAAGGACACTTCAATAAATAAATAACGTGGGTGGTGTTACAATTAATAATACTTTTTATTTTATACTCCTGTCCGGTCTGAGGATGAAAAAAGACCTTTGTGTTAATGGTATTGGAACAGTGTGTGCATCTTCCACAGCGAAAATTGCCACATAGACCCTTATCAAGCCAACTGGAGCTGCTCGGCGCTCTATACATGGACCTGACTACAGAGTCCCTTATGTTGTTACCTCTATATATACCTATACCTATAGTGTTATACCTATATGTATGTATAACACTGATGATAATGTTTAATGAACTGCACTTTAAAACCAGCATATAATACTGTACTGTATGGAGATGGTATAATTAGGATAATTTTTATAACCTACACGTATAATTATCGGTACTTGAATTGAAAGTCTCTCCTCTCTCCGCATTCTCCCTCCCTTTCTGTCTGTTTCTCTCTCTCTGTCTCCCTCCTCTCTGTCTGTTTCTCTCTCTCTCTCTCCCTCCCTCTCTGTCTGTTTCTCTCTCTCTCTCTCTCTCTCTCTCTCTCTCTCTCTTTCTCTCTCTCTCTCGGCCAGGCTGTACCCACAGAGTTTTCCACAGTGGAACATTTTGGAGAATGGAGAAGGAAGAGAGGAAACATGTTGCTGCCAACTCCTCCGAGACCCCACAGAGCTGGCAGTGTGTGTGTGTGTGTGTGTGTGTGTGTGTGTGTGTGTGTGTGTGTGTGTGTGTGCGTGTGTGTGTGTGTGTGTGTGTTTGTGCGTGCGCTCGTCTGTGAAGTGGGAAACTAACATCCCGGTACATGCAGACGTATTTCCACAATGGGAAACTTTTTACCCACACACACACACACACACACACACACACACACACACACACACACACACACACACACACACACACACACACACACACACACACACACACACACACACACACACACACACACACACATGTTCCAGTGTTCCTGGGAATCTCAGGATCGACGTGGGTCAAAATATTCCATCTAATCATGCTGGCATTTTCCGCTGAACTCTTCCAAACCCAAACAAGCTGCAGTTTGGAGCGGACTCTCCAAGGTTTATTCAGACAGTAACAGCACCAGGTTGACAGTTTGAATCCCCTGGCTGGCAAGGAGGGGTGGGGTGGCGCCTGGGTCCAGCGGTAGATTCCCTGCTTATCAACATGAGGGTTGCAGGTTCAAACCCCTGTGGGTAGCTAGATTAAGGGTATCGTGATTGTGAGAAAGAGAGGGAATGAATGAGAGAAAGAGAGTTATACAACATGTAAACAACCATGACAGACAAAGCCTCTAGTCCTGATTACACCTAATCAGGGTGTGTGTGTGTGTGTGTGTGTGTGTGTGTCTGTGTGTGTGTCTGTGCATGCGTATGTAGTACATGCGCGTGTGTGTGTGTGTGTGTGTGTGTGTGTGTGTGTGTGTGTGTCTGTGTGTTTGTGCATGCGTATGTAGTACATGCGTGTGTGCTAAAGTTATTTCAATCAGAGAGACACATTTCTAGAATGACAATGATTTATTAAATGATTAGATACATGAGCCTGTAGACACATTCAATTATATTTGGCGATTAGACTCCGTCATGACGTCAGCTTGATAATGACGTCATGATCAGCAGGGGTGCAGGCAGGAGTAGGATTGAATATTCCCCCCGTGGAGTCTAGATCTGGTGGTGGTGAAGGTGGTCTTGGTCTTGCTGGAGAAGGCTTGTGAATCTGAAGACCTCGGAGAGGACTGGAGGAGGGATGCAGGAACGCACTGAAAACCCAGCAGACCACACAAAGAGAAAAGGCGGCTTTTAGCTTCGACAGCTATGGTGATAGGCTCAATGGAAAGATGTGTCTTACTCGGATTGGTTTAATCTAAATGTTACCGCCCACGAACAGTGGCCCCTATCGTTGCATCGGCGCAGTTTCTAGGCCGAGCGGCAGGCGCAGATCAAAGCAGTGGGCGTGGAAAGGCGCACTTGATATCGTTGTGCTGGCGCTAGATGCAGCCCAAAGCATTACAACCACGCCTTTTAGGCGTAAAATTATGCACCGTCATGCTCATTGGATAAGTGCAATAAACGAATCGCACGCTTGCCTTTTTAGCTCCAATTCCAGTGATCCCGCAAAACCAGACGAAAGCCAAACGCTCTGCCCCCCCCCCCCCCTCCCTTCATCCAGCCTGTCTGTCTGCATTATAGGCTATTATTCCATATTATTATGCTTCTCAAACCAATCTAACTGCAGTTTCAATACTGCAAGCATGTAAATACGCTACACTATAGCAAGATCAAAGTGAAAATAATGTTCTATGCATCAGCTAGAAAAATATAGCCTATTAGATTGGTGAAAGTTTGTCCAGAAAGATATCATTTTCTCTCGCCTGCTGCAGGAAGGATGATGCACATAAATATACCCTACATTATGTCAAGTCATTGCATAAATGTGTTTTTATTGTAAAACTAAATGTGAAATAGGGCCAAGTTATTGGACGGACATCACAGTATAGCAGATGCCATTAGAAGCGCGTTCCGAAGCGCGTTCCGCTGTTACTTCTCTAAATCACGTTAACTCGACAAGGGGTATATATATGCCCAGGAGGACATATATGTTTCACATAGGGTGGTGTTTTCATTTCGAGGTTTTATTTGGTCCAATATTGAAATGTTGACAATGGCAGGCTGTGTTACCATTACACATTAATTTAGAACTACCTTTTATATCTATTTTGGCTCATTTGGTGGCTATTTAGTAGCGAAATGAAGAAACACAATGCATGCTGGGAACTCAGAGAGAGAGAGAGAGAAGGGTGACAGAGAAGAAGCAGTGAAGGCAAAGAATAGGCCTGCTTTTGAAAAGCGCAAAGCGCTAAATGTAGGCCAGCTCCCAAGATATGACTAGGCTGGTATTTAGCGCCGACACGCCCACTTTGGGACTGCGCCACGCCCATTCGGCCTAAAGCGCATTTGGCAGCCTAAAGCCTATTGCTATCTTGCCGAAACAGGCGCAAGGCACGTTTTTTTGCGGTTAAGGCCCGTAATAGCGCCGATGGCCTGTGGGAGAATAGAGCCCAGGGACTCTAGATAGAAGCGGGAAAAGGGTTGATTGATGACTTGGTGGTATGAATGAGTGGGCGTGACAACTAAAGTGTTTCTCCTTAGGAGAGTGAATAAATGGAGAGGGAATGAATGACAACTGACAGGTCTCATCTTTAAGAATTTGCGGGAAAGGAGTGATTGATGACAAGGGGTGTGACAACTAGAGTGTTTCTCCTAGAAGCGGGGTGATGAGCATGACAACTAGAGGGTTTCTCCTAGGAGTATAAATAAATGGAGAGTGACTGAATGACAACTAACAGGTCTCTTCTTATAGAATTTTTGCTAAGCTTCATAAGTGAAACTAAATGAGGCTTCTGTACAGGTCTTTAGCTTGTTATACTAACATGCCACAAAATGGCTCTAGCATAGCCTATTAGGTAACAGGCTAGTGCATGTGCATGTGTCTATGGTCCCTATCGTTGCATCGGCGCTGTTTCTAGGCCGAGCGCCTGGCCCAGCTCAAATCAGTGGGCGTGGACCAGCGCACTTGATATCGTCCTGCTGGCGCTAGACGCAGCCTCAACCATTACAACCACGCCTTTTAAGCGTAAAATTATGCACCGTCATGCTCATTGGATAACTGCAATAAACGAATCGCACGCTTGCCTTTTTAGCTCCAATTCCAGTGATCCCGCAAAACCAGACGAAAGCCAAACGCTCTGCCCCCCCCCCCCTCCCTTCATCCAGTCTGTCTGTCTGCATTATAGGCTATTATTCCATATTATTATGCTTCTCAAACCAATCTAACTGCAGTTTCAATACTGCAAGCATGTAAATACGCTACACTATAGCAAGATCAAAGTGAAAATAATGTTCTAAACGCATCAGCTAGAAAAATATAGCCTATTAGATTGGTGAAAGTTTGTCCAGAAAGATATCATTTTCTCTCGCCTGCTGCAGGAAGGATGATGCACATAAATATAGCCTACATTATGTAAAGTCATTGCATAAATGTGTTTTTATTGTAAAACTAATTGTGGAGTAGGGCCAAGTTATTGGAGCGGACATCATAGTATAGCAGATGACAGTAGAAGCTTCCGAAGCGCGTTCCGCTGTCACTTATCTAAATCACGTTAAATCCACACAGGGTATATATAGGCTCAAGAGGACATATGTTCTACAATTGCAGGTTGTCTTACCATTACACATTATTTGAGATCTACCTTTTATATCTATTTTGGCTCATTTGGTTGCTATTTACTAGCGAAATGGAGGACCCAATTGCATGCTGGGACAGGGACATTCACAGGCAGTAAACTTACAACTGCTATTTCCTATGGGAAGCTGGGTGCTGCTATGTGTTGTGTCTGTCTGAGTGAGGGAGTCAGAGAGAGAGAGAGAAGGGTGACAGAGAAGCGGCAGAAGAGCACTGGCGCACTGAATAGGCCTGGTTTCAGAGAGAGACAGAGAAGGGTGACAGGGGAGAGGCAGCAGAAGAGCACTGGCGCACTGAATAGGCCTGGTTTTCAAAGGCGCAAAGCGCTAAATTTACGGCAGGTGCGAAGATAGCAGTACGCCGAGATTTAAGGCCGACACGCCCACTTTGGCCCATTCTGGGACTGCGCCACGCCCATTCGGCCTAAAGCGCATTTGGCAGCGTAAAGCCATATTGATATCGTCCCAAAACAGGCGCAAGGCACGTTTTTTTGCGTTTAAGGCCCGTTTTAGCGCCGAAGGCCTGTGGGAGAATAGGGCCCTATGTGTCTATTAGTGATGCGCGGGTCAGGGTTTTTTAAGGCCCGCACCAACCCAACCCGTCATTGGAGCCAGCCCGCCCGGCCCGGCCCGGCCCGTTAAAATATCTGAAAATTCAGAACCCAACCCAACCCAGCAGCCCGCAACGGCCAATTTAATGTAATATGTCTCCGGACTCAGGAGGAGCGCAGCTCCTAATTTCATAACTAATTTCATAACTCATCCAAGCCGGGTCGGGCACGGGCCTGCATGTCACGGGCCAGGGAGGGCTCGGGCCGAGATTTCAGGCCTGCGGAGCTCTCTACTTCAGACTCACTGTCTGATTTCTTTTAATTACCTCATGCGCTCTCAAATGGTCACATAGCCTACTCACGTTGCAGTAAAGTTGACAAATAGATCACAGTCGAGTCCACAACAGAAAATCTGCGGTGGCATTAGTTTTATGGACAATTCAGATAATAATTACAGCGAATAATCCTTGCAAAATGTTTGTTTTGAGAGAACATAGGCTACCTCATTGAAGCGTTTCTTTACTCCATAGGCTATAGATATACGGCTATATTCCGTCAGTCTTCCCCAGGGCAGCTGTGGCTACATCACCCGTAGCTTACCACCACTGGTACGAATGGTGTGAATGAATAATGATTCCTGTGAAGCGCTTTGGGTGTCTAGAAAAGCGCTATATAAATCCAATCATTATTATTATTATTATTATAGAGTGCAGCAGGTGCAGACGGCTTCAGAGTCGCTTTGTCTGTCTGATTGTGTGTAGGCCTACATGTGTGTGAGAGTTCAAGTCTTAATAAAGGGTTACTCTGCGTGTTTCACTGCTCTAAATTATTTAATAATGTTGCTTTGTCACGTTCTGAGCCTGCCCCGCCTGCACCCGCGATATTTTCATAATTTGCCAAATCCAGACCGCCTGCGGGGCGACACAGCCCGCGGGACCCGACGGGTTCTGGGTGACCCGTGCATCACTAGTGTCTATCTATCTATCTATCTATCTATCTATCTATCTATCTATCTATCTATCTATCTATCTATCTATCTATCTACTGTATCTATCTATCTATCTATCTATCTATCTATCTATCTATCTATCTATCTATCTATCTATCTATCCGTAAATGCAGAAAAAGCTCAACACTCTCACCCGGTTGCGTTTCTGCGGTTGCCGTGGCAACAGCATCCCTCCCTCCCTGCACTGGAGCTGCCCGCCATGCAACTTCCTGTCTCTCGGCATCCTCACTCTCTCTGTGTTGTATTCACTGTAGAGCAATAAGCACATGAGAATAAGAATTTGATTAGGTGTCACTACAGAGATATTCTACATTCAGTATTTTCACATAATCTTGGTTATGCTGAGTTTGTGCCATCATGGAGAAGCGTTTCAGTCGCTTTTTTGTTTCGGCTGTTTGAGATGCCTCAGGCTCTCACTTCAATTCAGTTCATTGTGCTTTATATCAGGGGAGCTCAACCTTTTGTAATTCAAGGCCCAACTCCTGATTGTTAAAACATTTCCGAGGACCACCATCCCAAATAAATGATAGGCTATCATTCTGGTATCTGGATGTAAGACTCAGCTGTTCCGTGGCCCACTACATGGTGCTCTGATGCCCAGAAACAATGCTTTATATGAATATGCATGTGGGTTTGCTCTGCATCACTTGTTCTGTTGTATGGGGAATAAACAAAAACAAGACAAGCACAAATATTGAAATATTTACATCAAGTATAAACATAAATACATAAATAATTATTTCGGGCTGGATATGAGCACATTGTGTGTGTGTGTGTGTGTGTGTGTGTGTGTGTGTGTGTGTGTGTGTGTGTGTGTGTGTGTGTGTGTGTGTGTGTGTGTGTGTGTGTGTGAGAGAGAGAGAGAGCATTATCATCTTCACTCTAAAAGCAAGACTGCAGGTTTTACCAACCAAGCTCAATCTTTCCATCTGGCTTCCTGACAGTCATGCTCCTCACTGTATACATCATGGTCATGAACAGATAACTGAAACCATGGCTCACATCTTAAATGGTTGCCATGCATACAAAGGGCTTTACATACAGTATGTAGGCATGACAGATTAGTGGATCTGATATCAAAAGGTATCTCTTCTATTTTCGGGTCTTCAATATCGCTTTTTAAACATTCTATTGTGAAGCCAAGCATGTTCAGTCTGTGTAGTGACGATTCAGATGTGTTCTCGAATATTCCAGCTAACACTCCTGATATTGTTGTTGTCAATGAAAATCGTATAGAGGTGTTTGTTCTAGAGGTTGGCTGTACCTTTGACCACAGCCTAGAGGAGGCCTTTCTAACCAAGATGATGAAATACCAACAGCTAGAACAGACCATTTCACAGCTGGGCTACAGGTGTAAACTTCTAGTTTTCATATTTGGTAGCCTAGGTCATTTCCATAAGCTGGTTTTGAGAGGCCTTCAGATGGCTGCATGGCCTCCCAAAGAGAAGGGCCAGGCAGTTAGCGAGATATTGTTCAATACAGTATCTACTATTATCGGCAGGGGCTCAATATGGAGGAGGCGCTGCTTTTTGTACCCATTAAGTGGATACTGACCACTATGTTGCATTACAGTATATCTGTAGGTCTATATATCAACCTGCCATGTTATCATCCTGTGTGTTTCTTATGTGTATGCATTAATGTGGTTGCCGTCTGGGCACTCTTGTAACTGACTGACTCCCAGCATTTGACTGCATTATTACTGTTTATGTCCTTTGCATACTTATGTGGACATAAATAAATATTTCAAATGTGTGTGTGTGTGTGTGTGTGTGTGTGTGTGTGTGTGTGTGTGCATGAGCTGTCTCTCCCTCTCTCTCTCTCTCTCTCTCTCTCTCACTCATTCAATTCAAATCTTTATCACAAAAATAGAAACCCATGGTGCCAATTACAGCATCAATAAGGTAGGTGACCAGCACCAGCAGCAAAGTGATCAAACCAAACTCAATAAATAAAATCTGATATTCAATCAGTGCTTAATTAATTTCAATGGCAACATCCTCACTGTATAGCCTATAGATGAGACCACGCCTCTCCCTTGCATCTTCACCCTCATCACCAACATCACCATCACAAAATAACGCGAAAGCAGCAGAAATACGAGAGGAGAGCACGGGAGGAGAGAGGTAGAGACAGCGAGAGAGAGAGAGACGGAGAGGAAGAGATAGGGGGAGAGAGAGACAGAGAGAGAGAGAGAGAGAGGAGAGAGAGAGAGAGAGAGAGAGAGAGAGAGAGAGAGAGAGAGAGAGAGAGAGAGAGACGGAGAGAGGAAGAGATAGGGGGAGAGAGAGACAGAGAGATACAGAGAGAGGGAGAGAGAAAGGAGAGAGAGAGAGGAGAGAGGGGGAGCGAGAGAGGGAGAGAGAGAGAGAGAGACAGACATCATGGCGCTGATTCCCTCGCAGGTGCTGCGGGTCGCCATCCTCCTGTCTTATTTCTCCATCCTCTGCCATTATAAAGCCGTCGACATGCCCGCGCACCAGACGTACGGAGGCAGCTGGAAGTTTCTGCCCTTCATCGACCTGGTAAGACTGAGGGAAATACACTCCACACAGCCCTCAAGCGCCAGTGTTGTGATTTGACAGCGGTTAGCCATCGTTTTCTGCTCGGCTCGCTCGCTCTGTTGTTTTATTCATCGTTGTTGCCCATTGCTCGTAATGAGAGGGAAGGAATGATTCGGGTTAATTGTGGGTAGTCGCTAATTGGCCTGTGGGTCATCGGTGAGCTCATTGTGTTGTAGGCTACAGTAGCAGCCGAGCCGGTTTCTCTCTGCTGTATTTTCGCCTGTTGTTTTATTAATCGGTAGTGTTTCTGATGAGAGAAGGGACTAGCGGCGAGATTTGAATGAAAATGATAAACAATTTAGTAGCCTACAACGCAATAACAAACTAGTTAGTTTGGCTAGTTAGTAGGCTACTTAACCGTTTTATTGATTACCGTTTTGTTGGGCCTGTCATTCATCATATCATAGAGGAACCATGTGCTGTGTCGGTTTGCTTGTTGTTTTTTTCCACCTGTGTCGTTTATGATGAGGGGAGAAACTCTAGCTGGAAAAACGTGGATGAAAGCAGTAGTCTAGTCTAAAAACAGGAAGAACAGCCTAATCAAACTGATAATGATAATTGTTGTAGCCTATCAGCAGTGGCAGGAGCCTCAGTGAGTCAGGTCATCGGTGAGCTCAACCTGTCACCTGTCATTATTCATCCATCGCTGCTGTTTAATGCTGTCACGTGACAGACACCTCGGTTCCGGAAGAGTATTTCCCCGTTCATATTCTGCAGTGAGATTTTGGATTATTAGCCATAATGTCGTAACCACCCAAGGTAGACTTATATGGTAGACTTATACGAGGCTCTTAGCCTGGGGCGAAACACAGATGACACAAACACATGAAACATTAAAGGAACACTCCGCCCATTTTCAACCAGCTTTGTATCATTAGAACATCAGTAGTATATCAGAAAACTGTAAACGGTTTTGATGTCTGTCATTTAATTTGACAGTTATTGAGTGTTAAAGTGTGGACATCACTGGTCCACACTAAGTCAAATTAATAACTCATTAACTCAAATCAACTCTCAATAACTGTCAAACTATTCATCATTCATCTAGTTTGACAGTTATTGAGAGTTGATTTGAGTTAATGAGTTATTAATTTGAGTTAGTGTGGACCAGTGATGTCACTGGTCCACACTTTAACACTCAATAACTGTCAAATTAAATGACAGACTTCAAAACCGTTTACAGTTTTCTGATATACTACTGATGTTCTAATGATACAAAGCTGGTTGAAAATGGGCGGAGTGTTCCTTTAACATTACATAATTAAGACCTCAAATTGTGTGTTAAAACATCAACAAACGTCTTTATAATAATTCTGTGATCATCATTAACGATGCAAGTTGCCATTTTGATGTGGCTGTGACGTCAACTCGGAGAAACCGGAGCTCTGGATGATACCCGAATTTCCGAGCTGTAATTCCGGCCTGAACGACCGTTACATTTTTACAGGTCGGAACCCATTTTTTCCGGCGGTCCGAGTTGTCTTGTAAGCCCTGGGCTAAGAGTAGGGCTAAGATAGCCCCAGGCTCACTTAGCCTATTTTCACACACGCATTGTTTACCCAGGTTAACCTAAAACCAGGGCTATGCCATTCATAATAACCTTTTATGATATATTCAAATGAAAAGCCCAATTGTTTCCTTGGCCCGGTCTCTGGCCCCGTTTCACACTGGCAACTTTTAGCCCTGTGTTTAGATGGAAAGTCGGGGATAAGCCTGCTCCAGAGCAGGGCCAGCTAGCCGGGGCTGAAGTCGGGGTTAGCACACTTTGGAGTGGGCCAGGATTGTGTGTGTGAAAGCTTTCTTAGCCCTGGGCTAACAGCTCTCTTAGCCCCAGGCTAAGATACTGACTTTACCCGCTAAGTGTAGTGTGAAAAGCCCTTGTGGTTGGTGGCCTGCACTCATTTCTCTCTCTGGCTCTTCTCTTCCTGGCTAGGCTTCTACAGAGAGGCTACAGATTGCTGATTAAAGGGCTAAAACCACCACTGAGTGTATCTCGAAGTATCTCGAAACTATTAGGAATCACGCTGATTTCAATGCCGGCACCCATTTTGAAATCTGTTAGCTACCCGGTTCATTCACATTAATGCACAGAAATGTGTCTATCTATGATAACATTAGCCATGGAGCTAATAGCTGTAATGGAACCATTCAGGACTGCTGGTCCCACCCACTGTTGCTCCGAGTGCTCTCCCATTGGCTGAAATGCTCTGTCACTCAATCATCCACTAATCTGATTGGCCGGAAATGACAGAATGGATTATGGGATGAGTAGTTTCTTCACTCTTACGATATAGTAGGCTCGTTTGAGTTGACTGCCGCCTCGCCTGGAAAGCAAATGAGAGCAGGCGAGCACAGTCAGGCGAGGCGTCAACAAGTCGAACACCCCGCAGCACACTCACTGATGCTTTTCTTCTTCTACAGTTTTGTTTAACAGCGGTTTGTAAACCAATTAAAACATGCATTAGCGCCACCCACACTCACTGCTCAAATGACACAGCCCTTCAGATTCCTTATTTTTATTTTAATGTAGGCATTACAGGTGGTATTTATGTAAAATGTAGAGTGACAGCTTGGAATAGATATCAAATTTAAGTTTCTACACTTCACTGTGGGTTTGTGATGCACCTGTGTTGAACCAATGGGCGCTCAGCTTGATGCGTTTCTCGTCATCATCTGTCAGCCGCAGTCGGGCGCAGTTGGTGGGGAGCAACTGCGGCACCTCGCTCCAAATCTGCGCCCGCCTCGCTCTCACGAGAGTCCCGTGGCTCACACAGTCGGGCAGGCGGAGCAAGTCGGACAACTTTCTAACCATCATGCAACGGGGCAAGCAAGGCGCTGGTCGAATCTGCGCAGAACTTGCTCATCTCAAACAAACCTTATATGTACGCACTCTTGTACCCAGCAATTTTTCCCCCTCAGTTTTTCAATGTTTTTTCAAACTCTAAATCAAATGTTTTATGGTCACAAATTCTCTAGCTAGCTGGTTGGCTTGGCTCCAGGCTTAAAACTCTTTAGATAAGGATTTTTTTTAAAGTGATGGAGAAAAATGAATGGTGAAATTATTTTCCGGAAGCCAAGGTGATGTCACGATGTCACGTGACTGTTGAGCTCCATGACGAGGGGGTAATGAATTGATAGTATTCATCACGATCACCACACGGCCATCTTGGTAGGAAAAGAACAGGTAATTGTAATCAATTAACAGGTGATTACAATCAAGTGACACAAACAACCAATGAGCTGTGTGTATTATAGCGCCATATTGGTAGGAAAATGCTTGTGACATCATGGGAATACTATGAATACAGTGACAACAGTAAAAGCCTAGTCTGGTCAAAAATAGCGTCAATAGCAATAATCGACTAAGTGTGCAGTTAATCAGAAGTGGGAGTTGTGATGTCTGTTCACATGTTTTATTCATCATCAGTGATGTTTATGCTGAGGGAAGGAGCAAAGGTGAATGAAAACAGTGGTAGCAGCAGTAGCATCATCAACAACAACCACCACCTTAGCACTGAGAGGATGCCTCTGTAGGTTATCACTGAGAGGATGCCTCTGTAGGTTATCACTGAGAGGATGCCTCTGTAGGTTATCACTGAGAGGATGCCTCTGTAGGTTATCACTGAGAGGATGACTCTGTAGGTTATCACTGAGAGGATGCCTCTGTAGGTTATCACTGAGAGGATGCCTCTGTAGGTTATCACTGAGAGGATGCCTCTGTAGGTTATCACTGAGAGGATGACTCTGTGGGTTATCACTGAGAGGATGCCTCTGTAGGTTATCACTGAGAGGATGCCTCTGTAGGTTATCACTGAGAGGATGACTCTGTAGGTTATCACTGAGAGGATGACTCTGTAGGTTATCACTGAGAGGATGCCTCTGTAGGTTATCACTGAGATGATGACTCTGTAGGTTATCACTGAGAGGATGCCTCTGTAGGTTATCACTGAGAGGATGACTCTGTAGGTTATCACTGAGAGGATGACTCTGTAGGTTATCACTGAGAGGATGACTCTGTAGGTTAGCACTGAGAGGATGCCTCTGTAGGTTAGCACTGTGAGGATGCCTCTGTAGGTTAGCACTGTGAGGATGCCTCTGTAGGTTGGGGTGTCAAAAATAATCGATTATAAGATGCATCGCGATGCGGACGTGCACGATTCCGCATCGATTCATAAATGTCAAAAATCGATTATAATTTTTTTTCTTTTTTTTTAAAGCAGCTACGAGCAAGATTTTCGATTGTTATTAAACAGTCTCGCCTGGAAAGCAGACCAGAGCAGGCGAGCGCAGTCAGGTGAGGCGTCAACAAGTCGAACACCCCCGCAGCACACTCACTGCTGCTTTTCTTCTTCTACAGTTTTGTTTAACAGGGGTTTGTAAACAAATTAAAACATGCATTAGCGCCACCCACACTCACTGCTCAAATGACCCAGCCCTTCAGATTACTTATTTTATTGTTAATGTAGGCATTACAGGTGGTATTTATGTAAAATGTAGAGTGACAGCTTGGAATAGATATAAAATTGAAGTTTCTACACTTCACTGTGGGTTTGTGATGCACCTGTGTTGAACCAATGGGCGATCAGCGAGATGCGTTTCTCGTCATCCTCTGTCCCTGCGCACGCACGCACCCCCACTAATTGTTTGTATACAAGAAACCCGTCTATTGCCGTTGCTTTATTTTGTATGTTACATACAATTGGCCAAGTTATTAGTTAGTTTATGGGTTAGAAATTCTGCCAAGTTACAGGCACTAGGCAGCCATTTTCTCCATTTCGAGGAGAAAATTCTACTCGAAAATGAAGATTGATTGACAGCTGCCATGTCGTGATATGATTGGTTGAAATTAGGGATGCACTATATTTATCGGACCCAGGCCCGTATCTAGACTGCCACACTAGGGTGGGCTGGTAGGGGGCAACTTTGGCGGTAGGTTGCCAGAGGTTGTGGGTTCGGGGATGGGGATTAAATTGCATTATATTCAGTGGCGCTGGAAGTACTTTTAGGTAGGAATGGACTTTGAAAATGGACTTTGAAAATTTGACGTTTTTTGGACTTTCATCCAAGAATATTTAATTTTAAATTAACATTAGGATTATACTGTTGTGATGTCATGATTCAGTATCTTCACCTTTTCTCACTCACTTTCATGTAACCACCTGCTCTCCCTGTAGTCGTTTTACACTACAACAGACAGCAACACAGGCATAAACACTGAACCAAATTGTTCCAGTAGGAGTCACCATTCTGTTTTGGGTCACCAAACTGTAAGTAGGAACTTTCACTCAGGTGACAGGCCAATGTTTACATTATTATTGTCAAAACTATTAGCAAACTGTACAAACTAACTATTTACAAAACTATTGCTATATTTCCAAGACGTTTAGTCTTATTCAAACTCAAACTGAAAAGTGACAAAGAAAACTACTTTGAAAGCAGATTGACTTACCCTAAAAATAAATAAAAATACTTCATCCAGTTTAAAATAATCAACTCCATAATATTTCTTTTCATTGGATGAGCTTATTTCTCAAATCAAATTAAAGCTATAACTACTGTTAGGTGCCCTAAACTAACTAACCCAGTGGTCTCCAACTTTCGGGTCGCGACCCTAAGTGCGGTCGCCTGGAATTCAAAAAGGGAGATTTTTTTTTTTTTTTTTTGGGTGGGCAAGATTAATTTTTGGGTGGGCATAGCCCACCCCTGCCCCCCCCTAGAATCGGCCCTGATCGGACCTATAAATTATCGGCCGATATGGCCATTTTGCGTTATTATTTATTATTCCAATAATTACATTTTAGCCGATAAATAGCCCCCAATAATAGGGTGCTTCGTTTTGCATTGGAAGCGGAACATTGTTGTTGCATGCTCATGACGTCACAAGCAGCTGGCGAAACATGGCTGCCTCCATTGTGGCTGTTGACAGTTTCAAATGATAACAAAACAACGCTATTGCAACTTGCAATACATGTCCCGCAAGGTTTCTGAGATGAGGGGAAAGTCATTATAGCATTAACATACAGTCAATGGCGTTAACGTTAGCTGTTGTGGTGGCTAACGTTAGCTAGCTATCCGTGGCTTACCTTGTTCAGCAGGCAGCGGTCCTCAAGCTTGTTGTGACAAAACATCCCCGCATTAAATTTTAAAGCACTTCATACTCTCAGAGCTGGCGTAAATCATAGAGAAGCTCATGCATTACCCCGAAATGAAACGTCCAGGGTTTGTGTCTCCAAAAGCGACTAACGCTAACTTTACATGTAAGCTAACGTGAAGCTAACGTAGCTAGCTGCGGGGCAGTCAGGATCTACCAATAATAAGGAAAACGAATGTGCACATTTACATAAAAACACACCAGTCAACATCACATAGTGGGCTCTATCTTCCCCCTGTCCTTAAATTAGCGTTTATGGCCTGGCGCAGCGCTATTAGTGGGCGTGGTCATGCGCATTCCCTAATTTTTCCTCAGTGCTAAAGCCGGCGCTAACCATTTAACCACGCCTTTTAAGCGTAGAATTATTCACAATTGTGGCCATTGGTGAACTGCAGTAAAGCAATCACATTCTTCCCTTCCAAGGTCCGATCCACTCGATCCAGTCCGGTTGCGGCTGCATGCTGTCATCTCTTCATGCCAATTTGGATATCTCAGCACATCAGATCATAGCCTGAATAAAACGATTCAACCTACAGCCAGGCAAATACAGATCTGTTCAGCAGGGCCTGTACAATATCTAGAACGTTAACTATCGGTGACATTCCTGATACCATCCACTTCCATGATTTGTATATCTTGTAAACACATAACTTTCACAATAGTGAACAAGCACCCCCACTCGGCTCATTCAGGGCAGGCTTATAACTTGTAGGCTACCTGCTGCTCCTGCACATCACAGCACAGGCTAACTGATGCGACATACATTATGTAAAGTCATGGCATAAATGTGTTTTTGTTGAAAAAGTATGTGTCAAGTAAGTCTTGTTGGAGCGGACATCACAGTACAACCGTGTTATGCTCGTCACTTGACAATAACACGTAATTGCGACGGATACGACCTGGATTACATGTATGTTTCACATAGGGTTGTGTTTTGATTTTTATGTTTTATTTTGTCCAATATTGAAATGTTCTAGAATTGCATCTTGTGTTAACATAAATATTATTTCTATCTACCGCTTAGCCTACTTAGGCTGATTTGGTTGCTTTTTCTTGTCAAAATGTATAAAGCCTCAATGCATGCTGGGAGATGCACATGTGTGTCTGTGTGTGGCGTTTGGTAGGGGAGTCGGCGCACTGAATAAGGCCTGGTTTTGAAAAGCGATAGCCGCAAAATTAACGCCAGTTGGGAAGATCGCTTTAGGCTGGTATTTAAGGCCGAAACGCCCATTCTGGCCTATTCTGGCACTGCGCAACGCATCTTCAGCATAAAGCGCATTTCGGGGCGTAAAAATGTGACGCTATCTTCCCGAGTCACAGGTAGGCAGGCATTTTTCAGTAAAAAGTGAAACGACACAGATATGATGGCTTATAATGAGGCTTTCCATGCCTGCCCCATCACTTCAATAGAACTGGACCCAATGCAAAATTCAAACAGGCCATTTAGTTGCCAGTAACGTCATGCCAATAAGAGGCTAAATAAACCCTTTTCACAGGCGTCATTTTGTGTCCAAAAGGCAGGTTAAACACAGGTGCAAGCAAAACACTAATGAGGGTTTCCAATTTACATGATTGGAAGTTGGAAACCCTCATTAGTATTTTGCTTGCACCTGTGTTTACCCTGCCTTTTCGACACAAAATGGCCCCCATGAAAAGGGTCTATTACTATGCCTTTTGTGTTTTATCTGCAGACTAAGCAGCTATAGGCTTTTGGTTCTATAAAAAGCCTTTATTTTTTGTATTGACTATTGAGTGATAGCTACACTTTACTAAAACAATCATATTATATCATCCATCTTTGCTCACTACATCTGCCCTTTCTTTCTTTCTTTCTTTCTTTCTTTCTTTCTTTCTTTCTTTCTTTCTTTCTTTCTTTTTACCTCAGGTGTGCATACAATACAGGTTAAGAAATTATTATTGGTTTATGATATCGCTTATCGGCCAGGAGAAGCATATATTTAACGGTTATCGTATTGGCTGTAAAAATCCATATCTAGCCTAGTTTAAATGGGGTTGACATTTGATCAGGGCCGGCCCTAGCCATCTGGGGGCCCTAAGCAGGATATAGATCAGGGGCCCCCTCCCAGGGGCGGGGGTTTGGGAGCATCCGCACTGGAGGTACTTTTAAGTAGGGGGTGCTGTAAGGAGGGGAAAATTTGACGTTTTTGGACTTTTAGCCATATTTAGAAGAATATTTAAAACAAACAAACATGACAATGACGCTCGTTTGTAGCCCTATCAGTGTCAAGCAAGCGTGTAGAACCCAGCAGCCATAGGGGTTGCCAGGTCAGTTAAACCAGGGGTTCCCAACCTTTTTTGTGCCAAGGACCGGTAGATACATGCAGCACCAGTTGTCAATTTTAATGGTTTTAGTTACATATATATTTACTCACCAGGTGGCGACAAAAGGTAATAACTTTTGTGTTGTATGTAGCCTACAGTATTTATGTTTTTGTTTAAACTACAAACATAAATAAATGTCAACCTATGTTTTAACTACCACACACAGCCTATAATATTATAGCCTATGTTTATTTATAATTTTTTTTTTTTTTTTTTGGGGGGCCCCCCCAACTCCCGGGGCTCTAGGCAGCCGCTTGGTTCGCATATAGGGCGGGCCGGCCCTGCATTTGATAGTGCAATGTGACGTCAGAAATTTAATTTTTGTGATTTGAGATTTTTGCCATACATTATTAGGTGCACTGAATAGGTATTTGAACTAAAAGAAAAGAAAAATCATTTTTGGCTTCAGCTCGTCTTTCACACTCACACACACACACACACACACACACACACACACACACACACACACACACACACACACACACAGTCGATAAACAGACATTCGCACATATGCACACAAGTACATAGCATATGCGTCACACGCACGCACGCACGCACGCACACACACACACACACACACACACGCACGCACGCACACACACACACACACACACACACACACACACACACACACACACACACACACACACACACATCCTCTCTGCATGTGTGTGTCAGTTGGTGAAATAGCTGCGTCATATTTTCCACATTAGCCCTCTCTCCTGGTTAACTGTGGTCTTAATGACCAGTACACACCAGCAGCCAGGAAACACACACCACAACACAACATCTGGCCCCTAGTGTGTGTGTGTGTGTGTGTGTGTGTCCGTGCATGCGTGCGTTCATGCGTGCATGCGGTGCTGTATTGACATTGGAGCGGTTGAGGTTCAGTGCCTTGCTCGATGGCACCTGGACAGTCACAGCAGCTGTTGAGGGAGAGGAGAGTGTTTGTCATTACTGCTCAGTATAGCTAGCCTGACTCCACCAGACGGGGGCGGCATTGTTCCACAAATTCACAATCCACCTCAGTCTGGCCCTGGCCTCAGAGAGGCATTCAAACCGGCCGCCACCCAGGCGCACCAATCAGCGTGAGCTAAGGGCGGGCTTTGCGAGACCGGATGTGACGCCACCGAGAGGCGCTGGACGTTTGTAGTTCTTTCACTATTCAACATGGCGGCGGCTACCGAGGCTAGCTCCAGTGAGCTAGTCAAACATTCTATTCAAAACAATAAGCTAACATAAACGTTAAACACTTGATCTTACAGTGAGTACGAAACCGTAACTGTATTGCTGTAACGTTATCAACTATGAACGTTAGTAAACAAGACATTGTTGTAGAATTTGGGGAGATAGCCTTCAGACGGTTGCTAGGCTGGGAGAACATAGCAGCCATCAGCTAGCTGTAGGCTAGTGAATGGCTAGCAGTTAGCCATTCACGCAAGTCACACAAACACAAAGCCCTTCTCACCACAGCCCAGTAAACATGCAATCTGTTAAACCATCATTTTTGTTCCAAATAGAAATAAATCATAACGTTAATCAAAATGCCACTGAAATATTAGCTAATCAACACAGAACTGCAAAGATCAGTGTGATGTATTGTCCCTACTGCTAGCTGAAGTGTATTCTGCTATGATTGGAATGTTGGCTGCGGTTTAATAAACCACGTTAACTCACGTTGGTGCGAGTGACATATTATGTTATACAGGCGAGATTAAAGATCTCAGGATAACAGGATGTTACTCGAGAAATTGGTTTATCGATAGAACATAGCTTAAGATTTTGCACTTGTACTTTCTTTAGATAGGGGGTAAACAAACTAATGGCATGGGAGCCAATACTAGATTATATCCAAATGCTGCATGGTGTAACCTAAAGGGTGCTTTTCCTCTTCTCCGTTGACGTCCTCTGGGCTCCAGGCAGCTCCCTTTCGCAGATTCATCTCTGACATAAACATCTTTATGAATTTACATCATCTTATCATTTTACCCAATCGTGCCTCAAGACCAGCAGATTATGTAACAACAACACCACACGGCCGTCTTTTCTCCGTTTAGTTTATTATCACAAAAGTAGCAAATAACATTCTCCAGTCATGCGTAAACATCTACCATTCCACTGACAGATATGCTAAAATTCACCAGTCCTTAATGCTAAATAGTAGCGTTAAATCATTATATTGTATCAAAGTATTTGGTTGTTATTGATTGTTTTGGTTGTTATTGAGCGAGCTACTGTAACTTGTCCCAATTTACCCCCGGGGATCATTAAAGTCTTTCTGATTCTGATTCTGATTGCCATGATCATAAAGGCTAGAGAGCGTTGCGTCTCCATGACGTTAGCCGTCCAGGCCAGTCCAGGGTGCGTGCCACTCGGTGTCATATCGTGTCATCAGTTCCCTGAAGAAACGAACAACGATATGTGTTAGTCATGAATCGCTGTTAACGTTAACATCAAATCAATAATCATCAGACGTAGCACCCCAACCTCCAAATGTTGCTAACGTTAGCGTAACATCAGTTAATCCAATCAGTTACATTTAACGTGCAAAATGGCCTACCTGCACTTCATCCTCAGTCAGACATCTGCAGTAATTCTTCTTTCTTTTGGCAAATTGAATAGTCAATGGTTGCACCCAATATTCACCTTACAAAAACAGCAAAAAATCTGCGACCTCCATGCTAACTAATTAGCAATTGTAGTCCTAGCCGTTCGTGTTTACCAGGCGAGGCTACGTCATGAAGGCAAGTCGATCTGATTGGTTGGCGTTGGCACGCCCAGACGGTGACAGACAGACGGTCCATCCAATCACCTGCCAAGTAGCTTGAAAAAAGTGACCGCCCTCTTCAGCAGGGTAGCTTGACCAAATCCAGATGGATGTCGTTTGTGAAACAGAATGTGAAGCAAACTCATCAATCTGGCAGCGTCAGGTTACAGTATAGCCTCATCGCTAGCTGAACTCTCATAGAAATCCATTAGTTATGTAGCAGGTGAGCTAAGTTCAGCTAATGGAGTCAGATTTTTGGCCTAAATGGCCTGCATTTATATAGCGCTTTTATCCAAAGCGCTTTACAGTCAGTAGGTACATTCACCCATTCACACACCGATGGCGGCAGGTTACCACGCAGGGTGCTGGCACACCATCAGGAGCAATTTGGAGTTCAGTATCTTGCCCAAGGACACTTCGACCTGCAGACTGGAGGAGCCGGGAATCGAACCACCGACCGCTTTTATCCAAAGCGATTAGTGGACGACCCGCTCTACCTCCTGAGCTGCTGTGTGTCATGATCCACACAAATTTCACACACACACAAACACAAACACAAACACACACACACACACACACACACACACACACACACACACACACACACACACACACACACACACACACACGTGGAACAGGCACACACACACACACACACACACACACACACACACACACACACGTGGAACAGGCGCGCACACACACACACACACACACACACACACACATGTGGAACAGGCACACACACGCACACACACACACACACACACGCACACACATGGAACAGGCACACACACACACACACACACACATGTGGAACAGGCACACACACACACACACACACACACACACACACACACGCACACACACACACACACACACACACACACACACACACACACACACACACACACGTGGAACAGGCACACACACAGCCCACAGACTCCACTCAATCAATAGGGTTGGTACACGTGCGCACATACACACACATATGCGCACGTGCACGCACACACACATTACTGTAAGTGAAGTGGCATCTGATCCGAACAAAAATGCCCCCAACCAGCAGCTCTCCCTTCACCCACTGGGTGACATCCGATACTCCCAATGGGAGGGGAGGGGAGAGGAGAGGAGGAAGAGGAGAGGAGAGGAGGAAGAGGAGAGGAGGAAGAGGAGAGGAGAGGAGAGGAGAAGGAGAGGAGAGGAGGAAGAGGAGAGGAGGAAGAGGAGAAGGAGAGGAGGAAGAGTAGAGGAGGAAGAGGAGAGGAGAGGAGGAAGAGGAGAGGAGGAAGAGGAGAGGAGGACGAGGAGAGGAGGAGAGGAGGAAGAGTAGAGGAGGAAGAGGAGGACGAGGAGAGGAGGAAGAGGAGAGGAGAGGAGAAAGAGGAGAGGAGAGGAGAAAGAGGAGAGGAGGAAGAGTAGAGGAGGAAGAGGAGAGGAGGACGAGGAGAGGAGGAAGAGGAGAGGAGAGGAGGACGAGGAGAGGAGGAGAGCAGAGGAGAGGAGAGGAGGAAGAGTAGAGGAGGAAGAGGAGAGGAGAGGAGGACGAGGAGAGAGGAGGAAGAAGAGAGGAGAGGAGAGGAGAGGAGGAAAAGGAGAGGAGAGGAGAGGAGGAAGAGGAGAGGAGGAAGAGGAGAGGAGAGGAGGAAGAGGAGAGGAGAGGAGGAAGAGGAGAGGAGAGGAGGAAGAAGAGAGGAAAGGAGGAAGAGGAGAGGAGGAAGAGCAGAAGAGAGGAGGAAGAGGAGAGGAGAGGAGGAAGAGGAGAGGAAAGGAGGAAGAGGAGAGGAGAGGAGGAAGAGCAGAAGAGAGGAGGAAGAGGAGAGGAAAGGAGGAAGAGGAGAGGTGAGGAGGAAGAGGAGAGGAGAGGAGAGGAGAAAATATGGGAGAAAGAGGATGGGAGGACAGGAGGGAGGTGAAAGAGGAGAACAGAAAAAGAGGTGAGGGTAGATTTGAATTCTGTACTAGGAAACGTTTCATCGTTGGACTGGATATGGTGACACTGATTGGCTGAAGAAGTTGTCTGTCCAGACAAGTACTCCCGCCCACTGAAATCGATGTGGGCGGCTGGAAGTCCAGACTGATATGTAGAGTGAAACAGGATGTGAAGTCACATGATCAGGATGGTTTTCTACCAGGCTGGGAAAGTGGAGAAGGGAGGAAAGGGAAAACAGAGAAGAAGAAAGAAGGGAGGAGATGACAGGAAACATGAGAGGGAGGAAGAAGAAGGAGAAGAGACAGGAGAGGAGTGCAAACATCCCTCCCTCTCTCTCCCTCCCTCTCTCTCTCTGCCCCCCCCCCCCCCCCCCCCCCCCCCCTCTCTCTCTCTCTCTCTCTCTCCCTGCATCAGCCTCCCAATCAATAACTGTATCTTCTCTGATGGGATTTCTGGGCAGTCAGGTTACAAAACATACAGAACAATAGGAAGAAACGATCGGATCCACTTCACGCAATAAAAAGCAGAATCCACCCCAGAAAACAACATGCAATAAATAGCTCTCATGGAATCATGCGTCTGTGACTATATTCCTCATAAACGAAGCATAAGTGGGTTGAGTTCAGTATAAGACATTCATGATTTTCTCTAAATCAGGGGTTCCCCCAAATTTAAGAATGCCGTGGCCGACTTTGAAATCTGAAAATCTTCCGGGGCCTACCAAACCCTTCAATCACAACTCTGATCAGCACGCGAGAGAAAGATGAAGTATTTCCATCTATATTTGTTATTTCATTAACAGAGCATGCGAACTTGGGCATACGGAAAATTAATAATCCATCCACATACAAAAATGCAGGCAAAATACCGTAATTCTTCCAATAAGCGCCTGTACTCTAATTGCTGCCGGTCTTCCTTTTACCACCGGGGGTCCAAGTTGATTTAGCATAATAAGTGCCTGACTCTTTTTGCTGCCGGGGCGTTTATTAGAATAAATACGGTTTGTTTGTACTGTATGATTTTGTGTTGACTAAATTCAGTCACTTACGGTAATGACGTTGTTTTGGAGGAAGTCAGGCGGAAGTTTCTCCCCCTGTCAGACAGTTTTATATTTTATTTATACATGCTGTAACCGACATGTTTCAAGTATGCATACCGCATTGTTTAATGCTACGGACTCCTGTAGACAACGTGCTGGAGATGCTGTCTAACCGGGAGCGGTGGGCAACTTACGCTAACGTAGCGTAATGTTACAGTTGTGCCTTGTAAAAGTGCATTTCTCTCAGCGGAACAGCGATCATAAATGCAGTATGGATTATACCCATTATACTGAACATGTTTTGGAAACTTGGCATCTACCTACCGGTATTTGGTAAGTCTGCTTGTTTTGTCTAGTGCTGCAGTGCTGTTTGGTTAGCGTTAGCTTGGTAGCTTAGCGTGCCTTCTACGATGCTTTGCTGGGAGAGTCTAACAAGATTACTAACGTTGCTATGACTTCTTTCCAATGAAACACAAACAACTGAATGTGTGAGCGGTATGCTAATGTTACTTGTTTAAAATATGGTATGGCTGTTTGGCAGAGGGAGAAGAGGAGAGCAATGAACTGATACCGTAACGTAGTTGGATGATGAGGATGAAGATGAAGGCTATCAGTTGTTTTTGTTCATTCCAGTCCGTTGTACAAGGCATGTTCAAAACTGCCCTCTTGTGTGTACTAAGTACTATCTCACTGGTTTAAATAAGCAATTTGATACTTTCTGTTTTTACTGAGCAGGCATTTCTGTTCAAAAAATAATAATCGCCTGGCTCAATTATGTGAAAATAAAAATAACCGCCTGACTCTAATTGCCGCCTGTCTTCCTTTTACCACCCGGGGTCCAAGTTGATTTAAAAAACATAAAAATGATTTACAGTTAGGACTCAAGATTCTTATGAAAATACCCCAAAAAACAAAAAACAAAATTAAAACATGCCCCCAGGGCAGAAATATGGAGGGAAAAGGTGGCATTATAATGCACATCTGTGCAAAAAAATGCCATCCGTGCAGATAACACCTGTGACGACACTTGGGCTACTGTACTTACTGTAATAATAATAATATACAGTCAATGTGTACACCAGAAAACTTTCCAAAACACCAGATGTACGATAATTATCGTATTTGTATGATAATTTAACTCCAAAACCAGTAGCATTTTGACCCTCTGTCTGGTACGATAGTTTGACACTGCCCAGAATGCATTTCGGCATTGACGGGAGATCAAAAACACAACGTAGCTAAGCAAATAGTTTGTGTCAAGTAATTTGATGTTTTTATGTGAGGTTACACATAATTGTATTTACTTTAATTACTTTTTACTTATGGGTGCAGATTTAAGGGGATTTATAAAGACCCGGCCGGTTGTATTCAGAATTTTCAATGCCAGTATGTATTTCAGATGTTTATTTTTTTATAGCTGTGCAGACAGTAATGATTTTCACTTTTCATGACTGACAGTGATCGACAGTGTTGGAGAAACTACTTTGAAAGCATAGAAGGACTTACTGCGCTGGACTCTCGTGATGGCACAGTGATCCGGGTGTAATTGGCTGATATGAGCAAGGCCTTTGATAGAGTCAACCATGCAACACTGATGCAGCGTTTTTGTGAGGTCATGTCAGACCCCCCGGGACATTGCTTGGACCCTCAACTATCTCCACGGCAGGACACAACGAGTAGTTGTCAACTGCCAGTGGACTCACATAACATCTGGAGTCCCTCAAGGAGGTGTGTGGTCTACCTTAATTATTATTCCTGCTCTACATGAGTTCTAGGAACACTCTCTTTGATGACTCAGTATCGGTGGGTTATGCAGATGACATCAGTCTCTCAAGGTGCCTGGCTACCAGGTCTCTTTCATCAGATCTGACTATGCAACTGGAAGCCCAGCATCTGGATGAATGGGCCCTGCAAAATGACATGATCCTAAATGGGAAGAAGAGCTATGAGGTGCGGATCACCTGTGTGAGAAAAGCCCCGGTGATAACACCATTACATCTGGCTGGAGAGGCAGTGCGTGTGGTTCCATCTGCTCGCTACCTGGGCTGGCAGGTAGATTCCTCTCTTTCTCACTCTCACCAAGTCCAGGACATGGTGCTCAAGGCATCAAAGCGTCTCTATCTGCTGAGAGTGCTGGCCAGAACAAGCATGTCAGTCGATGACCTCCTACTGATTTACTTTGCCCTTATCAGATCAGTGCTGGAGTATGGACATGTCCTCCTGGTTGGATGCAGCAAAGGACAGGAGGCGGAGTTAGAGCGAGTGCAACGTAGGGCACTTAAGATCATCTCCAGACGTGGCACGCGGCCGCTCCCCCACCTCCCATCTCTAAAGAATCGTAGGGAGGAAGCTGCAATCACTTTACTAAAAGAGATGATGAGTCCATCCCATCCACTACATGATCTTCTCCCTCCAACCAGACTGCAATGTACTGGTAGGCAAATGAGAAACAGCACAGCCCTCTCCATGCTGCCTGCCAGGACACAGCGCCTCCAGCAGTCCTTCCTACACACTGCAGTCAGACTCTATAATGATAAAGAAGTGAGAACTGTCTGACCGTCACCATATCCATGTTGAGGCGGTCTATGTGCCGACAGGTCGCAGTGCCGACAGGTCGCAATGCCGATAGCCCACAAGCAGAACCAGCTGAGCGAGGTGGCGTGCAGCATGTCGGTGGAGCTAACCTCTCCCAGCCCCAACGCCAAACCTAACCTCCCCCCACGCCTAAACCTAACCTCCCCCAGACCCTAACCCAAAACCTAACCTCTCCCACCCCCCACGCCTAAACCTAAGGTCGGCATTGCGGGTGGTCGGCATAGCGGGTGGACACCGTTGAGGCTTGATATGTGAATCACTTACTTAGTTAAATTGTTTATCCTTGCTTAGTTTTTAGCCTACAGTATGTACACTTTGTCCATGTTTAATCTTTGTTGTTAAGAACAGTGCATTTCAGACCTGTCTCTGCGAAACTCTTTCTTTAATAAATGAATTGAATTGAAAATAGCTAGGAAGCTACCAACTTCTTCATCATGGAAGTTAGGGCTGTGAATCTTCACTGGCCTCACGATTGGATTCGATTACGATTCAGAGGGCTACGATTGGATTCGATAACGATTATCGATGCATCTCGATGCATCTTAAATCGATGCATCACTTTTTTTCCCGAATAGGCCTACATGATTTTTTTTCTCACTTTCTTTTTCTCACTGTGTGGCTACTTTTAAAATAAAGGTGCATTTAGAATTGCATTGTATTATGATCCATAATTAAAATAAACAACTGCATGTACTTCCATTATATTTTATTTGATTATATATATATATATATATATATATATATATATATATTTTTTAAATAATCGATTTTTGACGATGCAGAATCGTGCAGGTCCGCATCGCGATGCATGTTATAATCGATTATTTTTGACACCCCTAATGGAAGTAGGCTAGTTGAAATTACAGCAAAGCTACCCTGGGAGAAATGTAGTTTAGGAAACTACAAGCTACGCAGAAAAAGTAATTCAAACTACTTTGTAAAAACATTTTTTTTCAATTGACAATGTACATGTCTGATATATGAAATAAAATATAATAGCCTACAAAAAAGCATAATGCCAGCAAAAATATGCCTTTCAATTGAGTTTATTGACACCCAATACATTCAATGTTATATTTTTGTTGTAAACAAATCTGGGTTCTTCTGGGTTTTGTTCTATCAGACAAATAAACAGTAAAGACTTGACTAGGATTGGTTAAAGTTAAGGTAAGAATATCAGGGCAAGCCAATCGGAGGCAGCGTTGGCTTTGTGTCAAGAAGTACAGTAATGTTAGTGGGATCCTCGCTGCCTTCACGGTAGGGTGACCAGACGTCCCCGATTTTCGGGGACAGTCCCCGTATTCGGAGACCTGTCCCCGGATGGAGCTGTC
The DNA here is from genome assembly GCF_964638095.1 of Poromitra crassiceps. Lineage (NCBI taxonomy): Eukaryota > Metazoa > Chordata > Actinopteri > Beryciformes > Melamphaidae > Poromitra > Poromitra crassiceps. The sequence continues at coordinate 5,421,168 of NC_139630.1, forward strand.
CCCGAAAATGTCCCAGATTTTCTACTCCTCATCCGTGGCCGTGATTACTGTCATCAGAGGCTCTAGCAGGCTCATTTTTAAAGCTGTAGTGAAGATACTTACAGTACGGATTACCCCCCACAGTTCAGCATGCAAGTGAACCCCAGCATGCAAGTGAACTTTTTGAAAGTGTAACAATTAGTTGCAGTGAAACGAGACAGATGCGTCACGTTACGTTCGGGAAGGAGAGGGGGGAGAGCGAGCGACTGATTTGAGTGACATCCCATAGGCTGTGAAGTTCGGACATTTTCAGTGGTGTAACTGGGAAACTGGGCATGCTTGACATCATTGAAATAGATCACAAGATTGTGATGTTTATGCAACTTACGCGGCGATATGCTGCCTGCAGCTTGCCAGCCTTCCTCTCGAAAAAAACACAGACAGAGAAAGCTCCGCTCGTTGTGAGCAACTGCCAGGGTGTGTTCAAACTGTAAAATGGTGTGTGCACCTTTTGCTATGGTTGCCAAGTTGTTTCCTCCACGATTCAAAGCACCGCTGTTTCCGCTTGAATACTGGTTAGTCAGTGGTTCTCAACCTATGGTACGGGTACCCCACGGGGCTCAGCTCCCTCTCATACTCGGGGCTGAGGGTTGAACCAGCTGTCTCTCTGCCTGTCTGTAGCATAGGCGTGTAATCAATCAGATAGTGCTGAGGGCGGGACACTGAGCAAGACTACAGACACAGACAAGAGAGGTTTCTGCATCAGAGTCAAAGTAGCAAATACAGTAATTGTATTATTAATGGAGTTTATTTATCTAAAAAATTTTGAGTAAATAATTAGGCTACTACATTTTTTTAATTCATATTCTTGTTTCTATGTAGCCTATAGACCTTATTCGCTAACCCTGGATGGCACCATATTGTTGACATACCATCCTGCGCGCACACAGCGCTGCAGCTGACAACTAATAACAGCCTTATTGTCGTTTCTGTTCCATTACAAAATAGCGATGGTAATGACATAATAAAAAAAAACACAGTTGTTGTTTGTATGCTGCCGTTAATGCCTGTAATAAATAAACAAAAGAACGAGGTGAACAAACTTTGCTGTGAGGAGCTGTCAGAAGGTTTCACCTGTCTCTCCCAACTGTCTCGCTCCCTTCCCTCGCTCCACATCTGAGGACGGTAGAGATAGAAACAAACCACAGGGACTTTATTGCTGTCATTACTACAGCCACGTGTAACACAGGTCACCATCCGAACACAATTGGAACGATACAGGTGACACGCACACGGAGGCAGGGCCTAGCGGCACTGGAAGAGGGCACAGGAGCGGAGCAGGCCGTGGTGCTGAAATGGCCGGAGGACGAGTGACTCGGGCACGTGGAGTGTGTCCCGTCGCTGTCCGAGGTGCTGACCTGCCTTCCCGCGTCAGGAACAATGGCGGGAGACGGGGCAGCGCCAGAGCCAATGGAGGGACAGAGACAATAATTCAATAACCCCACTGATTGTGTGATGTTCTGCACCTGGTCAACTGCCTATTTAAACACGTGTCATTTCAGACCCAGTTGCTGATTATTGTCGTGTGCTGCTGTGGTCCTGGCCTGCTCTGAGTTCCTCCCGTGTCCGTTGGATATTCTACTCCTTGTGACTGCTCTTGTCGACACTGCTTGTGTTGTGCTTTGGACAATTACCTTCAAGTTAGCTAAGTTTAGTTGGCTCCACAGCCCTGTTTATGTCAGCGTATTCTGCAGCCGTTGTGGCAAACCTTTGTTGTTTATTTTGATCAAGTCAAGTAAAAAGACTTTAAACTGCTTTTTGACTCTGTGTCTCTACCTTTGGGTCCACACACACGCACAGCCTTACAACAGGTAACGCTAACAGCGTGTGAGTGACGTCAATCGAATAAGGTCTATACCACTATGATGAGAACATCTGCACTGTTTGTATAGCCTATTTGAATGTTTTTTCTTTAATCAAAGTAGCACATTTTAAAAATTATTTAAAAGAAATTGCTGATCCGAAAAATGATCCAATCTGTGAGTTTTATGATCTGTTGCACTCCTACTGGTCAAAATACATGAAACTGAATTGTCCCCCTTTTTATTATGCCTCTGCCGGCGAAGCCAGGCCGAAGGCATTATGGATCCGGGTTGTCCGTCCGTCCGTACGGCCGTCCGTACGGCCGTCCGTACGGATGTCCGTCCGTCCGTCCGTCCGTACGGATGTTTGTTAACGCCATATCTGAGGAACGCCTTGACGGAATTTCATCAGATTCGCCTTAAACATTCACTTAGGCTCAAGGATGATCTGATTAGATTTTGGTGGTCAAAGGTCAAGGTCACTATGACCTCTCGAACGCCATTTTCAAGCTTGTTAACGCGATATCTGAGGAACGCCTGGACGGAATTTCATCAGATTCGCCTTAAACATTCACTTAGGCTCAAGGATGATCTGATTAGATTTTGGTGGTCAAAGGTCAAAGGTCAAGGTCACTGTGACCTCTCGAACGCCATTTTCAAGCTTGTTAACGCGATATCTGAGGAACGCCTGGACGCAATTTCATCAGATTCGCCTTAAACATTCACTTAGGCTCAAGGATGATCTGATTAGATTTTGGTGGTCAAAGGTCAAAGGTCAAGGTCACTGTGACCTCTCGAACGCCATTTTCAAGCTTGTTAACGCGATATCTGACGAACGCATGGACGGAATTTCATCAGATTCGCCTTAAACATTCACTTAGGCTCAAGGATGATCTGATTAGATTTTGGTGGTCAAAGGTCAAAGGTCAAGGTCACTGTGACCTCTCGAACGCCATTTTCAAGCTTGTTAACGCGATATCTGAGGAACGCCTGGACGGAATTTAATCAGATTCGCCTTAAACATTCATTTAGGCTCAAGGATGATCTGATTAGATTTTGGTGGTCAAAGGTCAAAGGTCAAGGTCACTGTGACCTCTCGAACGCCATTTTCAAGCTTGTTAACGCGATATCTGAGGAACGCCTGGACGGAATTTCATCAGATTCGCCTTAAACATTCACTTAGGCTCAAGGATGATCTGATTAGATTTTGGTGGTCAAAGGTCAAGGTCACTGTGACCTCTCGAACGCCATTTTCAAGCTTGTTAACGCGATATCTGAGGAACGCCTGGACGGAATTTCATCAGATTCGCCTTAAACATTCACTTAGGCTCAAGGATGATCTGATTAGATTTTGGTGGTCAAAGGTCAAAGGTCAAGGTCACTGTGACCTCTCGAACGCCATTTTCAAGCTTGTTAACGCGATATCTGAGGAACGCCTGGATGGAATTTCATCAGATTCGCCTTAAACATTCACTTAGGCTCAAGGATGATCTGATTAGATTTTGGTGGTCAAAGGTCAAAGGTCAAGGTCACTGTGACCTCTCGAACGCCATTTTCAAGCTTGTTAACGCGATATCTGAGGAATGCCTGGACGGAATTTCATCAGATTCACCTTAAACATTCACTTAGGCTCAAGGATGATCTGTTTAGATTTTGGTGGTCAAAGGTCAAAGGTCAAGGTCACTGTGACCTCTCAAACGCCATTTTCAAGCTTGTTAACGCGATATCTGAGGAACGCCTGGACGGAATTTCATCAGATTCGCCTTAAACATTCACTTAGGCTCAAGGATGAACTGATTCCATTTTGGTTATCAAAGGTCAAAGGTCAAGGTCACAGTGACCTAACAAATGCCATTTTCAAGCTCGGTAACACCATATCTCAGTAACACATTGACTAAATTTCTTCACATTTGGCTCAAATATCCAATTCTGCACAGAAACGCCTTGATGCAATTTCTTCCTATTTGGCTCCAACATCCACTTGGACTCAAGAATGAACTAATGGCGGAGGCATAAGTCCGCGTTGCGGTCGTTCTAGTTTAATAGATAATAACATTGGATATTTTAATGATATATTGACTGCTGAACTGGAAATGTCCCCGATTTTCATTTCGGAAATCTGGTCACCTTACTTCATGGTCTATGCTGCCTTCAAAGCAATCAGCATATATCTTGCCTAGGGTGGCAAATTGGTCAGGAACCCCACTGCCAACACACACACATGATGGCCGGTGAAATTATAGTCTCTGCTTTTAACCCTTCCAGGCTTGTCCTTCCTCTGGGGGGCATCCAGGAGCAGTGGGCAGCTCCAGGGGACCAACTTCAGACGTTGTCGTCACTGGTCAGGTGATGATCTTCTGCATGTTTTTAGTGGGGGTCCGTACCATATATATTATATTACTATAGATGGGTCACCGCAGGCTCCGCCAATTCTAACAAATGGTAGCAGCAAGTCTCCTAAATGGGCGTGGTCAACCATTGACTCAGACCAGCCGAAAGTCTCCTAAGTGGAAGTCTGTGGAAAACCGTGGGAAAAATCCACGTGACAAAATGACAGGAAGTGAGTTGAAGTCGGGCCGTCTTGCTTGAATCCATCATCTTTGTCCATACCCATGTTGTATGGAGGAACACCCTCAGCGCCCACAACGTCCCAGGCTGGAGTTGAACCCAGGACCTTCTAGTTGTGAGGTAACAGCGGTAACACTGCCTGTGGCAAATACTCCTTAAACCTTTAACTGCTTCTAACCACTCACCCCCCCTCTCTCTCTCTGTTTCTCTGTCTCTCTGTGTCTCTGTGTCTCTCTCTGTATGAACTGAAATGCGACTGATACCAATTAGCTTTCTACAGTCTCTCCTATCTTCCTCCTTTCTCTCTCTTCACCTCTCTCTCTCATTCTCTCTGTTATGTTTGCTTTGTAACCTCTTCCTTTCTCACCCCTCTGATCTCTCCACCCCCCCCCCCCCCCCCCACACCCCCCTTCCTCCCTGCAGGTGATCCAGGCGGTGTTTTTCGGGGTGTGCGTCCTGACCGACCTGTCCAGCCTGCTGACCAAAGGCAGCCACAGCCGCGAGCAGGAGCGCCAGCTGAGGAAGCTGATTGGCCTACGTGACTGGATGATGGCTGTGCTGGCCTTCCCCGTCGGAGTGGTGAGAGGACAGATAGACACACACACACACACGCACACACACACACACGCGCAAACACACACACACACGCACGCGCACGCACACACACGCACGCGCGCGCGCGCACACACACTATGGGGGCCTATCGATGTCACTATTCACTGACACATGCGCAGCAACGTGTGTGTGCCTGCGTGACTTAACATAGTCAATCTTGTCACGCGTGCACACGTACGCGCACTATGATGTGCGCAAACTACATCACGCGTAACGACAAGCTGCGTAGCACAGCTACTTACAGCGTGTACACGTGTGACCAGTGTTGGAGAAATTTCGTTACGCGTTCACACACACACACGCGTTCGCAGTTTTGAGTGTTACGCAACCGGAAGTGTATCTGCATCGCGCACAACACTGCGCGTACATGAACGCGTCGCGTAGTTCTCTTCTGTTTTATTCTATCTCTTTCTATGTTACATTTTCATCCAGTAGATGGTGCCAGTGACCAAACCAACCAGTTGATCAAGCATGTCGCTTAGAGGAGCTGTCCTGCTTCTGAAAGGGAGCAGCGTCACAATCTATTGACAGTATTTCATTGTTAATATGAGCTGCTGCAAGTGTTAATGCTCTGCTGTTCCTTAACAGCAACATGTGAAGTTGTTATTTTTTATTTTGTAGCCTATTATAAAAGCCTGCTGCTCTCTGTTTTTGTTAACTTTATTCCTCATTCATAGGCTATATTTTTATTTTATTTATTTATTTATTTGTTTTATTGCCTAAACATTTCAGAGGCCATTTAAAAAACGTTATGCTACATGCTGAAAGATCGCCTGGTTTTTTATTTTGTGTTTTGTAGCTATAGCCTATTATATTACTACTATTATGCTGCTCTCTGATAAAGGCCATCGTTTTTGTTTATTCCTTATTCTTCATAGGCTATATTTTTATTTTATGTAGGCTATTTGTTTGTTTTATCGCCTGAACATTTCTGAGCCATGATTAAAATTATCTGTTTATGAATTGCGTGGTTTTGTGTGCAGTGTGATCAAAGAATAGACCTAGAATGAGTGTGTTTACTGTCATGCACACAATAAACTGATAATGAGAATTACTGAACTGAGAATAATCAGTTTATGAACGAAAAAAGGGCTCGCAACACAATTTCAGCAGCAGAGAGAGACAGAGAGTCAGCACAGCGGCAGCGCAGCCGCGCACAGCGCACTGAGTGGAAGAGGAGCTGTCCTGCTGCTGAAAGAGAGCAGCGTCACAATCACATAGCCTGCTATAATGTTTATTAATGTTCCAGATGTATTTTATTTTATTGACAGTATTTCATTGTTAATATGAGCTGCTGATTGTAACTCATCAATTTCCCCTCAGGCCACGCGCCGTGTCGCTGGCTGCAACAGGCATCCCCTGGCCGCACCGCTGCTGCCTGTGATTTTGAAGGCCCAATTCGAATGCCCAATTCGGGCCTTCACTGACGAAGGCCCGAATTGGGCCGAAACTGTTTGTCATCTCAATAAATGTCCGCCACGGGAGCTATCAAGAAATTGTGTTGCGAGCCCTTTTTCCGTTCAGAAACGGATTATTCTCAGTTCAGTAATTCTCATTATCAGTTTATTGTGTGCATGACAGTAAACACACTCATTCTAGGTCTATTCTTTGATCAAACTGCACACAAAACCACGCAATTCATAAACAGATAATTTTAATCATGGCTCAGAAATGTTCAGGCAATAATACTTCAGGAAAATAGATACTAATCATTAACTAATGACTACCTACTCATTAACTATGATTAACTAGTGATTGACTAATGCCAAATTTTTCATTAGCTACTCATTAACTGGCTATTAGTTAATGGTTAGTTTACTAGTAACTACTATAGTATTTGTGTACGTTATTGTAAAGTGTTACCATATAATAGGCTATAGCTACAAAACACAAAATAAAAAACCAGGCGATCTTTCAGCATGTAGCATAACGTTTTTTAAATGGCCTCTGAAATGTTTAGGCAATAAAACAAATAAATAAATAAATAAAATAAAAATATAGCCTATGAATGAGGAATAAAGTTAACAAAAACAGAGAGCAGCAGGCTTTTATAATAGGCTACAAAATAAAAAATAACAACTTCACATGTTGCTGTTAACTCATTCATGGCCAGTTTAGGACTGCCAATATTTAGCACAGGCCAAAGATTTTCATAATTGTTGGTCATCTTTCAAGACCCACAGTAAATTATCTATTAGCACCAAAGTGATTTGCAATACCTCAAAATGAAGATGTACGTCTCTGGGTTCACCAGGAAAAAAAAAGTGAGCTTTTAGCATGTTCTGTACTCTACTTATAGCCATTTATATACACCCTGTTTTCACCAAAAAGGTCTCTCTGAGAAGACAAACAGGAGAAAAGGCCATTTTTCTAAAGGACACAATCTCAGGCAGAACTCGCTCTCAATTCTTTTATTTTGAACTGTATTGACATCAGACATGTAAAAAAAAATATATATATATATATATATATATATATATATATATATATATATATACATGAAGTGCTTTTTTTACATTCAACAATACAGTTTACTCAGTGTGAGTGAGTGTGCAGACAGACACACAGACAGACAGACAGACAGACAGACAGACAGACAGACAGACAGACACACACACACACACACAGAGAGAGAGTTCTGTCCACAGCTGCTGCTGGATCGCACCTCCTTCCCCCGCAAATTAGCATAGGAGGGGAACATGAAACTGGTCTGAGATAAGCGTCTAGCCTCCTCTGTCTCTGCATCGTTTTCCTCCTCTCGTTCGGGCTGGGACGAATGCTGCGACACAGGAACGGGTCCGGCTTGGCTTTGGGACCAGGCGCTGGAACCGGATCGATCATGTTCGTCACGGGTTTGACTACCGCGAACGACTCAATCCAGGTTCGCCCTGCAGCAAGGCGACCAGTGCAGCGCGCCGAGGGGCGTTTCAATGGCGTTTCTCCTCTACACAAGGAAGCGCGTTTCTCTGTTTTTCCTCCTGCTCATTTCAAAACAACAGCTGCGGTATGTGTTTGATCGCGTGTTGTCGGCTTGTCTTTGAGGCTAGGGACCTGATAACATGTCACAGGCTGGGTAAGTGTTTGAACTACGCGCTGCACTAATAAAAACAAAAACACGTCAAACACGTCATTGGCCCTCTGGGCTATTCCTGATAACACGTCAAAGACGTCTTTGGCCATGAATGAGTTAAGGAACAGCAGAGCATTAACACATTGAGTGCCACAGCGCTTCAGTAAAATTGTCTGCAGCCTGTGCCAGATTCACTTCCATTCAGTTGAAAACAGCTATAGAATTTTTTCTATTATGGCTATATTAACGGGGCTGGACTTTAATGAAACATTGAACACTCCTGCTTCTTCCAAAGAAGAAATTTAGTTTCTAGACAGTTCCATTATGAAATGACAGCCTCTCAAAAAAGTGCACTTTCAAGGTTTTTCTGTCGTTTTTTTTTACTTTCCAAGATATAGTCACTTTTATGAATACCTTTTGCACTCTAATTTCGAGCACATTCACTGACTCTGGCTGGTGTTTTCTGATGTGGTGGCGTGGTGCGGTTTCTGTGCAGCCTGCGTGCCCACCCCCCCCTCTCCCCCCCCCCCCCCCCCCCCTCTCCACCTCTGAGCTGCGGGCTCCTCCCACACGCACAGAGTTTGTTTTCTCGACTCCGTTTTTGCCCCGGACGAATCCCAGCGCCCATCAAGGAAATGATGCGCGCTGGCAAACGCGACTGAACGAAAAGGCTTGGCCATTCGGCTTCGGATGCTGGCTTTCTGGCAGGAAATCGTGTGGAGATAGATAGAAGCATAAGAGCTCAGTTGTGAGCGCGGATGCAGCCGAGCCCACTCTCCGCTGCAGACAGAGCAATATATACGGCTCTGGCTGAAGCATGCATCGGTTTCCTCTTTGATCACGTCTTTCCCTGCTGTCTCATGCACAAACTAAAGGATCTGAGGTGGGTGGCGCAGCTTCCGTGACGATGTTTAAGGTGGCGCCGTGTGATCCCTTGAAGGGATTCATGCTCACTGGCTAGGTACGACCTTAAACAGCAGAATTATAGAATAATATGAATTATGATTTTAGGACGTCCACAGACGTCCTTGGCACTCCTCGTTACTTTTTTTTAGGACGTGCACAGACGTCCTTGGCACTCAATGTGTTAACACTTGCAGCAGCTCATATTAACAATGAAATACTGTCAATAAAATAAAATACATCTGGAACATTAATAAACATTATAGCAGGCTATGTGATTGTGACGCTGCTCTCTTTCAGAAGCAGGACAGCTCCTCTAAGCGACATGCTTGATCAACTGGTTGGTTTGGTCACTGGCACCATCTACTGGATGAAAATGTAACATAGAAAGAGATAGAATAAAACAGAAGAGAACTACGCGTACATTTACGCGTAATTATGTACGCGGGGTGCGCAGCCAGAGCGCGTAAGCGCACGCATGAAGATAATAGAACAATTTTGTCACGCGGGCACATGCACGCGGACTATGATGTGCGCAAACTACATCACGCGTAACAACAAGCTGCGTAGCACAGCTACTTCCAGCGTGTACACGTGTGACCAGTGTTGGAGAAATTTCGTTACGCGTTCACACACACACACACGCGTTGGTAGTTTTGAGTGTTACGCAACCGGAAGTGTATCTGCATCGTGCACAACACTGCGCGTACATGAACGCGTCGTGTAGTTCTGTTCTGTTTTATTCTATCTCTTTCTATGTTACATTTTCATCCAGTAGATGGTGCCAGTGACCAAACCAACCACTTGATCAAGCATGTCGCTTCGAGGAGCTGTCCTGCTTCTGAAACAGAGCAGCGTCACAATCATATAGCCTGCTATAATGTTTATTAATGTTCCAGATGTATTTTATTTTATTGACAGTATTTCATTGTTAATATGAGCTGCTGCAAGTGTTAATGCTCTGCTGTTCCTTAACAGCAACATGTGAAGTTGTTATTTTTTATTTTGTAGCCTATTATAAAAGCCTGCTGCTCTCTGTTTTTGTTAACTTTATTCCTCATTCATAGGCTATATTTTTATTTTATTTATTTATTTATTTGTTTTATTGCCTAAACATTTCAGAGGCCATTTAAAAAACGTTATGCTACATGCTGAAAGATCGCCTGTTTTTTTTTTTTGTGTTTTGTAGCTATAGCCTATTATATGGTAACACTTTACAATAACGTACACAAATACTATAGTAGTTACTAGTAAACTAACCATTAACTAATAGCCAGTTAATGAGTAGCTAATGAAAAATTTGGCATGAGTCAATCACTAGTTAATCATAGTTAATGAGTAGGTAGTCATTAGTTAATGATTAGTATCTATTTTCCTGAAGTATTATTGCCTGAACATTTCTGAGCCATGATTAAAATGATCTGTTTATGAATTGCGTGGTTTTGTGTGCAGTGTGATCAAAGAATAGACCTAGAATGAGTGTGTTTACTGTCATGCACACAATAAACTGATAATGAGAATTACTGAACTCAGAATAATCAGTTTATGAACGAAAAAAGGGCACGCAACACAATTTCTTGATAGCTCCCGTGGCGGACATTTATTGAGACAGTTTCGGCCCAATTCGGGCCTTCCTCAGTGAAGGCCCGAATTGGGCCTTCGAATTGGGCCTTCAAAATCACAGGCAGCAGCGGTGCGGCCAGGGGATGCCTGTTGCAGCCAGCGACACGGCGCGTGGCCTGAGGGGAAATTGATGAGTTACAATCAGCAGCTCATATTAACAATGAAATACTGTCAATAAAATAAAATACATCTGGAACATTAATAAACATTATAGTTTAGTTTAGTTTATTTCGGTCAATTTCACAAGTACAGCTCAATACAGTTGTGATTAAAGAAAAGCAAGAAAACAAAATAAGAGAACAAACAGTGATTGCTGGTTGGGTGTATACAAGCCTGAAAAGATCTGACCGAAAAGGAGTAGGCTGAAGCAAACGCTTATAGCGCCTACCCTTTTTACATTCTTTTTTTTTTTTTTTTTTTTATATTATTATTTTTTTTTTCTTGATATATAATATTGATAATATTGATAGTAATGATAATAACAATAATAATGAGTACTAAGCAAAATACAGGTATTCTATATACACATGAATTGTACTTACAAAGTGTCAAATACACAAACTAAATTTCTATATATCTATGAATGTAATAATATGTTTAAATATAATAATGTAATATAATATAAATATCAATCTTGAGTTTTATATTTGTTAATAATCTGATTTTTTAATTTTTTTTTAAATTTGTTGATTGTTTTACACATTTTTATTTCATTTTCTAGTCCATTCCATAATTTAACTCCTTTAACTGTTATACATCTTTGCATTGCATTTGTTCTGGTTTTTGTTGTTGTAGTTGTGAACATGCAGATTCCTCTTAGGTTATAAGTGCTTTCTCTGGTTCATAGCAGGCTATGTGATTGTGACGCTGCAGCAGGACAGCTCCTCTTCCACTCAGTGCGCTGTGCGTGGCTGCGCGGCTGCCGTGCTGACTGTCTGTCTCTCTCTCCTGCTGAAATTGTGTTGCGAGCCCTTTTTTCGTTCATAAACTGATTATGATTATGACACACCCTGTATCCCTCCTATGGAGGGACAAAAAACCAAGGATCAGCTATAAAAAATTAATACAGCCGCGAAGCAGTGGAGGAATAGGACTTCCAGATATCCACCAGTACTACATAGCATATAATTCAAGATACCCCTTGCAGTGGGCTTATAATGGTGTGAGACAGATTGGTGGGTGGGAATGGCTTGAGGAGAAAATCCTACAAGAACACAACAAGGTCTTAACCCTATCAATGTTATGGTACAATCCAAAGATCACTCTGAGAATGAACAACCCACTGTTTGAATTCTCATGTGAAATGGTGAAAATATTGCAGAAACGTTTGACTTTTAGTGGAAATTCTCTACCATCATGTCCATTATGGAATAACCCTTTATTCACTGCGGGTGGTGAAACCCTTAAAAACAGTGTATGGCAGCAGCACAACATTAAACATGTGGGGCAAGTGGTGAGTAATGGAAAAGTGGTCTCTTTTAGTCAATTGAAAACTGTATTTGGGCTGAAAGACTCTGAATTTTTATCATATTTGCAAATTAAATCTATCACAAAGTCACTACTCTCTAAGAGTATGGACATTGGAAACAAGAGAGACCTGGAAGCTAAATTAATGAGGGCTGCTGTCGGGAAGGGCACAGTTTCAGCAGTATATAGGCTGCTGTGCTGCGCCATCCCTGACCGCAATAAAACTCATTGGGAGCGTGACATGGGCTTCCCCATAACTACAGCACTCAAAAATAGTACAAAAATATCTAACGGTGTTAGATATAAGATCATACAAATAAAGATAATACACAGGGCTTATATTACACCCTGTACATTAAAGAAAATCGATCATACATTATCTAAACTGTGCTGGCATGGATGTGGAGTAGAGGGGACGCTCATGCACTTGTTGTGGAACTGCCCTCTTGTCAAACAGTATTGGTCCGACATTACTGTAATCTTGTCTGGTCTCCTTGGCTTTGATATTAAACCTTGTTCTGTAACCTGCATATTGGGGGTGAAACTGTCTATTGAGCAACCAAAAATTGTCCACGATGTTATAACATCGGCCTTCCTTGCAGCTAAACAGATTATTCTAATGAATTGGAAACAACGGAAGCCAAACTGTTTCAATATGGAGACCTGGCGTAAAGACTTCATGGACTTGTTGTCAATGGAACAGGCAGCTCTACTCCTCCAAGAAGACAGGATTCAGGATCTTTATGGACCCTGGAGCTTTGTCAGAATCCTTACTGGAATTTCTTGAATAGACTTTGAATCGCTGAATCTTTGTTTATATTCTGTACACCCCCCCCCCTTTTCTATCGTCTTTGTCATGTCCTGTTTTTATTATGGAAAAAATATATATAAAAAGAAAAAAAAAATCAACATTATAGCAGGCTATGTGATTGTGACGCTGCTCTCTTTCAGGACAGCTCCTCGAAGCGACATGCTTGATCAACTGGTTGGTTTGGTCACTGGCACCATCTACTGGATGAAAATGTAACATAGAAAGAGATAGAATAAAACAGAACAGAACTACACGACGCGTTCATGTACGCGCAGTGTTGTGCACGATGCAGATACACTTCCGGTTGCGTAACACTCAAAACTACCAACGCGTGTGTGTGTGAACGCGTAACGAAATTTCTCCAACACTGGTCACACGTGTACACGCTGTAAGTAGCTGTGCTACGCAGCTTGTCGTTACGCGTGATGTAGTTTGCGCACATCATAGTGCGCGTACGTGTGCACGCGTGACAAGATTGACTATGTTAAGTCACGCAGGCACACACACGTTGCTGCGCATGTGTCAGTGAATAGTGACGTCGATAGGACTCCATAACGCGTGATGTAGTTTGCGCACATCATAGTCCGCGTGCATGTGCCCGCGTGACAAAATTGTTCTATTATCTTCATGCGTGCGCTTACGCGCTCTGGCTGCGCACCCCGCGTACATCATTACGCATACATTTACGCGTAATGATGTACGCGGGGTGTGCAGCCAGAGCGCGTAAACGCACGCATGAAGATAATAGAACCAATTTCGTTACGCGTTCACACACACACCCGTTCGCAGTTTTGAGTGTTACGCAACCGGAAGTGTATCTGCATCGCGCACAACATGAACGCGTAATTTTACGCGTAAAGAAAGAGATAGAATAAAACAGAAGAGAACTACGCGGCGCGTTCATGTACGCGCAGTGTTGTGCGCGTTGCAGATACACTTCCGGTTGCGTAACACTCAAAACTGCGAACGCGTGTGTGTGTGAATGCATAACGAAATTTCTCCAACACTGGTCACACGTGTACACGCTGGAAGTAGCTGTGCTACGCAGCTTGTTGTTACGCGTGATGTAGTTTGTGCACATCATAGTCCGCGTACATGTGCCCGCGTGACAAAATTGTTCTATTATCTTCATGCGTGCGCTTACGCGCTCTGGCTGCGCACCCCGCGTACATCATTATGCATACATTTACGCGTAATGATGTACGCGGGGTGTGCAGCCAGAGCGCGTAAACGCACGCATGAAGATAATAGAACCAATTTCGTTACGCGTTCACACACACACCCGTTCGCAGTTTTGAGTGTTACGCAACCGGAAGTGTATCTGCATCGCGCACAACATGAACGCGTAATTTTACGCGTAAATGTACGCGTAATTTTACACGTAAATGTACGCGGGTTGCGCAGTCAGAGCGCGTAAGCGCACGCATACACGCATGACCATTACAAGTCAATGGGGAAACTACATGACACGTCAAGCGTTGTGTGACACGTTCAGTCGTAGCTGCGCATGTTTATTGAGTCGTTTGGCACTTCAGATCCGGTCGCGTAGTATCAAAAACTGCGAACGCGTGTGTGTGTGAACGCGTAACGACATTGACTATGCTACTCAGGTGTCAAAGCATGCGTTGTGTGACACGTTCAGTCGTAGCTGCGCATGTTTATTGAGACGTATGGAACTTCATACACACACACACACACACACACACACGCGCGCGCGCGCACGCACACACACGCGCACACACACACACACACACCAAAGCCTGGGAAGGATGGACTGGTTTGCAGGGATCAAGGCTTCAATCTTGCATTTGTGTTATCGTCAGCACTCTCTCTCTCTCTCTCTCTCTCTCTCTCTCTCTCTCTCTCTCTCTCTCTCTCTCTCTCTCTGTGTCTCTCTCTCTCCATCCCTCTCTCTTTCTCTCTGTCTCTGAAAATGAAACAAAACGTCTTGTCACGGGTTGGAAATTGAACCTGGGACGATAGAGTAGAAGGTAAATGTCTCCACTATGCTGTATGAAGGCTTTTGAGCACCAAGTCTGTATTTTTCGTTCGCAATTGTCGCACGTTTTAAAAATAAACACGACCTCATGGTGTGTCACTCATGTTTACACACTGACTCTGAAACTTTGTCTGTCATTCAAGTTTTCTGAACAAGTTTGATTTTCTGCTTCAGTCAATCAGTCAATAGCCTTTTGCGAGTTGTTTGACCCATCTATGTTTTCAGATGACGGATTAAAAAACAGAAAACAAAAAGAAAAAAATATCGGCCGGAATTCTTTTACTCCCTGGTATCGTCATGGGCCTCAAAAATCCAGTATTGGTCGGGCTCTAATTTAAACGTATTGACCGTTGTCTGTCGGCAGGTTTAATACAAAAGTATTTGTGTTGAGCTGCTGGTGAATGAACTGAGAAAACAGCGTCAAGTCGTCACTGTTCCTTCAGACAGCCAGACGTGACCTCAATCTGACCCCAGGCTAACACACACACACACACACACACACACACACACACACACACACACATGCACACACACACACACAGACACACACACACACACATGCACACACGCTTGTGTGCATTCAGTTGGCAAGGTGCCCTATAGCTGCCACACTTAGGAACTTGAACGGCAGTCAGACCACTGCCACATACAGACACACAGGCATGCACGCACACACACACACACACACACACACACACACACACACACACACACCTACACACACGCACACACACATTTGCTACTGACCTTAGGAACCTGAGTGCCAGTCATTCTGGGCTACACAGATTCCCTCTCTCTCACACACACACACACACACACACACACACACACACACCTATACAGGCAGTCAGCTGGCACAGTGCCCTGTGTGTGAGTTGGGCACAGAGTTCAGTTTACACACAGTACAATAGACATGATTATCGCCACACAGCTAATGTCTGGAAACCTAGCTCGCATGCTAACGAGCACGCGCGCGCATGTGTGTGTGTTCCCTGCCACCCCTGGCTTGATGAAAGCAGAGAACACGCCAGTCAGTAGCCTACAATAGAGGGGGGGGGGGGGGGGGGGGGGGGGTTAGGGGGGAGGTTCAGTTTGCCTCGCACCAGAGCCCAGATGGCAGGAAGGTAATTCCACCCCCGTCCTGCAGAACATGGTCTGGCCCGGGTCCAGCCGTCTACTGGAGGTCTAGCTGAAATACTCTTTCCTTCCTTGCTTGCTTATAGCCATACTCAAGATTCTCCAATTCCATCTAGCTTAGGTGCCACAAATGGGGAAAGAAAAAAAGGCGAGAATAACATAGTTCCAGTGCATGTTGAACACTAAACCCTGTGGCTAAAGCTAAGATGGCTGTATTGTAACCTGTTACAATGTGTGTGTGTGTGTGTGTGTGTGTGTGTGTGTGTGTGTGTGTGTGTGTGTGTGTGTGTGCGCGTGTGTGTTTTCTCAGTTTGTAGTGACTATGTTCTGGGCTCTCTACCTGTACGACAGAGACCTGGTCTACCCCAGACTACTGGACAACTTCATCCCTCAGTGGCTCAACCACGGCATGGTGAGTACTGTGTGTGTGCACGTGTGTCTGTGTGCGTGTGTCTCTTCAACTTTGACCCAAACCGTCTGAGGACTTTCTTTCAAGTTTCCTACAGTGATAACATCAGTAGTGTGAGAAGGCGCCTATTGACCGGAGCATTTTCATTCAGATTTGTGTCGTCATTTTTGAGAGAGAAAGTGTCAAAAGATGCTATTATTACAGCTGATTAAATTTGTCCATGTAGACCAGACCTGGGAAACTGGCGGCGGGCCGCATGTGGCCCGCGGGCCGCCAGTTGTCACTTGCTGTCACTTCTGTTATGACATTTCAGTCTGGAATATGGAATATCTTTCAATAATCTTTATGACTAAAAGGCTAAAAGTAATCTCATGTGTAAGAAATGACTGTTCTACATTGAAGTAAAAATGTAAATAATTAACTTGTTGGTTTTGGATTTATTTAGCTTCAAGAGTGCATTTTTGTTGGTGTGACCCTCAATACAGGCTTTGAGAATCCCGGGCCACTTACTGATACTTATGCTTAAATTAACCCACTCATATTCTGGTTTATTTAAAGAAAAACATTTTGGCTAGTGGAATTGACTTGTAATTGGCTGGTAACTTTAAAATGTAGCAGCCATATTGGCAGGTGGTCAAAAAAGTTAATTTCAATCCCTGCAGGGAGAGCAGGTGGTGACATAGGAGTGAGTGAGAAAAGGATCAAATACTGGTGTTTAAGACTGAATAATGACGCAACTGTTAATTTAAAATGAGTTATTCCTCTAATATATAATTATATATATATATATATATATATATATATATATATATATATATATATATATATATATATATATATATATAGCAATATAAACCTGACTTCAAATGCCCCAAATCTTTTTGCGCCGGCACCGTTCAGCCCACAACCCTCAGCAAAATCTGGCTCTCTGTTAGCAAGGAAAATTTTTGTGGTCCTCTCTATCATCAAAGTTCCTGGGTTATGACATGACAATGGCTGAGTTTCCCAACAAAGAAGCTTCTTAAGAGTTAAGAAGCTTCTTAAGGAGTTAAGAAGCTTCTTAAGGAGTTAAGAAGGCTCCAAAGAAGTGTTTCCCAAACGCCTTCTTAACAGTCGAGAAAAATAAAAAAAATAGAAGCAGTGGGCCACGACTCAGTGGTTGAGAAACACTGTTAACACCTAATCATGGTCATGTTAAACTTTATTAAACATTATTTATTTCAGACATGGACTGCAGTTCAAATTGCTTTATATACACAGCATACAACAAAACAGAGAAACACTACAGAATTTAAGCGACCTTGGGTTCTGTGAAAGGTGCTATATAAATCCACAACATTATAAAAGGAATCCATTCTGATTAGAGGAATATAGCCTACGGTAAAACATTTAAAACACAAGTAACCATACATACAGGGGAGATTTTCAAGTGTTCCCTAATTTTAAACACTAAAGGGTACATGAAAGAAAGGAAAAAGGGAAAAACACAAGAGGAACAGTGGACACAAGTATCTCCTTTTGCCTGACGCGGCTGGATCTGCCAGTGTTTTGTCATTAAGAAGGTGTTAAGAAGGCTCCAGACCCTTCTTACAAAACCTTCTTAACGAAAGATCATCTTAGCGCTAAGAAGCTTTTGGGAAACGCAGCCTTCTTAACGGAGGATAATTGGAAGATAATTTTAGGCTAAGAAGCAATCGGGAAACGCGTTGGCTTCGTTGGCTTCTTACGGGAGCCTTAAGAAGGGTCAAAGAAGCTTCTTAGCGCTAAGAAGCTTTTGGGAAACGCATGCCTTCGTAAAGAAGCAATTGGGAAACGCGTTTGCTTCTTAAGGGGGCCTTAAGAAGGGTTGAATTAGCTTCTTAGCGCAAAGAAGCTTTTGGGAAACCCAGCCAATATTTGTTCGGCTCCCGGCAACAATTTGGGTTTCTCATCTAGCCCCCCATGAAAAATAATTGCCCACCCCTGATGTAGACAATGTGGGTAGAACTAGACACTAAAAGACACTTAAAGGGATAGTTCGGTTTGTTTGAAGTGGGGTCCTATCAGCTAGTTCGATACACTAACTTAATTAGGTACAGTGTTCTGGAGGCTGGGCGCATTGTGTAACGAGACCCGGCACTCAGAGCAGCAGCCAAACCAGCCTTTTCTCTGTAAGTACGTGGGGTCAACAACTAAAACGTAATTTAGCCACCTAAAACAACGGCCACCTAAACAAATCGATATCTGTGTACATGCACGCTCTATTTTGACAATTTTCAGCACTTTACTTTTCCGCAAAACAGCAGTTTCATTCGGCCCTGCTTTTTCTCAAAAACCGTACAACTACCGTATTCCTCCGCTAAAAGCCAGCACAGAGCACAGAGCCGTGGTTTACAAAACAGGAAGGCTTAGAAGAGAGATAAAACACTGACTTACTTTAGAGACAACAAGTCACCTGGCCTCTCTGGTCTGGGACGTTTCCACACTTTATCCTGGGAATGGTGAAAAAGGTCTGCAGGGCACCCCGGCATTTAGGCAGCAGGCGCATCTCTCTTTCTGCCTGTTCACTCTCTGCAAAAGTTCCTCTTCTGTATTCTCTCTGGTTCATAATTGTATCCTCTTGTCACCAAGGTGAATGGCATAACATCCTCGCTATCAAAATCACTCATATTTTCGTTCGTGTATTCTATTTGTTGTGTCTTCAAACCGGGAGAAATAAAATAGCCTACCCCCAAATAACTGCGGAGTAATCCAGTGCTGCGGCTCTGAGCTGGCTTTTAGCGGAGGAATACGGTAGTTGTTCGGTTGGGAGAAAAAGCAGTGCCGAATGAAACTGCTGTTTTGCGGAAAAGTAAAGCGCTGAAAATTGTCAAAATAGAGCGTGCATGTACACAGATATCGATTTGTTTAGGTGGCCGTTGTTTTAGGTGGCTAAATTACGTTTTAGTTGTTGACCCCACGTACTTACAGAGAAAAAGCTGGTTTGGCTGCTGCTCTGAGTGCCGGGTCTCGTTACACAATGCGCCCAGCCTCCAGAACACTGTACCTAATTAAGTTAGTGTATCGAACTAGCTGATAGGACCCCACTTCAAACAAACCGAACTATCCCTCTAACAATATGTGAAAAAAGTCAAACTGCACAGCATATTCGTCCAAACTAATATTTACATTCTCCATGTTGTTGTAGGCCTACCTCATAACTTAAAGCCCCAATATGTTGCTTTTGTAACCTTAGTATAACAGCTTTCATTTTGATGGTAGGCATAGGAAATTATAGGACTATATAGGATTGACTGATAGGTTTCCTATCAGTCGACTTCTCTCCCTCATGAATTCCATTCATGATGAGATTATCTGATCCAGCGCAGCTGTCGTGGATTACTCTTTAAAACACTAACTAGCACCACCTGGGTGCAATTGCGCCTGCACGCTGATTGGTCGGACTCGGCTATATAATCTACTCTCATGTGCGGCGCCCTTGCTCTTCTGATTTCCAGCGAGCAGACGTATCTTGTCGTGTGAGACTGAAGTAGACGTGTGTAGGACAGAGAAGGAAAAAGCATAGCCATAGCCTACTAACTTAGAGTAGAGAGCTGGTCGTGAGAGGCCCCTCTCCGGGCGCATGCTTTTAGTGTTGTCCACACACTTACTTGACTGTTGTGTTGTTGTGACTGGAGGAACGTTGCAGCAGCAAAAGCAGGCTGGGCAGGCGGCAGCGGGAGCAGCGAGTCTGTGGTCTGTGTGCTGTCCTGTAGTCCATAGACGAACTGGCCCAAGGCAGGGGAATATCTGAAAATAAGTATGTGTATATACTGTATACAGACACACGCAAAGCAAACTTGCGTACTAGCTTCCTCAAGGGGAAGTAAACAGCGATAAAATGAGTCAAGCTAGACTGCGTTAGTGGTGACACTTCCTGGGGGAAGTTTCATAATAAAAGAAGGGAAATCTTAGGGTTGTGCTATAACCCAGGTTTTATGAGTGAGAACGAGAGCTCTCACTTGGTTCGGAACGAGGTAAAACCTCCCTTTTTCCTCAGATTCTCCTGTAAACAGTGTTGACATGATAAAAGGGGGATGCAATGTTCTCCTTGGGAATGGGAAGTGGATGAATATTGTAGAATCAGCAAACATTCACATAATGGTGCTACTAAGCAGTGATCCCTGCTTTTCAGATAAACTCTGGTAAAAGAGGGGAAACGAGACAAACTCTACCTGAACAGGGTGCATACATAACATATGTATGAATTAAATACAAAAATTACAATGAAACGAAAAGAGGTGGGCTGTAGCTCACCCAGATAAACATTATGCATGTGGTCATTCCCTGCATCAGACTCTGGCTTCAGAAATGTTCACATAAGATGCCAGGAGTGATGTATCTTAACTCATTCATGGCCAGTTTAGGACTGCCAATATTTAGCACAGGCCAAAGATTTTCATAATTGTTGGTCATCTTTCAAGACCCACAGTAAATTATCTATTAGCACCAAAGTGATTTGCAATACCTCAAAATGAAGATGTGCGTCTCTGGGTTCACCAGGAAAAAAAAAGTGAGCTTTTAGCATGTTCTGTACTCTACTTATAGCCATTTATATACACCCTGTTTTCACAAAAAAGGTCTCTCGGAGAAGAGAAACAGCAGAAAAGGCAATTTTTGTAAAAGAGACACTCTCAGGCAGAACTCACTCTCAATTCTTTTATTTTGAACTGTATTGACATCAGACATGTAAATATTATTCATTATGACACAAATGACAAAAAAAAAATATATATATATATATATATATATATATATATATATATGAAGTGCTTTTTTTACATTCAACAATACAGTTTACTCAGTGTGAGTGAGTGTGCAGACAGACACACAGACAGACACACAGACACAGACACAGACACGCACACACACACACACACACACACACACACACACACACACACACACAGAGAGAGAGTTCTGTCCACAGCTGCTGCTGGATCGCACCTCCTTCCCCCGCAAATTAGCATAGGAGGGGAACACCTAACTGGTTTGAGATCAGCGTCTAGCCTCCTCTGCCTCTGCTCGTTTTCCTCCTCTCGTTCGGGCTGGGACGAATGCTGCGACACGACACAGGAACGGGTCCGGCTTGGCTTTGGGACCAGGCGCTGCCTGGAACCGGATCGATCATGTTCGTCACGGGTTTGACTAGGCAATCCAGGTTCGCCCTGCAGCAAGGCGAGCAGTGCAGCGCGCCGAGGGCGGTTTCAATGGCGTTTATCCACTCTACAAGGAAGCGCGTTTCTCTGTTTTTCCTCCTTTCCTCCTTCTTCCTCATTTCAAACAACAGCTGCGGTATGTGTTTGATAACGTGCTGTCGGCTTGTCTTAGATGTCAGGGACCTGAAAACATGTCACAGGCTGGGGAAGTGTTTGAACTACGCGCTGCACTAATAAAAACAAAAACACGTCAAACACGTCTTTGGCGTGGATGGCTATTTCTGATAACACGTCAAAGACGTCTTTGGCGGTGAATGAGTTAAAGATATTTGATGGAAGTGTGGGATGTTTGTAAATGTTAAAGAAGGCATCAAAACATTCACACTAGGGTTTGTCTCTGTTGTTGAGTTCCCATGGCGGGCATTGTGTGTCAAATATGTGGCATGGTTCACACACACATACAAAATAAATAAATAATAATAATAATAAATATAGCCGCAAGCGGCGATGCGGGGTCCAAGCTTCTGGTGACTTGGGGGGTATATGTCAGATAATATAGACACTGAATTGCACATTTAGTCAGAGTTGATACGTGCACAATTTTACCAAGTTTGTAGTAAGTAATATGTAGTAAGTAATAGTATAGTGCGGTGGTGGTGGTGGTGGTGGTGGTGGTGGTGGTGAGCCAAATGGTGGCTATCAAAGAGGCTAGGCAATGGACTTTTTCTAGGCAAACTGTCAATTTCAAATTCTAGGTTCCTGATAAGCTTAGATTTGTTAGCCGTGAGTGAACAGCGTACTGAGGTGTTGCTTTTGTGCTGTTCTGAGTCCAGTGGAGGAAAACAGTGTGCTGCTTCTACACTTCTTATCATGGCTCAGTGAGGAAAGGATAACTGTTCCTGAATGGTGATCCAAGTAATTGGTTGTCACATTGAAAAGCCAATGCTTTTGTAGTAGTGGTGGTAGTCATAAACCTGGTCTGCATAAGCACAAGGCCAGAATTTGAACCATTTGTCATTAAATTCAAATCCTAACACTGTTACTAGGTCATCCACATGGTACATTTATAACATGGTACATTTATAGTGTCTCTGTGTAGGTATAACAAGATGACTATTCACATTGTGTAAATCACCCTTCAAGTCAAACTGTTAGTGGCTTAATAAGTTATCAGTTAACAAGTTACTTGTCTCTTGTCATTCCTGGGGGTTAATGTGACAGACACCAAATAGTCCTCTCATATATCTGAAAGAAGGCTCCCAGCAAACACAATTACATCATGATGATGTTCTGATATCATCTTTCAGTGACGTCCAGGACTAGGCCAAATCACAGCCGATTTGGGGATCATTTAGACATCTACACAGGAATGTCAAGATGACGTCGAAATATGACGTTACCATGAATAGGCATATTCAGTTATTCTGCTATGTACACAGTGTGTATTCAGCAGCTTTATACATAATTATATCCAGATTAACCTTTATTCTACATTTTCAAAAAATAAAACAGTTACCTGGCCGTGGTTTGAACCCAGGACCTCCAGCTTTGGTGTCTGCTACTCTACCCCTGGCCTACACCATCCTTCCACAGCAATGACAAGGCACGGATGTAACCGTATTATGGCATAAACTTGTTTTTATTAAAATGTGGGTGTCAAGTCATTTATCATTTCAAAACGGTTTCACGTATCCAAAATCCTTTAATAACTTTAGGTTGGGGTAGTCCATAGATGACCCAGAAGAATTTCCGTGTGATTTGGTGATTTGGTAATGGGTTAATTTATGATAAGATAGAAACATCAATTTGCTTTTACAAATCAGATGTAAGAACCTATGTAAGAGAGAGATGAGATGCAGAGTGTAGTGGTACCTTGTTGAGGCTCCTGACTATAGCAATGCTATGGATGCTGTTTAATTGCAGAGGAGCTGTAGCATTGTTGAAAAGATACACATTTACAATGAGTCAGCCAAAGTGATTCATATGTTCAAGACAATTAATGTGATAGGTGAATGAAAACGGGGAAGTTAACTTTTGTTAATCTCAAAAGTGATCAAAGACAGAAATTGTATGTTACCAGTTAATAATACCTATAGCAGTGATAACAAGGGAAGCTACCTCCCACTACAGTTGGGTATGGATGATGGGAGGTGTGGTCTTGTACACCATTTCATTTTTATACTGCAGCTCTCAATGAAGGCAAACAGGGGACTGTCAACTTCTCATTAAGCTGTGGAAACAATTTACCAACACTTTTAGTCAGGGTTGAATTACAAGTCCACAAGTGTGTGTGTATGCCCACGCTTTTCTCAAATTTGAGCTATTCTCATGATCAGACATATGTTCAGGGTGTTTCCAGTTAGATAAACCTTTATCATTAGCAAACCCAGCTACAACTTCAAAGTCCAGTTTCTTCACAAGCTTAGATTCAATGGCCATCTGTGACAAGATTGAGGTGTTGCTTGTGTTGTTCTGAGTTCATTCAATGACTGATAGAAATGTGTTGCCTCAACCCTTCTGCCAAGTATTTGGTCATCATCATGGAAAGCCAATCTTTGTTTAAGAACTGAATGACAGCTACAACCCATCTCAGCAGCTCTTGCCAGGCCCTCTTCTGTCCCTCTAGTTGTATCTGCTTTAACAGTCTGTCTTCTGCCTCAGTCATGGTGGGTAAAGTGTTGAGACCATATGAGGTGCATCTGCACAACTACATCTGAATGATAGTTATCCTTTCAAACTCCACTATGAAAATAGGAAAGACCTTGTGGTTAAAGCCATGTGCTTTGCAATTAGAAGTATAGTAGAGGTTCAATCTAACAAACAATCTAGCAATCCTGAGGGTCCTTTGGCGGAACTTGAGATACGTCATCTTGTGTGGCCGGCAGCGGCATTACCTCCTGGGTAAGATAGACAGAAATTCTCAGACAATGTTTGCTGGGATAGTAAGCTATGGAAAACCTGCACAACACAAAATAACCCAGGTTTAGAATTGTCTCAGTAAGTGAACAGAATTGGCTCAAGAGACATGCCAACAAAAATATATTTCAGGTTGCGTAAACCTCCCTTCAGTCAAACCACTACTAGTGGCCGAACAGTCAACAAGCTAGCATGGAAAAAGTTTCCAAGGTAATCTTGGGCACAGTGGATATGTACAAGTTGAAAGTGCAAGCCTAAGATTGAGTAATGGGAACAAAGGAGACAGAAAGGATTTCCACAATTCAAGAATTTATTTAATAATTCTGTGGCCTGCAGGCCAATCTTCACCTCCATGTTTAAAAAAAAAAAAAAAACTCCTCGCCTGCTAAAATAAATTGAGTCCTCAGTAAAATTAGGAAGAAGAGTGGCAGGCGTCGTCGAGCTCGAGGCGGTCTTTGGCTGCGTCGGGTTTGGTTGGGTTAGTCATGGGAGTGAACCGGGTTATTTCATTGTCAGTCATGTCAAGTTGGATGTAGTCTAGCTGGAGCAGGGTCTCTTCTATTTGGTCGGTGGTCATGTCAGTCGGTGGGGTAGACAGTAGTCGGGTGATGAGTGGCAGTGGGATATTGTATGCATGTTCTGGAGTTTGATTGTTGACTAGTACCATGATCTGCGTGTGTATTTTGCAGATGGCAGATGTGGATTTGCGCCGTTTGTTGCACTTGTATGTGTGGGTTGAATGTTTGAATGAATGCTGTACAACTGCAAAAGTATTTACGGGTTACTGTAGCTCCTCTGATCTCCCCAAAGATGTGTGTGACTGCTGGTGCTGGCATGTGAGGTCCGGGTGCAGTGGTGGGTGTTGATGTGGTGGTTTTAGTTGTGGATAAATATTTTTTTCCGTGGAATGATCTGATGGAGAGGTCAGTTAGGTCATACCTGTTGTCTAGTCCGATGTCTGAGTCGCCCCCCCATACAGCCAAGTCGATAGTCCCAGTCGAGTCACTGATGAGGTATTTGGTGATGGTCATGGTGGAGCCGGAAAATGTTGTTGCTTCAGTGGAGGGTTTTAGGATTTTGGCAGTGATGTTGACCTGCGGATGAGAAATGCATTAAACAAGATGCATGGGGAAGAGGATGAAGCATGTTTTGCCTGATTTTGTGTGTTTTAACCTCTACTTCACATTGATACTATATGACCATTTGTATAAAGGTTGACTGAGAAAATCGGGTGTCATGCAATTTCTAGCAAGTGTGGATTAGGCAATGATGTGTAATGCATATCTATAATAGACAGAGGGAGTTTATAGACTCGAGGGATATGGGCCAAGGCTCAGTAGGTGCAATTTGTGTTTACATGTCATGTGCCATCCAATGTAACTTCTGTGGGATTGTATAGTGTGCAAGGAAAAGCTGTAGACTTACTTTTTGGTATTCGATGCCTTGAGCTATGATTTGAGCAATGTTGATTTGGGTGGTTTTTGACAGGAAGGCGGTATCATAGATGAAGGGGAGATGGCGCAGAGGGCTGATGGTGGAGTGATAGTTCATTTTGATGTCTAGTTTGGAGTGGAAGGAGGTGGTGAAACTCACATCATCTAGATTGACAGGGTGTCTCGAGAGAAGAGTATAGGCATGATGAGAACAAGCAGTTGTGATGAGTCACATCTGGCTGGGCAAAGGCATTGAGTGGCAGACAGCCTAATTGTAGGAAAGCAGAAATATAAAGTGAAATAAACTTAGATTGTTTAGTGGCTACAGGAAATGGCTATATGTAAAGGGTGGGTAGATTAGGTGAAATGAAGGCACAACTAAAAGGGGGGGCAGTACAGACAGATGAAGGGAACAGACAATAAAATTGCTAAGAATGTAAAATACATACTTGCTATTTTGAGCAGCCAAGAAGGCGGGGTGTAGTTTCGCATTGAATGAAACCACGTTGCTGAATCGGTCAGCTTCTTGTAGAACTGCGTTGAAGTAATGTTTCGTTGGGTCTTTGTTAAAGCTTTTGAGGGGGGTTACCTCATGGAGGTAGCCACAGAACTCCAGCTTCTCCGTTTTGGCTGGGCTTGCCATTGTTAACTTGAAATGGAGGTAAAAGTTGCAGCATTGGTAGTTTTTGGCATTATTTCTTGTCAATAGTACATTGTATTGATAGAGATTCCAAAGAAGTCTTACCTTTGTTTGACAATGTAGCAGCAGACAGGACTGTAGCAAACTTGAAAAAACTTGAACAAAGAATACATTTCAAATTATATCAGCACAGTTACTATGTTACTTAATTTGAGCCATATTGTCCCTTTAAAGTGAACAGAATTGGCAAAAGATGTTGATACATAAGGTTGTGTAAACTTCCAAACAGCCATTAGCTCTTCCTTCTTGCCTTGCCTCTGAACTGGGCGGTCGCAAATTCCTCTCTCCTGCTATCTCACCCTCCTACAGCCTGCACCCCGGCCTAAAAAGCTTCTCCTTTTACACTGTCTCTTCAAAAACCTGAGGAATTATGGATCTAATAAGCTGGTCTCTCAACGCAATTGACAAGATTATCTCCACGAGAAATGCAGGTTCCGGGGAGCCTGCGTGCCCGGACGGGACTTTTGCTGCGGGGTACGTTATGGACAGATGGCTGGAATGGCGGGTACTCTGCCTTGCTATTTTGACTGTCGAGGACGTCGAAGATGTTTATCTATTTGGATTCATGATAGCAGGACATTTGCTAATGGGATTGAGCATCGCCTTTGTCTATCGGAAAATTACCATGATGATGGGAAAAAATTAGAGCCCCAAGCTACCTATTCTCATGGGCATGGTAAACGAGTTGGCCTGTGTTGTGAACACTCAGACTATTTCGATCACAGATCGCATTCTAAAGGTGGATGGTATGTTTGCAGACGTGAACAGAAAATTGGACGAGATCCTGGAGAAGTTATAACATACGGGGCTGAAGTGTTTAAAGTTGATAGAGACGAGCTTGGATGGAAAGAATTGGAATGTACTTTTCACTCCGATAACCAAAATATCCACCATTGTTTTCGGATCCCCCCACTGCCTGTTGGTCTTGGCCAAGGCCAACGGTGAAAGATAAAATGTCCCCATGAAGAGCCGATGTGAAACGTGGAGCTACAAACCCCCACCGTTCACCCTCGCCCTAGACACCTGTTGGATAAGACTCTGGTCGAGGCCGTCACCATAGCGACCCGCTATGTTTTCGCTCTCCATCCGGGAAGAGATGGCTCCCACTATCAGACTATCAGGCTTACAGCACACACACAAGGACAATTCTGGACAATCCTGACCACACTCTCTCAAGCACACACACACACACACACACACCCCATCCTCCCCTCCCATGCCGCCTTGTTCCTGCCTATTAGCTCTTGCACCCTTTCCCACCCGCCTCACCCCCCCCCCCCCCCCTCCTCCTTCCATCGGATACATCTTACTGGAGCCATAGATATATGGATCTGCTATGAATGATAGCATAGCCTCCAGTGTTGCTGTGGACAAGCTACTCCCTCCACTTCCCACTGCAAACCCCCGTCCCCCGCAAACCCACTCCCTCCCCCCCCTCGTTTTTCTTGTTTCTCTGTGTATGTTAATTCCTTACATTTAACAACAAATGTTTATGTATTGTATAATATTCAAGCGTGCCATTATTCCTATTCAATCTAGTAATAATGTTAAAAGTCTTAATTTGAGTATAGAAGGTGATACCCATTTGTGTTGTTTTTGTCCCTCATGTTGTCTGTTAGAGGACCGCAATGGAAACAAGCCTATGGCTTTATTGTGTTTTTATCCTCGGTGAGTGTCTGTATTCCCTGTCTCATTGTTGACATTCACCAAATAAAGTCAATCAATCAATCAATCAGCTTATCAGACTACTGGTTAATAAGCTAGCATGTTAACCATTTGACTCATTCAATTCTGGTGGACATTATGAATAAGGAATACCCTTACACCTCATGTTAGGATAGTAATAATGAATTGGATGTAGCTGATCTTGTACCAACCTGGCGCTCTATGCAGCTTCAATCAGGCTGATTCACAGCATCAGGGGTAGATATATACACAACCTGAGTCGACTCTGATTGGCTGACAGTGGTGTTAATTGCAGGTAGCCCTAAGTAGAAGACCTGGCAGCAGTGATCAGGTGCTGCCCATCTCCAATCAGGCTAATCAGCCCAGCTCCCAGCTCAGCAGCAAGCAACCTGCAATGCAAAGCTGAACACTATGCAGGCCAAAGTAAATGACAATAGGCCCTATGGCCGTCACACACATGAATTACGACTTTCTATTCAAAATGCTCCTTCAGTTCTCTAGATAGCACTACACACCTGATGGTATATATTGACTGAGTTATGCCCTAGATTGTGTGAAGTGAATTGTGTATAGATCCATGAGTTTGGTTGTAGTGGGGCTTATGGTTTCTGAGATCCATACACTTTTAGGGCTGAACAAAAACAAATGTATAGTATGTGAGGGGGTTCAAGCATCTGCGAGGTTAAATGTGATATACAGATGCCAATGGATAGAATAGAATAGAATAGAAAGTTATTATAATGTGGAGTAGGTTGATTAGAATATTTTAGATATGAATGAGAAGCACTTCATTTTTTTATAAACCCCTTCATCATCACCACACTTTGGAGGACATCCTTTGTTTTACATGTTGATTGTATAGCAATTATTTTTTACATGTGTAGTTCTGAGGTCCATTTTGACCTGACACAGATGTAGATACACCACATAGTCTCTCAAATAGTCAAATATACATTAAACTATATAACAGGAATTGCATATAGGTCCACGGGATCTATCCATCCAACATGTACATAGTACAATGGTTATCCTAGGCACAAACCTAACTCAATGGAGGAGCAATATTACACTGACAATATTCAGAAAGACTCAGGAGTTGGTTTGATTTGAGATAAAGGTACCTTGTATTAGAAAAACAAAGACAAGAAATATAGAAATACATTATGGCCAAATAGAATTGCATTTGGATACAGAATTAAATGTAGGATAGGTATAGTGGAGTTGTGCAAGTAGGCTATTGGAAGCTGAATAAGCAATGTCAATATCAATGTGTTATCAAGTCTGTCATGAATAAAATCAATAGGAAATAGAGCTAGGCAATCTTAATTAAGTAACTTTTGCAAGAGATGTTTATGTAGCTGTAATGAGTAAGGGAAAAAGACAGTTAAGTATTCACAAATGTGGGGCAAGCTGTGCTATGTCCAGGGAGCCCCATCCTGCATATTAAGTAGGATCCCCAGATTAAAATGTGGTCATTTCTACCACTGCAGGTAAAGATTGACCGGCTTATAGAGCAATACGGATACTGTAAGTTTCAACACCATAATAATTATGGCTATATGGGCCGTCTGTAAACATCAATACTGTAAATCATCAAACAAATAAGTAAACCAAACCAATGCACTAAAAATATCAAAATGGCTTCACAGACGAGTGGAGGTTCTAGTGTAAAAGTGATGTGTGATGGAGCAGGGGAGGTTCCTGTCAATTGAGCGATTCTGGTCTGTTGGTCCACAGGGGATATTTGGGGTGGGGGCGGGGGGGGCTAGAGCCCTTTGTAGAATGGGCTTTTCAGTGTTGTCGATGACGTTGATGGTAGTTGGGAAGAAGGTCTTCATGATGTGAGAGGTGTTATTGCTATCGAGCTGGACTGGAACTCTTCAGCCCACGGAGAGTCAAGATGATGTGAACAGTGGTTTCCTTGTTGCTGATTGAGGACAACAACTCTTAACACGTTCACTGCCATTGGCGAGTCAACTCGTCAAGCAGAAACCAACGGTTGACTGCCAATGACGACTCAACTCGTCAAAAAAACGGTGGGACGTTGATCTAACCCTTTTACATCTCCTATATAAATATGGGAGCCACCGAACGTGTACAACCCATTCCACCGACCCACTAAGTGGCGACAGTGCTCTCCAGAGTAGAAAAAGCCGAGCCAAAACTGCAGGGGAACGCGCGAGGAAACCATTCTCATACTGTAAAATGGATTGGCGAAAACGCTTTCGCTTTCGCACATTATCGCGCTGGGAGCTGGCGGTGGGGGATTGCAAATTTGCATAATAGATTATGGGTGCAACACACTTTGAAACACCGGCAGAAAGCCCACAATCGCACGCAGCTTCATTCCAGCTGAGCTCACAACCGAAACGAACGAGCCCCATGCAGACTCGCCCAAAGAGCAGCCGCCAGCAGCCAGGCAGGCAGAGCCTCGCTTGTACCGCTGCAGCCACAGAGGGAGGAGAACACACACGGAGGGAGGAGTTTGAAGGAGAGGGGGGTTTCCTGCTGCTATGGAGGAAATGACTGTTCAAAACTATTGTATGTCTGACGTCTTACGCCAAAAATAAATGGTTAAAGTGACTGTTCTATCGAATTTCACAAAAAGCCATTTATCTCAGCTTAAATTTTCAGACGCTGAAACCATGCTGTATTCTACTGCTAATGCCTACATAACTACTAACTCTACAAACTAACTCTTTTAGACAGAGAAAGCACACATTCTATTAGTTCTTTTGAGATAATTTGTGTTCACAAAATCTTAGCAGAAAAGAATCCTCGGCTCTTGAAAGATGAGCCAGAATCCTCAAAAAAAACCGTTGGCAGAAGCTACCTACAGTATTGAAAAAACGGCTGGCAGTGAATGTGTTAATAAACATAATTAATATTGTAGAGGATATATTAGTACACACAATCAAAGAATGGCTTATGTCAATACTTACCCATGATGAAGATAAATCACACATTAGCAAACAGTCAGGTGTATTATTATGACCACAGCCCATGGACATGGATACTGTATTGGTCACAAACCCCTACTGGTCTACAGATACAAATACATTTGATCACCCAACAGTATGGGGCAACTCACAACCACACAGCATATTACTTTGAAATAGTATTAATTATTTTGACACAAATAGCTATCTCCTATGTTTATTTAGCTCTATAAACGCTATATACTTTTAAAGAAAAGTAATTGATGAACTTGTTAAAGTTTGACGTCTGGATGAGTTCTCATTCAATGCTCATGAGTGATAGTACACAATTTAATTAGCTAAAAAAACATAAAAAATTATACATTAAAAAATAATCAGCAGAGGGCCTATTTTCTTATTTTTATTAACCCTTCCACCACCCCCCTGCTTTGGAGGACATACTTTGTTTTTACATCATTTGAATTTTACAACAATTATTTTACACATTATGTTCTTAGGTACATTTTGAGCTGATGCAGTACATGTAGATGTAGCACTTAAGTCTCTTAATTTATACATATATAGCCAAATATATATTACACAGACAATACAATCATCTCCGTATCACTGTCAAGAAAACTGCCACCAGGGGGCAGTACCAAAAGAGAGTGCACTCAATGGTCAAGGGTCCTCATTGGACAGGTGGATCTTCTGCCTGGGACTTCCACTTCCATGCAGTGGTGCCTTTCAAAAACATACATTGTGTTGCTTTTATTTTGAATGCTAAACATCCAAATTCTAATATATTAACTGCGTTCAGGACCAGAATAACAACAGAGTGGCACTGTGTAGAGGTGAAAGTCCTGGGTGGAACATTTGTGTTGTATAGGAAGCCTAAAACGCACAAAAATAGACTCTGGGTCCCCAGATTGGTCTATGTCAACACTGTGACCATCAGCTTCAATGGTAGGTTGGTGGTGGCAACTGGTTGATTTCTGAGAGGATGAAAACAATGGTATTTGGGTAGAACATACTGTCAATACTACAAGTACTTCTCTGGCTCTGCAGATACATATAATATGGTATACAAAGTTAAATACAACATTCTGTATAGCTCACTTGGTAAAGCTCATGACTTATGCTAATTTAAGACTATTGCGGCTCAAAGTTCAAACCCCACGTGGGATGAACAACTTTCAACTTCAGACAGTTAAGTCAGTAACAGTAATTAAAACTCAACATGTTGCCTCCTTATTTTGTGGTGTCTCATTAACTTGTTCAATATCTTGGAAATGTTAGCTGGAGATTGCGTGGCTGTGTTAAAGAACGTGTTTTGCAACAGGGTTAGTTCTTGTCTCATGATGGAGCTTTTGTGTTCTGAAATCAGAATTTTCAGTTGTCATTGAGTCTTTACCACACACACATCAAACCATAGGGTGTAGTGGTGTCCACTACAGAAGGTTGATGGTTTTATCCCTGAAATTGCTTTTGATGACTATAGCTAGCACCCTGCATGGCAGCTTGTCATGCAGTCCATTTACCATTAAGGACATTTTTGTATTACACACATAATGCACCACTTTACATTAAAAGTCTGCCCTGAATGGAGGTGTTTGAACTAATTGGTGTGGGTTGTGCTGTTACAATGAGCACATGAGTGACAAGGATAATTCAGATTGAATTCTCTTTTTGGACCTTTCACATCTGAAGACACAATAATGTATTGGAATGTTTTTCCTCTATATCTGAAAGAAGGCTCCCAGCAAACACAATTACATCATGATGATGTTCTGATATCATCTTTCAGTGACGTCCAGGACTAGGCCAAATCACAGCCGATTTGGGGATCATTTAGACATCTACACAGGAATGTCAAGATGACGTCAAAATATGACGTAACCATGAATAGGCATATTCAGTTATTCTGCTATGTACACAGTGTGTAATCAGCAGCAATATACATAATTATATCCAGATTAACCTTTATTCTACATTTTCAAAAAATAAAACAGTTACCTGGCCGTGGTTTGAATCCAGGACCTCCAGCTTTGGTGTCTGCTACTCTACCCCTACACCATCATTCCACAGCAATGACAAGGCACGGATGTAACCTTATTATGGTATATCCTTGTTTTTATTAAAACGTGGGTGTCAAGTCTTTGTGGATCGGGCATTACTGTGTGACATCTAAACCAACTATGTATTATGCTACAGCAGATGCAGAACCCCAAAACACATTAACCCCACCCAAAATGCTACATTCCAACTTGCAGTAGTAGTAATAGTAGCAGAAGTAGTAATAGTAGTAGTAGTGTTGGTAGTAGTGGGAGTGGTAGCAGTAGTAGCAGCAGTACTTGTACAGGAAAAGAACAAAAGCAAATACACAAAAGGTTAGACATTTATAATTTCAAAACGGTTTCATGTATCCAAAATCCTTTAATAACTTTAGGTCGGGGTAGTCCTTAGATGACCCAGAAGAATTTCCGTCTGATTTGGCCAAACGGTCTAGGAGGAGTTCGCAAAAGTAGGTTTTTGATTAAAAAAAACACATCTAAATAATGATCTGAAATTGGAAAAGAATCAGCAAAGGGTCAAAACATACATTGTGTTGCTTTTATTTTGAATGTTAAACATCCAAATTCTAATATATTAACTAGCGTTTATGACCAGAATAACAACAGAGTGGCACTGTGTAGAGGTGAAAGTCCTGGGCAGAAGATTTGTGTTGTATAGAATGAATGAATGAATGAATGAAAATTTTATTTACGTGTCAGTACAAATTACATGACCCATCCCACATGGGATTATCAGACACATCAACATAGTTATTTCCATATCTATTATGGTGCATGAACAATACAAAACCGTACAAACACACACAGCACACGCGGCATGAGCAGCAAAACACAGATTTAACTACAATGTGTATTAAGTAAAATATATGAATTATCTATCATATGTCATCTTTTTCCACCTTCTTCAAAATCTAACACGTTTAACTCAGGGGAGTGAACTTTTTTAAATAGTATCTCTCGTAAGTCATGATACAAAGGGCAATACAAAATAAAATGAAATTCATTCTCCACTTCCATCAACTCACAATATTCAAAAATCCTATCCTCCTCCGCCGTCCCTCTGTATCTGCCTGTTTCAATATGTAAAGGCAGGATACCACATCGTAACTGAGCACATAAGGACCTCTTACTTTTAGGTAAATTAAACATCACATATTTTTCACATTTAAATTCATTTTTAAATAAACAAGTTCTTAATTTTGGCTTCTGCCATATTTCTTCAGTCCAAGACTGTAACCAGTTAGCGCGGATCTGAGATTTAAACGACTCTACATTTATACACATTCTTTGAGAGTAATATTCTCCAAAACCACACTCCTGAAACAAGTCATACATATCTGAGACCCACTCCCCTTCAACAGACAAGTCCCAGAAGAAAATCTGACTAGCAACCCTTATAGGAAGCAACTTTATAGGAAGTCTAAATAAAGGTATGGCTGTCCCAGAGTCTATTTTTGTGCCAAAATAGACTGGGTTCCCAGATTGGTTTATGTCAACACTGTGGCCATCAGCTTTTCTGGTAGGGTGCTAGTGGTAATGGGTTAATTTATGATAAGATAGAAACATCAATTTGCTTTTACAAATCAGATGTAAGAACCTATGTAAGAGAGAAATGAGATGCAGAGTGTAGTGGTACCTTGTTGAGGCTCCTGACTATAGCAATGCTAAGGATGCCGTTTAATGGTAGAGGAGCTGTAGCATTGTTGAAAAGATACACATTTACAATGAGAGTTAGCCAAAGTGATTCATATGTTCAAGATAATCAATGTTACAGGTGAATGAAAACGGGGAACTTCTTGTTGAGATGGCACTTTTGTTAATCTTAAAAGTGATCAAAGACAGAAATTGTATGTTACCAGTTAACAATACCTATAGCAGAGATAACAAGGGAAGCTACCTCACACTACAGTTGGGTATGGATGATGGGAGGTGTGGTCTTGTACACAATTTCATTTTTATACTGCAGCTCTCAATGAAGGCAAACAGGGGACTGTCAACTTCTCATTAAGCTGTGGAAACATAACTACAGTGGACGTCTACAAGTCATCAATAAAAGTGCAAGACCAAGTTTGACCAGAGGAGTTAGGCTGTAATGCATGAATATAAACAGACAAAAGAGACAGAAATAGGAATTGAACAATAATCAGTATTTATTAAAAAAATACAATAGTTTATAAAGTAAACAACCAAGGCTAGGGGGAAAAACATCTATAAAAAAATAATGGTTTAGGATTTTTTTTTTTATCTATGTTACAGCAGAGGTTGAGGGTGAGTGGGTGGCTGGGTCAGGGTGGGATTTGGTGTGTGGGGGGAGTGTTTGTTAGGTCAGGAGTCAGTCACAGTAGGGGGTGAGGGTCATTTGGTGGCTGAGTCAGGGTGGGATTTGGTGTCGGGGGACTGAGGTCGGGAGTCTTGAGTCAATGTGATAATGTCATTGTCCTGTAGGTCAAGGCGGATGTAACTGAGCAGTACTCATTGTCCTGTAGGTCAAGTCGGATGTAATTGAGCAGTAGTATTGTTTCTTCGATTTCGTCAGTTGTCATTAGATAGTGTGGTTTTGGAAGTAGTTTATATTGTTTATTGTTTATTAGGATCCCCATTAGTTACAGCAAGGCTGCAGCTATTCTTCCTGGGGTCCGTCAACATTAAAAATAACAGTACAAAACATAACACAACAAAACAAAACAAGAAACGAAAAGAAAATATTCTGCTAATCAAGCAGAGACTTACTAATAAATAAAATAAAATAAAAAAACAAAACAAAAGACAAAAGCATAAACTAAACAGTAGCACTATGACATTTTAAAAACTGTCTAAGGTCAACGTCAGACACAAAATGAGTGAGAGTGGGATTGTGTATGATATTTCTGTGTTATTGGTGGATAGACTGATCTGAATATGTGTTTTGCAGTTGACTGTTTTTGTTTTCCGGCGCTGATTGCATTTGTATGTGAGTGAAGCAGAGTTAAGGGTGGGGATGATGGCAGAACAAGCACAGAAGTGCTTGTTTGTTACCTGGACACCTACTACCTCACCATAGACTGTTTCAATGGTGGGTGTTGGTGGTGACATGCAGGGTCCAGGTGCAGTGATGGGGGTTGATGTTGTTTCTTTGGTTGTTGAGAGATATTTTTTACCTCTGAATTGTCTGATGGAGAGATTTGTCAAGTCATACCAGTAGTCAATGTCAAGTGGACAGTCCCCCCACACAGTTATGTTGATGGTCCCGCTTGCGTCACTGAGGAGAAATGTGTTGGTTGTCATGGAGATGCCAGATGTGGTTGTTGTTTGATTTGATTTTCCGCCTTGTATAATTTTTCCTGTGATGTTGATCTGTGGAGAAGTATAGCATAAACAGACAAATTAGTAAAAGGAAGAAGCATATGTTTTGTATATTTACAACTACTTGACATGACTATTTGTATGAAAGTTGACTTGAGAAAATCAGGAGGCATGCAATTCCTAGTAAGTAGGGATTAGACAGTGTTGTGTAATTATTGTCTATAATAGGTAGGTGTTTATAGATTCAAAGAGATTAGGGCCAAGGTTCAGTAGGTGCAATTTGTGTTGTGTTTGCATGATATGGGATGTATCATCCAATACAACTACTGTGGCATTGAATAGGGTGTAAGAAAAGGCAGTAGACTTACCCTTTGGTACTCCCGGCCTTCAGTATGAATAGATGCAATGTCGGTTACAGATGAGATGGATGAGTAGGTGGAATCGTACATGTATAGCAGGTCTCGGAGATGTGAAATTTTGGACTGATAGGTGATTTTGACATCTGGTGTTTTATTGTTCCATCATGTGCTGTATTCAATATTTTCCTGTTTGACCGAGTTTCTAGAAACAAGAGTACAGGCATGATGAGAACAGGCAGTTGTGATGAGTCATTGTCTGGATAAGTAAAGGCATTGAGTGGCATATGGTCTAATTGTAGAAAAGTAGTAACACAACTGAAAGAAAGTTAGATTATTTAGTGGCTACAGGAAATGGCTATGTTCATGTAAAGGGTATGCAGATGAGGTTAAATGTAGGTACAGGGTCAAAGGAAGGGCAATAGTGAGACATTAAGGAAACGAACAATACAATTGCTGCAGGTGTACAAGTTAGGAATGTAGGATACTTACTTGTTATTTTGGGCAGTTATGAAGATTGTTTGTAAGTTGGGGTTGAAGGATAGTGGTCTGATTTTTGGATAACAGCAGTGAAGTAGTGTTTGGATCGGTCTTTGGAGAATGGTTTATTTGGGCTTACTTCATGTATGTAGCCATATGTTTCCAATTTAGCTTTTTTGACTTCAGCCATTTTTGAAAAAATCTGAAAGGCAACAGCATGTAGGTACAAGGTCAAAGGAAGGGCAGTACTGAGACATTAGGGAAACATACAATATACAATTGCTGCAGGTGTACAAACTAGGAATGTAGAATACTTACTTGTTATTTTGGGCAGTTATGAATGTTGTTTGAAGTCTGGAGTTGAAAGATACAATTTTAGTGAATTAGTCCAGTTCTTGGATGACAGCAGTGAAGTCACTTTTTGATGGGTCTTTTGAGAATGGTTTATTGGCGCTGACTACATGCCACATACTTCAAATTTTTGCCTCAGTAGCCATTTTGAAAAAAATCTGAAATTCAGATAAAAGACAACAGCATGGTTTGTTGAGTAGATGCAATTTGTGTTATGTTTATATAACATGTCTCGGCATTGTATAGGTAGGGTTAAAAAAAAAGGCAGTACACTTACCCTTTGGTACTGATGCCCTTCAGCATGAATGGTAGCAATGTCTGTTGTAGAGGAGTTTGATGAATATGTGAAATCATACATGAAGGGGAAGTCTCTGAGATGACACATTTTTGACTGATTGGTCACTCTTATGTCCAGGGTTTTATTATTCCATGGAGTTGTGAAGTTTGTTTTCCAGATTGACTGGGTTTCTAGAAACAAGAATACAGGCATGAGAACAGGCAGTTGTGATCAGTCACTGTCTGGATGAGTAAAGGCATTGAGTGGCAAACAATAGTGTAATTGTAAGGCAGTAACACAAGTGAAAGAGAGTTAGATTGTTTAGTGGCTACAAGAAATGGCTATGTGCATGTAAAGGGTAGGCAGATGAGATTAAATGTAGACACGGGATCAAAGGAATAGCAGTTGTTGTTGGCAAAAGGCGATGGCTATGATGTAAAGGTGGTTGAGATCAAATGTAGGCATTGAGTAAAAGGGGGACATGTACAGAGAGGTGAAAGGAACAGACAAAATGTAGAATACATACTTATTATTTTGCCCAGTTTTGAAGGAGGGGTCTCTGGTTGTTTGTTTGATTGGATTGCCCTCATAGTTACATGGGTCCCTTTTTGATGTTTTGGCTGGACTGGTCATTCTTACAAAATACTGAAATGGGTGTAAAAAGCAACAGCATGGTTAGCTAATGTTACTCTAAAATATCACGTGGGTTACCCATTAAAAATGGGGATCATGAATCTGATCCAACTATTTATTGACAAGAGTGGAACACATTCAATCACCATACTTAATCAAGTCCTGATTGGGGGCAGCTGTGTATAATTGAGGCAAAGGCAGAGATAAATGGATTACTCTGACAATAGATCCTTTTCACAGGGGGCATTTTGTGTCAAAAAGACAGGTGCCAGCAAAACACTAATAAAAGTTTTCCGACTTCTATGATTGGAAGTTGGAAACAAATTTCCCATGAGAGCTTGAAAGATACAGAAAATGACTGGAAGTTAAACTGTTTTTAACAACTTGGAATCACCTATAGATTGGACTTTCTTTTCATTTGACACTGTCCACTATTGTGCATTCAATATTATAACTTAGCTTGCAATTGCATAAACACATGACAATGACAACTGAATCAGTGGTGTATAATATATTCCATGTTTTCAAGGCAAATGTAACTGTGTATACTATACTCTCATCATATAATAGAAAAAGAAAAGCCTCCAATTAACTCAGTGGTAACCTTAAATATAAACAAAATAGAT
Source organism: Poromitra crassiceps (assembly GCF_964638095.1). Lineage (NCBI taxonomy): Eukaryota > Metazoa > Chordata > Actinopteri > Beryciformes > Melamphaidae > Poromitra > Poromitra crassiceps. The sequence continues at coordinate 5,460,521 of NC_139630.1, forward strand.
TGCTAGGAAAAATGGATGATGATACTTCCTTGAATAAATATGAGGCAGGATATGTCAAAAAGTTGTGAACAGATTTGCACAAAACTTTGTAGAAAAGTAGGTCATGGGCCAACTTAGAACTAATTAACTTTCCAGTGGCCAAAACAGGCATGGCAAGTGGCAATGACTGCCAAACTTCCAAATGGATTCATGGAACACCACCAAACTTTGTCAAAGGTTTGTCAGAGGTAGTGCCCTCTAGTTTTGCATTAAGTTGAACTGAGAAATGTCAGCAATGTTCCACCTTTTTGAGGTTCATAAATATCTGGGTCAAAGGTTGTTCCATTGACTGTTTCCTGAGAAAACAGAAGGACTGCAGCACCAAAGGTTGACTCAAGTGTCTTACCCAGCATGCTTCTTTTGGGAAGGGCTTTATGGGGCTGACTTTATGAATGTAGCCACAGACTTCCAGTTTAGGGATTTTAGCCTCACTGGACATTTTTGAAAAATCCTGAAATAGAGGTAAAAGGTATCAGCATTGTTTGTTCAAGAAAGACAATACTACAAGTGAAACAAAGCCAGATTATTGTTGGCAAAAGGTGATAACTATAATATAATTGATAGGTGGATGAGATCTAATGTAGGCATTGAGTAAAAGGGGGACATGTACAGAGAGGTGAAAAGAACAGACAAAATGTAGAATACATACTTGTTATTTTTGCCAGTTTTGAAGGAGGGGTCTCTGGTTGTTTATTTGATTGGATTGACCTCATATACGGTATGTAGTTACATGGGTCCCTTTTTGATGTTTTGGCTGGACTGGTCATTCTTAGAAAAATACTGAAATGGGTGTAAAAAGCAACAACATGGTTAGTGTTACTCTAAAATATTCTCATGTGGGTTGCCCATTAAAACATGGGTTTCATGAATCTGTTCCAACTATTTATTGGGAAAGGTGGAACACATTTAATCAACATACTTAATCAACATGTGCATTAAACAAATGTACAACAGAAAGAAAGAAAATGCTGCACTACCATAACTAATCAACTTGTGCATTAAACTTACATTAACAACAACCTTAACAACATAGCAAAGTCAAGATAAAACTTACTTTAGTTTTAAAACACAAGGAGGAAGGTAGCACAATAGGTCAACGTTGAAACACTCAACTGAGGGTTTATAAAGAGCAGCATGCAGGTTAATGATCAAGTCCTGATTGAGGGCAGCTGTGTATAATTGGGGCAAAGATAGAGATGACTGGCACTTTTCTGGTCTCCTAAATGGCAGCTTGTGATTGGCTGACTGTCAATGTAATGAAACTTCATTGGGCAGATCACTTTCCTATGTAAGCTTGGCAGATACAGGAAATGACTAGACAAACTGTTTTTAGCAACTTGGGAAAACCTATCTACACTATTGTGCATTCATTTCACATTGTCCACTATTATGCATTCAATATTATCACTTAGTTTACAATTGCATCAACTATGACAATGATGACTGAATCAGTAGTTTACATATTCTGTTTTCAAGGCAAATGTAACTTTATATATACTATACTCTCATATCATATATACAAAAAATGAAACACCTCTAAATGACTCAGTGGTAAACTTCAATATGAACAAATGAGATTACCTGAAAACAAGGATTATGACACTTTCTTGAATAAATATGAGGGAAAATTACTATTTATCTGCAGCACCAAAGGTTGACTCAAGTGTCTTACCCAGCATGCTTCGACCCAGGTGATGGGGGAAGTGAGTGTAGGCCAGCCAATCATCCTACAGCAAGAGGAGACATAGGCCTGCTCTGTACACAGTATCTCCACAATCATCTGGTTGTCAGGTACAAATAGTGCTGATCCAGAAACTGGACAGAGAGCAGAGAAAAGAAGGGGAGAGAGAAAGATAGTAAGAGAGACAGAGAGAGAATATTATTCAGTATCATCAGAATGCTCTGAATAAGTGAACCAATCAATATGCTCAAATAATTAATATTAATTAAAATCTCTATGAAATAAGATCTGAAACAAATGAGGGAATGTTATGATTATAATTATTTTATTAGCCTATACTTTATATTACCATGTGGTTCAGTGCAATCAAAATCAATATGAATATTTAGCATGTAATTTCACATACATTAGTGGAGATTAATATATAGATAGGTGACTCACTGTTACCTAAAGGTAACAAAAGACAACATTTTGGCGTACAAATGTTTTTCTGTCCACTTGGTTTTTCACTTGGGTGAACCGAATCACCTGCTAATGATGCAGGTGATTAGCAGGCCGCTGGCCTGGGCCCCGTTCCAATACCCATACTTGTACTTCTTTCTTGTAGTATGTACTGCCGCTGCCCTCACAAAGTATGGATTGTAGTGTGCAGCATGCATGCAAAATGCATACTATTGGGACACACTACATCTGTCGTCACGTGAGCTTCCTGAACTCCGACCTCTTGCTCACTTCCGCCGACGTCCGCAGCGCCACATTTGAGGTTTTTTTTTTTTTTTTCTTTTTTTTTTTTTCAATAAACAAAGTCTGGCAGTAACAAACAGTACATTATACAAAAAATTCAGACTAAACATTTACAAAATTGGAACAGACAATCAAATAAACAAAATAAAATAAATAAAGCAAAAACATTAAGTCAGAGATCTAAACAGGAATCAAGATATGCATGTTTTGGTACACACCATGCTTGTTTGGTTTTAACATATTTCAAGGCTTTCTTAACACATTGACTGCCAGCCGTTTTTTTTTGCTGTAGGTAGCTTCTGCCAAGCCGTTTTTTGAGGATTCTGGCTCATTTTACAAGAGCCGAGGATTCTTTTCTGCTTGGAGTTTGTGAACACAAAGTTCACAAAAGTACTAATAGAATGTGTGCTTTCTCTGTCTAAAAGAGTTAGTTTGTAGAGTTAGTAGTTATGTAGATATTAGCCGTTGAGTACAGCATGGTTTTAGCGTCTGAGAGTGAAAGCTGAGATAATCGCAGTTTTGTGAAATTCAATCAAACAGGCAGAACAGTCACTTTAACCATTTATTTTTGGCATCAGTGAGAGATCAGACATCCAAACAATATAGTTCCGAACGCCCTCTCCTTCAACTCCTCCCTCCGTGGGCGTGTCTAGTGGCTTTCAGCCTGCGTTTGTCACAAGCAAGTGCTCTGCTGCTGCTGCTGCTGCTGCGAGTTTGAGCAGCCTCCCTCCCTGGCAGCGAGTTTGAGCAGCCTCCCTCCCTGGCAGCGAGTGTCGATAGGGCTCACTCGTCTCTTGGGTTTGAGAGCCCCGATGAAGCCCCGTGCGACTCTAGGCTTTATGCTGCCCACCCAGTCCATTTCTGGAACCCCCCACCGCAGCAGCGCGAAAGCGTCCCCGCCTACAGTATGAGAATGAGGCTCGTTCGTTTCTGGGTTTTCGGAATGCGTGCGATTCTGGCCTTTCTGCGGGCGTTTCAAAGTGTGTTTCACCCATAATCTAATATGCAAATTTGCAATCCCCCGTGTGCTGCTGCTGGCGCGGCCGCTCTCGGGCGAGTCTGGTGACTGATGACTGTAAAATCGCCAAGACATTTCCTTGAGAATGGAGGAAGCAGCCGCGGGAGGCGGCTGCTTTTGGTTGACTTTCTCTCTGTCGGGAGAGCACCGTCGCCACCTAGCTGGTCGGTAAAATAGATTACACACATTCAATACTTCCAATATCTCCATAGGAGACGCGGGGGGCATTGATCCACGTAGCACCGTCAAAAAAAAAAAAATTATTTTTTGACGACTCAACTCGTCGTTGGCAGTGAACGGTTGGATTCTGTTTGACGACTCAACTCGTTGTTGGCAGTGAACGTGTTAAAGTTAATTATCTCATTCATGAACACGCAGCTCAGTCAGTGCGACGTAACTCCAGTAGGTGGCGGTAATGCACAAAAAGTTGTTTGCCAACCGCCATAACACATTAGAAGAAGAAGAAGAAGACATAACTTCCTGCTGCGCAAACGATTGTGGGGAAGTTTGGCTGAAGCAGCATGCATCGATGCATACTCCGAAATAGGAGCTGATGTAGTACAACATCCTGGTACTCTTGGCATACTGCATCTGACATACTATGTATTGGGACATACTAAATCTTTTTTTGCCTACTAAATAGTATGGAAGTATGGGTATTGGAACGGGGCCCTGGAGTTGAAAACGTGTTGCCAGATACTGCTGACGGTTTCCAGCACAACAAGTTAAAAACCCGACAAAAAAAACGCCCTAGGAACTGCACATCTATGGAAATTTATCTGGCAACCCTGGTGTGAAGTGCGGCTCTGCAGTGCGTCGTGCACACTGCATCGAGAGCGCGCCGAGCGAAGGTGCGAGCCTGATTTCACTATAACTTGATTATCAAGTGGCGTAGCAGGCTGTGAGTTTGAAACCCCTGGCATAAACCATTGCAGGATTACTCCCCCTTTCATTTAAAATAAAACACACTTGAATCTTAATTTAATTTTTCCATACATACAGTAACTATAGACAAACATAAAACAATCACTGTATCAATTAAACTGGGAACATAATGACATCACTATTTAACCATACAAACACATACATACTGTCACACACAGTTAAAACCTGCTTTCCTGCTGAACGGCGATAATCACATGCCATCTCTACCACACTCTGTCTACGTGAGTCCAGGTAGCAAGCATGCTACGGTCGGCAAAGCCTTAGATGTTTAGACAAACTAAATTCAGTGACTAAAATCACTCTAAACGCGAACATTTTACCATTGGTATGCTCCTTGTGATATAGAAAGCATCAAACACCATGCATACACCATTAAACATTGTTACAAACACTATTCTTACCTGTAAAGAGGAACTGGAGTCATAAAAGACAGGACACTGTGTTGTGAGGCTCAGAGCTTCAGTACAATTGTCGAGAACCAAGTAACCTTGCTTGCAAGATGGATAACCTCGCGAGATCAAAAGAGATTATTCTCTCGACGTACCCATCTTGTCATGCACAGGCAGTTATGATGATTGGTCGAGCCATGCCGGCCCGACAAATCAGCGGCAGCCGTAGGCGGGCTCAGGCTCGTCTGGGCAAGTAGTGGGTATGGTCTTTGTAGTTCTTTTCACTCATCAACATGGCTGCCGACGCGGAAGTGGCAGGCAGTCTGAATGAAATTTAATGTAACGTTCCCAAATCTATGTATTAAATTCTAAAGAACGACCCTCAACATTTGGGAAGGCTAAGCCACACAACTAGTTCGTTATAATCTAACTAAATGCTTCGAAGGTGACTTTACCACCGTGAGGACTCAATCAATGAATACCACGGAGATCATGCACAAGCACCTTTGGCGATCTGATTGGTTGAAATTAACACAGGCCCGGTTCTACGGGGGTGCAAAAGCATGCATTGCACCCTTATTTTAATTGTCTGCATGCTCAGTTGAAAAGTTTTTTTTTTTTTTTTTTAATAAATGCTACAGCTGCACACTTACTGTTTAAACTTGAATTATAGTTGTTGTTTTTCTTTGTTCTTTGATGTGATTTTATGGCTTTTTGGCACCTATATGTAACCTTTTAAGGTTGAGATAATTGTATTATCATTATATGGTCCAAATATTTCAGTAAAGCACTTGAAACACTTGAAATATTCTTGCTTGGGTGGTATCATTCTACTTGAAATGATGGTCAAATGCATTATTTTTAGTAAAATAACATGTCAAATTTTCGGCCGGGCCAGGCATCTGCACCCCTTCCTATCTGGGATGCACCCCTAGTCATCTTGTTCTGGAACGGGCCCTGAATTAACACCCACCAGCGGTGATAGACAGATGGGTCATCCAATCACCTGCCAAGTAGCTTGGAAAAAGTGCCCGCCTCCGTCAGCGGGTCTGGTTACTCCATTCCCAGATCGACTGGTTTAGTGAAATGTATGTGGAGCTATACCGTCCATCTGGCAGCGTCAGGTTAAGAACCAAGTACCACCTTCCCCTACAGGCTAAACCTAGACCAAAGCAATCGTACCAAATCTTTAGATGAAAGCATAAGATGAGAGAGACTAAATAATCGAACTTGAGTAAATAAAGAAACACTATCAGAAGTCATTTCAAATGCATTGTCCCAAAACATAAATAACCCAAAAAATAACCCAACCCAAAGTGCATTTGTGATGCATAAACTACAGTAAGCTACTGTTAACGTTTAGCTGTATAGCCAGGGAGCCATGAAAACACATGTCCACTCCAAAGCAATCGATTACCAATAAACTGATGGTGTTGTTACGTTTTTTTTGTTCAATTTGTGTCTGATTCATGAATGTATAAGTCTGATGTGATGATGATGTGTGTGTGTGTGCATGTGTGGGTGTGTGTGCATGTGTGTGCATGCGTGCGTGCGTATGTGTGTGACACCTGTGTGTGGAGTGAAGCACTCTGGGAGATGAAGTACAGCCGTGGTGGCCATTTTAGTATATATGTGTGTGTGTGTGTGTGTGTGTGTCTGTGTGTGTTTGTTTGTTTGTTTGTGTGTGTGTGTGTGTGTATGTGTGTGTGTGTGTGTTTGTGTGTGTTTAGTGTCAGAGCATGTGTCATCAAAAATTTAAACATTTATCATTTCAAGACGGTTTCACGTATCCAAATTCTGTGTAAGACTTTCGGTCAGGTAAGTCCAGAGATTGCACAGAAAAAGTTTGGGCTCATTCAGGCAAATGGCGAGGAGATAGCAAAAATAGGTTATTGACAAAGTCGAAGATGGCGGAAAATCTAGCACACTTAAATGGGCGTGGTCTATATGGATAGATGCGTATTGATCCAGGGAATCCAGCAGATTCTACGCCTCACGGTTCAGCAGTTATGGGTCACTACGCAAAAGGGTCTGTTATAGCGCCACCATCTGGCCAATATGGCAAATTTTTTGTCTCTGAGTAGTGGGGCACATTTCCAACCTATGTGCAAGGTCTGGCTACTGTAGCCCTTACGGTTTTTGACGTGCATGCTGTTTTAGCGCGGAATAATAATAATAATAAACGGAACAGATACAATAGGGATCCACGCACTTCGTGCTTGGACCCCTAATAATAATAACTAGATGAATGATGAATAGTTTGACAGTTATTGAGAGTTGATTTGTGTGTGTATTTGTGTGTGTGTGTGTGTGTGTGTGTGTGTGTGTGTGTGTACACGCGCGCGCATGGGGTCCAAGCTTCTGGGGACTTGGGGGTTAGACATCAGATATACCAAATAGTGCATATTTAGTCAGAGATTATGTGAACAAGTGCACCAAGTGACCTGGGGGTTAAATGTGACAGACACCAAATAGTGCACATTTAGTAAGACTTGATAAGTCAACTTGGCATCTCAGGGCTTGTGGAGCCATCTTTTAAATATGTTGAACAGTGATGACCAATATGTCAGAGAGCTCACCAGAGCTTCTCTGTTCATTGACCTAAAAAGATGCAAGGTCCCCCTGGCACATGGGTCAGATCCTAACTTCCTGGGATTCAAGACGAAACCTAGCGGGAAGCTGGACAGTCATTCCCCTGGCTTTGGCATGTGGTCTGACTGGCCTGACCTGAATGACTTATGTGGCTGCTGTGAAGTTGCCCTGGAGTGGGCAGGGCCTAACTCAGAGGCAGTGAATGTCTCTGAAGAGGTTATATCTGACCCCAGTTTCTCTGTGGTTTCATTGTGGTCAGTCAGGGCGTTGTGGTCAGTCAGGGCGTGGTGGTCAGTCAGGGCGTGGTGGTCAGTCAGGGTGTGGTGGTCAGTCAGGGCGTGGTGGTCAGTCAGGGCGTGGTGTTCAGTCAGGGCGTGGTGGTCAGTATGGGCGTGGTGGTCAGTATGGGCATGGTGGTCAGTATGTGTGTGGTGGTCAGTATGGACGTTGTGGTCAGTATGGACATTGTGGTCAGTATGGGCGTTGTGGTCAGTATGGGCGTTGTGGTCAGTATGGGCGTTGTGGTCAGCTATGGCGTTGTGCTCAGTTAGGGTGTGATGGTCAGTCAGGGCGTTGTGGTCAGTCAGGGCGTGGTGGTCAGTCAGGGCATGGTGGTCAGTATGGGCATGGTGGTCAGTATTGTGGTCAGTATGGGCGTTGTATCTACATATATACATATATATACACACGTATATATATATACACACACACACACACACACATACACACACACACACACATATATATATATATATATATATATATATATATATATATATATATATATATATGTGTGTGTATATGTGTGTGTATATATATATATCCTCATCCTGGGCAAAAATATGTTTTTGAGAAAATACAAGATGGTTTTTGCATGATATTGTATGTTTTACATTGATATTGATATTGTATATTTGTTTGTTTGTTTGTTTGTGTGTGTGTGTGTGTGTGTGTGTATATATATATATATACACATACATATTGTGGCAACTCTGATTCAATCCAAGACACATAAAACAGGTTTAAACGCCGAAGCGTTGTTTTATTCACCAAAAAGAAAACTCTTCCCTTATCGGGGTATGTCCATGAAATATATATAACTAAAGTAGGCTGGGTTAGCCTGGGGCCAGTGAGGGGGTTTGCTCCCCACCACGTAGCCAGGGCTCCGTTCCTCGTTTAAGTGCTCCCGTAACGTGCCTGTGGACGAGAGGAGAGAGGGTCTGTCAGGCAACATCATTTTATGACACGAGAATGTTTAGGGAGAGGAGTGGAAATCTGACTTACCGCCCGACAGCAAGGAGCGCTTCCACCTGGAGGAAAACCGGCCACACAGTGAGCTTCAGAGCGGCGTCTGTTTTTCTAGGGCCACTGATTGGGGATCTGTTCCAGCCGGGCGCTCTGTTCCTAACAGCGCCCGGCTGCTAGCGGTCCCACTGATTCAGGACATAATTGGGGAAGTACCTATCAGTGATGACGCGTCCCAGACAGCGTTTCTGTTGGGATCCCCCTGCTCTGACGTCACTGTGGTGGCTGGCTGTCCTCCTGCTCTCACCTGTCAGGGGGTAGGCTGACGAGACTCCACAATATATATATATATATATATACACATATATATATATATAGTGTGTGTGTGTGTGTGTGTGTGTCTGTGTGTGTGTGTGTGTGTGTGTGTGTGTGCGCATGCGTGCGTGCGTGTGTCTGTTTATGTATTGACACCTGTGTGTGGAGTGAGGCACTCTGGGATATGAAGTGCAGCAGTGGCAGCCATTTTATGATCTCGCAAGCACATATATATATTTACAGTATGTGTGTGTGTGTGTGTGTGTTTAGTGTCAGGGCATGTGTCATCAAAAGTTTAAACATTTATCATTTCAAGACGGTTTCACGTATCCAAATTCTTTCTAAGTTTTTAAATCAGGGAAGTCCAGAGATGACACACAAAAGGTTTGGGCTCATTTGGGCAAATGGCCTAGGACGAGTTCGTTTTTTTTTTTTTTGAGAAAGTCCAAGATGGCGGAAAATCTAGCAGACTTAAATGGGCGTGGTCTATATGGATAGATGCGTATTGATCCAGGGAATCCAGCAGATGTGGAATTTTGATTCTACGCCTCACGGTTCAGCAGTTATGGGTCAATACGCAAAAGGGTCTGTTATAGCGCCACCATCTGGCCAATATGGCTAATTTTTTGTCTCTGAGTAGTGGGGCAGATTTCCAACCTATGTGCAAAGTCTGGCTACTGTACCCCTTACGGTTTTTGCCGTGCATACTGTTTTAGCGCAGAATAATAAAAATAAAAATAATAATAAACGGAACATTTACAATAGGGATCCACGCACTTCGTGCTTGGACCCCTAAATATAGCCGCAAGCGGCGATGACGGGGTCCAAGCATGGTCAGTAAGGGTGTAGTGGTCAGTAAGGGTGATGGGGTCAGTCAGGGTGTTGTGGTCACATAAGTACTTGTGACTTGAAGTAGTACTTGGATAGAAAGCAGTTTTTGTGTACAATATTCCTTTAAGTATCTGGACAGAAAGTGATATTTGGGTAGAACATACTGTCAATACGACAAGTACTTCTCTGGCTCTGCAGATACATATAATATGGTCTACAAAGTTAAATGCAACAGTCTGGATAGCTCACTTGGTAAAGCTCATGACTTATGCTAACTAAAGACCATTGCGGCTTAAAGTTCAAACCCCATGTGGGATGAACAACTTTCAATTTCAGACAGTTAAGTCAATAACAGTAATTAAAACCCCACATGTTGCCTCCTTATTTTGCGGTGTCTCATGAACTTTTTCAATATCTTGGAAATGTTAGCTGGAGATTACGTGGCTGTATTCAAGAACGTGTTTTGCAACAGGAGAGGTTAGTTCTTGTCTCATGATGGAGCTTTTGTGTTCTGAAATCAGAATTTTCAGTTGTCATTGTGTCTTTCCCACACACACATCAAACCATAGGGCGTAGTGGCGTCCACTACAGAAGGTTGATGGGTTTTATCCCTGAAATTGCTTTTGGTGACTATAGACAGCACCCTGCATGGCAGCTTGTTATGCAGTCCATTTACCATTAAGGACATTTTTGTATTACACACATAATGCACCACTTTACATTAAAGCAGCTACGAGCAACTTTTTCGATTGTTATTAAACAGTATAAATTTAATATCAATGCATCACATCTTACCTCTAATAGTCGACGATACCAACGCAGAGTAGTCTCGCTTGAACCCCGAGTGAATCGGCCAGTGTTAGTGTGTCTGTAGCCAGGGCAGATCAGGAATTGAAATGAAACGGTTTGCAGCAGCCACTTCGGCCATAACCACAAAATAACTTCCAAAAAACCTGTTAGAATATAACGAGAGATGTTCCCGCGAGTATGCGTGGCGTTCACATTGTTTATGTTATGTTGCTAGGCAGCGCAAACGGCGTAAAAAGGCAGCTGCGTTTCACTTCCTGGTTTCACTTCCGGGTTACCCGGTCCGGTCGCTCTAGAGAGCCCCCTGTTGGCGCGAGTTTAGACAGACTATAGACTTAATAATCACCTAAGGGAGCAATCTCAGATACACACGGCTTTGGTCTCGTCGACTATTAGAGGTAAGATGTGATGCATTGATATTAAATTTATACTGTTTAATAACAATCGAAAAAGTTGCTCGTAGCTGCTTTAAAAGTCTGCCCTGAATGGAGGTGTTTGAACTAATTGGTGTGGGTTGTGCTGTTACAATGAGCACATGAGTGACAAGGATAATTCAGATTGAATTCTCTTTTTGGACCTTTCACATCTGAAGACACAATAATGTATTGGAATGTTTTTCCTTTCATATATCTGAAAGAAGGCTCCCAGCAAACACAATTACATCATGATGATGTTCTGATATCATCTTTCAGTGACGTCCAGAACTAGGCCAAATCACAGCCGATTTGGGGATCATTTGGACATCTACACAGGAATGTCAAGATGACGTCGAAATATGACGTTACCATGAATAGGCATATTCAGTTAATCTGCTATGTACACAGTGTGTATTCAGCAGCTTTATACATAATTATATCCAGATTAACCTTTATTCTACATTTTCAAAAAATAAAAGTTACCTGGCCGTGGTTTGAACCCAGGACCTCCAGCTTTGGTGCCTGCTACTCTACCCCTACAACATCCTTCCACAGCAATGACAAGGCACAGATGTAACCTTATCATGGCATAAACTTGTTTTTATTAAAATGTGGGTGTCAAGTCATTTATCATTTCAAAACGGTTTCACGTATCCAAAATCCTTTAATAACTTTAGGTCGGGGTAGCCCATAGATGACCCAGAAGAATTTCTGTGTGATTTGGCTAAACAGTCTAGGAGGAGTTTGCAAAAGTAGGTTTTTGATAAAAAACACATCTAAATAATGATCTGAAATTGGAAAAGAATCAGCAAAGGGCCAATTTTCTTATTTTTATTCCACCACCCTCAGGCTTCCTGTACAGGTGGATCTTCTGCCTGGAACTTCCACTTCTATGTAGTGGTGCCTTTAAAAAAACATGTGTTGCTTTTATTTTGAATGTTAAACATCCAAATTCTAATATATTAACGAGCGTTCAGGACCAGAATAACAACAGAGTGGCACTGTGTAGAGGTGAAAGTCCTGGGCAGAAGATTTGTGTTGTATAGGAAGCCTAAAAAAAGGTATGGCTGTCCCAGAGTCTATTTCTGTGCCAAAATAGACTCTGGGTTCCCAGATTGGTCTATGCCAACACTGTGGCCATCAGCTTTTCTGGTAGGGTGCTCGTGGTAATGGGTTAATTTATGATAACATAGAAACATCAATTTGCTTTTACAAATCAGATGTAAGAAGCTATGTAAGAGAGAGATGAGATGCAGAGTGTAGTGGTACCTTGTTGAGGGTCCTGACTGTAGCGATGCTAACGATGCTGTTTAATTGTAGATTGTTGAAAAGATACACATTTACAATGAGAGTCAGCCAAAGTGATTCATATGATCAAGACAATTAATCTTACAGGTGAATGAAAACATCAGGAAGTTCTTGGTGAGATGACACTTTTGTTCATCTCAAAAGTGATCAAAGACAGAAATTGTATGTTACCAGTTAACAATACCTATCAGAGATAACAAGGGAAGCTACCTCACACTACAGTTGGGTATGGATGATGGGAGGTGTGGTCTTGTATTTCATTTTTATACTGCAGCTCTCAATGAAGGCAAACAGGGGACTGTCAACTTCTCATTAAGCTGTGGAAACAATTTACCAACACTTTCAGTCAAGGCTGAATTAGAAGTCCACAAGTGTGTGTATATGCCCACGCTTTTCTCAAATTTGAGCTATTCTCATGGTCAGACATATGTTCAGGGTGTTTCCAGTTAGATAAACCTTTATCATTAGCAAACTCAGCTACAACTTCAAAGTCCAGTTTCTTCACAAGCCATCAATGGCCATCTGTGACAAGATTGAGGTGTTGCTTGTGTTGTTCTGAGTTCATTCAATGACTGATAGAAATGTGTTGCCTCAACCCTTCTGCCAAGTATTTGGTCGTCATCACGGAAAGCCAATCTTTGTTTAAGAACTGAATGACAGCTACAACCCATCTCAGCAGCTCTTGCCAGGCCCTCTTCTCTCCCTCTAGTTGCATCTGCTTCAACAGTCTCATGTCTTCTGCCTCAGTCATGGTGGGTAAATTGTTGAGACCATATGAGGTGCATCTGCACAACTACATCTGAATGATAGTTATCCTTTCAAACTCCACTATGAAAGTAGGAAAGACCTTGTGGTTAAAGCTGTGTGCTTTGCAATTAGAAGTATAGTAGAGGTTCAATCTAACAAACAATCTAGCAATCCTGAGGGTCCTTTGGCGGAACTTGAGATACGTCATCTTGTGGCCGGCAGCGGCATTACCTCCTGGGTAAGATAGAAATTCTCAGACAATGTTTGCTGGGATAGTAAGCTATGGAAAACCTGCACAACACAAAATAACCCAGGTTTAGAATTGTCTCAGTAAGTGAACAGAATTGTCTCAGGAAGTGAACAGAATTGGCTCAAGAGACATGCCAACAAAAATATTTCAGGTTGCGTAAACCTCCCTTCAGTCAAACCACTACTAGTGGCTGAACAGTCAACAAGCTAGCATGGAAAATAGAAGTTTCCAAGGTAATCTTGGGCACAGTGGATATGTACAAGTTGAAAGTGCAAGCCTAAGTTTGAGTAATGGGAACAAAGCAGACAGAGAAAGGATTTCCACAATTCAAGAATTTATTTAATAATTCTGTGGCCTGCAGGCCAATCTTCACCTCCATGTTTAAAAAAAAAAAAACTCCTCGCCTGCAAAAATAAATTGAGCCCTCAGTAAAATTAGGAAGAAGAGTGGCGTTAGGCTTCGTCGAGCTCGAGGCGGTCTTTGGCTGCGTCGGGTTTGGTTGGGTTAGTCATGGGAGTGAACTGGGTTATTTCATTGTCAGTCATGTCAAGTTGGATGTAGTCTAGCTGGAGCAGGGTCTCTTCTATTTGGTCGGTGGTCATGTCGGTCGGTGGGGTAGACAGTAGTCGGGTGATGAGTGGCAGTGGGATATTGTATGCATGTTCTGGAGTTTGATTGTTGACTAGTACCATGATCTGTGTGTGTATTTTGCAGATGGCAGATGTGGATTTGCGCCGTTGGTTGCATTTGTTGCACTTGTATGTGTGGGTGTCTGGGTTGAATGTTTGAATGAATGCTGTACAACTGCAAAAGTATTTACGGGTTACTGTAGCTCCTCTGATCTCCCCAAAGATGTGTGTGACTGTTGGTGCTGGTGCTGGCATGTGAGGTCCGGGTGCAGTGGTGGGTGTTGATGTGGTGGTTTTAGTGGTGGATAAATATTTTTTTCCATGGAATGATCTGATGGAGAGGTCAGTTAGGTCATACCAGTTGTCTAGTCCGATGTCTGAGTCGCCCCCCCATACAGCCAAGTCGATAGTCCCAGTCGAGTCACTGATGAGGTATTTGGTGATGGTCATGGTGGAGCCGGAAAATGTTGTTGCTTCAGTGGAGGGTTTTAGGATTTTGGAAGTGATGTTGATCTGCGGATGAGAAATGCATTAAACAAGATGCATGGGGAAGAGGATGAAGCATGTTTTGCATTTTGAAATAAACTTAGATTGTTTAGTGGCTACAGGAAATGGCTATATGTAAAGGGTGGGTAGATTAGGTGAAATGAAGGCACAACTAAAAGGGGGGGCAGTACAGACAGATGAAGGGAACAGACAATAAAATTGCTAAGAATGTAAAATACATACTTGCTATTTTGAGCAGCCAAGAAGGCGGGGTGTAGTTTCGCATTGAATGAAACCACGTTGTTGAATCGGTCAGCTTCTTGTAGAACTGCGTTGAAGTAATGTTTCGTTGGGTCTGTGTTAAAGCTTTTGAGGGGGGTTACCTCATGGAGGTAGCCACAGAACTCCAGCTTCTCCTTTTTGGCTGGGCTTGCCATTGTTAACTTGAAATGGAGGTAAAAGTTGCAGCATTGGTAGTTTTTGGCATTATTTCTTGTCAATTAGTACATTGTATTGATAGAGATTCCAAAGAAGTCTTACCTTTGTTTAATGTAGCAGCAGACAGGACTGTAGCAAACTTGAACAAAGAATACATTTCAAATTATATCAGCACAGTTACTATGTTACTTAATTTGAGCCATAATATTGTCCCTTTAAAGTGAACAGAATTGGCAAAAGATGTTGATACATAAGGTTGTGTAAACTTCCAAACAGCCATTAGCTTATCAGACTACTGGTTAATAAGCTAGCATGTTAACCATTTGACTCATTCAATTCTGGTGGACATTATGAATAAGGAATACCCTTACACCTCATGTTAGGATAGTAATAATGAATTGGATGTAGCTGATCTTGTACCAACCTGGCGCTCTATGCAGCTTCAATCAGGCTGATTCTTCTTTTTTATTTCCGGCAGTGTAGACACTACTAGGCGTATTACTGCCCTCCACAGGTCAAATGGAATTTGATGTCTTCTTTATAGTGAAATCTATTTACAGTGTTCATCATATATCCACCCATAGTGCTCCCATTCACGATATATATGTCCATTCTACGACTCAGTTGGCGGGAACTCATCCCTCAGCGCCTTCTCGATCTCCTCTCCGGAAATGTCCACAACATTCAAGAACCTTCTAGCTGCATCCATCATCATCTTAATCTTTTCCTTTTTTCCCTTGATCTGCTCTGTACAATTAATCACCATGGCCATAAATGTCAAAAATCATTTTTTTTTCCATACAAATGTTTTGTTCAACTCCCTTCTGTTTCTTCTCTGGTTCCTTTTCAATTTCTTCCATTGTATCTCTCTCATTCTCCACTCTTTTAACAGCTTCAGCATATGACATACCCTTCTCTTTTACCCTAATCTGATTCACTTTCACCTCTTTTACTCTCCTTGGGCACTGTTTTGAACCCGCATGATGATCACCATCACAGTGTAGGCACTTCGCCTCGTCTTCCTCAAAACACCTGTCTACCGCACACTCCTTTCCCCCACATCTCCCACATCTCCAGACCCCTCTACACACAGCAGCAACATGACCATACTCTTGACAGCAATAACATCTCAACGGTGCTCTTTCAAACGGCCTTACCCTATAACAACAATAATCAACATACACTCTCTCAGGCAACTCTCCATCAAAGGTCAAACACACAGACAAACTCTCCTCCCTTTCCCCCTCATGATATCGTGTCAATCTCTTTGCTTCCAGCACACCCTCCACACATTCAAACAACTCAGCCTCTACCGACAGAGACACACCACTCACCACACCCTTCTTCCTTACCTCAGATCCAAGTGCAAAACATGTCACACTAGCACGTTCACCTCCAGTAGCCTGATTTCTACACCACTTTAATCCCTCTACAGCTTTGTCTCTCTGCTCTTTTGACACACTCAATTATAACCAGTCCACTTCTTGCTATTCTAACCGACCGCACCTGCCCAAGTTCCCTTTCCACAAACATCCCTACTTTATGTTGATCACCAAATATACCATCCACTTGCGATACCGCCCTCATCCCTACTACAAACCCCTGCTTCTTCCTCACTGATCGACTGCACTCATTATCTGAACCTAACCCTTTCCTCACTTTCTTCACTGACTGACTTATGTCACTTGAAACACTCGACAAACCTTTGCGTTTATTCTCTATTCCCCTTTTATCCTGATCATTTTCAATTTCGCTCTCGCTCTCACTCTCACTCTCCGACGCCATTTCCCGACTCCTCCACGCTCCAGCCTAATATGTCACGGTAATACAATGCTCTTAAACCTTCACAAGAGCAGTAGCCATCAGGCTGATTCACAGCATCAGGGGTAGATATATACAC
Source organism: Poromitra crassiceps (assembly GCF_964638095.1). Lineage (NCBI taxonomy): Eukaryota > Metazoa > Chordata > Actinopteri > Beryciformes > Melamphaidae > Poromitra > Poromitra crassiceps. The sequence continues at coordinate 5,477,301 of NC_139630.1, forward strand.
AACCTGAGTCGACTCTGATTGGCTGACAGTGGTGTCAATTGCAGGTAGCCCTAAGTAGAAGACCTGGCAGCAGTGATCAGGTGCTGCCCATCTCCAATCAGGCTAATCAGCCCAGCTCCCAGCTCAGCAGCAAGCAACCTGCAATGCAAAGCTGAACAGTATGCAGGCCAAAGTAAATGACAATAGGCCACATAGTCTCTCAAATAGTCAAATATACATTAAACTATATAACAGGAATTGCATATAGGTCCACGGGATCTATCCATCCAACATGTACATAGTACAATGGTTATCCTAGGCACAAACCTAACTCAATGGAGGAGCAATATTACACTGACAATATTCAGAAAGACTCAGGAGATGGTTTGATTTGAGATAAAGGTACCTTGTATTAGAAAAACAAAGACAAGAAATATAGAAATACATTATGGCCAAATAGAATTGCATTTGGATACAGAATTACATTTAGGATAGGTATAGTGGAGTTGTGCAAGTAGGCTATTGGAAGCTGAATAAGCAATGTCAATATCAATGTGTTATCAAGTCTGTCATGAATAAAATCAATAGGAAATAGAGCTAGGCAATCTTAATTAAGTAACTTTTGCAAGAGATGTTTACGTAGCTGTAATGAGTAAGGAAAAAAGACAGTTAAGTATTCACAAATGTGGGGCAAGCTGCTATGTACACAGTGTGTATTCAGCAGCGTTATACATAATTATATCCAGATTAACCTTTATTCTACATTTTCAAAAAATAAAACAGTTACCTGGCCATGGTTTGAACCCAGGACCTCCAGCTTTGGTGTCTGCTACTCTACCCCTAAACCATCCTTCCACAGCAATGACAAGGCACGGATGTAACCCTATTATGGCATGAACTTGTTTTTATTAAAACGTGGGTGTCAAGTCTTTGTGGATCGGGCATTACTGTGTGACATCTAAACCAACTATGTATTATGCTACAGCAGATGCAGAACCCCAAAAAACATTAACCCCACCCAAAATGCTACATTCCAACTTCCAGCAGCAGTAGTAGTAGTAGCAGAAGTAGTAATAGTAGTAGTAGTAGTGTTGGTAGTAGTGGGAGTGGTAGCAGTAGTAGCAGCAGTAGTATTAAGAATAGTAGTAGTAGCAGCAGCAGCAGTAGTAGTGGTGGTTGGCTGTTATAGCGCCACCATCTGGTGGATTGGTGGATTTTTTTCCTTTGAGTAGTGGGTGATGTCTTGAAACTATGTGGAAAGGTGGGTGATGTGGGGCGTATGGTTTCTGAGATCCACACACTTTTAGGGCAGGAAAAGAACAAAAGCAAATACACAAAAGTTTAGACATTTATCATTTCAAAACGGTTTCATGGATCTAAATGAATTCCATAACTTTAGATCAGGTAAGTCCAGAGAAGGCACAGAACAAGTTTGGGCTCATTCGGGCAAATGGCCTAGGAGGAGTTCGCAAAAGTAGGTTTTTGACAAAATTCAAGATGGCGGAAAATCTAGGCACACGCAAATGGGCGTGGCCTATATGGATAGATGCGTCTTGATCCAAGGAATCCCTGAGAAGTGAAATTTTGAGTATAGGACACACGGTTCAGAAGATATGGACCATAACGCGAAATGATCTGTTATAGCGCCACCATCTGGCCGATATGGGTAATTTTTTGTTTCTGAGTAGTGAGGCACATTTACAATATATGTGCCCAGTCTGGCTACGCTGAGCATTACAGTTTCTGCTGTACATACAGTTTTACCGGAGAAGAAGAATAAAAAAAAATAAAACAGATACAATAGGGATCCACGCACTTCGTGCGTGGACCCCTAATAATATATAGTATGTATATGTGTATAGATATTGGGGATGTATGTAAGGTCGCTTTCACATATAAGCTGTTTAGTCCGCTTTAACCGCACCAGAGTTTGTTTCCTCGGATAGTGCGCTTCGTTTGGGATGGTGTGAAAGCGCAAACGAACTCTGTGGCGGAACAAACAAACGAAATCTAGTCCGCTTGAAAACGTGGGTCTTGGTTCGCTTCCAAGTGAACCCTGGCGCGGTTCGTTTGTTGTGTGAAAGCAACCCGGACTAAACACAAGAGCGCCAGTGCATCTGATGCACTCATGCAGTGCATCATGAGTAGAAGACGGTAGAAGGGAGCAAAACAAACACTGCAGCGTGCACACGTGTACAGTACCTGCGCGTCGCGTCGTGACAATACGTCGTCATAACATAACATCACATTTCTCAACAGCTGGCCGTTGATTTGATAGTAACACCAAAGGAAAACCAGAAATTCCAATATCGCAGGTGGTGTTGCTCCATGGTTTGTTGGCGTTTTTTCTTTGTTTTTGCAGTTTGAAGACCGATTTAGAGGAATATCTCATTTTAATTTAGCATTAGGATTGACTTGTGTTGTTCAGTCAGCCCTCAGCAGGCAAGAGGCCTGCTGGAGAGGAGAGATTTCCCTGCTCTATTCTGTCCAATAGACGAGTGACAGTTTCGACCATGTGACATTGTTCAGAAAGTTTGGTGCACTTGACAAATTGCTGTGTGAAAGTGAACCAGACCAAATGAAAATCGCAACAATGTTGCAACTTCACCGCCCCGAATCGCACCGAGTCCACCAGCTTATATGTGAAAGCGACCTAAGATAGTACATTGTCAGCAGTCGTGTTTCCATTACCCTCAGAAATGCGCAAGATCTAAATATCGCAATAGAAATTGGGTACTGGAAACACGTAAATTTCGAAAAACCTCCCAAATATCGCAAAAAGTTTTTGCGCTCTCATGAGGTGGTTTTTCAGACGTGTCGATATAGCAGTTTATCGCAAAAGTGTAATGGAAACACATTTTCCACATTTGCACGTCATGTGACCCATCTTCTCCTTTGGAAAAGGAGCGGAAAATAAGTTTGGTAAGTAAGGTTTGATAAGCCGTGGCAAAACCTCCGCAGCAAGTGGAAAACTTTGAAGCAACTCTACCTTTCAGAAAGACGAGTGTTGTGCAAAAGCGGAGCCGGGGAAAATAGATCATGTTTAATGGCAGAAATCGGTCCATGGTGACAGCAGGCTGCCTGTGTGCGCGCATTTGAGCGGCGAGATGGGGGATGAAAAGCACACACCGGTGCGGTGCTGTTGACTGAAGTAAATACAGTGACTGTGAGTAATCCATTACACACGTTTCAGGTGCAATGTTATAATTATAATAGGCTACACGACATTCTGATTATTGCACCATATCAGCCCCCCCCCCCCATCTCTAAATCGGACCAGTTGTATTAGCCTACCTTTTTTCCTCTGCCTGTCGCGCTCACTGCATTCACCGCAGCCAGCAACGTTGCCACTCATTTTCTTTTGAATTGATAATCAGGCTCGTTTATATGCGTTGTAACTTCATGTGGTGATTTGCATTGACCATTGGTTGGATTTGAGCATGCAGGGGACGGGATATGGGGCAGATCCCCGTGCGTAATCACTGTGGCAGCTGCTGGTAACGGGGAATTGCGTTCAGGTGTGTGCGCCGTCAGACCAAACTCAACTTCAATGGAAACGCCTACAAGTCGTAATTGTACATTGTCGAAGTTGTAGAAATATCGCAATTATTTTGCGAAAAACTGTAATGGAAACACAGCTAGAGACAGCACCTGTTGTGCACAACAGGTGCAAATAACCCCAGTTATTTGACTTCCAAGTTGAACATATGAGGGATAAGTGGTGCCATTGGGCATTTCCCCAATGGTTCATAATAGCATTCATGTATATTATGTATACTATGCTGGTTGAAGGAAGCAGAGGAGAGGGCAAAGCCTGTAGGCATTAGTATCTAATGACATTGCAGGGTAGGGAGATCATTCCCTGTGTCTCTGGCAGAGTGAGGCCTACTAATACACTCCCTACCCATCTCTCATCAACGTAGGCTGTTGAAAGTTGACAGGTGGGATAAGGATGCCTAGAGAGCGGGGGTCATAAAGCCAATGTAAGGCTTAATATTGCTCGGGGCTGGACCGTGCATGCATCTCCGTCTGTGATGAGCCCTATGAGGGTGGTATCGTCTGCGAACTTCAGGAGCTTGATGGACTGGTGACTGGAGGTGCAGCTGTTGGTGTACAGACCGAAGAAGTAGGGAGAGAGGACACCGCCCTGGGCAGCGCCGGTGCTGATGGACCGAAAGTCAGTGATGTGCTTACCCAGCCTCACATGCTGCTTCCTGTCAGTCAGGAAGTCTGTGGTCCATCTGCAGATTCGGTCGGGCATGCCCAGCTGGGAGAGTTTCTCCTGTAGCAGGGCTGGGAGGATCGTGTCAAACGCAGAGCTGAAGTCTACGAACAGGATCCTGGCATAGGTTCCTGCATTGTCCAGGTGTGTAAGGATGTGGTGGAGGGCCATGTTTATTGCATCGTCTGCAGACCTGTTGGCTCTGTAGGCAAACTGTAGGGGGTCCAGGAATGGGTCTGTGATGGATAGGGTTGCCAACATTCCATCCCAGCAATACGGGACGGTCGGACCAACCCCTCCCCCCCCTTTAATTTTTTTTACATTCAACTCTAAAAAATGTGTTATGTTATTCCCTTTACAGTGTTTATTTTCTGTTTTAATTACTAGCTGTTATTGCCATTTCCCTTGATAGAGAAACATTTCACATAATATTGAAAGGTTTGAAAATGCGTGATTTGAACCTGGTCTTTCAAATGTGACTTTGAAAATAATCACACACCAAAGAAGATGGCATAACTGCTGAACTGCTCAATTTTATTTAGCCAGGTACAAAGTATAAATTTCCGTAGTTGAAGCAGCGAAGAATGGAGTAATGCTAGATGCACCTTTAGCCTGTGCAGCCCGCTTGTGCATGTCTGTGGCAGCATGTTGTTTTACGTCATTTTCTTCCCCGTGGCTGACTAAAAACTCTCTTCTACAGAGTGTGCAGAAGGCTCGTGACACTTCTCTACTCACCGGCTTAACCCACGTGTGCCTTTCTTCCCAGAATTTACTATATGAACACAGTCTTTTCTTTTTTGGAGGGCCGGGGCCCGCATCGCCATCTCCATCTCTTTCATGCTCACGTCGTGCGCTCATTTTTCCACATGAGTGATTGTGGCACACCACACGCTGCCAGATAATATAGCCGCCCGCGCCCACCTGAGAGTCTCACTCACACACACACACACACACACACACACCCGATCTGTGCAGCTGTGCCTGCCCCCTTTCATCAACTGAGCGACGGCACTCCCAGGGTCCTAGCGCCCTTCGTGTTATCTCATACAGAAACACACAGGCAAGCAGACAGACAGGTCGCAATATATATGCCTCTTCCCTTAAACCCGGGACAAGTGGCGTCCCGTACGGGACACGTCTCTTTTGACCCAAATACGGGATGTCCCGGCTAATACGGGACTGTTGGCAACCCTAGTGATGGATTTGAGGTAGGACAGGACAAGGCGCTCAAAGGACTTCATGACCACAGAGGTCAGGGCGATGGGTCTGTAGTCTTTGAGTGCCGAGGGCCTTGCCTTTTTAGGGAGAGGGATTATGGTCGAGGTTTTGAAGCATGCTGGTACATGGCAGGCCTCCAGTGAGGAGTTAAAATGTCTGTGAATACTGGAGCCAGCTGGTCAGCACAGTTTCCTGGTCTTTAGCCTTTTGAAGACGGTGTTTACCTCTCATTCCTTTATGTGTAGAGGTGGCGGTGGGGGGGAGGGGGCAGCAGGCAGGCTAGGTCCAGAGGCTCCTGCTCTGTGGTTGGAGGAGGTGGGAGGGGGAGATGACTTGGTGGGGTGGGATTTGGTGGAGGGGGAGTAGTGAGGGGGGGGGGGTCTGGTGGATTTGAGGTGAGCTGCGGGGGTTGGGGCTGGGGTGATTGTCGAAGCGACAATAGAAGTCGTTGAGTCTGTTTGCCAGGTGGGGGTCGTCTGTTGCTGATGGGGCAGAGGGCTTGTTGTTGGTGATCTCTTTAAGGCCTCTCCATAAAGAGGCAGGGTCTTTGTTTGAGGCTTGTTGGTGGAGCCGCTCTGAGTACTGCTGTTTAGCAGCTTGCACTGCTTTGCTGAATCTATATTTACATTCTTTAAAATGCTGCTTGACCCCACTCTTGAATGCTTCCTGCTTTACCTCTCTCAGCCTCCTGAGTTCAGCTGTGAACCAACATTTGTTGTTACACAGCTGTCCTCACAGAAGCTGATGTATGATAACTCTCTCGTAACGGACAAGCCCGTCTTTTATTGTCACATGAACACCACAATACATGCATGCGGCCACAACACACTCATGGTGACGGTGGCCGGTGAAAAGTGTCCTCTGCATAACCCATGCAGGCATGTCCTTTCCTCTGGGGGGCAGGCCAGGAGCAGTGGTCGCTTTCTCGTACAGCGCCCGGGGACCAACTTCAGATGTTGTCGTTACTGGTCGGATGACGATGACGATCTGATCTTCTACATGTTTTTAGTGGGGGGTTATATACGGAGGAAGATATGGAGGGGAACACAACCACAGCGCCCACAGTGTCCCAGGCGAGAATCGAACTCAGGACCTTCTGACTGTGAGGCGACAGCGCTACCGACTGCGCCACCGTACCCCACCGTGATGTGACTGTGTCTGTGTATTCATCAACACTGTCTGTTGCAGCTTTGAATAAATCCCAATTTGTGGAGTCCAGACATGACCGCAAATCCTCTATAGCTTCACTAGACCACTTTTTTGAAATCCTCTTCACAGGTTTGGCAACTTTTAGCTGCTGCCTGTATGTGGGAATGAGGTGAATCATGGCATGGTCTGAGTGGTCCAATGGAGCGCGGGGGACAGCGCGGTATGCATTGTTTATTATCGTGTAGCAGTGATCTACAGTAGTGTGTTTTCGCCTCTGGTTGGACATTTGATCATCTGTCGGTATTTGGGGAGTTCGTGGGTTAGTTTTCCTTTGTTAAAGTCGCCCAGGACTATTACAAATGAGTCGGGATTCTTTCTCTCCACCCGTAGTATCTGATCGGCGAGCAAGCGTTGTGTTTCCTGCACGTTCGCTTGTGGCGTAACGTATGCGCCGACCAGGATGAATGAAGAGAATTCCCGTGGAGAGTAGAAGGGTTTGCAATTGATTATAAATGTTTCTAGAGTGGGGTAACAGTATTGTAGGATCACTGACACATCTGTACACCAGTCACTGTTGATGTAGAAGCACAAACCTCCGCCTTTTGTCTTGCCGGAGAGGACCGGGTCTCTGTCTGTTACTGCACCATGTAACTTTGAGGCTCCGTCCCGGAGCATGTCAAGTTGCTTGGATGTAACCTTTTGTAAACATTTCCCGCTGAAGCTCATTCAAATTAAAAGTGTTCCACTGACAAACTAAGGGGACGCTTTTATTGTGAACTATGTGTACGAAGTGAGATGTGTTCATTGCTTGTTAGCTTGATTAGCAACGCTATTGGCGTTTCAATAAACCAAGGCGACACAAGAACATTTGGGGATATTTGGAGCAGTGGCGGCTCCTGAGCTTGAAAGCAAGGGAGGAAACCAAAACATTTGTTGGCGTTTTTTCTTTGCTTTTGCAGTTTGAAGACAGATTTAGAGGAATATCTCATTTTAATTTAGCATTAGGATTAGACTGTTGTGATATCATTGTTCAGTTTTAACCATCAATAATTGTTCCTTTTCTCATTATTTCAATTCGCAGAGTAAATACTGTATATTTATTTCGAGATTTTTGTAAATTATTTGTGCTGTTATGGTTATTATTAACTTAGTTACTCACTTCTACAGTAGCTTAGATTGGGTTTCTTATGGATGGAATTATAGTGAAAATAGATTATCCCCCCTTTTTTCTTGGGACCCCACTTTGAAAACCACTGGCTTAGGCTACAACTGTTGCGAGAAGCTGGTGAATTTTTGCTCATTTTCTATGCAGATTGAAGAAAAATAAGATGGATGAAACAGCTGACACACAATTTAGAGTTGGTCAGATTGTGTGTAGTCCACAAACCCTTATATCTATATACTGTATGCTCTTTTCTTCTTTTTGTTGTTTCAGGATTTATCTCTATGCATTAGGCTGTGATTACTATTTATATAAATCTATTTCTTCACATAGATTCATGATATATTATGGTATACAGCCTACCTGTGACATCAATGTTTTGATTAATCTACTGTCTAAATGTAGCCTATTACTGCATGACTGATCCTATGATGTCATTGTAATCAGACTCAGGTGTGCTTTCACAGGACAGGTGTTGTCCATTCAATCAGCCCACCTGTCTTTATAATGGCTGTCTTGCACTGTGCTTGTTTGAGACTTGACAAAGGCTATGGCCGAAACTGTTGTTAAATAGCGTTAAATTACACTTTCTTGCATCTGGAACCAGAGTGTGCGGCTTCCCCTCTATCAACATACTTGTTTACTTACATTCCAATTCACTAACTATGACCAAGCCACAAATTATTGATAGTTTATTAGGAGGAGGAAAGGGGATGAAGGGATGGGGGGAGGGGGTGATGGGATGAGGGGGTGAGGGATGAAGGGATGACTTGAAGGAAGTATGAGTAGATGTCTCTGTTATGTGACCAGCCAGTCTCCTCCTCTTCTTGCTCTCTCTCCCCTCCCTCTGGAGTTCCTGCTCTATCATAATTGCCTGAGCAGCAACACCTGGAGTCAATCAACTCAAGGGTTATTTAAATGGAGGTTGGAGTGGAGAACAGGAGAGCTTCCACACACACACACAGAGCAGCGCCTGGAGAGGGTTCTGCCTCTCCAGTGGTAATTATTATTTTGTACTTTCTACTTTAGTTGTACTTTGTTTAGTTGTACTTTGTTTTGTTATTTTGTTTATTTGTTTAGGCTGAAGTCCCCGGTAGTTATGTTTTCGACTGTTCCTCTTTAACCCTTTGTTCTTTTGTCTCTTCAGGACAGTTAGCTGGCTTCGACGGCCCAAAGGGGTTGGCCCAGGCCTTTTCCTCAGTTTGGCCGGATCTTCAGCCTCCTTTCTTTATATTATTTGCTACTTTGGTCGTTTTTCTTCTCTTTTTTGGTTACAATAAACATTTTGATTATGGTACAACTGTCTGGTGTCCTTAATATGTTCTGGTCTTCTGTGGAGCCATATTTTGTGTTGAAGACCGTAACATATTATGGGGGCTCGTCTCAAAGTTTTGTGATCAGTGCGGTGCGTAATCGCATTTTTCATCTTTTTCAGGGAACGCTGTTTTCCGCGCTGGTGCTGGTGGTCTGATTGATTGGGCCTCAGTGTTGTAGCTGTGTTAAGGTACTGGTGATAGCAAACTGTGTCGGAGCAACTTTTTTCTCCATGTGTCCAATTGACATGTGTGTGTTGCTGGACATTTTGTGCTGTTTTGCTGTCATTCAAGTAACCTCTTATACATAGTTATTTTTTGATCACTAGCTGTCTAAAAGCAATTTGCTTTCCTTCACATGTTGTCTAGTTGACAGTGTGAAGTGTTGCTTTGCGACTTTGTATTGTGCGCAGTATTTTGGCTTGGTGCCTGTTGCCTGTTAGGTAACTTTTGCGCGCGTGTGTTGGACACCACTAATTAGGCTGCGGTGTGAGCAGTGATTTTTTCTTGTGTGCGCGCTGTGTTGTGTGTTATCAGGCTTGAGACCTGATATTTTGTAGCTGATGAACGTTTTGATAGTCTAGTCCAGAAAATGGGTGACTTTAATTTAAAGGAGTTTGTGGCACAACCGTCGCTTGGGGTTTTTCATAAATGTAGGCGAGATGATTTGATGTTAATCGCCGAACATTTTGAGGTCACTGTTTCCAGACAGGGAAATAAACAAACGATGAAATCAGAGCTATTGTCCGCGTTGACTGAGAAAGGCGTTTTGGCTTGTGCGTCGCCAGAGGCGAAGTCTCCAGTGCACACGGGGGACGCGATCCGGGAGAAGGAATTAGAACTGGAGAGGTACCGTTTAGAACTACAGGCGAAAGAAATGGACACTAGGTTGGAGCTTCGGAGAATGGAGGAGGAAACTAAAAGGCAGGAGATCCTTGAGGAAACTAAAAGGCAGGAGATCCTTGAGGAAACTAAAAGGCATGAGATGCGCTTACGGGAGCTTGAAATAAAGCAGGCTTCCTCCTCCACTACATCCGAACCTCGGTCTGAAGGTCGTCGGTCTGATGACTTTGATGTAAATAAATGTATCCGCATGGTTCCTCCTTTTAGTGGGAAGGATGTGGATAAATATTTTGTCCTGTTTGAGCGTGTCGCGGTGACATTAAAATGGCCCAAACATATCTGGCCTCTGCTTCTCCAGTGCGTACTTACTGGTAAAGCGCAGGAGGCGTATGCATCCTTGTCTCCTGAATTAAGTCTTGAATATGATAATGTCAAAGTCGCTGTGCTTCGTGCGTATGAATTGGTTCCTGAGGCATATCGGCAGAAATTTCGCCGCTTCAGGAAAATGGAAAATCAAACATACGTTGAGTTTGGTCACGAGAAAGAAGCTCTGTTTGATCGTTGGTGCCATTCTAAAAATGTGAATGACTTTGACAAACTTCGTGATCTGTTACTGGTGGAGGAGTTTAGGAACTGCGTGCCGGACAGAATTGCGACTTATATTAATGAGCAAAAAGTGTCCAAACTGTCTGAGGCAGCTGTACTCGCGGATGAGTATGTACTCACTCACAGGGAGACGTTTGAGAAGTTTCCTTCCTCCTCTGAGCGTAATGTGTCCGTAGCCAAACCTTTCTTTTTCCCACCCAGGCAGAGTGTATATGGGGAAGGAAAGCCTGGTGGTAGAGAGGGGGTGGGGTCTAAGGACAGAATTGTTTGTGCTTACTGTAAGAAGCGTGGTCACGCCATGAATACTTGTTTTGCCCTGGATAGTAAGAACAGGGGTAAGCCAAAAGCAATTGTTCTGATAAAAACAGAAATCCCACCCAAAGTCACCTTGGTGACAGGTAAAACCCCGCCCAGTCTACCTGTTCCAATGGTTCCTGACCCAGTATTTGCTCCCTTTGTTATGAAGGGCTGTGTTTCTCTGACGGATGGAGGTCACAAAGTGCCGGTTTCCATCTTGAGAGACACTGCAGCTTCTCAGTCAGTGATTTTGAGTAGTGTGTTGCCATTATCGGAGGAAACCTCGGTTAGGTCCGATGCTTTAGTTAGGGGGTTTGGTATGGAGTTTGTGGGTGTCCCCCTGCATTTCATTTACATGGACTCAGACCTAGTTAAAGGGCGCGTCAAAGTGGGAGTTTGCTCGGAGTTTCCCATAGAGGGCGTGTCTTTTATTTTGGGAAATGATTTGGCTGGGGGCAAAGTACTCGTGAATCCAGAGGTTACGGCTGTACCTCTGTCAGAGCATCCAGATGATTTGGTGCTCAGATTTCCAAAAGTCTTCTCTGTCTGCGCTATGACGCGTGCAATGGCGAAAAAGGAGGGAGAGGATTTATCTGGGTTGAAAGAGGAAGTAGAGTTGGCTCATAGCTTTATGGCAAGTGTTGATAAGTTGAACTCTTCTCCTGCTGCTTCTCCTCCAACTCAGAGTGCTTCTCCAGTGTCTTCTACCGCACCTCCGACTGTGTTTTCTTTTCCCGCGAATGAGCTAGGCTCTGACATACACATGTCACGGGAGCAGCTTATTATTGAACAGAAACAAGATCAGTCTCTGTCCCTTCTTTTTGATGCGGTTATTCCAGTGGATGATTTTGAGAAAACGCCTACTGGTTATTTTTTGAAGGGGGATGTGCTCATGCGTAAATGGACACCGTTGCGTGTATCCGTGGAGGATGATTGGGGTGTGGTGAACCAAATTGTAGTTCCGCAGGCCTTTAGAAGTGAAATCCTGAAATTGGCTCATGACAATCCACTTGCTGGCCATCTGGGGATAAATAAAACTTTTGATTGCGTGTTGCGATGCTTTTTCTGGCCGGGGCTTAAGGGCGACGTGCGGCAACATTGCAAAACATGCCATGTCTGTCAGATTACTGGTAAACCGAACCAAACCATCTCTCCATACCCGCTTTATCCAATACCAGTTGTTGGTGAGCCTTTTGAACGTGTAATCGTGGACTGTGTTGGGCCGCTTCCCCGCACAAAGGGTGGTAACCAGTTCCTCTTAACAATTATGTGTTCTGCAACTCGTTTTCCTGAAGCCATTCCTTTGCGAAAAATTACCGCCCCTGTGGTGGTGAAGGCCTTGGTGAATTTTTTTTCAATGTTTGGGTTACCTAAGGTAATACAAACTGATCAAGGCTCAAATTTCATGTCGCGAGTTTTTGCGCAGGTTATGAAGCAACTTGATATCACTCACTGTTGGTCGAGCGCATACCATCCGGAAAGTCAGGGGGCGATTGAACGCTTTCACCAGACTTTAAAGTCCATGCTTCGGGCTTATTGTCTGGAGTTTGACAAGGATTGGGATGAGGGGGTTCATTTACTCCTTTTTGCGGCTCGTGAGGTGGTGCAGGAGTCCTTGGGCTTCAGTCCGGCGGAGCTCGTGTTTGCGCATACGGTGCGCGGCCCTCTTAAGCTCTTGCAGGATAAATGGTTGGGTGACAGTGATAGTGAACCACAAAACTTGTTGGATTATGTTTGTGGATTTCGCTTCAAACTACATCGCGCTTGTGAATTGGCGAAGCAAAACATGAGTGTTGCGCAGTCCAGAATGAAACGATGGTTCGACAAAAATGCTAAAAACAGGAGTTTTGATCCAGGTGATAAGGTGTTGATATTGTTGCCTATCCCTGGTTCTGCTCTGCAGGCACGTTACAGTGGTCCTTACCTGGTCAAAGAGAAGGTTAATGACCGAGATTACATCATTGCCACTCCGGAGCGCAGGCGACGGAATAGGCTATGTCACATTAACATGCTGAAACCTTATCTTGACAGGGAGGCTGCCCTACCTTGTCCTGTTGGAGCTGAGGAGCTGTCCAGTGCTGAACTAAGCCAAAAGTCCGGTGTAGTTATGGCACTGTCCAGCGTGGGGCCTCCTGAATCCCAGGCTGACTTGCTGTTGCCTGATCCTGAAACCGATGATGACGTTGATGGCTTGTCTAATGCTGTCGTTCATGGACGGTTAAAGAATTCTGAAATATTATCCAAACTGGATGACCGTTTTACGCATTTGATTCAGTCTCAGCGCGAGGATGTGGTCAGTTTAATTGACTGTCATTTATCTCTGTTTTCAGACGTGCCGAGTCAAACCCATGTGTTGCAACACGACATTGATGTGGGGGATTCACCGCCGATTAAACAACACGCATACAGGGTGAGCCCTGATAAACGCCTTCGTTTGCAAAAGCAGGTGACATATATGTTGGACAACGGCATTGCAGTGACTAGCATGAGTTCTTGGAGTTCACCGTGTCTTCTTGCTGACAAAGCTGATGGCTCAGACAGGTTTTGCACAGATTTTCGCAAAGTAAATGGGGTCACAAAACCTGACTGTTTTCCGCTTCCTCGGGTGGAGGATTGTGTCGACCATGTCGGCGGTGCCAATTATGTCACAAAGTTGGACATGTTGAAGGGATATTGGCAAGTGCCGCTCACACCCCGGGCGAAAGCGATCTCTGCCTTTGTGACCCCTGATGCTTTTCTCGAGTACACAGTAATGCCTTTTGGCGTGCGTAATGCTCCCGCTACATTTCAGCGCTTGGTAAATACAGTGTTGTCAGGCTTGCCAGGCTGTGAAGCTTATCTGGACGACATTGTTGTGTATTCCAAGTCGTGGGATGACCACATTCAGCAGCTTCATGCTGTGTTTGGGAGGCTGCGCGATGCCAATCTCACATTAAATCTGGCAAAGTGTGAGTTTGGTCAGGCTACTGTGACGTGACGTACTTGGGCAAAATTGTCGGTCGAGGCCAAGTTAAGCCGGTGTACTCCAAGGTTGAGGCGGTCGTGTCATTCCCTGCTCCGGTTTCTCGACGTAGCCTAATGCGGTTCTTAGGCATGGCAGGCTATTATAGAAGTTTTTGCAAAAACTTCTCGACCGTGGCTGCACCGCTCACAGATATGTTGAGTCCAAAAGTGCGTTATCGGTGGTCTCCTACTTGCCAGTCTTCATTTGAGAGTGTGAAGGCTTTGCTGACAAATGCACCTGTTCTTGCTGCGCCTATGTTTGAGCGGGTGTTCAAACTTGCAGTTGATGCGAGTGATGTCGGAGCGGGTGCTGTCCTCCTGCAAGATGGAGATGATGGTGTGGAGCACCCGGTCTCGTATTACTCGAAGAAATTGAATTGGCATCAACGGGCGTACGCTGTGATTGAGAAGGAGGCCCTTGCTCTTTTGTTGGCTCTCAAACACTTTGAAGTGTACGTCGGGGCAGCTAGTGCGCCTATTATAGTTTATACTGACCACAATCCTCTCGTTTTCATCAATCAGATGCGTAATTCGAATCGACGGCTGATGCGCTGGTCACTGTTCCTGCAGGCGTTCAACGTGGAGGTCAGACATATCAAAGGCAAGGATAATGTTCTGGCTGACACGTTGTCGCGCTGTTGGATGGACTGAATAGCCTCTGTCATGTTCGGCTATTTACCATCTTAGGGGTGGGGGTGTTATGTGACCAGCCAGTCTCCTCCTCTTCTTGCTCTCTCTCCCCTCCCTCTGGAGTTCCTGCTCTATCATAATTGCCTGAGCAGCAACACCTGGAGTCAATCAACTCAAGGGTTATTTAAATGGAGGTTGGAGTGGAGAACAGGAGAGCTTCCACACACACACACAGAGCAGCGCCTGGAGAGGGTTCTGCCTCTCCAGTGGTAATTATTATTTTGTACTTTCTACTTTAGTTGTACTTTGTTTAGTTGTACTTTGTTTTGTTATTTTGTTTATTTGTTTAGGCTGAAGTCCCCGGTAGTTATGTTTTCGACTGTTCCTCTTTAACCCTTTGTTCTTTTGTCTCTTCAGGACAGTTAGCTGGCTTCGACGGCCCAAAGGGGTTGGCCCAGGCCTTTTCCTCAGTTTGGCCGGATCTTCAGCCTCCTTTCTTTATATTATTTGCTACTTTGGTCGTTTTTCTTCTCTTTTTTGGTTACAATAAACATTTTGATTATGGTACAACTGTCTGGTGTCCTTAATATGTTCTGGTCTTCTGTGGAGCCATATTTTGTGTTGAAGACCGTAACAGTCTCAAGGAACCAGGGAGTGAGACTCTGGATGGGGGAACTGCCTCGGCGATGGAATCTCTTCATGGTCTTGATGGCTCCATCTTATCCCTGGTGGTTCCTAGGCTGAGATAGAAGATTAAGGGGTTCGGTGGGAGGTTGTGAGTTTGGTCTTGAACCAAAAGATGGCGCCGCATCTGTGAAGAGCTGGATGTCTTCTGGTTGGGTGACATGGTCATCATAGAAGAAAGAAATACCATGATAGGAAGTGCTGCCATAGCCGCAGCTCCATTTTGCAGTCATTATCCAGGGTGATGTGATTGTGTAGGTTTGGGGCAGAGGCAGCTATGGACAAGAGGTGAGAGAGGAAGGAACGTCCTTGTGGTATGATATGGATGGCGTAGTTGAGGTGTCCGAGCAGGGCGAGGAGCTGGCATTTGTAACACGTGGCGGCAAGGAGGTAGTTTGAGATGAATAGTCAAGTCAAGTCAAGTTTATTTGTATAGCACATTTCATACACAGAGGCAATTCAAAGTGCTTCACATAAAATGGTTGACAGGAAAAGAAGAGAATATAATGGACATTTAAAAGCATCACAACAAAACTTTAAAAAAGAGTATAAAAAGTGCATTAAGCAACAGGCGCAGCAGTTGCAGAAAGAGCTAAAAACTTATAGAGGACTTGTAAGAGCCATTTTTTGCTGTTCTTCTATTTTGGGTTTCCTCTCACCACTTGGGGGAGCAGTGCCGCTGTCAATTTGGGCAAAGCAGCCAAGGTGATATAATCAACCCATTACCTGGTACAGCTGTTGCTATTTTGGGAGAAGCAAACAAGTTTTTGACCGTGCGTCTATGATCAAATGAATTAACCTGCATTTTATGTTTGTCTATGATTGGACTTAGACTTATCACAAAGGAATTGCTATACGTTTTGTTTGTTATTGGAACATACGGACTGTGAGTAAATAAATCACTTTGTTTTGAAACATTGGACATTTCCTCATTTTTGCACGCGTCTAACATAGCCTACTTTATAGCAACCGTAGTGACCTTTTTTGGATAGGCAAAGGGGGCTCTACAGGACTCATTGGGTTTGCATAGTAGCTGTCAGCAGTTAAAAGCGACGGTAAACATAAAAGTCTTTAGTCTATTTTTAAAAGTAAGTAAGGTTGGGGCAGATCTGAGGTCTTCAGGCAATTTGTTCCAGCTAGCAGAAGCATAGTGGGTAAATGCAGCCTTCCCATGATTTGATTTGATCCTAGGGACAGTTAATAAGCTGGACCCTGTTGACCTAAGAGTTCTAGACGGTTCGTAGCGTGGGAGCAATTCAGCTATGTATTTTGGGCCTAGGCCATTAAGTGATTTATAGACTAATAACAGTATTTTAAAATCTATTCTATGACACACTGGCAACCAGTGTAAGGACTTAAGAACTGGAGTGATATGATCAGCTTTCTTAGTCTTCGTTAGAACTCTAGCAGCAGCATTCTGAATGAGTTGAAGTTGCCTAAGTTCTTTTTTGGAGAGACCAGAAAAAAGGCTATTGCAATAGTCTAACCTACTATAAATGAAGGCGTGAATTAGTTTTTCTAGATCCTGTCTGGACATGTATCCCCTAATTCTTGCTATATTTTTAAGATGATAAAAAGCTGATTTTCTAATTGACTTAATGTGGGAGTTAAAAGTTGTCTGTTTTGTCTTTGTTTAGCTGTAGGAAATTCTGGCACATCCAGTTATTTATTTGATCAATGCACTGGCACAATGATTCTATGGGGGCATAGTCAGCTGAGGAAAGAGTTATATACAACTGAGTGTCGTCTGCATAGGTATGATAGGCTACTTTGTTTTTTTGCATAATTAGGCCTAGAGGGAGCATATAAAGGTTGAAGAGAACGGGCCCCATAATGGATCCTTGAGGCACCCCACAAGTCATCCTAGTTAGGTCAGATGTGTAATTGCCAATGGAGACGAAGTACTTCCTGTCTTGAAGATAGGACTTGAACCACTGGAGGACCGTACCCGATAGCCCAACCCAGTTTTCCAGTCTGTCCAATAAAATTGAGTGGTCAACAGTGTCAAATGCAGCGCTAAGATCCAGTAGCACTAGAATCGGATTTTTGCCTGAGTCTGTGTTCATTCTGATGTCATTTATGACTTTAGTAAGCGTGGTTTCTGTGCTGTGATGGGGGCGAAAGCCTGATTGGAGTTTATCTAGGAGATCATTTGAGGTTAGGAATCTATTGAGTTGTAGGTAAACAACCTTTTCAATTATTTTGGCTATAAAGGGGAGATTAGATATTGGTCTGTAGTTACTGATTACCGATGCATCAATGCTACGCTTTTTTAGTAGGGGTTTAATAACTGCAGTTTTCAGGGACTCAGGAAAAGGGAGCTAAAGTGAGTCAAAAGGGAGCTTTTAACTATTTGCAATAGGTCCGACGACAGACAGTTATAAACGCTTTAAAAAAAGCTTGTTGGAAGGGTATCGAGACAGCACGAAGATGATTTAAGGCCTTGCACAGTTTCCTCTAAGATGTCGTGGTCGATAACGCTGAACTGGGACAAATGTATCGAACTAGGGATCTGCGGGTAGGATGATGTCACATAATTTCTTGGTGTTTAGCCACTAATAGCCTGCCTGATATTAATAATTGTATCTGTAAAAAAAGGCAGCAAACTCATTACATTTGACAGTAGAGAGGAACTCAGGTGCTACACAGAGAGGCGGGTTAGTCAGTGGCAAATAGAGTGCGTGCATTGTTCACATTTTTGTTAATTATCTCGGAAAAGAACCATTGTCTCGACCTTTTCAGTTCGAGGTTGTAGGAGTGAAGGCTTTCTTTGTAAATATCATAGTGAATGTGAAGATTAGTTTTCTGCCATTTACGCTCAGCTTTCCTGCAATCTTTCTTTTTGCATCTAACGGATGCAGAATTTCGCCAGGGTGCTTTAATCTTGCCAGACAGCAATTTTACCCTAACAGGCGCCACACTATCAATAGCATTCAGAATTGTTGAATTGAAGTTATCGAGAATGTCATTGACAGAAGCTGATGTGGGAGGAGATAAAGAAAATGTCTCCACAAACAGCGCGCTGGTGCCTGCATTAATGTCTCGTCTTATAACGGTTTGTGACCTATTAATGATCTCAGGGGAGATTTCCATTTAAAAAAAGATGCAAAGATGGTCAGACAACGCAACATCAATAGTCGACACAGAAGAGGACTTGAAGCCCCTAGTAATAACTAAATCCAGGGTATGGCCTCGGTTGTGAGTAGGCCCTGAAACATGTTGAGACAGATCAAAAGTATCAAGTAAGATATTCAGTTCTTTGGCAAAATTATCCATCGGGTTATCAGGGATTGTTGTTGATGAGACGTGTCGTCTGGTAGCAGAGTGACCTCGCGGCGAGGGTTGGAGATAGTGGAGAGGGGGGGGGGGCGCATTCCTGGCCGTGGAGTTATCAGATGTTGATGTTGTAGATAAGGTTGGCAGTAAACAGCCTTGTGCTATCTCTGTTGAGTTGACCATTACGACTGTAGAGATGGCTGCGATCCCAGAAGAGATTGAAGTTGTCAATATACTTCACATTATACCGAGGGCAGACAGTTGAAAGCTACGTGCTTAAGCTCAGGGACCTGGTGAACTTATTGACTTTGTATCCATTGGGGTGCAGGGGGCCACTAATAAATGCCTCAATATCAAGTGAGGCTAGGAGCTTCAGTAGGTCCAGGAAGTCACGTTTTAATGTTTCTGATTGCTGTTTCAGAATGTCGTTGGCTCCTATATGTAGGGTAATCTTGTTTAGGGAGCTGTGAGTAGACAGGATTTCAGGAATTTTCTCTGTTATGTCACAGATCATCTCATTAGGGAAACAGAGTGTAGCGGTATTGTTTTTAATCCCAATGTGTTTAATATCTGAGTCTCCGATGAGCAAGGATGTTATAGGAGGCTGCGGCCTGCTAGCTCTTGATAGCCTTTGAGGCTGTGGCCTGCTAGCTCTTGATAGCCTCCTAGCTTTGGGCCTACCTAGGTTGTCGGATAGCCGATGGGCCGGTCCAATATCCATATCGGCAGTCGATACAGGGCTACCCAATAGCGGTTGAAATCTGTTTACCAGCTGTAGGGACATCAGTGGTTGAGGAGCAAAACTCTTAGCATCTCTCTTTCCACCTCTCACAGCAATCCATGGCTGATCAGTGCTAGTAACACGGGCTATACTAGCTAATGCAGGCCAGCCCGTGGCTGAGCTAATTTCCGGGCGATAAGAGGCAGTCTCTGAGGGTCCAGGGATCACTAATCTTTTCGGCTTCGCTCCCTGGACATTCCAATGGACAGTATCAGTTTGTTTCCCCGAGATAGCACAGGCTTGGGAGGCAATGTTTTCGGGAACATGCGTGGGAGGCTTACCCAAGGATGGGGGGGCTAGCAGACTGTTAGCATTCGTGGTATCTGTGATGATGGAGGTTGCATGTACATCACCCGATGAGGGAGCAGCTAACGCTAAGTTAGCATTCGGCGTCGTAGCTTCTGTGAATCCATTGGAAAGAGAGCTCAAGTTAATTTGGCTCTGAGGCTGTGTAGAAATAATCCCAGTGTCTTTCAAACAAAAGATGGTAGTTTCCAGTATTGCAATTTTTTGAAGGTGGCCAGTACATCCTTTACAGGGCGACATGCCCTTAGGTCAGTAACACAGGGTCCCAAGAATGTATATGGGCCGTAGTAGCGAATAGTGAGATGTGGATCGATGGGCAGTGAAGCTTGGAATGAGATGGAGTCTAGTGTAATACCCAGGAATTCAATGGAAGTGCTGGGACCTTCTGTTTTTTCTGCTGAGAGAGGAACGCCCAAGTCGGAGAAGGAAGATTTGAGTGTCGTCAGACCGTATGCTGGGGGTAAAGATGGTGGTGTGACGATGAGGAAATCGTCGAGTAGGTGAACAATTTATGGCAGTTTGTAGTTGTTGGTGAGGATCCAGCAGAGGGCTTCAGAGAGGGAATCCAAAATCTTAGGGCTACTTTTGCATCCGAATGTGAGGCGGACGGCAAAATAGTAGGCTTTAGCCAACCAAGCACCTTGGCCTGCCAGATGGATGAGGGAAATGGCGTGATTGACGGAAGAGTATTGCATGGAGAAATCTGGACTGGGTATGAGACTGTTGATGCTTGGGGTGGAAGAACCGTGAGGAGATGAAAGATCAATGATGAGTCTCTTTTTTCCGGAGTATTTCCTGGTGGCGATGCCAATTGGGCTGATTTGGTGGATGGGAAATGGAGGGGTGCTGAATGGGCCGATCATGAAACCTTCTTTGACTTCTTTGGTGAGTAATTTATCAACGGTGTTGGGGTCTGTGAGGGCTGACTGAAGGTTATGGCAGGTGTGGGAGGAGTCTGGGATGACCTGCATGCCTGGGTGGAAACCGTGAGTGAAACCATGGATGAGGTAATTGACGAATTCGGGATCAGGGTGGTGTTGTAAGGCTGTGGATAAAGCATTGATATTGATGGGTGTGCTGAGATGTTTTAGTTGTCATGCTGCGTGCTTGGTGGGGTTGTGAGGGCAGGCGGGCCTGGAGTGGGCGCCTCCACAGAAAGAGCAGGTGTGGAGAAAGCGGCAACTGGACTGGGAGCACCCGACATCATTAAAGTTATTGCAGACCATCCTGCCACCTTGGTACAGGATGGGTCTGCCCCTTTTGTCGACTCCAGTGAGGTGGGGGCTAGGCTGGGAGTTGTCAGGTTTAGGAGTGATGGAAGGGGGTGGACCTGCAGAGAGGCGAGAGAAGACCGATGAGTTGGCGGTGGGGAAGGAGCGTGTGGCAGGAGCTGAGGTGCATGAGGTGGGGGCAAAGGAACGTGGAAGAGGAGCAGTAATGGTGCATGCTGAGGCGGGGTGGGATGGTGCACCACAATGTTCGCATGCCAGGGCTGAACGTGTGGAGAAAACCCTGCAATACAGCTCTGCATCCAGGGAGCCCCAGTGAGTGCCCAGATTAAATTGGCTGATGCGACCTGCTGCTTGAGATGAGAAGAGGATGTGTTAAGTGTAGAACCGGTGCCGTCGAACCGCAGGGCCAAGTCCAGGATGATGGACATGTTTTCGTCGAGTTCAGCCCTGCGGTCGGGGAAAACAGAGCAGATGATGTTACGGTACAGGGAGAAAGCAAATGCAAATTCTGTTGATGTGAGTTCTCTGGAGTGGGTGGGGTGGGGGTGTTTCAGTTGGATGATACCCATGTTACATTGTAACTCCCTGGGAGCATGGTGAAGGGATGTGGAAGGTTGAAGTAGTTCTGCGAGGTCAGTGTAGTTACCGGAAATGATCTGCTGCCTGAGGGTGGATGAGACTGGGGATGGGCGTGGTGCTGAGGGTTGAACTGGAGGTTGGGCGGTGGAAAGGGTGAATGGGCTGTCTGCGGGTGGAGCTGAATAGAGTGATGGAATGCCGGCTGTAGGTGGCGCTGTGGTATAGGCTGGAAAGCTGGCTGATGGTGGAGCTGTAAAAATGATAGAAAAACCAGCTGCGGGTGGCGCTGTAGCTGAGGGTGCAAAACTGACAGTTATGTACATTTAGGTGATGGGGGGGGGGGGGGGGGTAGGGTTTGGGGGAGGGAGGGGGAAAAGGACAGGTTAGTAGGAAATAGGAGTGTTGGTTGGTGGAACTGTTATAGAGGCTACATGAGCCGCAGTAGCTGGTGGGTTGACATCACTAGCAGAAGGAAGTGAAGAAGAAAGGATGTTGGGATGCATGTGCGTGGGGCGATAGTGCAGCCTGCTGACAGGGATTATTCAAATTTGTTTATTGAGTTTTTCATTTCAAACATACTATATATAAACAGAGACATAAGAAAAAGCACCAAAATAGGACAGAACATAATAATAATAATAATAATACAAGAGACACAGACACCCAAGACTCAAAAATAATAATAATGAAAATAAATAAATGCTACAAACAATTACAATACACTTTGCAGGGGATACGCTAAGTGCTAAGGATATATGTTCTGGCAATCACTCGTGGCAAAAGCCAACACTTGAATCTCTGAAAGTCAGTTAGGCAGTATTGGGAGGAGAGAGATCATTTTTATCAAAGTAATCTAGAAACGGACCCCACACTCTAAGATATTTCTGAGTCGAACCACGTATAGTGTATTTCAGTTTCTCCAATTTAAGGTATGCCATAACATCTCTGACCCAACATGCATGAGATGGAGGGGCAGCTGATTTCCAGCTCATTAAAATTAGTCGTCGGGCCAGAAGCGATGAAAAAGCTAAAGCCTCGGCTTGAGCCCCAGAGACGGTAACTCCATCAGGTGCTACTCCAAAAATGCCAATGGCAGGGTCTGGATGAATGTCCTTCCCGCAGATGTAAGAAAATGTTTCAAAGATGGAGGACCAAAAAGGAACCAGAGACGAGCACGACCAGAACATGTGATATAGAGTCGCTGGGGCCCGTATACACCTAGAACATGTCGGGTCAAAGCCGGGGTACATCCTGGCAAGCCTACTTTTCGATAAATGAAGTCTGTGTAACACTTTGAATTGCAATAATCCATGTCGGATGCAAATGGATGTTGAGTGAATCATCCCTATCGCTGACTGCCAAGTAAAGTCTGAGATCTCATTTGTGAAATCTTGCTCCCATAACTCTTTCAAATGATCGAGGGTGGGCGAAGCTACCATTTGAATCATACTATATAATCTGGATATAAGGCCTCTGCCTAGTGGATCAAAACATATACACTCTTCTATCCAGCTATCAGGTGGAGAAGATGGGAAGCAGGGAAAGTGTTTTTTGACAAAGCTACGGACCTGAAGATATTTAAAAAAATGTGTTTCTGGAATGTCATAATCCCTCTTTAACCTCTGGAAGGAAGCAAAGATGCCATCTTTAAATAAATCTTTAACACAAGTCAGCCCTTTCCTCGACCAAGTCTTATAAGTTGTATCCCAAAGGGAGGCAGGGAAGAGAGGGTTGGCTGTGATGGGTATAGAGGGCAGGGCCTGTTTCTGTTTAAAATGAATCCTAAACTGTGACCAAATCTTCAGTGAGCCAGTCACAATCGGGTTATTCGTGTGTCTATGCTTACTAAGGGGCAGAGGAGCAAACAATAATGCTGAAAGGGACACGGGAGAGGCACTCTTTCGTTCTAGCTGAACCCACGCTGGCTCGTTCTCTTCATGAGGATTAGAGACCCAGTAGGATAGCTTTTGGATATTCGCCGCCCAGTAATAATGTAGGAAATTTGGCAATGCCAAGCCGCCCTCTTCTTTCAGCCTTTCCAAATATGCTTTCCTAATCCTAGGTACAGTCTTACTCCATATGAAAGTAGATATGGTTGCATCCAATTCCTTAAAAAATGATTTTGGGATTAAAACTGGTACAGTCTGAAACAAAAACAAAAATCTAGGCATAATGGTCATTTTCACTGAGTTAATTCGTCCAGCCAGCGATATAGGCAGTGTGGACCAACGTGTAAGGTTCTCTTTGGCTTTGTCTAATGCTGGCTTAAAATTATTTTTATATAAACTTTTATAATCCCGGGTCACAGAGACACCTAAGTAGGTGAATGAATCTTGGGTCACTTTAAAAGGGAAGTTCTCAAACGATGTTTGTTGTGCTAGCGTATTGATTGGAAATAATAGACTCTTGGTAAAATTTATTTTATAACCTGAGATCGCTCCAAATTTAGAAATGGTTGTCATAGCTATAGGGATAGAGGTACCTGGGTCTGACAGGAAGAGAATAAGGTCGTCGGCATACAGAGACAATTTGTGAGTCTGCCCGTCCCTGCCAATACCGGACAGGGCCGTGTTTCCCCTGAGAGCTATTGCCAGTGGTTCAAGGGCGACGTTAAATAAAAATGGCGAAAGCGGACACCCTTGTCTAGAACCCCTGTGGAGGGGGAAGTATTGAGACATAATCTTATTTGTGCAGACAGATGCCTGAGGAGAGCTATACAGAACTTTAATCCATGAACAAAAAGATGCTCCAAACCCAAACCTTTCCAGAACTTTGAATAAGTAGTTATGCTCTACCCGGTCAAACGCTTTATGAGCGTCTAGGGAGATCAAAACCTCCGCTGTTTGCTCATTGCCGGGAGAATATAATATATTAAACAGTCTGCGTACATTACCAAACAACTGGCGTCCAGTCATAAAACCAGTCTGGTCTTGATGGATTATTGTACACATTGCCGGCTCAAGTCTGGCAGCCAGGACCTTGGCAAGGATTTTGTAGTAACAACACAACAAACTTATGGGCCTGTAAGACTCACAATTCAATGGGTCCTTGTCTTTTTTCAAAAGGACCGAAATCCTGGCCTGAGTCATTGTGGGTGGCAATGTTTCCTGAGCTAGAGCCTCTGCGTACACTTTAGACAGGATAGGTGTTAATTTATTCGCAAACTTCTTATAAAACTCTATTGGAAAGCCGTCGGGCCCCGGGGCCTTACCACTCTTCATTTGTTTAACTGCTTTATCAATTTCCGCTGCTGATATGGGCCGATCTAGGTCCTCCACGATAGAGGGTTCAACTGTTGGCATTTCCAAATGACTAAGAAACTCTTCTATTAGACTCTCATCCCCAGCATCTGACGTATAAAGGTCCTTATAAAACTGCGTAAATTGGTTATTAATTCATCTTTGGTCCGTAGAGACGCCGTCCGGTGTATTCATCTCTGTTATGAGCCCGGCCTCCGCAGACTGTCGTAGCTGCTGGCTAAGCAGCCTGCCCGCCCGCTCCCCATGTTCATAGTGCTCACAGCGTGACCTCAGATGTTGTTCCTCAATCAGTCTTGTTGAGAGGGTATCAAATTCGGTCTGCAATGCTAACCTTTCCTTGTATTGAGCTGCAGAGGGCACCCCTGAATGTTTCTGATCAACAACAGCTATTAGAGAAATAAGTTCTTCGAGGCGTTTAGCTCTCTTCTTATTTATGTTAGCACAATAGGATATGACCTGACCTCTCAAATATGCTTTCATCGCTTCCCAGAGGTTACATTCACTTGTGTCCGGTGACTGGTTCATTTCTAAGTAGAAGTCTATCTGGGCAGACATAAAGGAGACAAAGTTTTCATCAGATAAGAGTTTTGAGTTTAGTCTCCATACCCGTTGAGATGGCTCATTCCCTGGAAAGCACAATGCCACTGTCACAGGGCTGTGGTCGGATATTATAATGCTTTCATACTGACACGATCTCAACAGGGGGAGCAACCTCTTATCAAGGAGAAAGTAGTCTATCCTTGAGTAAGACTGATGCGCAGGAGAGAAAAAAGAATATTGCCTCGATGCACTGTTCCTGAACCTCCAGACATCCGTCACCCCATATTGCTGAAGAAAGTGGTTGACACACTGTGCAGATCTACTTAGCCCTGGGTGTGTATTGGTATTTGTCTGTCGAGAACGGTCCAGGGTGGGGTGCAAGACACAATTTAGATCCCCTCCAATTATAGGTAAGTGACTGTCTAGGTCTGGGAGCAGTGCAAAAAAGTCACTAAAGAATTTGGCATTATCCCAGTTTGGGGCATACACATTAGCAAGTACAACAGGTGTGTTGAATAATGTCCCTCTGATTATTACAAAACGCCCATCTTTATCTAATGTGACCTTTGTTGGTTCAAATTGTACTTCCCTGTCAATCAAAATGGCCACCCCTCTACTTTTAGCATTAAAATTAGAGTGGAAAATCTTGGAGAATCCTCCTCTATTGAGTCTGACATGGTCCTTGTTAAGAAGGTGTGTTTCCTGTAAATACACTATCTTCGCTTTCAACTTTAGTATGTGGGAAAAAATCCTACTCCTCTTGACTGGGTGGTTAAGCCCTCTCACATTCCAACTTAGAAAGTCAGTGTTAGCCCCTATCTGCCTATTAGTATCTAGCATTGCCATAGTGGTTCCCTATATTGACATGCAGCAATCAAAACATTGTCCCCTTGAGCTTGAGATATAGTAACAGAGCTAAACTCCCCCTGCAATGTAATGTGTGAAACAAATGATAAAAAACAAGCAAAAACAATGACCCAAAGAACACAACACACAGAATATAACATCTTCCCCTGCCGGCCTCTCCCCAAATGAGAGGCTGCACACGCCCCTAGTTGCAGGTCCCCAGTCTGCATAAGCTTACCTAGTGAGTCTGAGTCTCAACCAGAGCCACATTGTTATAGAGAAAAAACCATGAGAGCAGAAAATTAACAATAAAAATAGAACAAAGTTATATGATTCTCTTCGATCCTGTGAACCACAGGTGTATTTGTAGAAAGAAAGAAAAAAAAAAGTAAAAGTAAATACTCACTTTGTAGTCATTACTCGTAGGTGCTGCATACATGTGGAGATGCAGAAACTGAACACAAGATTGCAACCATAAAAGTACAACAGCATCTGAGCAGGAATGTCGCTGCCCCCGTGTGGCACAGATTGCTTACAGTAATGGAGATAACATAGGTGAACGAATGATGAACGAGATATCAACTCAAAGGATTGTCAATGCTAGAGGCAAAATAAGAAAGAGGATAAAATAGTAATAATACCCTAATAGTCCAATGTGTCCTGATGTATCTCAGTAATATAATTGGGCAATCAAACAGTGGACTAACACTGAAATAATTTGGTCATTGTTCCCCACAGAGAACAATATAACTATCACAACAAAATAAAAATAAAAGTCATCCTCATTTACCTCGCATGATGTATCGGCTGGTCACTGATCCAACAACAGAAACAAACAGACGAACGTCAGCCTGATAGCATGGTACACTATGCTAGTTCCTTCAGTATGTAGTCCTTTGCCCGCTTCGGGTCTCCAAAGCTCCACATGACACCATTCGCCGTTGTTGTGATCCTCATCTGGGCTGGGTAATACAGGCCATAGCGTATCCCTTCACGTCCCCGTAGCAGACTCTGCACCTCCCCAAATGCCGCTTGTTGTTTAGCCACTGCCTGCGTGTAATCTGGCTAGATACGGACAACGTCGCCATCTGCTGTCTTCACCTGCTTCATCTGTACTGCCTTCTTGAAAATCGCCTCCCTCTCCTGGAAATAGTGGCACTTTATAATGAAGGCTCTTGGCGGCTCGCTGTCCCCCGGTCTGTGGCGCAGCGTGCGATGGGCTCTGTCTAGTAGAGGGGCCTTTTCCAGCCCCAATGTTTCCTGCAGCATCTTGGAGACAAACTCAGGGATATGCTTCCCATCTTCCCGACCCTCCTTAACTCCAACAATGCGCAGGTTGCATCTGCGGGACCGCGCTTCCAGATCTTCATTTCGTTCTCTCAGTGTAGCAACGTCTTTCTTCAATTGGGTCATTTCTCGCTGAATTACAACGATGTCATCTGAATGGGTATTCTCTGCCTTTTCCAATGAGGTTACACGGACATCTAGCGCCTCGCTCCTGGCATTGGCCTGCTCTCTCGTTTGTTTCAGTTCTTCCTGTAGCTGGCCCACTTGGTTCCTGATTTCGGTAGCCTGCAGTTCTGCCCGCTCATCAATTTTGGCCAGGAGCTCGGCTTTTAGGTCGCGTATTGCTTGAAGAACGGCATCTTGTTTGTCCACGTTAGCTAGCGGCTCCGCCGAGCCTTGATTAGCAGCGGTAGCTAAATTAGCCTCCTTTGGTTTGTTTCGTAGGTCGGGCATTTTTATCGTCCGTCGGCAAAAAGTCACAGATCAAACCGTCAGGCCAGGGTTTTTTCCAATTAGTGAGTATTACATGTTCGAAGAGAAGCTCTCAGAAACAAGACAAAATTACATTAATGTGGCTCTAGCGAGAAGCTCAGTGAAAGGACATCCTCACACGGCACCGCCCAAACCGGAAGCCCAGCATGCTGACAGGGATGACAGAAATGAAGCAATGAGGTTAGATAAAGCAGAAACAGAGGGAGCAGGCACAGGGGGAGGAGGGACAATCTGAACCTCGGATTAGCAGCAAAAACAAAAGTGCATTTAAGAAGTAGCAGCGTTCAGTGCAATTATTGCTCTCGGATAAAAACTGTTTTTTAGCCGGTTTGTCCTGGCTTTGATTGTCCTGTGTCTCCTGCCCGAGGGCAGCAGCTCGAACAGGCAGTGTCCAGGGTGTGATGGGTCTCTGAGGATTTTTTTTGCTTTTGTGAGACAGCGAGAGGTGTACAGTTCTTCCAAGGTGGGGAGAGGACAACCCACCGTTTTCTGAACGGTTTCGATGACTCTCTGGAGCGCTTTCTTTTCAGCTGCTGTGCAGCTGGCGTACCACACACACCCGCCGTATGTGAAGACGCTTTCAATGGAGCAGTGATAGAAAGCTACGAGCAGTTTCTGGGGGAGGTGGTGCTTCCTGAGAAGGTCCTCTTTGATCTGGACACCCAGAAACCGGATGGACGGAACTCTCTCCACGCTGTCCCCACCGATGTAGAGCGGTTGAGTGACCATCTTGTTTCTGCGCTAATCGATGACCAGCTCCTTTGTCTTCGTGGTGTTAAGGACCAGGTTGTTGTCCCTGCACCACCCTGACACCCTGCTCCACCTCGTCCCTGTAGGCCGTCTCATCCCCTTCGGAGATGAGCCCGACCACGGTGGTGTCGTCTGCGAATTTTATGATGGTGTTGCTGGGGTGGACGGGGGCACAGTCGTGGGTGTAGAGGGTGAAGAAGATGTCACTCAACACGCAGCCCTGTGGGGAGCCTGTGCTGAGTCTGAGAGCTGTGGAGGTGTGGGAGCCAACTCTGACCTTTTGGGGGCGGTCCGACAGGAAATCTAAGATCCAGTGGCAGATGGATGCTGAGAGGCCCAGGTCTGTCAGCTTGGACACCAGTCTGTGACGGAGAATGCAGTTGAAGGCAGAACTGAAATCCACGAAGAGCAGCCTCGCATAGCTCCCCCGCTGCTCAAGATGTGTCAGAGCAGAATGGACGGCTGTGGCGATAGCGTCATCTGTGGATCGGTTCGCTCTGTAAGCAAACTGATGAGTGTCCAGATTTGGTGGCAGGTTGGCGATGATATGACTCCGGACCAGTTTCTCAAAGCATTTCATTACAATGGGTGTTAAAGTGACCGGCCGGTAGTCGTTCAAACTGTTTATGGTGGTCTTTTTTGGAAGTGGGACTATGACAGAGGACTTGATTGATTGATTGAAGATTCTTGTGAAAACCCCTGCTAGCTGGTCTGCGCAGTCTTTCAGCACCCGTCCAGCCACACCGTCAGGTCCAGCAGCTTTCCGCGAGTTGATCGCCTTCAGCGTGTGCCTCACCTCACTCTCCTCCACCGTGAGTGTGTGAGCGCTGTTGATGGGTGGGTGTGGTGTGACCGCCACTGGATCTGATTCGAAGTGGGCGAAGAAGAGGTTCAACTCCTCCGCCAGCGAGGCGTCACCATCGACAGCTGAGCGGTTGCTGGACTTATAGTTGGTTATGTGCTGGAGCCCCTGCCATACCTGTCTGGTGTTGTTGCTCTTTAGGTGGTCCTCTATCTTCCTTCTGTAGGTTGCCTTAGCCTCTCGGATGCCCCTCCTCAGGTTGGCTCTGGTGACGGTGTAGTGCGCTCCATCACCGGACCTGAACGCGTTGTTTCTTTCTTTCAGCAGGTGCTGGACCTGCCTCGTCATCCAGGGCTTCTGGTTGGGATAGATCCGTATTTGTTTATCCACAGTAACAGTATCCGTGCAGAACTTGATGTAATCCAGGACCACTGTTGTGTGGTTCTCCAGGTCGTGGTTTTCAAAAAGGTCCCAGTTGGTTCTCTGGAAGCAGTCCTGTAGTTGATGGGAGGCACCCTCGGGCCATATTTTTACAGTCTTTGTTATGGTGGGAGTCTTTTTTCTAATGGGGGTGTATGCTGGTATCAGAAGCAGGGATGTGTGGTCAGACTGGCCGAGGTGGGCTAGTGGCTTGGCCCTGTAGCCTTGTTTGATGTTGGTATACACCTTGTCTAGTGTGTTTTTTCACCTAGTTGCACATTTGATGTGCTGATAGAATTTGGGGAGCACTGCTTTCAGATCAGCATGATTAAAGTCTCTGGCTGCGATGTGAACAGCCTCAGGGTATGTGCTCTGTTGATTGTTGATGACATCATGCAAATGTCCGGTGGCTATGCTAGCATTAGCATCGGGTGGTATATACACAGCAGTTATCAGAATGACAGTAAACTCTCTCGGGAGATATATGGGTCTGTATTTCACAGTCACAAACTCCAGGTCAGGGGAGCAGTGGCTGGCTATCACTGTGGCGTCTGTGCACCAGCTGTTGTTAACGTAATAGGGATGGGCATTTCTAGCAAAAACACTATTCGAAATTCGCTGGCCAAAGTCGACTTTTAATCGAAATTCGAAAAAAAAAAAAAATGTAAAAAAAAAAAAAAAATGTAATTTATTTATTTATTTATTTTGTGAGTGAAATGTTGCATTGTCTCCCCTGATTCTAAGTATAGTCGAATTGCTTGGTTTGAGCAAGTCAAACTATTTTTATAAGCATTTTAAGCAAGGTTTATGGAAAAATGAATGGCGGATGAAATCCCATGAAGAGGGAGAGGTTGCTTATAAAAATTGTTTTACTTGCTCAAACCAAGCGATTCGACTATACTTAGAATCAGGGGAGACAATGCAACATTTCACTCACACAAAAATTTTTTTTTTTTTTTTTTTTTTTTCAATAAACGAATTTCGAATTTCAATAATAAAAGTCGACCTTGATAATAACAACGATTATTCGAAAATTCGATGCCCATCCCTATAACGTAAGTGCAGAGTCCCCCTCCTTTGCTCTTACCGGAGTCTTTGGTCCTGTCGTGCCGGTATGCTGTGAGGCCTGCTAGCTCAATAGCCGTGTCGGGTATTAGCGGGTGGATCCACGTCTCAGTTATCAGCAGAATACAGCTGTCCTCGACGATCTTATCTGTTGCGATCCGCAGCTTCAGCTCGTCCAGTTTATTGGCGAGGGATCTTGCGTTGGCGAGGAAAATGCTGGGAAGCGGTGGTTTATGCGGCTGCCTCCGTAGCCTCGTTAGCACGCCAGCTCTGCGGCCCCGCTTCTGCTTCCTATCTCTACGCCGCCGCCGCCTCCTCCCTGCCGGGATGGAACCATGGGGAGCCCGGGGTCCTGGCTATATCCACTGGGATATTGTGTGACGAGACGAAAACAGCTGAAACACTTCTCTCGCTCGTTAGTCCTATTCGTAGGAGGTCGTGCCGGTTGTAGATGGTGTTTGCCAGGCAGAAAGACGTTAAGGACATATACAGCACACACAAAAACAGCCATACAAAACACTGATTAGGGGAGCATCGAGCCGCTGCATCTGTGCGCGCCGCCATTTCCAAAAGGAAGTGGTATAATGGTACCTTGTTAATACGGAGGGCCCGTATTAACGGAGGGCCCGTTGCAGGCTGGCAACTGTCCAGTTGCGGATGTTGTCGGCTGCTGGATGCTGGTGTGTGGAGAGAGAATGGACTAGAACTTTACCATGAGATTTACGGCGTTGGCTAGGCGGCGATGAATGCCTAGTCCGGCTGGGCGGCTGGTGGAAATCACGATGACGACTTCTCCCTCTCTGGAACTCTACGGAGCGAGTTTGAGGTGAGGGAGGAATAACGTTAGGACTGCTGTGGGAGTGGACATACTGTTGAGGAGCCGGGATGTGGATCTCGGAGCGAGGACGAGACGAGCCAGCACGGCGGACCAGAGGCTCGTCGACGACAACATGCGAGGGAGTTGAGACCAAAGACGGGTCCTCACCAAATAAATCGTCGCTGTCGGAGGCACAAAGCTGGAGCGCAGATTCCATGGCGATCAGGTAGGAGCTGAACGTGTTCTGTCTTAGCAAAACTCGGAATGAGTTTGGTCTTGAGACGAGAGCGAGAAAGGATCTTGGTTTGGGGCGTATATGTAGGTGGAGCGAATGATTGAATCCGGGCGGAGCAAGGGATTGACTGATTGAATGATTGAATGAGTGGTTAGTTGTGGCATGGCCTTGTTCCCGAACTTTAGTTATAATGGTATTATCACTTCATTTAATCAACTTTGGAGCGTTACCCCCCCCCCCCCTTCCCCACATGCTAGGTTGACATGCTTGGTCCCAATCGATTCCTTATTTCTTCTACTTTCTTATGGTATAAAGATCACCACTCTAGCTTTAAAAATGAGCTTGCTGTCAGCCATTGATTTACGGGCCAAATTCAGTTTAAAAATGTGGGAGTTTAAGGTTGCGGTTTTTATTAGGAAAAATGACAGGCTATGCAGCATGAAACATTAATACGAAAAAATAGCGCTGCTTGTTGGGCCATTTGCACGCCGAATTTACTAGAAGACCCTGATAACTTGAACTTAATTGACTTACTTGCACATCCTTTCCGTCTGTAACCGCGTGCAGCCCATGAAGTTGCATATATCCCAATGTTTGCGGAGATTTCAGTGTCTGCCGCGCGTACCGCGGCCGCCCGCTCTAAACTCGTGTTGGCTTGGATAATGCAATGCAATGACTGTCTGGCTTGTGAGCTAACTTACTGCTTGATAAAAAAAAATAAAAAGAGGAAGGGGAAAATATAATATGCTGCTACTGTCGTGTAAATCTATCTATTACTGTCAGGTCATCACAGCAAAGTGGAATCTTGATGTCATCACTTCCTAGACAATGGAGCTGGATTCAACAAGATTTTGAGACTCATTCATCATTGTACAATACAATGTCAATCTTACCGATCTATCCAATCAACAACCAATTAGGTTGAATAAATTAATTGATTGGTAGTGATTGGTGAGGGCGGTTTAGGCTTCACTGTTCCCTGTGAAGTGTATGTGTTTTTCAACCAATCATATTTAGCATGAGATCAATTGCCGAGGAAATTAAACGCCCTAGGGGGGAATGTTTTTCTGCTGTACCCCTGAGGGCACGACAGACAGACCCACTGGCACAGACTCTGTCTGCATGCCGCTCCATCAGTGCCCTACAGGTGTCACTGTTGTTGAAGCAGAAAAAACACATTTGATTGATACAGACAGACCCACTGGCACAGACTCTGTCTGCATGCCGCTCCATCAGTGCCCGACAGGTGTCACTGTTGTTGAAGCAGAAAAAACACATTTGATTGATATTTTATAAAGAAAATATATATTATTATATAACATCCCCCATCTCTTCTAAAAGATAAAGGAGGACCATCCTCCCTAGGATACATTAATAACCTCCACTGATTTGGAGCTTTTTCTTTCCAGCGAATTTGTTATTATGAACACTGCAGAGAGGTTAGCAACGTAGAGAGTACAAGCAGACACAGTAAAATACGGCTGATATCTGAATGTACAAACAGGGAAGAGTAGCATTTATTAGCATCTGTAATTACCACTTGTGGCAACAAAGGCCGCTGTTGCTGCTGCTCAGCAGAAAGCTACATGCTTTAATGAGGCAGCCTCCTCTTTGAGTGAGTGTTTGAGTGACATACGAACTTAACACTCAAAGGTTGAGCTCATTCAGATTGGGGGGCATTTTTCAGCTCGGTGGGCTAGCACTGGGTTTTCAGAGGAAGCTGCGGGAAGTAATCCTGAAAGCTGTAGTTCCTCGAATGGCCACTTGAGGCCGGACCGGGAAGTAACGTCGTCCCATTCACTCCCGTGTTAGTAATTAAGCATGTTTACAGATTGGACTCAAACATGGTGTTGGCCTATATAGTTTCACCTTTTTCCACCTAATTTCACCTTTTCATAACAACTGTAGGGGGCAGAATTTTTATATAACTCGCCAGTTTAGAGTAAAACAGAGGGGGTGATTGACAGTTTGCCTGTCCAGTGATTGTGCAGCTTGCCGATCGCAGACCAATAGCAATAACCAAGACGCAGGAAACCCCCCGTCTCGTGCCGTCTCCCGTGAGCTGCGCAAGGACCCCAAGATGGCGACACACAACACTTTGTACATGAGTCCAAAAAACAATGGATGGCTTTGTCCTCATTATTTCGGTCAGCGGTTCAGCTCTGTCTCAGGTTTCTGCACTGGATGGAGATCTGGTTTGCTAAGCTAATGAAATAGCGCTTGTTGCATACATGTCTGCAGCTTCTAAATGTAATGAATGACTGTGAGTCCTCCTGAGTTCCCGAGTGATAGCGAGTAGGTTGGTTAATCACACTACCCTATATAAAAGCCCGTTAATCAGCTCTCTTGGCCTAGTGGTTAGCACGTGCGCTTTGGAAGCAGGAGGTCGGAGGACCGAATCCCGCTCCACCCCTGAACACCAGCTCTTTTTGCATTTAAATGTACTCGTCATTTTCACTGTGGGAGTTTTTATCGGTCTGAACTCATTAAAATGGGTTTTGAACTGTGCCGTGAGCAGCACTGGGGTCAGTGTGGTATCAGTGGATCTATTTAATCAAGTGCTGGCTACTCTTATCAGACTCTGAGGAGGAGATCAAACCTCTGCATTTAAATCGAGGCCGAGCCAGGCTGCCTCTGATTCACCACAGACAGGAAGCAACTCTCATGTAATGTTTACATAGAGACTGACAGACTCGCCACTATATCACCTGACTGATAACACTGTGTGTGTGTGTGTGTGTGTGTGTGTGTGTGTGTGTGTGTGTGTGTGTGTGTGTGTGTGTGTGTATGTGTGTGTGTGTGTGTGTGTGTGTGTCATTCTACTGTATGGAGAGTGTTGATCTAGTGGGAGGAAGTGTGACGAAGAGGTTTTGCATGTGAAAGACAGAAAGAGCTGGAAAAATAGCACAATTATCTCACCTCACGTCACGGCTGGTTTAAACACGCACGCATGCGCGCACACGCGCGTGTGCACACACACACACACACACACACACACACACACACACACACACACACACACACACATGTATTTGGATCGAAAGTAGGGCAACAATGAAAGTTATATAGATATAGATATACATATTTTTTGGAAGAAGGTAACGGTATGATAAAAGACGTGTGTTGTAGATGCCGGGAAAAGGTAGTATAATGATAGCTTAATCAGACAAATGCAGGCATTGACATGATACACAAGGTATACGAAACATCGTCTTCCCCAGACGGAAAGGCTGCCTCTAGTGGCTGAGACTGAACAATATAGTCACAATTTTTTTGCATCAATCTTTCATAACCGCTCAAATTGCAGGCCACAGAGCACAAGTTTGTGAACGTGCCCCAACCTCCCAAACACAACCACAAGCAGTTATACAGTATATATGTATGAGTAGTGTGGCACGATTTGGGAAAAAGGTGCGAATGCGATTATTGTGATTTGCGATTGTTATTGCGATATAATAAACAAATGGTATCTAGGGGCGGCTGTAGCTCAGGAGGTAGATCAGGTCGTCCACTAATTGCTTTGGATAAAAGAGGTCGGTGGTTCGATTCCCGGCTCCTCTAGTCTGCATGTCGAAGTGTCCTTGGGCAAGACACTGAACCCCAAATTGCTCCCGTTGGTGTGCCAGCACTCTGTGTGGTAACCTGCTGCCATCGGTGTGTGAATGTACCTACTGACTGGATAAAAGCGCTATATAAATGCAGGCCATACAGCATATATTCTCTGTAATAATCTTTACTAACAAAAAAAACTAATCACAACATCCTGTGATATCAGTCTATGTTTGAGACATTTGCCTGTCTCAAACATAGAAAGAAAAAAGCAACACAACAAAAAATTTAAACTGCAGCACTGTGTTGTGATGGCTGTGTAAGATGGCTCAGACTGCAAAGTTACAGTAGTTACATGTCTGTCCAGTAATACAAATATGAGTAATACACACCCAGTTTATTTCTTTTGTTGCAGATTACAGATGGCCTTAAACGCCACACTCATGTGACTCTTCTTTTTTTTGAGAGCGAGAGCCTGGTGACGCGCAGTTACATGCAGACTTTATCGAGGCACCCTTAAGGCATCATGTGCAGGCTGGCTGGATAGGATCACAGCAATTTAGAGAGTTAGTGGCGTCAGCGGAGGACCAAAATGCATGACTCATTAGCCAATGAACAGCCAGGAAGGGGTCTCACACTACTTTTGAATGCTAAAATAAAGCTGATAATGTACAATTTGATTAAAAAAAAACACTTTCAACGTACAACACAAACTGTCCATTTTGCTGCAACTCGACAGTGCTGCTTAATCCAGGACCTTACTTCCTGGAACTGTTGAGAGTAAAAACCTGGTCCATTGGAGTGAATGGAGATTTCGCGACTCTTCTATATAGACGGCTCTGGCTACGATATATATGGAGGATATGGCTTTTCCCTGCTCTCAACCCGGTTAATCTCGCTATTCGTCATCACAGCGGCTCATTACCCGCTGTACATTTAAACGTGCACTAGTTCTGCATAAGCACCCGCAGCTCTCTCCTACTTTTACCAACGTTCTCACTAATCACACGGCTGTTGTTTACGTGATTCTTTCTGATCGGCTAGTTACTTAGCTTACTTGATGTCCAGTGTGGAAGAGAAACGTGTGTTTGTTTATTTGCTGCGTCGCGTGTAAAGTTAGTTAGACGAGACACACACACACAAACACAGACAGACTTTTTTTAAATAATCACACCCTTTTGCAGTTATGTAATCGCAGGTGCTGACATCGCGATTGCGATTCGATTAATCATGCAGCACTATATAAGTGGTAATATTTTCTACTAATGGCTGATATTTCATGAGTTTGGATGTGAAGCAAGGAAAGCAGTATTTGGGGTATTTGGCAGTGTGCAGTGTGTTATTATCAATGCAATTGTGGTTAAACCAGTCCAATTTTACAGTGCTGTGTTTATACAATAGTGTTTTGTGTGTAAATATGATCATGCCTCGCATGCGAATAACACCTCTGAAATGAATTGAAAACTGAAAGAGAGAGACAGTGTGTGTGCGCGTGTGTGTGTGTGTGTGTTTACTGTTTAGTCTCTTCTCCATGTACTCCAAAAAGTGATGCAATAGTTGAGTGGTTGCTATGGCGCTGTTGCCAAGAAGCAAAACACCAGAACTCCACCAACAGCTGACTGTGTGTGTGTTTGTGTGTGTGCATGCGCGCGCGCGTGTGTGTGTGTGCATTTTTGTGTGCGTTTGGTGTGTGTGCAAGACAGTGTGTAGGAATATGTGTGTATCTCTGTATGTGTGTCTGTCTGTGAGCTCAAACCTGTATGCATCTGCGTGTGCTTATCTGTGCATATGTGTATTGTGTGTGCACGCTCATGCGTTTCTGTGCGTGCGTGCGACCGTGTGTGTGTGTGTGTGTGTGTGTGTCCAGGCTTAGCTGTAAATATTTTGTGGTATTCCATGGTATCACTGCTGTTTATTTATACCGGCTGCCACGGCAACCAAGTCCCCGCTCCCATTGGAGGAGGGAGGGGTCGAGTGATGGAGAGAGAGATTGAGATTTTAATAAATGTGTGTTCAAACACTCTTTCCAATAAACTCACTGAAGGTGAATGAGTGGATGTGCTGCTATTCATGAATGAAAGGACTATAATGCATAAATACAATGAAACATATTCATGAATACATGTGATGACACTGTGTGTGTGTGTGTGTGTGTGTGTCTGTCTGTCTGTCTGTCTGTCTGTCTGTCTGTCTGTCTGTCTGTCTGTGTGTGTGTGTGTGTGTGTGTGTGTGTGTGTGTGTGTGTTGGATGACTTTATGAACTGCCGAAGTAATGCAGAACAGACACCTCCCCTCTCTCACTCACTCTCACACACACACACACACACACACACACACACACACACACTCTAACAGCCTGAACACACCATACGCCGAAGCTACGCTGAAGCAACGCTGAAGCAACACTGAAGCAATGCAGCGCGGAGCCAGTTTCATTTCAGCGTCCGTGTTAACAGACGAGACCGATCACACCAATTAGCCGCACGCCACGCTGAAGCCACGCTGCACGCGTGCTGCAGCGTGGAAATTACAAGGCTCCTGCTGGAAGCTTCCATGAAGCACTGCTTCTGAGAAGGATATGGTGTGAACCAGGGCTTACTCTTTAGCCGTTTTCCCACATGCGTACCGGAAAATTACCTGTAAGTCAATATCGGACATTTCCCTTCACACTTCGGCTCGTGCATGTGGGAAGCTATCAGCGAATTTGCCTGTATGTTGGGGGGCGGGGCGGCACTGCAGAGCGGGTGGGGAGTGACGTGTCGGCAAAACTCAGAATGGTGAAATACGTTTGCTTGTTTATCCGTTCACCTGCGTCGTGTTGAAGCACTTTTTACAGACTGGCTTTGTTTGATGTGTCCGGGCTTGCCTTCGCTGTCGGCAACGTAAGCAAAATACTTCCACATTTCGCTTCGTGCATTTGCTTCGTCTGTGTCCCTGTCGGGCTGTGACTGAAGGAGGAGGAGGACTGTGGCCACAGAGAGCGAGCAGGCAGCAGAGAGGAGAGGAGAGAGGGGAAAATCAGCACGCCCACACATTATTATCACAAGATCATTTCGCCAGTTTGCTTTAATGTGCGCAAATGATTAGATTATGCCCGCTGGAACATTAAGCAACGTGTGTACACCTCGCCCATGAGAGTGTCGCGGGAAATGACTGGACCCGTTCTACACTTCAGTCCGCTATCGCGCATACCGCTCTTCTGACTGGCTCAAAACTGGTGAAATCTCCGCGATGACGGGGTCGCGCTTATACCGGCACGACGACTTTCTCACATGCAGGCATTAGACCACGTTCCGGTCATTTAGCGGTACAAAGCGCATGTGGGAAAACGGCTTTTCTTACACACTTAATAAACAAATACACACAAATACACACTCTCTTTTACCCTCACACTTACAGTATACAACTCTCATTTGTCTGTCTGTCTATTTGTAGACAGATATCTGTCTGTATGTCTCTCTCTCTTCTCTCTCTATTCGTCATGGGAATGTGATGTCAAGTTTCTGAGACCCACTCACTGTCACCATTTTAGTTGGTGTCATGTAGTGTCTGCTCTGGTGTTTTCTTTACGTTCGCTTCCCTTTATTGGCGGGTGGGGCGGCCGAGTTGTGTGAAATGCTGCAATAACAAGTCTCTCGGAACTCGCATTCCAGGAATCTCGTTATTTACCTCAGCCCCTCGGACATTTCAAGGCGGCCAGCAGCACTCTACCTCGGCTTTGAAACGCTAGTCCGTATGGAGGCAGCCAGCTGCCCGGTTCTCTGCGGATCCCACACGATTGGGGGCAGAACACGCTGAATCCCACTCCATTTTTACTGCAGTTTGCGATGCATGTTGCCTTGTTTGTGGTCAGCTGATGTGTGCTATAAAGCACTAGAAGAGGCACACATTTCTGATCAGGAGGAGATGAGAAACATCGATTTAAAGAGAGAGTGGTGCCCACGGAAGTCCAAAATGCTTGCGAGGTAAAAAAAAAAAAAAAAAGAAAGAAAGAAAAAGAAAAAAAAACTATTCTACTCTTAATATGAAAAAACATTGATATCAGGTTTTTGGATATGCGCAAATATCGCAACACCAAACTTTTCAGCAGCAAACTCCTGAAATTGACTATATGATGCTGGTAAGAATAGTCAGGGCTGCTCTGTTTATTCTCAACAGACCTACCTGCATCTCACTCTCTTTCCCCCTCCCTGACGTGTCGGGGAGGGCGAGCTATGGCTGCATGTAAACGGGAATGTTAGGATTATTCATTTAGTCTGAATATCGTCTTTTTCCGAATATGGGCAAAAACGGGAATATTGTTAATTACAAACTACATATTCATAGTATTCTCATGATGTTTACCATACAGTATGGCACAGTGCCGTACTGTATGGTAAACATAATTTAATGAGAATCACCTGGGGCCTGTACTAGAAAGCAAGATTAGTGGTTTAGCGAGGTAACTTCAGGTTTAACCCTGGTTTAGCCGTACTACAAAGCAAGTTAACTTCTTACCGACATATATTTCCATAGCAACTTATGCTTCACACTTAACCTGGTCCGCAGCAGGTTAAGTTGCAAGGATAAGATTAGACCTTAAATACACCGCCCACGAACCAATCGAATCAGCAGTTTGGAAAAATGGCCAACCCCTTTTTCTGGACGAGGAAGGAGCATGAATTGTAATGTTTGATTTAATCAAGGACTAAAGCCTTGCACTTGTTGCAGGCTACATTTTAATTAAGCCCTACTTACCACTTTGGAATATGTTTTTATATATTCATTTTTGTGCTCTCAAGTAGCCTAGATACGTTGTTTGACCCCGCTGATCGATTGCAGCTGAATAGTGAGTGGAGAAATATCACTAAACCGGCATAAAAAGGTTACATAAACGTCTCCAAAGCGCACGGTGCCGTGTGCGCAACGCTGGTGAAAGTGGGCCGGAACCGTCCGGTGCGCAGTTCCGGTAAGACTTTCGGTGCCTGAACGCCGTTGGGGGAAGACATGCAGCTGCCTGTCAATCAAAATCCGATTGTTGCAGAGTGCAGTCGATCCATAATTTCCAACAAGGAAATGCATGGCTGACGTTATGACATTACTAATAAACAACAGTCTCTCTCATAAATTGCTTCTAAATTGTGCCGTGTATTAGACCTGGCTGTCAGTGGTTTTTAATCCGTGCTGTGTATGCTGATTTGCGCTTCCAGCACGCAGCTCCTGAATGCGCTGCTGCTGCCTGCGCTGCTGCTGCCTGCACTGGGCTGTGTCAAGTCTAGTCTCGCTTGCGGCTTGCCTCCGCTCCGCCAACAAAAACAGTTCCACCAGGATTGCACGAGTGTAGTTCCCAAGCAAGCAAGCAGAAACGGTAATATTTCCAACCACTGAGAGGCAGGCAGGCAGCGATGTGCCGCAAGGCATGGGTTTACTTTGTGGCAATTGTGGGGCGAGTAGCCTAACAGCAGCTAACAGGCTGGAGGAGGCGCAGTGAAATGGAGTGATACACACGAAGCGCTGTGAAATGGAGTGATAGCCTACACCGGGCATCACCAAATGGTGGACCGCGGTCCGGGTCCGGACCCAGACAGTGTCCTATGCGGACCCAGACCTATATTAAATCATTGAGAATTATTCACGTTTGACGGAGTGCTTCAATTTTAACTGGCGCAGCGTTTATAGACTTCACGGTACTAGTTCACCAGCGTCAGACATCACAGACCAATTGCATGTATTGATAATCGCATGTGATGCTACTCAGCCAATCAGGTTCGCCACTGGCCCCCGCTCAGCTGCTGCAAAAACAGTAATGGCGTCGCGCAGAGTCGCCCATTTCCAGAAAGATCAATGAGGAAAACACACCCATAAGTGCAGTTCTTGCAGAAATAGACTCAATAACAACAATTAAACACTAACACTATTCACCAGCGGAGTTTATCGCCGAAAAATATGTTTTCGGCGTTCTTCTGAGATGGATGGATTATTTTGGACTGCAAGTGGAGATGCTGATTGGCTGAAGGAGTTGTCTGTCAAGGCAAGTACTCCCGCCCACTTATAGTGAGATAACGTTATCATGATGGTTCTACCAGGCTGGGCCAGCTGGGCTACACTTCTCTCATTGAACAAGAGAACGTGGGGGAATTGTTAAAATGTGCTCAGATAGTTTTGATTGAGACTGTTGAAATGTCAAGTGCAGTCAACTAAAAGAAGAAAAAGGGAACTTACAGTACACTTTTTATTTTATTTTTCTAAAATTAAGCTCTTTGCTATGTATTTTACTTTTTCAATGCAGCCCTTATTTTAAAGAGAAAAGAACATGTATGTATTATTAAAGCACGTAATACCAGTTAAACATGAAAATAAAAAACCCTTTTTTTTCTGAAATTATTTAAATACTGAATTACTTTATTTGAGTTAACAGTTAGTTGTTGACTACATGCAGATGTTGATAGAATTATTAGGCTACTTCAATATATATGGCACTGCCACTGAATAGTCACAACAGTTAGACATTGCGATGTTCCGGACCCTTGCTCGAGGAAATTTTCTCTAACTGGACCTTTTTGAATTTTAATTGAAGACCCCTGGCCTACACACACAGTGAAGTGCCAGCGCTGTTAACGTGAAATGGATGGCGGTAGGCAACTCTTGTCCAATCAAATTACTCGGCCGGAACTAACTGTGGTATAAAGGTGCGTTTGATTTATTGTTCCCGGACATTTTGCGACCAAATGCACCTACTTTATTAATGCAATTTGCACCGGGCAGCGGGCAAGGATGGATAATAAACGAGCCCAACATGTTTGCCATTGTTTTCAGAACAAAAGGAGCAGAAACATGCAACGAACAATAACTCAAATGTTTAAGAGGAAGGAGAGAGATAAAGAAGCAGATAATGTGGCTAAAGTTAGAAGAAGAGAGCAAATTGAGGGCCAGAGGGAAGAGGCAGAGCCTCTGCAAAATGAAAACCCACCCTCAGATGCAAATACAGGTGATGATGCTAATTTAGACCAGAGAATGGACATGAAGTTAGCTTAATACTAGCAAACTAGACAGTGGCTTACTCAGAACACAGTCTGTGTGCATACAGTACAACATTTTGTATGTATCCTACACATTGTAGGATACATTTTGAGATATTTTATTTTACTAATAATCTGGTCATTAATTTATCTGCCCACTGTTCTGACAATTCAAAGACAGAGACTGTTTGACTGTTGATGAATTTAGTTGTAAATGTTATTCTAATTTAATTAAAACAGTTGAGGGCCAGAGGGAGGAAGAGGAGACTCAACAAGAAGCAGCAGGTCCCTCCTCAGAAGAAAGAACAGGCGATGGGGGTGGGAGGAGAACAATATGAAACGATGAAGGTTGGGGTAGTAGCCTATAGTTCCTGCAAGAAATTCAAACTACTTTCACCCCTGGCTGAGACTGACGTTGGGTTGGAATTGAAATGGTCATAGCCTACATGCTAGAATAGCCTACTACATCTAAGCAATTTAATATGGGATCACCTGCACACAGGGGATCCCATATTAAGATGATTCATATCTAGGCTACTCCTGCATTTTGCAGCTGCAACTGTGTTGCTTTTGGCCTGTATGATGTGATTGAACTTCATATTTCCAGCATCATTATATGAAATAGGCTATGGAGATATGCGACTGCTGACATTACAATAGCCTATGTGACCACAAAATAGGCTAGTTTTTATCAATGAAAACTATGCCTGCATCGTCTCAATTCAGTTCAGCAGTTTTCTCTTTTATAGGCTATTAGGATATCATTATTTTATATATGAATTATTCGATCAGTGCAACCACACACATGAGTGATAGAGATCATTATTCATTGAGCATGCGTTTCTAAATCTATGGTCTAAATAGGCTTACAGATTGTGGAAATTTATAGACTGAGATTACACATTTACACTCGCAAAAAGCTGCTGTAGGAGACAGAAATCGCTGATCAAAGTAAATCAAATGACTGATGTGAATACAAGCGTCAGCTTTAGACAGTCTTTCAGCAGACTATATATCCAACGCGGATT
Organism: Poromitra crassiceps; assembly: GCF_964638095.1. Taxonomy (NCBI): domain Eukaryota; kingdom Metazoa; phylum Chordata; class Actinopteri; order Beryciformes; family Melamphaidae; genus Poromitra; species Poromitra crassiceps. The sequence goes on from NC_139630.1 coordinate 5,520,670, forward strand.
TTCATTCTGACAGGCTACATTAAATATCCGCTAAAACTCTGATCACTGCGCTTTCATTGAACGAGGAAATGGGTGTGCCTGCCGTGTCAACTCAGCTTTTCATAATGTGATTGGCCACAAAATAGGCTATTTTTTATAAATGAAATCTATGCCCGCACGTACCGTGTCGATTCAGTTCCGAAGCATTTTTTAATTGTATTATCATTCTTTTTATGCCTCCGCCGGCGATAGCCAGGCCGGAGGCATTATGGATCCGGGTTGTCCGTCTGTACGTACGTCCGTCCGTACGACTGTCCGTACGGCTGTCCGTACGGCTGTCCGTCCGTCCGTCCGATGTTTGTTAACGCGATATCTGAGGAACGCCTGGACGGAATTTCATCAGATTCGCCTTAAACATTCACTTAGGCTCAAGGATGATCTGATTAGATTTTGGTGGTCAAAGGTCAAGGTCACTGTGACCTCTCGAACGCCATTTTCAAGCTTGTTAACGCGATATCTGAGGAACGCTTGGACGGAATTTCATCAGATTCACCTTAAACATTCACTTAGGCTCAAGGATGATCTGATTAGATTTTGGTGGTCAAAGGTCAAAGGTCAAGGTCACTGTGACCTCTCGAACGCCATTTTCAAGCTTGTTAACGCGATATCTGAGGAACGCTTGGACGGAATTTCATCAGATTCGCCTTAAACATTCACTTAGGCTCAAGGATGATCTGATTAGATTTTGGTGGTCAAAGGTCAAAGGTCAAGGTCACTGTGACCTCTCGAACGCCACTTTCAAGCTTGTTAACGCGATATCTGAGGAACGCCTGGACGGAATTTCATCAGATTTGCCTCAAACATCGACTTAGACTCAAGGATGATCTGATTAGATTTTGGTGGTCAAAGGTCAAAGGTCAAGGTCACTGTGACCTCTCGAACGCCATTTTCAAGCTTGTTAACCCGATATCTCAGGAATGCCTTGACGGAATTTAATCAAACTTGTCTCAAACATCGACTTGGACTCAAGGATGAACTGATTAGATTTTGGTGGTCAAAGGTCAAAGGTCAAGGTGAGCTCTCCAACGCCATTTTCAAGTTTGTTAACGCGATATCTCAGGAATGCCTTGACGGAATTTAATCAAACTTGTCTCAAACAGTGCCTTGAAAAGCTGGTCATATCAAAGATCCGTCCCACACTCCCCCCGGACCACGACCCGCTGCAGTTTGCATACCGCCCCAACAGGAGCACAGCGGATGCAGTGGCACACGTGCTCCACACCGCCCTGTCCCACCTGGAGGGGAAGGACACCTATGTGAGAATGCTGTTCGTGGACTACAGCTCAGCATTCAACACCATAGTACCCTCCAGGCTGGTAAGCAAACTCAGGGACCTGGGACTAAACACAGCGATGTGCGACTGGATCCTGGACTTCCTGACAGACCGCCGCCAGGTGGTGAGGGTGGGCAACCTCACCTCCTCCCCGCTGACCATCAGCATAGGAGCACCCCAGGGGTGCGTCTCCAGCCCCTTCTGGTACGACCTCTACACCCACGACTGCGTGGCGACTCAAACTTCAAACACCATCGTGAAGTTTGCAGACGACACAGCAGTCGTGGGGCTGATCTCGGGGGGCGACGAGACGGCCTACAGAGAGGAGGTGAGGGTCCTGGAACAATGGTGCCAGGACAACCACCTCTCTCTGAACGTCTCCAAGACCAAGGAGATCATTGTGGACTACAGGAGAGGGGGGGGCACACACCCCCCAATCACCATCAACGGCACAGTGGTGGAAAGGGTGGACAGCTTCAAGTACCTGGGAGTCAACATCCACCAGGACCTGACCTGGGCCGGCCACACCGCCACTGTTGTCAAAAAGGCCCAACAGCGAATACACGGACTCAGGCGCCTGAAGAAGTTTGGGCTAAGGAAAGAAATCCTCAGGGACTTCTACAGAGGCACCATTGAAAGCCTGCTGACTGGCTGCTTCACCGCCTGGTACGGGAACTGTACCACCATGGACCGCAGGGCGCTACGGAGGGTGAGGCGCGCGGCCCAGCACGTAACAGGAGACGAGTTGCCAGAACTGCACGAACTGTATAACCAGCGGTGCCTCAGGAGGTCCCTGAAGATCATCAAAGACACAAACCATCCCCACAACAGCCTGTTCTCCCGGCTACCCTCAGGGAGGAGATACAGGGTTCCAAAAACACGCACAAATCGCTTGAGGAACAGTTTCTTCCCGCAGGCCACGAGACTCCTAAATATGCACAAATAGTGCAGTAGTCGTACCGCAGTACCGTACTGCAGCTGCTACTATTACGGATGCCTAACGTTTAATTGTAAATTTAAGTGTATGTTTAATAAGGTGCCTAACGTTTAATTGTAAATTTAAGTGTATGTTTAATAAGGTACATGCTATTTGCACATGTATGTATAAAACGTCGAATTTGGAATGTCTGAACACGTCTAACGTATGCACATGACATGTGCACCTATGTGCAATGAATATGCCACTGTCGTATAAGCCACCGACTTGTCTTATTGCTTATAAGATGCCTATTTCTTATTGCCTTATTGCTGTCTTATTGCTTATTGATGCCTATTTCTTATTGCCTATTACTTATTGCTGTTGCCTATTTGTACTATGTCGTAAACGGAGTCCACTGCACAAGAATTTCACACGTGGTACTTGTACCATGGAGTGACAATAAAAATCTTGAATCTTGAATCTTGAATCTTGAATCTTGGACTCAAGGATGAACTGATTACATTTTGGTGGTCAAAGTTCAAGGTCACTGTGACCTCTCACACACCCAATTTCCAAGCTCTGTAACGCAACATCACAGGAGCGCCTTGACGGAATCTCTTCCATTTTGCCTCAAATAGCGATTTGGACTCCAGAATGAACTAATGGCGGAGGCATAAGTCCGCGTTGCGGTCGTTCTAGTTTTTATTGATTAGGCTATAGGAATTATTCAATCAGTGCATCATCATGAGATCATTATTATTCATTGAGCCTAAATGGTCTATACATGGACTGAGATAGATTACACATTGCTTCCACAAAAGACTGTAGATAGAGAGCTGTAGATAGCCTACGAAACCGCTCTTCAAAGAAATTACTGGTGTGGATAAAAGTGGTCACTTTAGACAGTCATTCGGGAACAGTAATAATATCCAACGCAGATTTGTATTTGCGGTTTCAATGAATGAGGAAATAGGCGTGTCTGGCGCTGTCAGAGTTGGAGCAGTCCATATTGCACTGTGATTGGCAGTTGTTAAAAACCACGCCTCTTTTGCGGGCACGAGCTCCAGTGCACGGGCATTTTCATGTGCCCGAGCTGAGAGCTTGATTAGAAAAACCTGGTTCGAGTTAACGAGTGGCAACCGAGGTTGTAGTACAAGTTAACTACAATCGAGCTGATCTGGTTTAGACAAACCAGATCCAGGGACAGATCCTGGATCTTCTTATACAACATTCGTAGTACAGGCCCCTGCTATGTGATTCAAATCACATGTGGTTTGTGACCAGGATGTCTGTGATGCTGATACAGTATTAGGTATTCCCCTAGAAATGTACCATTTTCCTAAATAATAATAATAAACTTAATATAATAATACAAAAAAGATATATAATAATAATAATAATAATAAACTTAATATAATAATAATAAATAATATAACAACAACAACAATAATAATAATAATAATAATAATAATAATACACTTTTATTAGATTCAACTTTTCTGTCCTTATTCATCAGTCTTGCTTGATTCCACCTCAACAACTGCGCCCCCTCCTTAAAACACATCCCCGGGCTGCCTAAGTGAGGATTGGCTGCCCTAGTCCCTAAATCAAACACACCTACACTATCCTGTGATGTAGTTTGGATGTAGTTAAACTACTTTTTGAAAGTAGTCTTAGTGAAAACAAATTAGAGTAGTTAAGATGATACGTAACTTATTTTCATTGTGATGTAGCTAGTAGTTGGGTAAACTAAACTACAGTTTTAAAGTAGTTTTCCCAACACTGCTGGTTGGTCCTCCTGGCACGATTAGCTTCTTAGGTTGGAAAACGGTTGAGAGAAATGTCAACAGAGACTTCTCAGGTGATCTCCAGGGTTCAACACCTTGAGCAACATGCTGTTTATCAGCTCAACATGCTGCACTAATGTAACACTGCCACACTCATACTGGGAGGAGCCCAGTGCAACCAGTCCAACCAATTAGGGCTGTCAAAGTTAACGCGATAATAACGAATAATAACAAACGCAAATTCCTTTTAACGCCACTATTTTTTTTACACGCTATTAACGCATGCATTTTCTGTGATGTTTGCGCCTTGGTCCGCCCCATAGTTTTGGAAATCAGGAAGTAAAGCAGAAATAAATCTCCGTGAGGAGCAGAAAAGGAGGAAGAAAAGGGTATAAAATGGCAAGTTCAGCTTCAAGTAGGGTGAGCAGATGTCCTGCTTTGTGTGTCCACAGCATTGTCATGACTTCACACATCCTGCAAATTGAGAAGATGAGAGAGAGAGAGAGAGAGAGAGAGCCATGGCTCGCTCACCTGCGGCTGCGGCTCAATAATAACAATAGCAATAGCAATAGCAATACCAAATAGCCTACCAAAGGCCAATTACATACTAATATGATACTACCCATATTCTTTGCACAAACACAAAGCTCTCCTACTGTATGTTGTTCGGCACAATTAAGCCTCAAATCTCAACAGCATCCAGTCTTTGAGATAGTCTTCATTTGCCAATAATTACTGTAGTCTTCACTAGCCTGCTGCTATATTACAAAAGACATTTATAAATGCCATTCTAAGCTGTGCTCTTAGTTTGTTTTGTTCAGATGAACCAGTAGGCTAATTATGCAGCCTACTACAGTAGTCATGCTTCTACTTTACTATACAGTATATGGTTCAGCATGCACACCCTTGAGGTTATTCTGAAGAATATTCTGGACAGTATTTGTCATTGTTCCAATAATAATAAACATATCCGCATAAAGCAAGCATATTCGTCTACTCCCATGTTGATAAGAGTATTAAAAACTTGAAAAATATGGGTTTAAGGTAGATTTAGAACAGATATTAATCTAGATCTGAACTGAACTAAACTAAAGAAAAAAAACACGATAGTAAACATGTTGTTCCCCACCAGTCATGTACTGTAGTTCCACTCTTAGGTTAGTTCCATCCATTGCTAATGACGACCCCTAGTGGCACAACGTCAGCATTACAGTGTGACTAATAACGAACAAATGAACTTGCGGCGTCGGGAGACTCGTCAATTAAACTCGGCTTAAGCTAAAGCCAACTAAATAGGCCTCAAATGAACTAAATAGAACAAAATTAACCTAGGCCTAAATTAAATTAAACTCAACTAAACAGAACTAAATTAAACTAGACCAAAACTAAACTAAAACTAAGCTGAACTAGGCCTAACATTTACCAAACTAAAGTAAAGCGATCTATTTTAACTAGGTTTAACCTTAACTAACCCAAATGAAAATTAAACAAAACTAAGTGTAACCAAACCAGTTTATTCACATACACACATTCACACTGGGAGCTCTCCAGTATCCCAGTCCCCTATTGAGCAGCTCCACTTGAACAACTTGTGGGTTCACTGCCTTGCTCCACGGCTCCTCAGTAGCATTTAAGGGAGAGAGTTCCCCATTCATTTTTCCCCACCCACATCTTTCCAGCTGGTCTGGGATCCGAACCGGCAACCTTCTGTCCCAACAAATCAGCGCTGGAAGATGTCTGACCCCGCTACCTCCAAACAAACCCCCACCCAACCCCCAAACTGCATCTGTATTTGTGTGTGAAATGGTATGTCCCTCTTTTAGCCCCTAGACCACAGGATCGAACCACCGCTGTTTGCTGAAGAGGGGGGATTTTCCATTGAGGCAGAAACTGGCTGCCTGAGCTAAACCGCAAACCTCTGGAGAGAGAGAGAGAGAGAGAGAGAGACAGAGGGAGAGACAGAGAGAGAGAGAGAGAGAGACAGAGAGAAAGTGACAGAGAAACAAAAATAGAGAGAGAGAGGGATGGGGAAGATAGAGAGAGTATTATTTACAAGCGGTGAGTCCTCTCAGCAGAGACTAAACTTAAACACGACCAGGAGACTGGAATCCCACTGAGACCCACTGGACAAAAGTGCAATGTCAGGACATCAGCTGTGTGTGTGTGTGTGTGTGTGTGCGTGCCATGCGATATATAATCATGCCAGGGAAACCTAGTATTTAAGACCCCAGGGGAGAAAGCGATTCTCTCCTCCTCTGAGCCTCAAGATGTTTACGGTCATTCATTTGTCCTTCTCGAGTCCGAACACGACCCGTGCAAAACCTCAGAGGAAATCCTGACGTTCTGATTGGTCAAAAGACTGGTTCTGATGTGACAGATTCTTCTTTTGAGTTTGTCCAAAACAGATAGAAGTGGGGGGGTACAGACTCTCAAAAGTTCAATTCCGTTGTTAAAGTCCACTTTGAACATCCCAGAAACAGAATATTTTTGGAGGCTGATACTGATTTTGATATATTTGTATATCTTTCTATTTTGAGGAGTGAGGACCAGAGGGGCATACAGTAAGTGACATTTGACCAACTTTACAGGAGAGCCAAAACAAACCATTTCCATGCCAACAATGCCAAGTATTCTGTTTTCCACATAATTGTATCCTTGTCAGGGTGGAAAAGCCTCTGCAAACAACAGACCATCATGGGACAATACAAATCAGACCCTTTAAATTATTTTAGAGCTAGCAACTCTTTAATTGCCTGGGTCCAGACCTTTGACTGCTCCCACTCCACCGCGTTCAGTTTTGGCTGCTTCTGGTCTGACTGATGACTGGTCCAATCAGCACAGAGGGGGACTAAGATTAGTCAATCAGTGCCAATAAACAGCACAATGGGTGGGACTAACGCCGTTGTCAAGTGTGCAGAGGAGTATAACAACCACGGCAGCCGCCATAGACGAGATAGACATTTATTTATTTATTTATTCATTTATTATTTATTTAGCTTTCCCCACACTGGATAAACATTATATTCAGGTGGATATGTTGGTCTCTAGTGATTGGTTAAGGAAATTTTAATTCCCCTCTGGGATTCCCTTCATGTAAACCGGTTAGAATGGATGCAATGTCGGACTAGAAGATGGAAATGGAGTGTAAGTGCCCAGACACACCATACGCCAATCCTACGCTGAAGAAACGCAGCACGGAGGCACTTTCATTTCAGTGTCCTTGTTAACAGGGCAGATTGATCACACCAGCCACAGCGCTTTGCCTCGCCACGCACACTGAAGCGACGCTACACGCAGTGCGCAGCACGCAAGCAGCACTTCATGCCTGCATGAAGTCTCTCTCTTTTAATCAATGTTTCTCATCTCCTCCCGATCAGAAATGTGCGCTTTTCTTTTCGCATGCCAGAGACGATGGATTATATGATTATATCCTGATTATTATGATTATAACCCTGATTGAGACGCATATTCCGAATGCGCTGCATACATGATCAAAGAATCCTCCTAAAACCCGAATAATACTGGAATAACCCAGATGTCTTAATCGGAAAATGCTAAATTCGGAAAAAGACCAAATTCTGAAAATGCAACTGGAATATGCTATTTACATGACCCTTATTAAATTCAGAATATTGTCATTTTCCGAATAATAGTGGAATATTGTGTGCATGTAAACGTAATCACTGACACCTACTGTAGCCCACAGCCTCTCCCCATATCCCCGGCCTACATGTACCGTCTCTTAGCATCAGTCTGGTAATAATTAACTCTGGGAATTGAATTGGGAAGAATCCTTGTTGCTTTGTTTTCCTCACTCTTAGGTAACAAGGCTAACTACACACACACGCGCGCGCACACGCACACGCACACACACACACACTGATCTACAGCTGTGCCACACATCTATGCTACGTACTTGCGTGCATATGTGTGCGCGCGTGCATGTGGTTTACTCAACTGAACACACACACACACACACACACACACACACACACACACACACACACACACACGGGTCATAATGTCGCCCTCTGCTGTTTGCATTCAAAACTTGAGATAAAAATTAATTGGTTGATTTGCACACTTCATATTAGAACAACGCGAGGTGTGATTCCACATTGATTTCCTGTTAAATCTACTGTTCTCTCAGGGCAGATCTAGCAGCAGTGAAATGCAAGAGGCTATAGAGAGGCAAAGTGACCGCCTACTTCTTGCTTCAGCACTGTGCCAGAGATTTTCATCCACCATTTATTTTCCCATATTGACATTTCGTAAAATGCTTGTAAAAATAGTTTTACTTGTTCAAACCAAATGGTTCAGATATATTTATTAAACTATTAAAACTACTTTTATAAGCATTTTACAAAATGTTAACAAATTCCCACTGATGCCTGTATCCTTTAGCTGCTTTGTCAAAAACTTGTGTCTTTGAAAAATAATTATGTTGTTTTGAATCATTCATAGCTGGTGTGCCTTAGTGTCGCAAAATGTCTGATATATGAAAGTTCATAATCAATTGTTAAAGGGATATGCCAAATGTCTGATATATGAAAGTTCATAATCAATTGTTAAAGGGATACGCCATATACAAAAGATACAACAACATTTTAGATTCGCCTATTTGCCATATTGCCGACAGTAAATGGAGAATGTGGATGCCTTTATCATCAAAGAGCGGTAGGCCTACAGCCCTCGCTGCTAATTAGCTTAGCGCTACAATGGTAGTGAACGGTACAGCTGCCTACTCCCGTTCAGTCGCCCAAAATACACATTGCAACAGCGCCAGAAACACTCACATGTACATGTTGTGACTTGTGTACTCACCACGCGAAGAAATAATAATCCCAAAGTTACTGGAAACTCATGGCAAACAAGGAAGTAACTTCAGTTACTCTTGGTTAGTTTGGTTAATCTTTGTTAGATCTCGGTGTGTGGATTTACTTTGAAAATGCCCGTTTCCAGTAACTTTGGAATCTCCCAAAATGTTGGCGTATCACTTTAAAAGTCCCCCTATGGGAAAATGAATTGTTTTTTTGTTTTTTTTACATAACCAGCAGATGGCGCAAGTTGTCACTTTCCCAACCAGCAAGACGCTGCTGAGTCGATTTTGAATACATTTGGGGAAAAGCTTAATCTCACCAGAGCATTTTGGTATTTTCACCATAATGATTGGCCCAAAGGGAGGCTGCATCACTTGTGGAAGGAGACATGTTCACTTTTGTCAAACACTTTCAACTGCAAACAATTAAGGGGAATTGTGTTATTTTGCTTTCTTGCCCTCTCTCTCTCTCTTTTCTTTCCCTCTCTCTCACACTCACTATATCTCTCTCTCAGCACACCACTGTTCTTCCCTTCATCATCATCGAGATGCGGACCACCCGCCATCGGTATCCCAGCAGGCCGTGTGGTCTAGTGGCGGTGTGCTGCTTCGGCGTGGGATATGTCCTCTGGTACCTACCGCTTACTCTGCCTGTCCACTCTTGTGGACAGGCATTAATTTAGATTAATTTTGTCTTGTTAGGCCTAGTCTAACTTTTAATTTAGTTTGAGTAGTTTCCCTTACTTTACGACTAATATATGCCTAGTTTAGATTATTTTAGATTGTTGTTTTGTTTTTAGGAATAGTATAAGCCTAGTTTAGTTTAGTCCACGCCTAGATTAATTTAGTTAAGATTAGTTTTTTCTAGCTCTGGCCTAGTTGTGTTGAGTCTGATGTGTCACATCAGACATGGCAGTAATCTCTGTGTGTGTGTGTGTGTGTGTGTGTGTGTGTGTGTGTGTGTGTGTGTGTGTGTTTGTATGTGGGCATGTGTATGCACGCAACTGTGTTACAAACCATATCCAAAACTACTCTGTACCCCGACTTATTTACACACTGCCCCCTGCCTGCAGGATGTGCTGGGTGCACCAGGTGACGGGCGTATGGGTGTATCCCCTGCTGGAGCGCATCGGCCCGCTGGCTCGAGTCCTGTTCTTCTCCACGCTGACCGCTCTGCTGTCCGTCTACTACGTGCTGGGAGAGATCCTCAACAGCTACATATGGGACCAGCAATACACAGGTCGGGAAGAACATGTCCATTACAGTCACATGTCTGTTTCGTCTAGTATTCAGTCTTATTTTTATTCAAATAAGTGAGAAGAAAAATATGTTGTGCTATGTAGTGGAGAGGGTTATTCCAGTTGTTTTCATAATTGATCGTTTTTGATAATTGTGTGCTTTTCTTTAAGAGCAATTACTACTTTTTGTGGTTTTCATTCAATTGCGTGAGGTACTTCTTGGAGAAGTGCACGCGTGCATGCGTGCATGTGTGTGTGCGTGCGTGCGTGCGTGCGTGTGTGTGTGGTGTGTGTGTGCATGCGTGCGTGCGTCTGTACTGAAAGAGTTTAATTGTTGGTCAGTGTGAAAAGTAATAGAAAGCAAAAGAAAGATGAGGCATCTGCCAGCCAGCTGCCCTCCCCCCCTCTCTCTCTCTCTCTCTCTCTCACACACACACACACACACACACACACACACACACCCTTTCTCTCTCCATCCATCTGTTCAACAGGTCTGCAGGTAGCTCTCCAGCACTCCACCCACACAACAGAGAGAGAGAGACAGAGACAGAGAGTGTGTGTGGGAGGTGTGTAAGTGAGAACACTACTGGATACCAAGGCTGAAGGTTTCCTGTCTGGAAAGTCACACACGCACGCACACACACACACACACACGTACGTACACACACGCATGCACGCACGCACGCACACACACACACATACACACACTTGCAGTCCACCATCACTTCAAAAAGTTTATTCTTTTGGGCGCCTGGGTAGTGTAGTGGTAGATTCCCTGCCTACCAACACAAGGGTTGCAGGTTCGCACCCCCATGTTACCTCCGGCTTGGTCGGGCGTTCATACAGGCACGATTGGCTGTGTCTGTGGGTGGGAAGCCGGATTGGGGGTATGTCTCCTGGTCGCTGCACTACTGCCTCCTCTGGTCGGTTGGGGCGCCTGTTCAGAGGGAAGGGAACTGGTTGGAATAGCGTGATCCTCCCACGTGCTACGTCCTGCTGGTGAAACTCCCCACTGTCAGGTCCGGGGCAGCAGGGGGAAATTGGCCAAGTACAATTGGGGAGAAAATGGGGGGGAATCAGAAAAAAAATCATTCTTTCTTCTTTTCCTCTCCCTATTTTTCACTACCTCTCTCTCTCTCCCTCAGACAAAGTCAAAGCTGATTGATTCCCCGACGTCCTGCACAGGTGTGGACTCCCCCAAAGTCGGCCAATGGGGACGCACGAGGACGAGTCGTGCCCCGCCCGCCCCGGACAGCACAAGAGTGCAAAACAAGTTCACCCTCCAGAACACTTTTAAACTGTAATCATAATAATCATCAAAAAGAGAAGATGACAAAATTATCGACCAAATATCAGTGACGGCGGTTGTGCGTATGAGAAAACGGCGAGGGACATAGGAGTGGAATTTCTTTCTTTCTTTCTTTCTTTCTTTCTTTCTTTCTTTCTTTCTTTCTTTCTTTCTTTTCGTTTTTCTGTGTCAGAAAACTGATCAGCCAACTCCCATTGGCATGTATAATATGAGGACAATGGAGAACACACACTACACACACACAGGGACATGAACACACACTACACACATATATGGACATAAAGATACACACATACAAATAAACACAAACACATAGAGATACCAAGACAAACACACACAGGCACATGCAAAGGGACATAAGCACATACACTCATACATACAAGAACATACATAAACACACACACACACACACACACACACACACAAACACACACACACACACAAACACACACACACAGTATTTCCAATCTGCTCTTCCAGTATCAACTATTTAACCATGTGAATGAATTCCTCCTGAGTGACTGCACTGTGTTGAACACACATCATGATTATTGATTTGATTATTTATGCCTGGCTGTATGGAAGGAAGCAGATGTCAGTGAGAGACTGGGTCAATAAAGTCTGAGTGAAAACCTTGTGGGAGTCCATGTGAGTAGACACAGACAGCAGGACAGTCCAGTTAATTGGCACGGTCTGTATAGCCGTATACCTCGTCAGCTGTACCGCTGAAATAATAATTTTATACCTCAAGGGAGAAACATGTACTTTTTGAAATGTACACTATCGGTCATCTCGGCGCAAAGCTCCATATGGGCGTGTTTATGCCCAAAAGCATTGTGTAGGTCAGGGATTCCGTTAGCCGGCAATTGCCGGCTTTTAGCCTGTATTTGTTGCCGTGGGCCGGCAAATTAAAAGGTCATCGGCTCAAGTGGCCGGCTGAAAATATGCCAGATAAATAAATTAATTCTATAAAATAGCCTAATATTGTGTGACCTATAGCCTAAGTGATGTTGCCAATAAGATACGACTTAAATAGAGACTTATTACATCATATTTTTTCCGCCCCCTGTATGTTGAGTGTTGGTGAAAAAGAAAAATATAGCAGACGCTTTCGTTAGTGTAGAGCGCCGTTTAAAAGCCACACAAGCAGCATCAGTCCCGCCGGCCAGCGCTGGACCCGCTGTGAGGAAACACACAGGAGGAAACCGAAATGTCATAACAGACATCCCTTGCTAGGCCAGTCCTTTTTTTAATCAAGATCATGCAACGACAAGTAGCCTACTTCAGGCCAGCAAGACGGCAGGAAAGAAACAGAAGCGTGCCTGCCACCGTCAAAAGCGAAAGCGACCCGACGTAGGCTGTCAATTTAGTGGAGGTAAACCTAACCTACTCGGGCGAATCAAGCAATCAGTCAATGGCTCGCGCTTGGTTCGTATGATGAGGAGATGAATCAAAATGCTTACCACAAATAAAGCCACATGGGAGCTGAGAACGAGTGCAGGAGAGCTGCCGCAGGTGCCATGTGTGGAGTGGGAGAGATTAAGGTGCGTAGCCTATTGCTGGAGATTCAAGTTGTGCGCTGTCTGCACTGACACTGTCGCACTTATTACTTTTAGCTAACGCTACGTTGTTTTTTCATCAAGGCAATGTCCAGAAGATATGGGTTCATGAGTGTCTGCAAATGCAGATAGATAGGCTACAGTAGGAGCATGCATGCATGTTGTCTGTTTCAATAACAAAAGCTTCCTTACCGAGAACGACGTGCCGACCAATTAAATATTCTTGCTGCGAAATCGGCCTCTTAATGACAACACTGGAATAAATATGATCGACTACGACTATAGAGGCTATAAAGAATAGACTATAGAGAAATAAATTAATTCAAAACGTTTATTTAGGAAACATAGTGGCCGGTAAATATTCGATAGGGCCGGAATTTTGGAACGTTACCGGCTGCACTGGCCGTCTGGGAAAATGTCTAGCGGAATCCCTGGTGTAGGTGTGACCGTGCCCATATAAGCCACAGCGTCACGTCAGCAGCTTCCTCCATACTGAGAGGGACAGTGCGAGAGAGAAAAGATAGCCTATAGGGGGGAGCGAACTTGGAGTGCTGTCCTCCTTTCTTGATGGCTGTTCTCAACGGTCCTAAAAAATCAAATCCGACCCAACCCAACCCGAGACGCGGACCGAGCTCAACTCGCCCACCTTTGTCACATAGGTACACTCAGCCCGAGACCGACTCAGCCCGACCAAAACAAACCGTTATTAGAGACATTATAAAAAAGTGTGCAATTAATGCTGCCGCGGCTCAAATAGTGGGAACGGTATGTAGGTGTTACTGCCATAAATGTTTTTCAGCTGTTATGGACGTACAGTATATGCTTATCCCTTTTCGGGCTCTCTCTCTCCTGCATCTCCGCTGCGGGGCTACTGCGTGCATAATTACGCAGCGTTCTGAGAGCCGCGCTTAGTGATGCAGCTCTATTTGAAGTTGAATTTTGTTCCACCAGCACACATTTTATTAATCAGATATTTTTTTATTCGTTTCTATTAATATATACATTGAATCTCACCAATTTAGTCCGTCATTTCCCCCTTGGCGCACATAAAGACACATGCTTCCGTCACTGTCTGCTTGATGGCGAGAGTAGTAGGGTAGTAACGAGGGTAGTAACATTATAGGCCGATAGTATGCCCCGTGTCTCTCTCTCTCTCTCTCTCTCTCACTCCCCGACGTGCTATTGCAGTGCTATTAAACGTAGCCTAATGGTTGGAAAAGATCAACATTGCTTTTTATTTTCTCCTACCTAAAATAATCTACTGTCACACCACAGACCTGTATCGTTGGGAATTATGTAGCCTAATAAAACCAGACAAACAAATTCTCATTTTTATGGTAGCTTGTAAAGCGAGTTTCAGGAGCAGAACCACACAATCAATCAGGCGTTCATAGCCACGCCTCCCCAGGTATACTCAACTTCCTATATAACCTCACCTAACCCACTGTCTCTTCTTGGCTCTTGTTCGTGCAACACACACAACAGCAACAGCCTACAAAATAACCGATCAAATAGCCCACGGCTATACTATTCTGAACACGTTTGAAATTGTCCGATCTCGGAAGGTAAGCAGTGTCGGGCCTGTTTAGTACTTGGATAGAAAGAAAGAAACGTTATCGTTACTCACCGTTGTTCAAGATGAGCTTCACCAGCGTCGCCGACGTCTTCCATATTTCCGCGTCGGACGAGGAGCTCTTTCCAGAGAGACAGCAGGACCAGATTCCGCCGAGCGGCTACCTCTTCCATGCCGAAGGCAGCCCAGCCCCGGTGGACAAATCCCCGGCGTCAGCCACTGCCAGGCCGGCCGGCTCTGTCGCTTCCACAGTGGTAATTCCCATCGGCTCATCCCTCCACGAGCTTCGCGGCTACGTCAGCTCAACCTCCAGCGCCTCCGACGGACCCTCCGCTCCCCCCCGCTCGCTTCCAATACGGGCCGGACAAGGTAGGGGTAGAGCCCCAATCAGGTCAGTCCACCGCCGTTCTCCGTCTCCTGCATGGTCTCCAACTCATGGCCGCTCCGCAGGCAGGCCCCGCCGTCACCATGCCCCGGTGAGATCCTCTGGTACGCTGATATCAGATTGGACAGTAGCCTCGCTTCAGAAAGCGCTGAGGGATGGGGGAATACATTTCTATCGTACCGATAATAAGGCTACGCTGTTTGGCCGTTTAAACCCAGCTAAACAGAGTAGCCTAGCTACTCACCATCACACCACCAGTTCATTTCCGGATGACGTCACCACGTTCGCACGTAATCCGCCGACGCCTCGCAACGTCACCGCCCCACTTAAAGGGACAGTACAGACAAGAAGTGAAAGGCAGCAGAGACGCATGGATGCTTCACCAGAAGATCCTCAACGGCCCAGAATGATATTATCCAGCTCTAGACGTCTTCGCTCTCAAGCACCAGTCCGTCAAAGAAGTCCACGCAGGCAGCCCGCCCCACACCGCACCGGGATGCGATCAGGCACCGGGATGTCTCCAGGCACCGGGATGTCTCCAGGCACCGGGATGTCTCCAGGCACCGGGATGCCAACGCCCTTTGTAAACTACAAACAGCACCTGCAGTATTCACAGTCTGCACTGCAGCCGATCCAGGCAGGCCTACCTGCAACCCCCGCCACCTACTCCCTCCACCCTCAGCATATGGCACCAGTGTTACCTTCACAGCCCGCCCCGGCGCAGCAGGCCGCCGCCACCTTCACGCTCGCTACTGCGGCCCCACCCGGCCATATTCCATACTCTGCTCCTTCCCGGCCTTCTCCGGTTCCTGCTTCCCTGCGCAAGCAGATTCTCGACGGTACATACGTCGATCTCGCGCTCCTCCTTCTACCGTCTCTTCATGAATCACAAGCAGGCAGGATTCTTGAAGAGCGGGACGGCACTTTGGTCCAATTGAAGCAGGGGGCGCTATCTCGTTCCAAGGAACTCACTCCCATTGAGTTTGCTTATGCCTTCTCCCTCTTCAGGGACGTCCTGTGCTCCCAGTTCCCAGCCCGCCGCTCGGAGATGGATGATTACTTGACAATCATTCTAAACTTGGCCCTCCGGTTCGGCGGGAACGGGTTCTACAAGTATCATATTCACTTCTCTTCGGACGCCGCGGCTCGTCTATCCCAGTTCAATGAGAACACTCTATGGGGCACGCTCGACACCGAGCTTTACTGTCGCATATTCGCTGATCGTGCAGCCGTGTCATGCTCCTTATGTGGGGCCCCATCCCACCCGGCCTCTACCTGTTCCATCCCCACCCATGCCTACCCTGCTCGTGCCCGTGCCGACCCGCCCCCTTCCCGACCAAGGGCCCAGACGTACTCGCGTTTCTCATCATCTGCCCCGCCGGCGCCCCTGCTCCCACAGCCTGCCCAACCCGCCTGCTCAGTCACCTTCCCCACCACCGGTGGAATCGATAGGAAAGGCAGGCCAGTCATGAACCAGGCAGGCCGCTCTATTTGTAATAACTTCAACGATGCCGGGTGCTTAATGTCACAATGCAGATTTCTGCACATCTGCTCTTTCTGCGGCGGCGGCCATGCTCGCTCGGCATGCCCCCATAACCCTACTACACAAAAGCTAGGTAAGCATCTTTCCACCCCAGTCAACATCCCTGCCCTGGCGGCAGCGCTCAAAGGCCACCCCGACCCGGCCTTCGTTACATTCCTAGTGGACGGATTCCGAAACGGCTTCCATCCAGGGATCTCCGTGTTGCCATCAGTCTCCTTCGAATGTGAAAACCTCAGGTCTGCCACCAACGAGCCTGAGGTAGTAGATAGATTGCTGGCCAAGGAGGTCAAGGAGGGTTTCATGATTGGCCCGTTTGCCCACCCTCCCTTCCCGGACTTCCGGATCAGCCCCCTCGGCATAGCGACAAGGAAGTACTCCGGAAAACAGCGAATAATAATAGACCTTTCAGCGCCCCACGGCAAAAGTGTGCCAAGCATCAATAGTTTGATACCGAGCGAGGACTTCTCCCTCCAGTACGCGACGGTGAACCACGCCATCGCTCTCATTAAGCTCGCCGGCAGAGAGTCGTGGCTTTCCAAGGCCGACATCACGAGCGCTTTTAAAGTCCTTCCTCTCCGGCCCGACTTCTGGCGCTACTTTGGAGTACGCTGGCGGGGGGCTTATTACTTCGCAGTAAGACTCACTTTTGGTTGCAAAAGTAGCCCCAAGCTGTTCGACACCTTATCAGAGGCCCTCTGTTGGATCCTGTCCAATAATAAAGGAATCCCGTTCCTCGTCCATCTCCTGGACGACTTCCTCATTGTTTCCCCTCCCTCGTCACCACCTGCCCACGGCCTGGTCACCTTGACCTCAGTTTTTGCCGAACTGGGAGTTCCTCTGTCAGTCGAGAAGACAGAGGGACCTTCTAAGGTCTTAGAGTTCCTCGGCATCACCCTGGATACGGCCCGCTTCCAAGCTTCTCTACCAATAGAGAAGCTGAACAGAATTTGCCTCCTGATATCAAACTTCCTCCTGGCCCCATACTGCACCAAACGCCAGCTCCTCTCCCTATTGGGCCACCTCAATTTCGCCCTGCGCATCATTCCCCAAGGGCGGGCTTTCATCTCCCACCTGCTGTCCATCGCATCCTCCGTACATTCCCTTCTGACTCGCGTCGTTCTGGACAACTCGTGCCGTGCAGAGCTTCGCTTGTGGCTCCACCTCCTAGCAGGTTGGAACGGGATCACGTTCTTTTACGACGACCTCGTGACAAGTCCGCAGGACATTGGCCTTTTCACGGACGCAGCATCTTCCATCGGTTTTGGGGGTTTCTACGGCGACAGATGGTTCGCGGAAAAATGGCCCCCAGAGCTCTCAAACATGAGCCAGGTCACCTCCTCTGCCTTGCACGAAATATACCCCATAGTAGTCGCCGCAGTTCTGTGGGGCCACGAATGGTCTCGCAAAGCCGTCCTCATACATTCCGACAACTTAGCCGTAGTCGACATCATCAATAAAGGCCGTTCCAACTCCCCATCCATCATGCCTTTCATGCGCCGCCTAGTCTGGCATTCGGTCACTCACAACTATATTCTCCGTGCAGCCCATGTCCCCGGCCACTGCAATACCATTGCTGACGCTCTCTCTCGTTTCTCTCTGCAGAAATTCAGAAGATTGGCTCCTCACGCCGAAACCCATCCTACACCAGTTCCTCCGTATTCTGCCTTGATCTTCAACGTGTAAATCCTGCCCTTCTTCCCCTCATCCTCCAATCTCAAAATGCCATCATCAACAGTGTCTCCCAATCAACTCTATCTTCCTACTGGTCAGCTTGGAAATGCTTCCACCTGTTCCACTACCGTTACAACATCACCTTCCCCACATTCGATCTAGTCACAATAACCAGCTTCATCTCATACGCCCACTCCGTCATGACCGTTCAAACTCAAACCATCAGGTCATACCTCAGTGGAATCAGCTTTTTCTCCAAACTCATAACCGGCAGTCCAAGCATATCATCCAATCACCCCCAAGTAGCCTCTCTCCTCAGAGGTCTCCTTCGTCAGGAACCTACCAGAGAGCCACAACGCCTTCCCCTCACTTTCGATTTGCTGTCAGCATGTATCCATACCCTCCGCACTGGCTACGATACTCCTCACGTAGCACGAACCTTAGAGGCCATGTTCGTGCTGGCCTTCTTTGGTTTTCTTCGCTGCTCCGAATTCACCGCCTCGACACTCATCTTCAACCCTCGCCGACATGCATGCACTCCCGATCTTCTCCACTACTCAGAAGACACCATGGTATTCTACCTTAAACATTCTAAAACCAACCAAACCGGTCAGCCTACCCCCATCTTCTATTTCAACGCTCCGTCACCGCTGAATCCTTTCCAAGTCCTTTCATCTTACCTCAATTACCGAAACTCATCTGGCCATACACCCACTGATCCTCTGTTCATCACCAACTCCGGCCAAGTGGTCACTCGTTTCTGGTTCCACCATCACCTCCGCCAAGTCCTCTCCTCATCCGGCATATGCCCCATCCACTACTCTGGCCACTCATTCAGAATCGGTGCCGCCACTTCAGCCTCACGCAACGGAACCCCGGATCACTTCATCCAACTCATGGGCCGCTGGTCCTCCCAGACCTATCATCGTTACATTCGATCAGATCTCAAAGATCTCCATTCTGCCGTTCTCCGTTTATTCAACTAATTGGAGGTTTTGGGGTCTCACGAATCCGAGCTCCTGCCGGACGCACCGGAAAAGTGAACGTAGGCCGGACCCCGCCTAACCTCCCCAAACCACTACGATTCGCCGAGACGAATCTCTCCACCGAGATGGAGCTCAATTACTCCGCCGAGACGGAGCTCATCCATTTAAATAAATGGTTAAACGTTCCTGGTTGTAGTGTGGTTCTTGCTAGTGAATGGTAGCTTGTAAAGCGAGTTTCAGGAGCAGAACCACACAATCAATCAGGCGTTCATAGCCACGCCTCCCCAGGTATACTCAACTTCCTATATAACCTCACCTAACCCACTGTCTCTTCTTGGCTCTTGTTCGTGCAACCCTCCCCCCCACCCTTTTGTGCTCTATCTCTCCTCTCTTCTCCGCCTCCTCGTTCTATCTCTTGCATAGGTACCTAGAAGCAGAAGGGGTCTCACGAATCCGAGCTCCTGCCGGACGCACCGGAAGAGTGAACGTAGGCCGGACCCCGCCTAACCTCCCCAAACCACTACGATTCGCCGAGACGAATCTCTCCACCGAGATGGAGCTCAATTACTCCGCCGAGACGGAGCTCATCCATTTAAATAAATGGTTAAATGTTCCTGGTTGTAGTGTGGTTCTTGCTAGTGAAAATCAAGATGTGTTTTTTCTATAATGTAGGCTATAGTTGAAAATCAATGTGGCATTCTGAGGAGAGAAGAGTGTGTGCAGGCGTGAGGTGTTGGAGAGTGACATCCATGCCGTGCTTACATGTAATGTATCCAAGCGAGGATTTCCTGCACTGCGTCGAGAATACTGTCTGCACTCAGGTGTACGCCTGGCATAGTGGGGTTTTTTGCGCTAAGACCAGCTATTTGGTAGCTTTAAAATTGAGAGCACCCAAGGCCATTTTTTCTAACACATTGCGCTGGAACGCCTATTTTGGCACGGTCAACGCCCAAACCTGTGTTTCCGCTCGGAACATAGCGACGGTATCTTTGCCAGAGCGCAAAATGACACTTGCGGGAGGCAGATGATACGCTAGAGGCCCACGGACACACCTGGGCCACGCCTACACCTGTGTCTGCGCTTAGATCCCAGCACAAAACTGGATGGTGGAGGCAGACAATGACGCAGGGAAGATAGCATAAGAGGTGCGCAAACGATAGCGCCATACGAAGATAGGGCCCTATGTCCCTTATGGATGGGACCAACCAGCTCTTACTCCCAACGCCTCAATATGATGTTTGGACAAGACCCCTTTCCCGTCACTTTTTAAGGCAAATCACTGTAGTCCTATATTCCTATAATACTCCGATCCTATGAGTTTATAGTGACCTTATCGTGGTATTTTTTTGTCTTCTGTAGTATCACTATAATATTTCTATAGTGAAGTGCCCCATGCACCCACCCCCTACCAGAAAATAGTTCCACCGCCCTGAGCGCATTATGACTTGCTCAGGAGTTGAAACTCAACGTTTAGGACTTGGACTTGTCAATCTTGACTTGGGACTTGACTCAAGACTTGAGTGCAAAGCCTTTGAAAACAATGACCTCTGTGACCCACAGATCAGAAAGACACAATGTGGCACTGGCAGCTATATTGAGTCTGTGCAGAAGTGATCACAACAAAGTAGGCTAATGTTGATATTTTGCGATTTGAAGACAGTACAGACATTTGAACTTGTAGACTGTAACAATACAAACATTTGAACTTGTAGACTGTAACAATACAGGCATTTGAACTTGTAGACTAACAATACAGACATTAAAACTTGTAGACTGTAACAATAAAGACATTTGAACTTGTAGACTGTAACAATACAGACATTTGAACTTGTAGACTAACAATACAGACATTTGAACTTGTAGACTAACAATACAGCCATTTGAACTTGTAGACTGTAACAATACAGACATTTGAACTTGTAGACTGTAACACTACAGACATTTGAACTTGTAGACTGTAACAATACAGACATTTGAACTTGTAGACTGTAACAAAACAGACTTTTAAATTTGTAGACTGTAACAATACAGACATTTGAACTTGTAGACTGTAACAATACAGACATTTGAACTTGTAGACTGTAACAAAACAGACATTTGAACTTGTAGACTGTAACAATACAGACATTTGAACTTGTAGACTGTAACAATACAGACATTTGAACATGTAGACTGTAACAATACAGACATTTGAACTTGTAGACTGTAACAATACAGACATTAAAACTTGTAGACTGTAACAATACAGACATTAAAACTTGTAAACTGTAACAATACAGACATTTGAACTTGTAGACTGTAACACAATACAGACATTTGAACTTGTAGACTGTAACACAATACAGACATTTTAACTTGTAGGGCTCTATCTTCCCCCTGGCCTTAGGCTCTAAACTGGTGTTAAACAAAAAAAAACACACTTTGCGCCTGACTCGGGAAGATAGCATCATGTTTTTACGCCTCGAAATGCACTTTACGCTGAAGAGGCGTGGCGCAGTGCCAGAATAGGCCAGAATGGGCGTTTTGGCCTTAAATACCAGCCTAACGCTATCTTCCCAACTGGCGTTAATTTTCCGGTTAGCGCTTTTCAAAACCAGGCCTTATTCAGTGCGCCGCCCCGGGGATGCACCACGGCCTTATTCAATCACTCTTTCTGCCGCTATCTCACTCTCTCTCCCCCCTCTCTCTGCAAGCATCGCACTGCAAGCATCAGATCTGAAATGTAGGCTACACCACAGAATGACAGAACCATCAGTATTTTGGAAGAAAGGACACACTAATTTATATGTAGGCACTAGGCAGGCACAATGACGATGAAAAAAGTTGTTATACCGTAGTTTTGAGCCCCTGTCATTCAGAGGCTGTTGCATCATCCTACCTCATACCTGTCTGCTGTGCAGAGGGGGAGAAGAAAAAGGCAGCGAGAGAAAATGATGCAATGATTCTGTCCAAACTTTCACCAATCTAATCTCATCATGACATCCAGGGATAGGCTATATTTTTCTAGCCGATGTGTTTAGAACATTCTTCTCACTTTGATCTTGCTATAGTGTAGCGTATTTACATGCTTGCTGTATTTAAACTGCCGTGAGATTTGTTTAAGGAGCAAAATGGACAGACGGGGATGGAAGTGGGCAGAGAGGGAGGGGGGCAGCTCAGACCACTTTGGTCGGGCTTTTCTGACTGGACTGGATCGCTCCGTGGAATCGGAGCTTGAAAGAGAAGAGTGTGATTCGTTTACTGCAGATCGCCAATGGCCACATTTGTGAATAAGTCTACGCTTAAAAGGCGTGGTTAAATGGTTAACGCCGGCTTTAGCGCTGAGGACAAATTAGGGAATGCGCCTGACCACGCCCACTAATAGCGCTGCGCCAGGCCTTAAATTAGCGTTTAAGGCCAGGGGGAAGATAGAGCCCGTAGACTGTAACAGTACAGGCATTTGAACTTGTAGACTGTAATAGCCACAATGCTTTCCAGGCAGCCATCATGCTACAGGAACCTGCTCGTTGCTGCTTCTGTAGCTGGTGTATCCTAGGTCGTTTCATACTTTTCGATACTGGTGCTAAAACGATACTTCTAAAATGGTACCGGTGCCTGAAACGGTACTTAATTTTTTTTAAGCGGATTTAAACTTTTTTTGGCTGTAAAGAGCATTTCAAACAATACTTTTGTGTGTTATTCCCTAGAATGTTAGTGAAGGTTTGTGCAGCATCAGTTTCGGAGCACCGGTGCACGGATATTTCACTCAGCAGCTCAGGCATGGCACCTAAATGAGGCACCTAAATCTGTGTTGCAATTCGGTACCGGTAGTACCGGTTGTAAAAGTACCGGTACCATATTGGTACCGGGTTTCGGTACCCAACCCTATAATCCTAATGAGGTCTTAATGAGGACAACAGGACCAAGACTCCTTACTGTCTCCATGTCTTTAATGGAGAAACAGACAGACAGGTTGGTCAGTGAGACGGGTTGGAATACAGATGGACAAGCAGAAAGACGGACAGAAACACGTGGTTTCAGATGTAAATATGCTGACAGACAGACAGGCAGACAGACAGACAGACAGACAGACAGACAGACAGGCAGTAGGACAGATACACAGGCAGGCTGACAGTGAGACAGACAGGCAAACAGACAGACGGGTGCAGCAGGCAGAGAAACTATGATTTTACATGTAAATACACTGAGCTGTAGAGAGAGACTAGCAGATGGACAATGTTGCAGCTGGTCTGTCTGGAGATTGTGTGTGTGTGTGTGTGTGTGTGTGTGTGTGTGTGTGTGTGCGTGCATACATGCGCGGATGCATGCTTGTGTGTGTGTGTGTGTGTGTGTGTTTTGGAAGTGAGTCTGTCTAGCTGA
This sequence comes from Poromitra crassiceps, assembly GCF_964638095.1. NCBI lineage: Eukaryota > Metazoa > Chordata > Actinopteri > Beryciformes > Melamphaidae > Poromitra > Poromitra crassiceps. Next base: position 5,544,130 of record NC_139630.1, read on the forward strand.
CTAAACTGAATACACTCCCTCAATAAAAACTGGTGACTTACTCTTCAAAGCATCTGTGTGTGTGTGTGTGTGTGTGTGTGTGTGTGTGTGTGTGTGTGTGTGTGTGTGTGTGTGTGTGTGTGTGTGTGTGTGTGTGTGTGTGTGTGTGTGTGTGTCAGTGATCTGTGGGAAGGGCCCAGTCGATTCATTACAATATGAGACTGATGAGTTATTTGTTTGGCCTGCTTTACTGGCTGGATTCACATGGGCGCGCGCGCGCTCTCATACACACACACACGCACATGCACACACACACACACACACACACACACACACACACCACACACACATACACACACACACACACACACACACAGGCGGGACAAGGCGGAGGACAGAGAAGCTTTTTATTGGTCCGATCCTCCTAACCACTATTCCAGATCTCTGTCGCCATGACAACCCAAACCTCAAACACAATAAGACATGATATAAAGCAGTGGTTCTCAACTGGTCTAGCCCCACCACCCACATTTTCCCCTAGTCATTAAGTCGCAACCCAAATTTCACATTTTCTTTTTTTAGGCCAATATGCTTTTTAAACAAGTTGAAACTGGTGATGGCCATGCCACTTTTCCTTTGACAACATTTTGCCTGATTTTGGAGCATTATTTAGATTATTTAGCCCCCTTCCCAAGGACGAGCTAGCATGAGATGGTACCACTCGATGCCTTAGGTCTTCTAGTTTCAGAAGATACCAGTATCTTCTCTCTGGCTTTCAACATGAGCCCACTACAGCTGCTGAAAGACATGTCTTTCAGCAGCTCCACTGGCTTCCCATCTCGGCCCGCATCAAATTCAAGACACTGGTACTGGCCTACAGGGCAGTACACCAGTCAGCTCCCCTGTACCTGCAATCTATGGTCAGGTTCCAAACCTCTCAGCGCTCCCTTCGCTCCTCCACCAGTGCAGGTCGCCTCGCCCCTCCTTCTCTACGGGGACTCAAAAGTCGCTCATCCCGATCTCGACTCTTCACGTCCCTGGCACCTCAATGGTGGAACGAGCTTCCACCTTCGGTCAGGACTGCTGAATCACTGCCGATCTTTCGGAAAAGACTAAAGACTCACCTTTTCAGGCTCCATCTGGGCCCTTCTTGATCTAACTTCGTTCTCTCTCTTTCCTTATTAACACATTCACTGCCAGACGTTTTTTTTTTACTGTAGTTAGCTTCTGCCAGAGGGTTTTTTTGAGGATTCTGGCTCATCTTTCAAGACCCGAGGATTCTTTTCTGCTAAGATTTTGTGAACACACAATATCTCAAAAGAACTAATAGAATGTGTGCTTTCTCTGTCTAAAAGAGTTAGTTTGTAGAGTTAGTAGTTATGTAAGCATTAGCAGTTGAATACAGCATGGTTTCAGCGTCAGAAAAATTATTCAGAGATAAACGGCTTTTTGTGAAATTCGATAGAACAGTCACTTTAACCATTCATTTTTGGCATCAGTAAGACGTCAGACATCTAAACAATAGTTTTGAACAGTAATTTCCTCCATAACAGCAGGAAACCCCCCTCTGCTTCCAACTCCTCCCTCCGTGTGTGTTCTCCTCCTGCCTCCCTGGCTCTCCAGCGGGCGTGTCACAACGAAGTTGCTGCTGCTGCTGTGCCTGTTTGCGCGGCCGCTGTTTGAGGAAGTCTGGGTGGACTCGCTCGTTTCGTGGAGTTTTGGTTGAGAGCTTTGATGAAGCTTTTGCGATTCTGGTCATATTTATGCTGCGTGTTTCAAAGTGTGCATCCAATCTATTCTTGGAACCCCCCACCGTTGCCACCGCTGTGCATCAGCGCGAAAGTGAAAGCGTTTTCGCCATCAATTTTACAGTATGAGAACGGCTTCCTCGCGCTTTTCCCTCCAGTTTTGGGTCGCCTCTTTCTACTGTGGAGAGACATGTCGCCACTCAGTGGGTCGGTAAAATAGATTATACACATTCAATACCTCCAATTCTGGTGTAGGAGACGTAAAAGGGTTAGATCAACGTCCCACCGTCAAAAAAAAAAAAACGATTTTTTTTGACGACTCAACTCGTCGTTGGCAGTGAACCGCTGGATTGTGTTTGACGAGTCAACTCGCCATTGGCAGTGAACGTGTTAAAAAAAAAAAAAAAAAAAACTAACCAACCTTGTACCACTAACCTAAACTTGTACCACTGTTCCTTCAGAAGTTGTAGTTGTCATAGACTGTGCTCCATAGTTGATTGCTCTATTGCTGACAAAAAATGTGTTATTGTAAGTCGCTTTGGATAAAAGCGTCTGCCAAATGACGTAATGTAATGTAATGTAATGTCTGCCACAAACACCGGTGAACTCAAGGAGAACATTTCCCCCACTTTAATGGCCGCATGACCCACCAGTTGAGAACCACTGATATAGAGAACACAACCCCCTCCCCCCCCCCCCACACACACACACACACTTCTGTAATAACACGGTTAAGCATGCATTCAAAGTTATTTACTCAAAAAACACTTCCTAAAATTAAATGGAGAATAGAATAGAATAGAAACCTTACATTGTTGTCTTGTCCACAGGTGGAAATTTGCCTTGGAAATGTAATTTTATTTAATTCGTTAATTCAAAGCAAACCAAACACAGCAAATATATCCAGAAAGAAAGAACGTCAGAAAGAATGCAAGAAAGAAGGAAAGAACTGAAACATGTTCTCTAGCCCCGCCCCCTTCCCTCACCACACCACCCACATTCCCATATAGCCACCCCTCAAACCCAGACTCTCTACAACCATCCTATCCCTAGCTACGGCCCCTCTCCCCTAGTCCCGCCCCCTTCCCTCACACACCACCACCCACATCCCCCTAGCCACTCCCCCTACCCACCCCTCTAATCCCGACTCTCTACGACCTTCCTATCCTTAGCTACGGCCCCATTTCCCTAGCCCCGCCCCCTCGCTTGACCCAAATATGATCGGATCCGTGCCCAAATGTAATGGGTTCTTCGGTGGCCCATGCTACCCCCCAGCTCTAACCCTAACCACCAAGTTTCATAGAAATGGGCCCAGCGTAATCCTGCTAACAAACAGTACAGACAAACCAAGTCCTGACATTATAAGGACATGCCAGACCAGTGTTGGGGGTAACTCGTTACAAAAGTAACATAATATATTACTTTTAGCAGTAACTTAGTAATAACTTATTACCAATATGATAGGATAACATTTACAATTTTGGACGGTTTACACTGACTTCAAGGTGGTTGAAATTCTTTTTCAGGATGGTTCCGGGGCTGCGATGCTACTGCAGTTATTTTGGTGAAAGTAATGCAAAAGTAGTGTGATAAGTAATGAATTACTCTACACAGACAGTATTATTGTAGTAACTTATTACTTTCAAATGAAAGTAACTAGTAATATGTAATATATTACATTTTTGAAAGTAACGGAAGAACAGAACAGACGGAAGCAGCAGGCTGAGTAATCCTGGAAGGTAAATGTGAGAGGAGAGCAGGGTCAAACACATACGGCACATCAACACAAACCCAACTCCACCCCTTCTTTTCTTCCACTTTGAAGAAAAACAAGGCAAGCGCTCCCTCCCCCCTCCTCTCCTCTCAACTCTTGAAATGTTAAAAAATAAACTCCCTTTTTTTCCTCCGGCACCCTTATACTATGACATCTCACGTTAAGGTGTGTGTGTGCGTGCGTGTGTGTCAGTCTTCTCACTCAGTTTGGGTACAACATTCTCTGTTCATTAGCACTTCCAGTGTGTCTCTCTCTGTGTGTGTGTGTGTGTGTGTGTGTGTGTGGTGTGTGTGTGTGTGTGTGTGCTGTCTCTTCATTAACACGTCAACTCCTCCCCTCTGAGGTGACACATTAAAACGTTCTGGAAAAATTCTGCTCTGCATTCATTAGCATAATTTAACATGCTAACGAGGAGAGTCAGACTTTTTGGAATAAAACGCACTTAGATTTGTTCCAACCCGGCCGGGAGTCCCATGATAAAGTAAAAGTTCAAACAATAATTGATTAGCTCACTGAGCTCACTTAGCTAAGTGATGGAAAAATAACTAGACAACACAAACATAAAACAAAGGAAAAGACAAAAATGTGCATCGGTGAGGAGGGAGAGAGTCTGAACAATCCCTCTTCACAGCAACCATTTTGAGGTGCTAAAGCAGGAAGTAAAACAGGCGTAACCAATAACATTAAATGGAAATGGTATTGGTTACACGTGCTTTACTTCCTGCTTTACCAGCTCAAAACGCTTTTTGTGAAAAGGGTCTATGGTTTGAAGGTCTTCTCAAGACCAAGGAGTGCACCAGGCCCAGGTGCACCCAACCAGCCTACTGACCCCAACCACCACCATGCAAGACAGGGCCAGGAGAGTGTTCTGCTACGGTATTGCTTTACACGGTGATGCAGAATGGACGGTGAGCGGTTTATTTTATCTTATATTTGTGTCATAGTTCTGTGGAGCACATGTCCAGGTTACCCATATGGTAGATCCGGCCCTGCACAGTGATGCTCTGGAACTGTTCCTCTAGCGCTAGAGACTGCCTATGTGAGTTAAGTGAAACTGAAAACGAGATTAATTTTTTGTTCTACTGTACTGCATACGAAGATGCAATGGATTTACTGTTTAGCAAAATCTCTTCTATGTTGACTTTTTTTTAGATGGATAATTATGAGAAACTTGAGCTGTGTCTCGAGAAAGGAACTTTCTTCAGGCCTGGGAACAAAGACAGAACATTTTGTTTAGAGAGTGATGTAATGATTTGTTTTATATTGTTTTGTTTGAGCAGTATGTTGATTTACGATTTATGTTGATTTAAATGTACCACTGCAACGGTCATTTATTATGTTGATTTAAATGTACCACTGCAACGGCAATTTATGTATATGTAGGCAGGCCTTGCTGACAGAGCATGCAGCCTCTCCTCTCTCTTGCCTGACAGTTTCCATAGTCCATTTCAATTGGCTGAATATCTGCTCGCCAGTGGGCTCCTCCACTCTGGAGCTCTCCATGAACCTGTCTTGAGTCATTTTGGACACTAATTAGGCATTTTTGTCCATTTAGTCTGCCCTAATTACAGATTTAAAAGATCTGGCTCCCTTAGGTCGCGCGCAGGGGTGCTCTTTACACTTACTGAAAGATTCAGCTCACTCACTCACTCACTGACTCACTCACTCTCTCACTCACTGACTCACTCACTCACTCACTGACTCACTGACTGACTCACTCACTGACTCACTCACTCACTCACTCACTCACTGACACTTCACATTGTTATTATAGGATTGTTTGGGCTGTCATGAGTTTATTATTAGCATCAGTTTTGAAAAGAACGGCAGCTTAACATACCAGTTGGCTGTGGCAGTCTGCTTCAGCACACACACAGGTGAGATTCTCGCTAGCATCCAGTGTCCCAAGGAAGAAAGTCAGAAGAGGTTAGTAATCCATCATTAGTATAAAACACAGCACACGTCGGGCCGCCACCACCAGGGGCCGCCACCAGCAGAAAGTCAAACAACCAGACAGGAAACATGTTTCGATTGAACAGTGAGATGCTAATCAATATGGCAGGTAGAAAGGAACTGATAGGTGGACCATTGAAGGAAGGAAGGACCAGCCACTGGAAGCAGAAGAGAGAGAGAGGTAGAGTGTGAGTGACAAAGTTAGAGAGAGAGTTTTAAAATGTCTTTCCATTCGCTAGCCTCAGAGTGGGAGGAAAAAACCCAGCAGGACACCTGACACACACACACACACTCAAACTCACGCACACACTGAATGCACACAGACACACACACTCTCTCTCCCTCTCACACACACATACACACACACACCCTCTCTCTCTCACACACACATCACAGATGTACCCACCCACGTCCACTCAGCACACTTTCACTGACACTCACACACCAACACTCCTACACACACACACACACACCAACACTCCTACACACACACACACACAGATCTGCAGACTGCTTCTCTCAGCTCATATGCCAGCTGCCAACACTGTGAACACACACAGACAGTGTGTGTGTGTGAGAGAGTGTGTGTGTGTGAGAGAGATTGAGTAAGGATGAAGAGTTTGTATTTGTCAGAGAGATGCATTTTACATTTGCAGCTTGTTTCCACAGAATCCACAGAAGAAGAACTGTGTAGTAGTTAGCATGAGCGTCAACAGAAAACCCAAGCTCCACCCACACTGTTTAATTGACAGGTGATCGGTGGGGAGTGCAGTGCAGAAACACACCAGTGTGAAGAGGGACAAAGATGGAGATGAAATATTGGATTCACATTGCATGTATTTTATACGCTGCTGTTTGCCTACATTTTCCAGAATGACTTTCAACAACCCCCAGAGAACATGCATTTAATGTCATCTGTGGTTTAGCCTATGTGACGTATGTGTTGGTGGAGACTGGAGAGAACATGATGCTAAGAACAAGAGAGCAAGAACTCTCTGCTGAATTGCATGCTGGTCTCTCTCCTCTTCTACGATGGATTCCTCCCTGTGTGGTTGTTGAATGTCTCAGTGCAAAATGGCGTCTCTAGAAAGAAGCCCTCGCTCTTTGATTCTGAGCGACTGACACCAAAACCTGACGTTTAGCGGTTGTTTTACATCCTGAAACATGTTCTCATATCAAACCTCATGTAGCTGCTGGAAACATCTGGAGGTGATGTCACCTCGTCTGCGATTGGCAGGTTTATCCACAGGAGAAAAATGCACCAAAAAACTAAATAGAGGCAGAAATGAAAGTTACATCAGCAACAGAGTTTTAGGATGGATTTTTTTTGGCAAATGTCATTTGTACCCGGATGTAAATAGCTCATGTGGCTATTTGCACCCCAATTCAGAAAAATGATTATAATGTATTTTATATTTTAAATGTAACGGTTATATTTTAAATCAAATGTTTCTAGTGCACAAGGGCCTACTGTAACATTTATTTTGCAAATAAATATGCTTAACACGGGGAGAATTTATAGACTTTGGGGTGGGGGTTCGATCTTGGTAGTGGTAGAAATGGCCAGGTCTTGCTGTGGGAACCCAGGGTGTGGGGGGGGGGGGGGGGGGGTGTACTGGCGTATCTTATATAGAACCTTTTTTTCTCTCTCTCTCTAAATGTAAACATGCTAAATGTAGACATTGAGCAAGTGGCGGTGTTTGGTTGAAATGAACACTTCAGTACAATGTGTGTTATATATCTCTGTTGTCATGTGGAAATCTGGAAACTCTTTTGTTCCATGTTTTCAGGTCAGTTGAAGGTCTCCACGCTGGAGAAGATTCTTCCATGCTTGAGCTGAGGAAAGCTCTCAAAGCCCATGGGATAAGGAAGCAGCTGAGCACAGGGCTGCATGTGAGTCTAATATGTTCCACCTGATGCTCAGTGAACATGGATCCAACGCTGCTCTGTACTGACAGCAGTGAGCTGGTCTGTGATGCCCCCTGCTGGCAAAACATGGGAAGAATCCCCTGAGATTATGAACACAAGACTCAAATAATGAATAACAAATTTGAAGAATACACTTACACACAAAACTATTTTTTGTATCATTTTTACAATTTTATTTAGAAAATTTAAAATAAAAAAAGTGGGAAAATAACCAAAACAGCAACTGATAGATATCTGTCGGGCAAGCTCAGTCTTTCCTTGTTTTGGGTTTGGGGGCTGAAACAGAAAGAGAGAATAAAGTGTTAGTGTTTTATAGCAGTCTGACCTCTGACCTCCAAGTGGCAACGTCCCAAGACGTCGTTTTTACAAGCAGCTGAATACGACCTGAAATCACGTTACGTCAAGCGACCTCTAGCCCTCGTGTGAATAACAGCCCAGTCTTCGAGTTTGGTAAAATTATAACCTCATGCGGGATTTGAACCTGCGGACCACTGGCCTGTCGTTAACACTTGGCTATCTGTTCGTTGCTATCCCTTCCCCCGATCCAATATCTATCCCTAACCCACACCCTAATCCTAACCCTTTGTTATTCTTTGGAATAAAAGTCGCTTTTTCAACTTGCTTTCAACTTGCTTTTGTGCAGAAGTAGCGTAGTACTTTTTCTCTGCCACTGACGGGCGCTAGTCTAGCAGACGTGATATATGGTCATATTGCACTGATACGACGTCTTTGGTCGTCTTTGGTCGTATAAGTTGCTTATACGGTTTCAGTTTGACCGTATTTATAAGATTATTATTATTATTATAATACTGACTTATTAATAAAGAATTAATAAAGAGGACAAGAAGAGCAGATTGCGATTCACCGTTTGGATTCTCCTGTTTGTAGAAAGTCTTCAGCATCTCTACAGCCTCGTCTGCTCTGTAGCCTGCAACACACTGGACACACACACAGACACACACACACACACACACACACACACACACACACACACACACACACACACACAATGAAGAATCTGCAAATGCAGACAGACCACAAAAAAAGTACTCCAAGGATGAAGTGCACACACACTGAGACCATGAAGGTACACTGTAAGTGTTTGCTCACACCAAAAGCATCATGAACATCCGCCACCAGCACTCAGTTCGAGGAGTGCTGCCGACATCAAGTTCGGTTGTGGCCAATAAAATATCAACTTTGTGAGAAGGAGTGCGTGCCCTCGAGTGCCCACTGCCCGGGTGGGGTCGTCAAAAGGGCCTTTCTGTGTGGAGTTTGGATGTTCTCCCCATGCCCCCTGGGGGTTTCCTTCATATAGGAACCCCTCACCAAAACATGCAATATCCTGGTTGCTAATGTGGTTCCTCCTCTGGTCGTTTGGGGCGCCTGTTCGGAGGGAGGGGAACTGGTTGGAATAGCGTGATCCTCCCACATGCTATGTCCTACCGGTGAAGCTTCCCCTGTCAGGTGAAAAGAAGCGGCTGGCTACTGCCCATGTCTCGGAGGAAGCATGGAGCCAGTTTCGGCTCTCCCCAGATTGGTGGAGCAGCAACCAGGATAAATACATTTAAATTAGCACTAACGGGGGATACAAATGGGATAAAAATGGGGGGGGGCCTGCATGAATGGCCTGCATTTATATAGCGCTTTTATCCAAAGCGTTTTACAGTCAGTAGGTATTCACCCATTCATACACCGATGGCGGCAGGTTACCACGCAGGGTGCTGGCACACCATCAGGAGCAATTTGGGGTTCAGTATCTTGCCCAAGGACACTTCGACATGCAGACTGGAGGAGGCAGGAATCGAACCACCGACCTCTTTTATCCAAGGCGATTAGTGGACGACTCACTCTACCTCCTGAGCTACAGCCGCCCCAGCCGTAGTAGAGCTATTCGGCAGGCCTGCGGTGAACTGTGACAAGCGCGATCAAATAAAACAAAAGTAGGTAGAGTACTAGTCTGTAATTCCCCCCCAAAAAACTACAACACACTCATTATTATTTTTGTATGTCTCTATAAATAAACAGGAACAGGTCAGCTCCGTGTCTGAAGTACATCGGACGAATGGTTCTCGAGATATGTGAAGGACAGAAATATTTGCTGGGAACTTCATGCGCGCACACACACACACACACACACACACACACACACACACACACACACACACACACACACACACACACACACACACACACACACACACACACACACACACACACACACACACACACACACACACACACACACACACACACACACACCTTGAAGGTGGTCCCAGTGTGAGGTAACTGGGCAGAAGAGATGTCCAGCACTGAGCCACAGCCTCCGAACCGCTCGTTCTTACAGCCGTACACCACCACCGGGATACCTGCCAGCCAGCGCGTGAAGGAACAACACACACAGACGCACAGCCACTGACACACACACACGCACGCACACACGCGCACACACAGACACACACCAACCCGTTCTCACACACTCTCACACACACACACACACACACACACACACACACACACACACACACACACACACACACACACACACACACACACACACTACAGACATACATGAGAAACTACAGCTGGTTCAGAAGTCTGCAGCTAGACTACTGATGCAAACACGGAAGAGAGCATAACTCCTGTTCAGGCTGCACTGCATTGGCTCCCTGTGTCTTTTAGAGTTGATTTCAAAATCATCTGACTTGTCTTTAAATCAGCCCCATACTTATCAGAGGTCTTGGTGTCCGATGTCCCCTCAGGAGCCCGCAAGTCCTCTGAGGCAGGTCTTTTAGAAGTTCCGAAGGCTCCACAAAAGAAAATTGTGGAAGCAGCTTTCATTCACTATCTATGCCCATACATTATTGAGGAACTCCCTGCCTATTTAGGTATTAGAGAGGTGGACTCAGTAGACATTTTTAAATGACAGCTGAAAATATATCTTTTTAACCTCGCATACGATCACTGGTACCTCTTTCCTAGTCGTATTTTTTATTTAAAAAAATTATTTGCCATTGTTTTTACTCATACATTATTGTGATGGTTGTGCTGAACTGTAAAAAAAAAAAAAAAAAAAAAAAGCACTTTGAGCTGCATACTCTGTATGAAAAGTGCTATACAACTAAAGTTATTATTATTATTATATTATTATTACTATTATTACACACACACACACACGGGCGGGCGGTAAGGATACGTGTGAGGCGCAGTGCGGCAGCACACATGACGCAGGGCTCCACGGTGACGTACAGCACCGTCCGCTCACACACGCTAACGGCATCCACGTTACCATGACGACACCAGGCCAGCACCTGGTCCAGGGCTACCAGCTCAGCGTGACGAGTGGCCTGGGACACATGCGTGTGTACACACACACACACACACACACACACACACACACACACACACACACACACACACACACACACACACACACACACACGTTTAGTCTGCATTCACAGCTTGTGTTTTCTTGTTGGAAAAACCTCATGTCAGACTCTATTGAAAATTCTGTCAGTTTAAAGCTACCTTGTCAATGGCACAAACACACACAGTGGACAACAATATTTAAGACCTGTTCTGTTCCCCATTATTAGGTTCCACTGGTGATTTTGGCTTATTATAAACAGGCTCTCACCCTTATTTCACAGTTAAATTCCAAAACGTTTCCATCAATTTATACCAACTTTTCATGACTGCATTTCTGCAGTGTAATGTAAAACAACGTTGACAAATGCTGTATGAGTTGCAGTTGGTACACCCATCAAACACACAGCGACTTTAGCTTAGTGTATTAGTTTATAACAGGGACCATGCACAACAACCATTGGGCCAGATTTAGCTGTAGCTAATTTGCACCTATATAAATATATATATATATATATATATATATATATATATATATATATATATATATATATGATGGATGGATCCTTTATGTTTTGTTTTTTGTATTTTTGCAGTAAAAAGAGCAGAAGTTTGGTGCTTGTACAAACTTAAATGGATTCCACAGTAACATGGGCTTGAATAGAAGATGAGAGAATTTTCTTTATGGGGTGAATTTATTTTTAAAGAACTACCAGAATTCGAAATAGAGACATTCAATTAGAGAAAGACTTTTCCTACGTTTTTGGTCTCATTGACCTCGTTCCTTCCCTTGCCCACGACCTGGTTGTTGTAGACCATCAGACATCCCACCGGCACCTCGCCATTCTGCAGAGCCTCTTTAGCCTGCAGCCACAGAGTCACAGTGAAAGCAGCAGTGACCAGGGAGGGTCATAGAAGAAGGAAGACTTGATAGAGAAAGACAGATTCGGGGAGAATTAAGTGGATCACATAGTGTGGATGTACTGGGCAGATCCCACCTGTGAATATTCCTGTGTTAAAAGATTTTTTAACATTTTAACTGAACAGATGATTGATCTCTAATGAATTTCTAGCCTCCACAGTTCAGGATGAAAACACGATGATTCAGATAAGGCTTCTGTCAAAGGATACAGGACAACTGAGTGTGAAGATGCAACCATTTTTCATTCAATCTGATGATTCTTGTTACAGATAAAGAAAGATTTTAAGAAGAAACCTCCAAGTCAGCTGGTTTGTGTGTATTTCTCACAGATTTGACTGACATGCTGACCTGTTTCTGGGCTTCCACACTCAAATAAACCATCTAGGTGTTTTCTGTCAGTCACACGTCCCGAAAGGGGCTAGTCTACCTAATAACATATTTATCAATATTTACTTTTTGAAGACAATAGCTTATATATAATGTCATCCCCTGAATGCTCTGGGAGCCAGGAGAAATACCAGTCTCTCTATCCTGTACAAGTAAGAAGTATAAGTAAGAAGATCTGGCTGGTTGATATCACTCACCATGTGAAAAGCACTGGCCATCCACCTCTCGATTTCCTCATCACTTGGATAGAAAGTTTCAGTTCCCTCCTTCTCTGTCTCCATGATGAAGCTGCAATAACTCAAAATAAAATAAACTCACATTACGCGCAAATGATCCAACGTGTTAACGTGCATTTATTGGACGACAATTCAAGCTGTTGTTGGAGCTGAAGCTCTTGAACTGCTAGAAGGGGGAAGATAATATTGGTCGGACCAGTGTCAGACGTGACCAATCGAACTAATATTCCTCGATGCGCTCCGCCACAGTCATGCTGATTTGGTGCCTCAAGCTGACCATAGTTATCCAGATAAATACCGGAAAATAGGTGATTTTACTTTCAAAATAAAAGTTAAAAGTTAGTAGCAATCACAGATAGAGGCTGATTTTTTTCCTCCCTCCATGGTCAAACATGTGTCATAAAGAATCAACCAAAATTTCTTAAATATTCGATGGTTTGGCCAATACTTATTTTTGAAGGCTGAAGTTTTCACATGAAGTAGGTGTTTAATTAGGGTTTTACTTTGAAAACAAAATTGACAGGAAGTCATATTGTTTATACTGTCTACCTTGACAATTGCCATGGTTTGACAGCTACAGCTACTAGCTAGCATGAAAGCAGAGTAGCCGAAACTCCTCAGATATCATGTCCCGAAAATCGTCAGCTTCAAGTTACAGCTACTTTGTTGTTGTTGTTGGTTGGTAAATCCTGAGTCTCTGAGGATGTTTTCGTCGGTCTGGAACTTTTTGAAACGCCACAGAAGGAAGTTTATTTTCACTGGAGCTGTAGTTGGAGGTAACGTTAACTGTTAGCCTGTCATGTTAGCCTCCTAGCTACCCTGATGGATATCGTCCTCTTGTCACGACAATGCGACAAGCCCAGTGAATATTCTGCAAATGTTCCTTCATTTCAGTAACGTTATAACGCTACTGGTTATACTACATCAAATATAAATGCGACTTTTGTAACTGGTTGTCACGCCTCACGCCGCCCACCACAGTGCATTTTGGTGACAACCGATTGTAGCAAGAACTGACTGACAGTCAGACACGATATGCAGGCAAATTAGCTTTTAGCTATCTCTGGTGCAATATATTTATTGTGTACTGTCCCTGCTTCAATAAGCAATAAAGATAAAGAAGATATATCAAAAGTTTAAATCTTATTGAAATGAGTGCCACTTGGAGTTTGTGAGGTTTAATTTACGAGGTAACGTTATGTGTTTTTCATTTTGCGAACTGTAAGCTGGTTTGACATGAGCGGTACTAGCGTTATCACTGTTGTACGGTAAGCTATTGGCTAGCCGTGTTCAGTAACTAAGCTAGCTAGTTAAAGTTGCCTGTGTCAGACAGGAGAAGAGTCCCACGGGCCTTGACAATCCTTGAAAGTTTCTGGATATGAGAAAAACCTAACCAAACCTAAAGGTTTTTGAAAATGAATGAATGGGCATGGACAGTTTGTGTATACAACACCTGCATCGCAACACGATACATCAGCAATGTAATAATGCAGCAAAATGAACAAGGTTCCATCAGAGAGTACTATTCAACACATCACCCTTTCCTCCTTGTCCCCCCTCCAGGTGTGTACTTCCTGGGTAAATATGCGCAGAAGAAGATGAGGGAGATCCAGGAGCGGGAGGCAGGGGAGTACATCGCTCAGGCCAGGCGGCAGTTCCACTTTGAGAGCAACCAGCGGACCTGCAACATGACTGGTCAGGAGTTTACACTTAAGGCCCAATTATACTCTATGTTAAAGACGGAGACGGACAGAGCCTTCTGTCTGTACTCTGCGTTCATTTTGTGCGTTTTCTGTCCGCCATCTGAAAGCTTACGGATGAAACCACACATACACACTCATACATTTGACTCTCTACTGCCCACTGGTGAATGTATTGCTTAAAGTCGAAGTGAACCGGAGGCGAATGCAATAGCACGAGCGTCGGAGACTGAAAACAAATTGAGAGGCGGACCATACCATATGCGTGTCGATGATTTGATTTGACAATTCTGCCGACTGGCTTTGGCATTGGTCAGTCATGGCATGTTCCACCCCCAAAAAGTGGGATTCAGCGTGTTGTCGTGCTACGTGAGTGGGATCCGCGGAGTACCAGGCAGCCACTTGCTTCGTGCGGAGCGAGCGGACAATCCGATGCATGGGTGCTGCCCGCCCACCTGAAATCTCCGAGGGGAGACCCCTGACTACCACGCTCTCAAGCGCGCGCCTTTTACGCTATTTCTGTAAATACAATATTCCTGGAATGCGCGTTTTAACGAGCCAGTTACATTTCTTTGCATTCTTAGAGATTATAGTTTTTGTTTTTATGCCTCCGCCGTGCCTCCGCCGGCGATAGCCAGGCCGGAGGCATTATGGATCCGGGTTGTCCGTCCGTACGGCTGTCTGTCCGTCCGTCCGTCCGTCCGTCCGTACGATGTTCCATGTTTGTTAACGCGATATCTGAGGAACGCCTGGACGGAATTTCATCAGATTCGCCTTAAACATTCACTTAGGCTCAAGGATGATCTGATTAGATTTTGGTGGTCAAAGGTCAAAGGTCAAGGTCACTGTGACCTCTCGAACGCCATTTTCAAGCTTGTTAACGCGATATCTGAGGAACGCCTGGACGGAATTTCATCAAATTTGCCTCAAACATCGACTTAGACTCAAGGATGATCTGATTAGATTTTGGTGGTCAAAGGTCAAAGGTCAAGGTCACTGTGACCTCTCGAACGCCATTTTCAAGCTTGTTAACGCGATATCTGAGGAACGCCTGGACGGAATTTCATCAAATTTGCCTCAAACATCGACTTAGACTCAAGGATGATCTGATTAGATTTTGGTGGTCAAAGGTCAAAGGTCAAGGTCACTGTGACCTCTCGAACGCCATTTTCAAGCTTGTTAACGCGATATCTCAGGAATGCCTTGACGGAATTTAATCAAACTTGTCTCAAACATCGACTTGGACTCAAGGATGAACTGATTAGATTTTGGTGGTCAAAGGTCAAAGGTCAAGGTCACTGTGACCTCTTGAACGCCATTTTCAAGCTTGTTAATGCGATATCTCAGGAATGCCTTGACGGAATTTAATCAAACTTGTCTCAAACATCGACTTGGACTCAAGGATGATCTGATTAGATTTTGGTGGTCAAAAGTCAAAGGTCAAGGTCACTGTGACCTCTCAAACGCCATTTTCCAGCTTGTTAACGCGATATCTCACGAATGCCTTGACGGAATTTCATCAAATTTGCCTCAAACATCGCCTTAGACTCAAGGATGATCTGATTAGATTTTGGTGGTCAAAGGTCAAAGGTCAAGGTGAGCTCTCGAACGCCATTTTCAAGCTTGTTAACGCGATATCTCAGGAATACCTTGACGGAATTTAATCTAACTTGTCTCAAACATCGACTTGGACTCAAGGATGAACTAATTACATTTTGGTGGTCAAAGTTCAAGGTCACTGTGACCTCTCACACACCCAATTTCCAAGCTCTGTAACGCAACATCACAGGAGCGCCTTGACGGAATCTCTTCCAATTTGCCTCAAATGGCGATTTGGACTCCAGAATGAACTAATAGCGGAGGCATAAGTCCGCGTTGCGGTCGTTCTAGTTTGTTCATGTTTTATGTAATTGGCCAAGTTAGTAGTTAGTTTATGGGATAGGAATTCTGCCAGATGACAGGCACTAGGCGCCATTTTCTACTTCATTTGGAAGAGAAAATTATCCTGAAATGAAGATTTGATTGACAGCTGCATGTCGGCATATGATTGGTTGAAATGGGGTAGAAATTTGATAGTACTAGGTGACGTCAGCAAACTGTAGATTAGTGTTATCAATGAAATCTTGAAAAATGAACTTTTGATGTGAAAAAGTGTGAAAAACTAAAGGAATTAGATTTTTGTGATTTTTTTTTCATACATTATTAAATAGGTGCACTGCATACCCAGGTATTTGAACTAAAAGAAAATAAAAGTAATTTTTGGGTTCAGCTCGACACATGGAAGTATGTCAGGGCCTGAAATTAACTTTTTGACCCACCAGCCAGTGGCGGGTAGATGGAAAAAAATCACATTTTTGTGTCACATATATCCATATATATATATACATTTTTTTCCAGTACATTTCAAGTAGATAAGGTATTACATTGAATAATACACACTTAAATAAGAGGCCAGAGTAAAATTTGAAACAAATTATTTGAATATATTGATTGATGATTGATTAATCAATACATGTCAAGTCAATCTTATCAATACATGTCAAGTCAATCTTGAGCTTAAATTGTAACCTAATGTTAAACATCATCAGACTCCTCACTCTCTTCTTTGCAGGATTTAACAGAACAGAAGTAAATTTGAAGGTTTTGTAAACACAACTCCTCAGACTCCTCACCCTCTCTCTACTTCTCCTCTTTGCAGCCAATGTGACACTGGCTCTGTTCATGGTCACGAACGGCTTCCAGCTTCATTGATTTATTACCGATGACAAACGTGTTGTTTCTATTTTTCTTTTTGGCATACTTGCGGCACACGGAACAACTCATCACTACAGCCCCAGCATCATACTGTAGCCAGTCTCTTGAAACACCGCTATCGCCAAACTTCCACTCCTCTCGAAACTTTATTTTGTTAGGTGGTCCCGCTCTCGCTGCCGCTTCATCCTTTTCGTCGGAGAAAGCCGCGGTGGGTTTTCTTTTTAGCGGCCGGCTTACTCCCTCGATATGGTTCCACATTGTAACCCATTTAACGTTCTATTAAGCTAACGTTAGCAGGCGTACCGGCGTACCGTTAGCTCCCTGCAGTGCAAGCAGGCGCTGCAGAATGCAGATGGCCACGGCCAGTCAGGACAGAAGAGTAGCGGATGTGACGTCGGCCAAAACAAGCCAAAAATGAGGCCGGAGATGACACACAAGGAGAGATTGGGGGCTGCAATAAAGGCGACTGTCGTAAGACCAAAACACACCGCAGTTTTAATTATTTTACATGACTATTTTGTTACCCGCCACGTGGCGGACAGACCTTTCAATGTCACTCGCCAAACCTAAAATCTGCCCGCCATTGGCGGGTGGCGGGCTCTAATTTCGGGCCCTGAAGTATGTGGGCAGTGACTTTGCGGATCCGGCAAAACTGCTGGATCGACTCTCGCTCATGTTAATAGATGGGCGATACATGCGGTATGGAAAAATTACACACCTGTTCTATTTTGGACGGATCCCAAAACCGTCTGACAGATGACATGAGTGTGGGTCTGTTCGCAGCCATACCGGATGTGGTGTACATTAGCCCTTAGTCTTGTGGTTGGAAAAGGGATTTTTATTTTCCTCAAATTATGATTACTAATGTACACGTTTTTGCTGGGACTAACCTAAGAGGTCAGCAGTGCTTTTGCACAATAAAACTGTGTGTGTGTGTGTGTGTGTGTGTGTGTGTGTGTGTGTGTGTGTCTGTGTGTCTGTGTCTGTGTGTGTGTGTCTGTGTCTGTGTCTGTGTCTCCAGTGCTGTCAATGCTCCCTACATTGAGAGAAGCCATCATCCACCAACTCAACTCAGAAAACCTCACTGCACTACTCAAGACCAAGTGAGTAACTGTTGTATTAAACTGTTTAATCCACATTGGCTGACATTAGATATTTGAAAGAAATGTATATTATTACACACGACCAAGATGATATAAAACCGATTAGTAATGCAACTTCTTCTCCCTCATGCCCCGCCCCACAGACCGACCAATAAGCTGGAGATCTGGGAGGACCTAAAGATCATCAGTAAGTCCTGTCCTTCACATCAGACATCTCCAAACGATCCATTACTCTGGATTAGATTTATACCCGACTAAAACATAGCATCCGGTTCAATCATCATAAGACCCAGGTGTCAAATGTTTGATTTTTGTTTGTTTTTAGATGTACATGTCAGTCATGCAGCTCTCACACGTTGTTGTCATTGAACTTGTGTTTATATATTGTGGTTGTATGGGATGGTTAGTAATGAATGGTGTGCCTCCCTGTGGTCTGCTCAGGTTTCACACGCAGCATTGTGGCGGTGTACAGCACCTGCATGCTGGTGGTTTTACTGAGAGTCCAGCTCAACATCATCGGAGGATACCTCTACCTGGACAACTCTGTGGGCAAGAACGGAACGGTGAGGACCGCAACATATGTGTGTGTGTGTGTGTGTGTGTGTGTGTGTGTGTGTGTGTGTGTGTGTGTGTGTGTGTGCACGCACGTGTTTTCCATGGCTATTTGTATTGTAGGTAAAGCGATGATATTGAAACTATGATCAAAATACTCATTCTGCATTCTCTAATTGTGTTCGTTTATTGCAAATGAAATAAGGCTGAAGTTGAACCATTCATAATGTTGAGATCCACTGTCTCAGAGAAGAACATCGAGAAATGAGGGGGGTGGCTGTAAGTTAGATTTGACATTGTGAGTCTTTTATTGACTTTTGTGTGCGTGCGTGTGTGTTCTGCCAGACTCCCCTGGCTCCTCCAGATGTCCAGCAGCAGTACCTGTCTAGTATCCAACATCTACTGGGAGACGGTAGGACACACACACACACTCACGTAGGCTTGATCCGATTTTCAATAATATTGAATATCGCGATATTCACCGGAAATCGGATTCACTTAACACATTGAGTGCCACAGCGCTTCAGTAAAA
This sequence comes from Poromitra crassiceps, assembly GCF_964638095.1. Lineage (NCBI taxonomy): Eukaryota > Metazoa > Chordata > Actinopteri > Beryciformes > Melamphaidae > Poromitra > Poromitra crassiceps. The sequence continues at coordinate 5,563,065 of NC_139630.1, forward strand.
TTGTCTGCAGCCTGTGCCAGATTCACTTCCATTCAGTTGAAAACAGCTATAGAATTTTTTCTATTATGGCTATATTGACGGGGCTGGACTTTAATGAAACATTGAACACTCCTGCTTCTTCCAAAGAAGAAATTTTGTTTCTAGACAGTTCCATTATGAAATGACAGCCTCTCAAAAAAGTGCACTTTCAAGGGTTTTCTGTCGTTTTTTTTTACTTTCCAAGATATAGTCACTTTTATGAATACCTTTTGCACTCTAATTTCGAGCACATTCACTGACTCTGGCTGGTGTTTTCTGATGTGGTGGCATGGTTTCTGTGCAGCCTGCGTGCCCCCCCCCCCCTCTCCCCCCCCCCCCCCCCCCCCCTCTCCACCTCTGAGCTGCGGGCTCCTCCCACACGCACAGAGTTTGTTTTCTCGACTCCGTTTTTGCCCCGGACGGATCCCAGCGCGCATCAAGGAAATGATGCGCGCTGGCAAACGCGACTGAACGAAAAGGCTTGGCCGTTCGGCTTCGGATGCTGGCTTTCTGGCAGGAAATCGTGTGGAGATAGATAGAAGCATAAGAGCTCAGTTGTGAGCGCGGATGCAGCCGAGCCCACTCTCCGCTGCAGACAGAGCAATCTGTACGGCTCTGGCTGAAGCATGCATCGGTTTCCTCTTTGATCACGGCTTTCTCCGCTTTCTCCTGCACAAAGTAAAGGATCTGAGGTGGGTGGCGCAGCTTCCGTGACGATGTTTAAGGTGGCGCCGTGTGATCCCTTGAAGGGATTCATGCTCACTGGCTAGGTACGACCTTAAACAGCAGAATTATGGAATAATAGGAATTATGATTTTAGGACGTCCACAGACGTCCTTGGCACTCCTCGTTACTTTTTTTTAGGACATGCACAGACGTCCTTGGCACTCAATGTGTTAAGTATCGCGATTTTTAATGTCACGATTTTTTGAATCGATCTTTTATTCCAGAATCGATAATCGCATTTTTTTCTGTTTATGTATGAAATGTTACCACTTTCATCCAGCGCTTCCCTTTGCTCCGGGGCTCATACAGCCAATCATGTACCTTGTTAGTACAAGTGACACGGAAACAGCCAATCATTTAACAGACAAACTCTGAGTGCACCCGCCCCCACTCACACACAGCTAATCATATCCCTTGATCCAGAGCCGAGAGTCCCGACATCTCCTGGATGTAAGCAGCACTGTCGAGTTGCAGCAAAATAGACAGTTTGTGTTGTACTCTGAAAGTGTCCCCCCCCCCTTGAATCAAATTGTACATTATCAGCTTTATTTTAGCATGCAAAAGTAGCGCGAGACCCATTCCTGGCTAATGATCGCATTTTGGTCCTCCGCTGACGCCACTCGTTTGATCTCACCCGGCGTTACAAAGAATTTGATGTAGGCGAGTTTCAATTCGTGTTAACATAACGTGTCAACATGTGTTCTATTAATAAGCGCCCGGGAAATTAACGTTAATGTTAAGACACCAATTTCACAAATACGGACGTCTGCAACGTTACTTTACGGAATGCGGGGCACCCGCAGCTCAATTCACTTCTGTGAGCAGAGACAAAGTTGAACTGTTGGAAAGGTTTTACTTGTACTTTGGGACAGGAATAACCCATTGTGTCATCTATTGAGCACACAGCTTATGACTTTATGTCTTCTGCTTGGGCGGAGTCTTGATGGGTATATAAAACTGTACTGGAGAAATGTACCGCATTTTTCAGCCAGGCAAGGCTTTTTCTCGCCCAATCAGCGGCGCGCGGTTCCCAGCGCGGTCACCCTCCAGCCCTACAGCCTATGGCATATTTGTAGTTAAGCAAGTCAAAGCAAAACAGGCTTTTCCACACCTCTGATTCACCTAACGTTAACCCTACAACCCTGAAATACACGTTACCAAACGTTTTTTTAGAAGGCTGGCACTAGGGTGTCATCAACGTAAAACGTCACCATGTCTGTAAATAATGCTTGCAGTTGCACTCAGAGCATATGTGTGTGTGTGTGTGTGTGACAAATTAGACCTACCTGTGTGCCTTGAAAATTGATTGATTGATTGATTGAGTTCTTTATTGATAATGAATACACAGTATATACAATATACATATATACATACACAGGCCCACCATTATCAAAAGGATAAAAAACGCAATAAAGCTAACAGCTTATTTCCATTGCGGTCCTTAAGATGACTGTGATAAAATGTGTACTGTTGTGTGTATGTCTGGATGTGTGTAAGTGTATAACAGTGTGAGTGCCTCAAGCACTTGTCAGAGTCTGCGGGTATCGCGTGGGTGTGCCTGCCACGCAGGGGGGAGAATAATATGGGGAAGTAGGGCACAGTGAATAATCAATAAAAATAAGCATAAAATAAAATAAAAGACAATTAGTGCTATTAAAAAATAAACCCAACAAATCCTAATAAAAAACGTACATTAAAATATAATCAAGTAAAATAAATAAAATAAAATAAAATCTAATAAAATACAGGGTCGATTGAAACACAATAAGGTGGTTCAAAATAAAGTGGCTAAATGCAACCTTTTTCTTCTCATGTTTTTATTAATTGTCCAAATAGTCAGTGACTAGAAGTCACGACTGGTGAGCACTCTCAAAAGTTTCAAAAAGTTACGGTGCACGGCTCAAAAAATAATAAGAGAGGGGCAAAAAACCAGCACTCAAAATAATTCCTTTTGGTTGTTTTATTTACCTTCAAGCAAGATGACAATGTACGTTTCGGCGTGGAGCCTTCCTCAGCATTGTGCTGACAGAAGACGGACATGACGTATAAATAGTGTCAAACCGGAAATACAATCAATTACATTATCAAGTACTAGGAAATATCTCACAACATAAAATAACAATGAATATAATATCAAAAACATCAGAGAATATCAAAAAAGAGATAAAGGTACAATTTTAAACAGTATACTTGTATATAAGTCTGTATATATTACACAGCAGGAATGCAATAATGTTTTGCAGACGAGAAGAATGAGGCTGGATGGCCACACTTGTGTTAAATAAGCACAGATGAAAAGTCAACATATTAGAATAACAAAAATCAGTAAGAAAATATTTAAAATAGAATTAGAAAAATACATAATAAAATGCATATAAGTGAATGCATCGGATGGAGATACTGCAGGTCCACACATGACGCTCCCACACTGCCTTACAGTGCAAGAGCATCATGCGCGAACCCACAGCACATCCACCCGACGCACCCCCTAAAGAAAGCAACCTAGCAAAAGTTCTTCATTCAAGCCCTTGGGGTGTTCTGTCTGTAAGGTATGTATCCAAAATGCCTCTCTTTGTAACAAGGCCTTGTCTCTGTCACCCCCCCTCTTCAGTGGACTGACCTGTTCTATACCCTGGAACCTGAGGGAACACACGTCGTGACCAAACTCATTAAAATGCCTGGCGACAGAGGATTTTATATCTCTGTTTCTAATGCTACTCTTGTGTTCTGAAATGCGAGTTTTCAACTCTCTGATAGTTTTTCCAATGTATACTAGCCCACATGGACACTTCAATAGATACACAACAAATTTAGTTTTACACGAGATCCTACTCTTAATTGAGTACTTTCTTCCAGAGTGAGGATGGAAGAATGTCTCTCCTCTGATCATAGCATTGCATTGAATACAGTTAAAGCAAGGAAAATTACCATTCTGTACATCAGACAAAAAATGGGAGGGGCCAGGGGGGCGTGTGTAGCAGTCAGCTCTAACAATCATATCTCGTACATTTCTTGCCCGTTTTTGAGCAAACAAGGGAGGCTCGCCAAATAAATGGCCCACTTGGGGGTCACTTTGTAAGATATTCCAGTGACTTAAAACACATTTTTTTATTTCCTGAGAAGCAGGTGAAAAAGTAGCAGCACACACTATTCTAGACCCTCGGGCAGGGGTGGACTTCGGGACCAACAGGTCCTCACGTTTCAACCCCCTAACTCTCTGTAGGCTGTTCTCAAGGATTGTGTTGTTAAAACCTTTTACCCTGAACCTTGTACATAGTTCAGCAGCCTGCTCTTCAAACATGTGGTCAGAACTGCAAATCCTCCTAATCCTCAAAAGTTGACTGTATGGCAAACCTCTTTTGAGGCTGGGGGGATGATAGCTAGAGTAGTCCAAGAAACTATTCCTGTCTGTCTGTTTTCTATACACCTTTGTCAGTAGTTGTTCAGATTTGTTTACAGAAACATCAAGGAAGGAGACAGTGTCTTCACTGTATTCTAGAGAGAATTTAATAGATGGTAGTCTGGAATTAATATAAACATTGAACTCCTCTAGTTGAGAGTGTGTCCCAGAAAACAGAAAAAATACATCATCAATATATCTGAACCAACACTTCAAAAAAATGGAGAAGGGGTTGTTATTATATACAAAGTCTTCTTCAAACTTTCCCATAAAGAGGTTTGCATAATTAGGGGAACATGGACTACCCATAGAAACTCCCTGGCATTGAAGATAGTAAGAATTCTCAAATTTAAAATAATTGCTATTAAGGATCAATCTTGACAAATCAACCAAAAAGTCAGTCGGGGGCTGAAGCGTCGATCTTCTATTCAAAAAATGTGTTAGAGCTTGTAAGCCCTCCACATGAGGAACATTAGTGTATAGACTGTTGACATCCATGGTACATAAGAATACATTCTCATCAGTGAGCTGTACAGCACCTAACCTATTCAAAAAGTCAGTGGTGTCTTTCAAATAAGAAGGAAGATCAGATACCAACACTTTAATGTGTCTGTCAAGATATTGAGAAATAGGCTCAGTAAGAGATTGTGTGCCAGCCACAATAGGCCTACCAGGCACTGGCTCAACACAGCTCTTATGGATTTTAGGTAAAGTATAGAACACAGGTCGCACAGGGTGCTTCTGTAACAAGAATTTGAATTCGTTTTGGCTGATAAGAGAATTAGCAAGGGCTGTACTAAGAAAATGCTCAACATTCTGAAAAAATTTAAGTGTGGGGTCACCCATTAGGGGAGTATAAAAATCTGTATTACCAAGTTGTCTCAAGATCTCTGTTGTGTACGCTTCTTTAGTCTGGATGACAACAGCGCCCCCTTTGTCGGCATGTTTTATAACAATAGTCGAATCAGTAGAAAGTGCACGTAATGCTTTCTTTTCTTGCAACTCTATATTAGAATAGAGTCTCATTTTATTTTTGTACAAGTGTACCTTTGTAGCCACATCCTCTTCAACCAGTCGGCAAAAGGTGGCCACGGAGGGGTTCAGGGCAGGCGGAACAAAAGTACTTTTAGCCCTCAGGCCTGGTTCAGACGTGGAAATAGGAACAGTCTGTGAAGGATTCAAACAAGGACGTGAGTGGGGGGCTCCCTTATCAAAGAAAGCACGTAGTTTAATGTTTCTCAAAAATTTAAACATTTCAATCCTAGTTCTAAAAGAATCAGCTTTAGCAGAAGGAATAAAGGATAAACCTTTTGAGAGGATGGATGCTTCTTGTGGAGACAGGGACCTGCTGGATAGGTTGATCACGTTTTCGCCCTCTGCCGCCGATTCCCTCTCCCTCTGCCGGTGCTGGCGGTGTCGCTTGCCTCCTCTTCGGGTTGGGCGGCGTTTGAGGCCCATATTCTGGTCTGGTACCTGCGTTGTGGGGGTACGCCTAAAAAAGGCTCCCGTCTGGAGCCCCTCATTGGCCCGTCGCTCCCCGAATCCTCCGTGGACAGCCCGTTATAAGCTGTGTGTTCTTCTCGTCTGCGTCGGTATCTCTGATAAGAACCTGAGCCGTCTGATGACAACCAGGAATAGACACGTTTGTTCTTATAGTCAAGGGTGTCTCTGCGATATTTGTTAAGCTTCACTTCCATGACCTGCTTCTCATATGTGTCTTTCAAAGTCATACATGTTGTTTCAATCTCTTTGAGCTGTTGCACGTCGATCTTGTTGGTCATCTCTTTCTTCAGATCCATGATCTCTTTTCTGGTTGTGGACAGTTCAGCGTCAACATGCTTAATGACAAGGAGCATGAGGTCAAAGGAACATTTGTTGAGAATTTCACACCATTGTTGGCAAAACTCGCTGTTGTCTCTTCCAAGCGCTGGTTCTTTGTTCATGCGTAGCCCTCTCGGTATGCGTTTGTTACGCCAGTACTGCGAGAGTGTGGAGCCGTGGAGGCTGGAACGGGTCTCTTTCTTTAGTAGAAACTCGTAGCGTCTGGCTAATGAGGCCACATTGTCAGAAGCAAGGACATCGGAAGACAGTGCAGTAGACACGATTGGAAATAAATTTAAAATACCATCGGAGTCGGAATCCGAGAAGGCCCGAGTAGCAGCTCTTTCATCTGTTAGGCCGTCTATTTCCTGGTACGACGCCATCTTAGTCCGTTTCTGGCAGGTAGAAGGTAGGTAGAGGTGCGTCACCCAAAAATAATTGTCCAAATAGTCAGTGACTAGAAGTCACGACTGGTGAGCACTCTCAAAAGTTTCAAAAAGTTACGGTGCACGGCTCAAAAAATAATAAGAGAGGGGCAAAAAACCAGCACTCAAAATAATTCCTTTTGGTTGTTTTATTTACCTTCAAGCAAGATGACAATGTACGTTTCGGCGTGGAGCCTTCCTCAGCATTGTGCTGACAGAAGACGGACATGACGTATAAATAGTGTCAAACCGGAAATACAATCAATTACATTATCAAGTACTAGGAAATATCTCACAACATAAAATAACAATGAATATAATATCAAAAACATCAGAGAATATCAAAAAAGAGATAAAGGTACAATTTTAAACAGTATACTTGTATATAAGTCTGTATATATTACACAGCAGGAATGCAATAATGTTTTGCAGACGAGAAGAATGAGGCTGGATGGCCACACTTGTGTTAAATAAGCACAGATGAAAAGTCAACATATTAGAATAACAAAAATCAGTAAGAAAATATTTAAAATAGAATTAGAAAAATACATAATAAAATGCATATAAGTGAATGCATCGGATGGAGATACCTCAAAAGGTTTATCCTTTATTCCTTCTGCTAAAGCTGATTCTTTTAGAACTAGGATTGAAATGTTTAAATTTTTGAGAAACATTAAACTACGTGCTTTCTTTGATAAGGGAGCCCCCCACTCACGTCCTTGTTTGAATCCTTCACAGACTGTTCCTATTTCCACGTCTGAACCAGGCCTGAGGGCTAAAAGTACTTTTGTTCCGCCTGCCCTGAACCCCTCCGTGGCCACCTTTTGCCGACTGGTTGAAGAGGATGTGGCTACAAAGGTACACTTGTACAAAAATAAAATGAGACTCTATTCTAATATAGAGTTGCAAGAAAAGAAAGCATTACGTGCACTTTCTACTGATTCGACTATTGTTATAAAACATGCCGACAAAGGGGGCGCTGTTGTCATCCAGACTAAAGAAGCGTACACAACAGAGATCTTGAGACAACTTGGTAATACAGATTTTTATACTCCCCTAATGGGTGACCCCACACTTAAATTTTTTCAGAATGTTGAGCATTTTCTTAGTACAGCCCTTGCTAATTCTCTTATCAGCCAAAACGAATTCAAATTCTTGTTACAGAAGCACCCTGTGCGACCTGTGTTCTATACTTTACCTAAAATCCATAAGAGCTGTGTTGAGCCAGTGCCTGGTAGGCCTATTGTGGCTGGCACACAATCTCTTACTGAGCCTATTTCTCAATATCTTGACAGACACATTAAAGTGTTGGTATCTGATCTTCCTTCTTATTTGAAAGACACCACTGACTTTTTGAATAGGTTAGGTGCTGTACAGCTCACTGATGAGAATGTATTCTTATGTACCATGGATGTCAACAGTCTATACACTAATGTTCCTCATGTGGAGGGCTTACAAGCTCTAACACATTTTTTGAATAGAAGATCGACGCTTCAGCCCCCGACTGACTTTTTGGTTGATTTGTCAAGATTGATCCTTAATAGCAATTATTTTAAATTTGAGAATTCTTACTATCTTCAATGCCAGGGAGTTTCTATGGGTTCCCCTAATTATGCAAACCTCTTTATGGGAAAGTTTGAAGAAGACTTTGTATATAATAACAACCCCTTCTCCATTTTTTTGAAGTGTTGGTTCAGATATATTGATGATGTATTTTTTCTGTTTTCTGGGACACACTCTCAACTAGAGGAGTTCAATGTTTATATTAATTCCAGACTACCATCTATTAAATTCTCTCTAGAATACAGTGAAGACACTGTCTCCTTCCTTGATGTTTCTGTAAACAAATCTGAACAACTACTGACAAAGGTGTATAGAAAACAGACAGACAGGAATAGTTTCTTGGACTACTCTAGCTATCATCCCCCCAGCCTCAAAAGAGGTTTGCCATACAGTCAACTTTTGAGGATTAGGAGGATTTGCAGTTCTGACCACATGTTTGAAGAGCAGGCTGCTGAACTATGTACAAGGTTCAGGGTAAAAGGTTTTAACAACACAATCCTTGAGAACAGCCTACAGAGAGTTAGGGGGTTGAAACGTGAGGACCTGTTGGTCCCGAAGTCCACCCCTGCCCGAGGGTCTAGAATAGTGTGTGCTGCTACTTTTTCACCTGCTTCTCAGGAAATAAAAAAATGTGTTTTAAGTCACTGGAATATCTTACAAAGTGACCCCCAAGTGGGCCATTTATTTGGCGAGCCTCCCTTGTTTGCTCAAAAACGGGCAAGAAATGTACGAGATATGATTGTTAGAGCTGACTGCTACACACGCCCCCCTGGCCCCTCCCATTTTTTGTCTGATGTACAGAATGGTAATTTTCCTTGCTTTAACTGTATTCAATGCAATGCTATGATCAGAGGAGAGACATTCTTCCATCCTCACTCTGGAAGAAAGTACTCAATTAAGAGTAGGATCTCGTGTAAAACTAAATTTGTTGTGTATCTATTGAAGTGTCCATGTGGGCTAGTATACATTGGAAAAACTATCAGAGAGTTGAAAACTCGCATTTCAGAACACAAGAGTAGCATTAGAAACAGAGATATAAAATCCTCTGTCGCCAGGCATTTTAATGAGTTTGGTCACGACGTGTGTTCCCTCAGGTTCCAGGGTATAGAACAGGTCAGTCCACTGAAGAGGGGGGGTGACAGAGACAAGGCCTTGTTACAAAGAGAGGCATTTTGGATACATACCTTACAGACAGAACACCCCAAGGGCTTGAATGAAGAACTTTTGCTAGGTTGCTTTCTTTAGGGGGTGCGTCGGGTGGATGTGCTGTGGGTTCGCGCATGATGCTCTTGCACTGTAAGGCAGTGTGGGAGCGTCATGTGTGGACCTGCAGTATCTCCATCCGATGCATTCACTTATATGCATTTTATTATGTATTTTTCTAATTCTATTTTAAATATTTTCTTACTGATTTTTGTTATTCTAATATGTTGACTTTTCATCTGTGCTTATTTAACACAAGTGTGGCCATCCAGCCTCATTCTTCTCGTCTGCAAAACATTATTGCATTCCTGCTGTGTAATATATACAGACTTATATACAAGTATACTGTTTAAAATTGTACCTTTATCTCTTTTTTGATATTCTCTGATGTTTTTGATATTATATTCATTGTTATTTTATGTTGTGAGATATTTCCTAGTACTTGATAATGTAATTGATTGTATTTCCGGTTTGACACTATTTATACGTCATCTCCGTCTTCTGTCAGCACAATGCTGAGGAAGGCTCCACGCCGAAACGTACATTGTCATCTTGCTTGAAGGTAAATAAAACAACCAAAAGGAATTATTTTGAGTGCTGGTTTTTTGCCCCTCTCTTATTATTTTTTGAGCCGTGCACCGTAACTTTTTGAAACTTTTGAGAGTGCTCACCAGTCGTGACTTCTAGTCACTGACTATTTGGACAATTATTTTTGGGTGACGCACCTCTACCTACCTTCTACCTGCCAGAAACGGACTAAGATGGCGTCGTACCAGGAAATAGACGGCCTAACAGATGAAAGAGCTGCTACTCGGGCCTTCTCGGATTCCGACTCCGATGGTATTTTAAATTTATTTCCAATCGTGTCTACTGCACTGTCTTCCGATGTCCTTGCTTCTGACAATGTGGCCTCATTAGCCAGACGCTACGAGTTTCTACTAAAGAAAGAGACCCGTTCCAGCCTCCACGGCTCCACACTCTCGCAGTACTGGCGTAACAAACGCATACCGAGAGGGCTACGCATGAACAAAGAACCAGCGCTTGGAAGAGACAACAGCGAGTTTTGCCAACAATGGTGTGAAATTCTCAACAAATGTTCCTTTGACCTCATGCTCCTTGTCATTAAGCATGTTGACGCTGAACTGTCCACAACCAGAAAAGAGATCATGGATCTGAAGAAAGAGATGACCAACAAGATCGACGTGCAACAGCTCAAAGAGATTGAAACAACATGTATGACTTTGAAAGACACATATGAGAAGCAGGTCATGGAAGTGAAGCTTAACAAATATCGCAGAGACACCCTTGACTATAAGAACAAACGTGTCTATTCCTGGTTGTCATCAGACGGCTCAGGTTCTTATCAGAGATACCGACGCAGACGAGAAGAACACACAGCTTATAACGGGCTGTCCACGGAGGATTCGGGGAGCGACGGGCCAATGAGGGGCTCCAGACGGGAGCCTTTTTTAGGCGTACCCCCACAACGCAGGTACCAGACCAGAATATGGGCCTCAAACGCCGCCCAACCCGAAGAGGAGGCAAGCGACACCGCCAGCACCGGCAGAGGGAGAGGGAATCGGCGGCAGAGGGCGAAAACGTGATCAACCTATCCAGCAGGTCCCTGTCTCCACAAGAAGCATCCATCCTCTCAAAAGGTTTATCCTTTATTCCTTCTGCTAAAGCTGATTCTTTTAGAACTAGGATTGAAATGTTTAAATTTTTGAGAAACATTAAACTACGTGCTTTCTTTGATAAGGGAGCCCCCCACTCACGTCCTTGTTTGAATCCTTCACAGACTGTTCCTATTTCCACGTCTGAACCAGGCCTGAGGGCTAAAAGTACTTTTGTTCCGCCTGCCCTGAACCCCTCCGTGGCCACCTTTTGCCGACTGGTTGAAGAGGATGTGGCTACAAAGGTACACTTGTACAAAAATAAAATGAGACTCTATTCTAATATAGAGTTGCAAGAAAAGAAAGCATTACGTGCACTTTCTACTGATTCGACTATTGTTATAAAACATGCCGACAAAGGGGGCGCTGTTGTCATCCAGACTAAAGAAGCGTACACAACAGAGATCTTGAGACAACTTGGTAATACAGATTTTTATACTCCCCTAATGGGTGACCCCACACTTAAATTTTTTCAGAATGTTGAGCATTTTCTTAGTACAGCCCTTGCTAATTCTCTTATCAGCCAAAACGAATTCAAATTCTTGTTACAGAAGCACCCTGTGCGACCTGTGTTCTATACTTTACCTAAAATCCATAAGAGCTGTGTTGAGCCAGTGCCTGGTAGGCCTATTGTGGCTGGCACACAATCTCTTACTGAGCCTATTTCTCAATATCTTGACAGACACATTAAAGTGTTGGTATCTGATCTTCCTTCTTATTTGAAAGACACCACTGACTTTTTGAATAGGTTAGGTGCTGTACAGCTCACTGATGAGAATGTATTCTTATGTACCATGGATGTCAACAGTCTATACACTAATGTTCCTCATGTGGAGGGCTTACAAGCTCTAACACATTTTTTGAATAGAAGATCGACGCTTCAGCCCCCGACTGACTTTTTGGTTGATTTGTCAAGATTGATCCTTAATAGCAATTATTTTAAATTTGAGAATTCTTACTATCTTCAATGCCAGGGAGTTTCTATGGGTAGTCCATGTTCCCCTAATTATGCAAACCTCTTTATGGGAAAGTTTGAAGAAGACTTTGTATATAATAACAACCCCTTCTCCATTTTTTTGAAGTGTTGGTTCAGATATATTGATGATGTATTTTTTCTGTTTTCTGGGACACACTCTCAACTAGAGGAGTTCAATGTTTATATTAATTCCAGACTACCATCTATTAAATTCTCTCTAGAATACAGTGAAGACACTGTCTCCTTCCTTGATGTTTCTGTAAACAAATCTGAACAACTACTGACAAAGGTGTATAGAAAACAGACAGACAGGAATAGTTTCTTGGACTACTCTAGCTATCATCCCCCCAGCCTCAAAAGAGGTTTGCCATACAGTCAACTTTTGAGGATTAGGAGGATTTGCAGTTCTGACCACATGTTTGAAGAGCAGGCTGCTGAACTATGTACAAGGTTCAGGGTAAAAGGTTTTAACAACACAATCCTTGAGAACAGCCTACAGAGAGTTAGGGGGTTGAAACGTGAGGACCTGTTGGTCCCGAAGTCCACCCCTGCCCGAGGGTCTAGAATAGTGTGTGCTGCTACTTTTTCACCTGCTTCTCAGGAAATAAAAAAATGTGTTTTAAGTCACTGGAATATCTTACAAAGTGACCCCCAAGTGGGCCATTTATTTGGCGAGCCTCCCTTGTTTGCTCAAAAACGGGCAAGAAATGTACGAGATATGATTGTTAGAGCTGACTGCTACACACGCCCCCCTGGCCCCTCCCATTTTTTGTCTGATGTACAGAATGGTAATTTTCCTTGCTTTAACTGTATTCAATGCAATGCTATGATCAGAGGAGAGACATTCTTCCATCCTCACTCTGGAAGAAAGTACTCAATTAAGAGTAGGATCTCGTGTAAAACTAAATTTGTTGTGTATCTATTGAAGTGTCCATGTGGGCTAGTATACATTGGAAAAACTATCAGAGAGTTGAAAACTCGCATTTCAGAACACAAGAGTAGCATTAGAAACAGAGATATAAAATCCTCTGTCGCCAGGCATTTTAATGAGTTTGGTCACGACGTGTGTTCCCTCAGGTTCCAGGGTATAGAACAGGTCAGTCCACTGAAGAGGGGGGGTGACAGAGACAAGGCCTTGTTACAAAGAGAGGCATTTTGGATACATACCTTACAGACAGAACACCCCAAGGGCTTGAATGAAGAACTTTTGCTAGGTTGCTTTCTTTAGGGGGTGCGTCGGGTGGATGTGCTGTGGGTTCGCGCATGATGCTCTTGCACTGTAAGGCAGTGTGGGAGCGTCATGTGTGGACCTGCAGTATCTCCATCCGATGCATTCACTTATATGCATTTTATTATGTATTTTTCTAATTCTATTTTAAATATTTTCTTACTGATTTTTGTTATTCTAATATGTTGACTTTTCATCTGTGCTTATTTAACACAAGTGTGGCCATCCAGCCTCATTCTTCTCGTCTGCAAAACATTATTGCATTCCTGCTGTGTAATATATACAGACTTATATACAAGTATACTGTTTAAAATTGTACCTTTATCTCTTTTTTGATATTCTCTGATGTTTTTGATATTATATTCATTGTTATTTTATGTTGTGAGATATTTCCTAGTACTTGATAATGTAATTGATTGTATTTCCGGTTTGACACTATTTATACGTCATGTCCGTCTTCTGTCAGCACAATGCTGAGGAAGGCTCCACGCCGAAACGTACATTGTCATCTTGCTTGAAGGTAAATAAAACAACCAAAAGGAATTATTTTGAGTGCTGGTTTTTTGCCCCTCTCATGTTTTTATTAATAAAAACAGGTAATTAAAATTATCAATAATTATCGATATAGACTGATATGAAAGATGTTATATCAATATACTTTTTAACTATATCGCCCAGCCCTACTCATGATATAATATACAGTCTCTAGAAGTGTATGATTCAACTTTTCCCATGTTCTAGAGTAAAAAAGCAAACAAACTGAAAAAAGAAAAGAAAAAAAGAAACAAAAATCGCAATAAATCGTAATATCGAATCGCAATAATCGTAGAATCGCAATACTTAAGAATCGCAATATATATCGAATCGACACCCAAGTATCGTGATAGTATCGAATCGGGAGGTAAGTGAATCGGCACAGCCCTACTGTACTGTACACTGCTTACTCCACATTACTGCTCTGTTCAGAGTGTTGTGTTGCTGTAAAGAGAGGAAGCATATCAACTAGGGGTGTCAAAAATAATCGATTATAAGATGCATCGCGATGCGACGTGCACGATTCTGCATCGATTCACAAATGTCAAAAATCGATTTATAAAAAAAAAAAAAAAAGTGATTCATCGATTTAAGATGCATCGAGATGCATCGAGAATCGTAATCAAAACGAATCGTAGCCCTCTGAATCGTAATCGAATCGTGAGGCCAGTGAAGATTCACAGCCCTAATATCAACCGCTCACTCCTTTATTTACTCATACCACTAATTATAATGTCATGTGTGTCCCTGAAACATGCAGAACAGAATAATATACTGTACAAGAATGATTGTAAAATAAAAATACACCCCCACCCCCGACGATAATATTGTGTATAGCAATATTTGGGTGGGACTATTTTGCGATATTGGATTTTTGAATATCACACTTCAGCAGACACAACATGTAAACACACCTCTGTTCCCTGTGCCTGTCTGTCGCTCTCCATCTCTCTCTCTCTCTCTGTCTGTCTGTCTGTTCAGTTTGAAAACACTTTATTGGCTTTAGTAACTGTCCAAAAATGAAGTCGTTTACAAGACAAGTCCCTCTTTCTCACTCTCCCTCCATCTCTCTCTCTCTCTCTGTCTGCCTCTCTCCCTCTCTCTCTGTCTGTCTCTCTCTCTGTCTCTGTCTCTCTCCATCTCTCTCTGTCTTTCTCTGTCTCTCTGTCTGTCTGTCTCCATCTCTCTCTCTGTCTGTCTCTCTCCATATCTCTGTCTCTCTCTCTGTCTGTCTCTCTCCATCTCTCTCCCTCTCTCTCCGTCTGTCTCTCTTTCTCTGTCTCTCTCTATCTCTCGCTCCGTCTGTCTCTCTTTCTCTGTCTCTCTGTCTGTCTCTCTCCATCTCTCTCCCTCTCTCGCTCTCTCTCTCTCTCTGTCTGTCTGTCTCTCTCTGTGTCTGTCTCTCTTTCTCTTCTCTCCAGGTTTGACAGAGTTGATGACGGTGGTAAAGAGAGCGGTACAAGACACACTGGGAGGGTGAGTGACACTTTCGATCCACCTGTCTTCTTGTCTATCTATACGCATGTTGCTTGATCCTGTGTGTGTGTGTGTGTGTGTGTGTGTGTGTGTGTGTGTGTGCGTGCGTGCGCGCGCGCGCGTGCGTGCGTGCGTGTGTGTAGTGTGTCTCTGAAGCAGAGTCTGTCCCTGTTGGAGCTGGAGCAGCAGCTGAGCTGGATCAGAGCGGAGGTGGAGTCAGGCTCTGAGCGCGCTCTGTGCTCCTACATGATTGCTGACGAGGAGAACACGCTGGCCGACCAGGTGACTCTGGGTTCACTTTACAGCTGCAACCATTCATCAATTAGTCCATCGACAGAAGATTCATCCGCAACTATTTGGATAATCGATTCATCGTTTTGAGTCATTGTTAGGATGACGTCATCATTCCTACTTTGATGTCGTCATTCCTACTATGATGTCATCGATCTCTGATGATGTCGCAAACGGTAGTGATGTCATAGCACAGGTGATGTCATGTTCGGATCTATAAAGGCCCGTTCCGGCAGGTCCTCTCGAGTGATTCATAAACTAAACTAAGATCACTTCAACCTCTGCAACCGTTCCCAATCCCGAACAGTGCAGACCTAGCTATCAAGTTCCACAACATCAGCCTACTCATCGAGACTTCACTTACCGAGAGTGTCTTGGCCATCAACTACCCGCGAATAGATCCACATATCTAACACCGATCCTGACTGTATGAATCACTCTGAAATGGATTTAGCGGGTACCCCAATCAAGGAGGAAGCTCCCGAGAGGCCAGTTACCCAGCCGGTCCCTTCAGCTGACCCACCTGGCGGTCAGCTGGATATCTCCACTCATCCTGATGTCTCCACTCGTCCTATCACGTTCGGAGACTTGCCGATAATACTTAAGCGCCTGATTGCCCACCAGGAAGAAGCAATCCAGGCTCTGGCTTCCAAGGCCGAGGATCGGTACGCCCTCCTGGTAAAACGGCTAGATCGTCTCGACGGACTAAACCCTCCTGAGGGTGTCATTCCGCAGCCTTCTGCCCCTCCTGCCCCAGCTTCCGAGCGCACCGCCGTTCCGGAGGTTTCCAGACCTGCTACCCCCCCAGCTACAGCGGCCGTTGCTTCTAGCCCTGCCTCTCGGCCGCCTCCAGCTGCTAAGCGCATATTCTGGGGGGGAGTTCGCGTCATCCCAGAGCAGGGGCAGCCACATTTGAGTCCCAGCAGCCATCTGTACCGTGATCTGACCGGCAGGGTTCGCATCACACCAGAGGAGAGGCAGCGCCGTTTGGACACCCGGAGCTGCCTGTACTGTGGTCGAGCCGGGCATTACCTCTCCTCCTGCTCCCGGCGTCCAGTAAGTGGTCCCACCGCTCGCCGGCCCGTGGTACTCTCAGTGGATCAAGACTCTACGTGTCCAGCCCCGAAATCTGTACGGTTGGGCAGCGTTCCCTGCAGGACCCAGGAGTGGCAGTGTGTCTCCAAGAGGGTTAAGGAGTTGGAGAGGACTGTCGATCGTCTCATTGGGAAGTTCAATCACTGCCTGCAGATCAGCTCCGTCCCCCCGCAGGGGGCCTCCGAGTCTGCTGGCCCTGAGGCACAACCTGTGGACCTTCCCCTCGCCGAGTCTGAACCCGTACCTCAGCAGCAGCCAATTCCTGTCCTTGACCCACACGTAGGTTCCAGCTTCATGCTGGGAGGTCCCCGTAGTGTCGTCAGCCCTCGGTCAGGAGCAAAGAAGAGGCGTCCAAAGAAGGAGACGGTGGGTGTCCTCCCCAAACTACAGGTCGGGAGGGCAGGCCTCGCTGAGTCAGATCCCCCTGTGGCTCTGCCTTCGGAGACGGCGGCATTTGACCCTTTTGATGGTCTCCAGCCTCCCATGTTTGGATCGTGCCCCGGGGGATGGCCGGCTCCAGAGGATCCACCGGAGCCGGTAGAAGTTCTGTCTACGTATCGGTCTATCTATGGCTTCGATATCCAGTATTAGGGAGGAGCACCTCCACTGTCCTACACCCCCTTTGGGGTCTGACCACCTGCATCTGGCCACCTGCTGAAGAGCACCTCCACTGTCTGGTCCCCCCTTTGGGGGTCTGGCCACCTGCGTCTGACCTCCTGCTGAGGAGCCCCTCCACCGGAACCTTAGGATTTTCTGTTCTCCATATGCCATCCTTGATGGCCTCATTGGACAGCAGGTGGCGTCCGTTGAGGGGAGGGTACTGTTAGGATGACGTCATCATTCCTACTTTGATGTCGTCATTCCTACTATGATGTCATCGATCTCTGATGATGTCGCAAACGGTAGTGATGTCATAGCACAGGTGATGTCATGTTCGGGTCTATAAAGGCCCGTTCCGGCAGGTCCTCTCGAGTGATTCATAAACTAAACTAAGATCACTTCAACCTCTGCAACCGTTCCCAATCCCGAACAGTGCAGACCTAGCTATCAAGTCAAGTCAAGTCAAGTCAAATTTTATTTATATAGCACCTTTCATACACAAGGCAATTCAAGGTGCTTTACAAAAAAATAATCGAAAAAACAAGCAGCAAAGCAATGCACATATAAAAAAAACACACATAAAAAACACAGCCGACAGTTTTAGTTAAAATATATACTCAAATTAACAAACATGAAACATTATTTCTGTTTTAAATAAGTTACAAGGCACTCTTCAGTATTATTATTACATGTACAGTCCATTTGTTGGAAATGTACAGGAATCTTTTTTTTTTTAAATTACAGGCCGAGAGAGGCAGTAGTTTAGTAGCAGTTAAAAGCAAGAGTAAACATAAAGGTCTTTAGCTTGGATTTAAAAATAGGCAGAGTAGGGGCAGATCTAATGTGTTCAGGGAGTTTGTTCCAGTTATGAGAGGCATAGTGGGAGAACGCGGCTTCACCATGTTTTGATTTGGTCCTCGGGACAATTAGTAGACCAGTGCCTGAAGATCTCAGGGATCTGGATGGTTCATAGTGTAGAAGCATTTCAGAGATGTAGTGTGGGCCTGACCCGTTGAGAGATTTGTAAACTATTAGCAGAATTTTAAAGTCTATTCTAAGATTTACTGGCAGCCAATGCAGGGATTTGAGAACTGGTGTAATGTGTTCAGCTTTCTTGGTTCTTGTTAGAACTCTAGCAGCCGCATTCTGAATGAGCTGTAGTTGTTTAATAGCTTTTTTGGGAAGACCATTGAAAAGACTGTTGCAGTAGTCTAGCCTGCTAGAAATGAAAGCATGAATTAGTTTTTCAAGATCTTGTTTGGACATGTAGCCTCTAATCCTTGCTATATTTTTTAGATGATAGAAGGCAGATTTTCTTATAAGCTTGATGTGGGAGTTGAAATTTAGATCAGAGTCAATAATAATGCCAAGATTTTTTACCTGGTCCTTAGGCTTCAAAGATAGGGATTCGAGGTGAGCAGTAACTTTGAGCCTATCTTCTTTTTTGCCGAAGACAATTATCTCTGTTTTGTCTTTATTAAGTTGGAGAAAATTCTGGCACATCCAATCATTAATTTGCGCAAGGCACTGACACAGTGTCTCTATGGGGGCATAGTCATCCGATGAGAGGGCTATGTAGAGTTGGGTGTCATCTGCATAGCTATGATAAGCTATTTTGTTTTTTTGCATAATTAGGCCCAGAGAGAGCATATAAAGGTTAAACAGGACAGGACCTAAAATTGATCCTTGGGGTACCCCACATGTCATTTTGGTTTGGTCAGATGTGTACCGTAAATTCCGGACTATAAGACGCACCGGTGTATAAGCCGCGGGACCAAAATTGACTATTTTTTTCTTCTATAAGCCGCACCGGACTATAAGCCGCGGGTGTTTTGATGTTTAATTACCATATGAAAGGGTTCGTGCACAGAGAGGAATGTCGGGAAAGAGATCGCTGTTTGGGGAAGCTCCCATTTATTAACATTTCAACAAAACAAAACAAAAGTCAGGTCACTAATCCCCAGACAAAATCACACAACAATAGGCTACCGTATATGTGCAGCAAACCTGTAACCAGAGAAGTCAAGTCACTAATCCTCGTCTTCCTCTTCTTCCTGCGTACTGAAACCACCAAAGTCCTCATCTTCAGTGTCGGAAACGAACAGGTTCAGGGTGGCTTCGTCAACCACTCTCCTCTCTCCTTCAGGTGCCATGGCACGAGTCCGATACCTCACGAGTCCGACACCTCACGAGTCCGAAAAAAGAGGCTAACTTCCCCCAGACCCTAACCCAAAACCTAACCTCTCCCACCCCCACGCCTAAACCTAACATCCCCCAGACCCTAACCCAAAACCTAACCTCTCCCACCCCCACGCCTAAACCTAACCTCCCCCAGACCCTAACCCAAAACCATGAGGTGTCGGACTCGTGAGGTATCGGACTCGTGAGGTATCGGACTAGGGGGCAGTCCCCGTGGCGTCATCCTCTTCATCCCGCAGCAGTCCAGCGTTTTGGAACCCGTTGGTAATTGTGGATGTTTTCACACTCCTATAATATTCCGTGATCTTCCTTTGTGTGAATTCGCCGAAGTTTGTGATTTTCTCCTGATAGTCGGGAGGGAGTTGTTCAGTAGTTCTCCCCCGGACGGACAGTCCCTTTTGCCCAGGTTACGCGCGGCTGCTCTGTTTGATCGGCGGCTGCTCTCTTTTAATGCGAGATTGACTGCTTTCAACTTGAAAGCTGCCTCGTGTGAATTTCTGCGTACCTTCCCCATGGTAAGTGAGAGTGTTGCTTCTACTGCTCGTCTTGTTGTGAATATTCCTTGATCTTCCTTTGTGTGAATTCGCCGAAGTTTGTGATTTTCTCCTGGTAGTCGGGGGAGGGAGTTGTTGCCCGAGTGGCCGTTTGCTTACCGTAATTACCATATGTAAGTGGTCACGCACAGAGGGGATTGTCGGGAAGAGATGGCTGTTTGAGGAAGCTCCCATTTACCGTATTACAACATTTCAACAAAACAACATAACACAACACCACCGTTGTTTATTTTTACAGTGCACACAGTGTCCGCGGTGTGGTGAAAAGAGGGCAAGAGAGGAAATTAAAACAGAAGTGGATTTATAGTTAGAAAGAGTGCTAAAAAAGAGAGATTTTTTTTTTTTTTTTTTTTTTTTTCTGAAAAAATCCATAGATAAGACGCACCGTTATATAAGCCGCAGGGGCCAAAAAACGGGAAAAAAGCCGCGGCTTATAGTCCGGAATTTACGGTAGTTGCCAATGGAGACAAAGTAGTTCCTGTCTTGCAGATAAGATCTGAACCACTCTAGGACCGTGCCGGAAAGCCCGACCCAGTTTTCCAGTCTGTCCAATAGAATTTCGTGGTCAACCGTATCAAAGGCAGCGCTGAGGTCTAGTAACATTAAGATTGAGATTTTACCTGAATCAGTGTTCATTCGGATGTCATTTATAACTCTGATAAGCGCAGTTTCGGTGCTATGATGGGGTCGGAAGCCTGATTGGAAGGGATCTAGGAGATCATTGGAGGATAGAAAGGTATTGAGTTGTTGGTAGACAGTTTTTTCGAGTATTTTGCTAATAAAGGGAAGATTTGATATTGGTCTGTAATTGCTGATTATAGAGGGGTCGAGGCTACGCTTCTTTAGCAAGGGCTTAACAACTGCAGTTTTTAGAGATTTTGGAAAAATGCCTGTAAGAAGAGAGGTATTAATTATCTTCAGTATGTCGGTCGCCAGGCAACTGTAGACATTTTTTAGAAAGCTTGTTGGCAGGGTGTCTAGGCAACACGATGAGGATTTAAGGCCTCGTATCGTTTCTTCTAGTTTCTTGTGGTCAATGACATTGAACTGAGTCATGTTAATTAAGCACCTATTCTGTGGGTGCGGCGGAGCCACATTTGTTCTTGATGTGGAAATAGTTAGTCTGATATTTATAATTTTATCCCTAAAGAAGGTCGCAAATTCATTGCATTTGACATTGGATAGAAGATCAGGGGCAATTTGTGGGGGGGGGTTTGTCAGCCTGTCAACAGTGGCAAAAAGAGTGCGAGCGTCATTGGTGTTTTTGCTGATAATGTCGGAGAAGAAGAATTTTCTGGAATTTTTTAGTTCCTGGTTGTAGGAGTGAAGACTATTTTTATAGATGTCATAATCGATGTGAAGTTTAGTTTTCCGCCATTTGCGCTCTGCTTTCCTACAATCTCTTTTTTTGTTATTTACAGAGGGAGCGTTTCTCCATGGTGCTTTTTTCTTACCGGAGATTAGTTTAGATCTAATGGGAGCTACAGCATCAATAGCCTTTAGGGTTTTAGAATTGAAGTTATCTAGGAGATCATTGACAGAGGCTGAGGAGAGGGAAGGGGCCAGCGAGAAAGCCTCCATGAACCGTGTGCTAGTGCTCTCGTTGATGTGACGCTTTTTGATGGTTTTTGACCGAGTAAGAGCGATAGGGGTGACCTTGAGTTCAAGAAAGATACAGAGATGGTCGGACAGAGCAACATCACTAGCTGAAAGAAACGATGACTCAAAGCCCTTGGTGATAAATAAGTCTAGGGTATGGCCTCGATTGTGAGTGGGCCCAGAGACATGTTGTAACAGGTCAAAAGTGTCAAGGAGGTTATTCAATTCTTTGGCATTATTATCATTGGGGTTGTCAATATGAATATTAAAATCTCCTGCAATAGTTAAACAGTCGTGTTCTATGGAGATTATAGAAAGGAGTTCTGAAAATTCATCAAAAAAACTACTAGAGTACTTAGGTGGTCTGTATATAATCAGTTCCACATCAGCCTACTCATCGAGACTTCACTTACCGAGAGTGTCTTGGCCATCAACTACCCGCGAATAGATCCACATGTCTAACACCGATCCTGACAGTATGAATCACTCTGAAATGGATTTAGCGGGTACCCCAATTTTATATAAAAAAAAGACAAAATTATCTGATTGCAGCTTCTTAAATGTGATCATTTTGTGATTTGTTTACTCCTCTATGACAGTAAACTGAATATCTTTGGGTTGTGGACAAAACACTACATTTAAGGACGTCAACTTTGGCTTTGGGAAACACTGATGATCGAAATTTCTCACTATTTTCTGACATTTTATAGACAAAACAACTAATCGATTAATTGAGAAAATAATCAACAGATTAATCAATAATGAAAACAATTGGTAGTGCAGCCCTAGTTCACTTTAAGTTTTATATTTCTGCTTTACTGGATGCTTGACGTTTCTCCAATGTCAGGGACATTCTATTGGTAAAGACAGTGCAAAGAAATTGATACTACTACTAATGGAGCTACTACTATTATTATTACCGTATATATTATTATTATTATTATTGTTGTTGTTGTTGTTGTTGTTGTTATATTACCGTATATTACCGTAGGGATGTTCATCAATTATCGAAAATCGATAATTGATCGTTAAGGATTGGAATCGATCCTGTGGCATTTGGATCGATTTTTTAATTATTTTTATTTTTATTTATTTTTATTTTTTTTATTTTTTGACTAGGTTTGGGTGGAATTCGTTCCTCCTCGCCCCACTCCATTGCACAGCCGACTAACGTGAGGTGGAGCTGTATATAGTCTCTAGTTTTCTGGCTGGGCACGGGCCTTTGTGCCAACAAAACTGTTTTAAACATGGGAAATTCACACCGGCATGCGCCGGGGACAGCAGTGTTGGAGAGGAGACACATTGAAATAAAGAGTTCATTGAGGAGAACACGTTGTCTTTCGTATTTTCTGCCATAGGCATTCATTTTGTAAAAAAATATATATATATATTGAAAATTTTCGAAGTATTAATATGATCGATAATCGATAATTGATTGTTAATTTTCACCGATTATCGATTTTGGAAAATTTTCAAAATGAACACCCCTAGTATATATATATAGCCCCAAACAGCTCTTTGACTTTATTTGTCCGTCTGTTTAATGTCTGTTTTTACACCTTTTCTTTTTCTTATGCCCAAAACCTAATTGCCTCTTAGAGTTGTATTGAATTTAATTTAATATTCCTACAACAATTACTATTATTACTTCCTCTGCTGCTGTTACTACTACACTACTACTACTACTGCCACTGCTATTATAACTATTGATACTACGACTACAATGCATGGAGTCTTGTTATGTTAGCAGTTGGTGTGTGTTTGTTTCAAAGAATTGAAAACAACAAAAGCTGGTCTGCAAGATTAGTTACTGTAGCAAATGTGTTCTATTGTGTTCTCTCTATCCAGGCATGTGGGCTGACAGAGAACGATGTTGTGACTATCAAACTGCTGAACGAGACTAGAGACATGTTGGACAGGTAAACACTGTGTGTGTGTGTGTGTGTGTGTGTGTGTGTGTGTGTGTGTGTGCGTGTGTGTGTGTTTGCGTGCGTGTGTGCGTGCGTGCATTCTGTCATCTTAACATGTATGACCCACTTGTGTATGTGTGTTCCATGCTTCTAACATGTGTGAGTCCAGTCCAGACTTCAGGACCGTCCTCAGCACCTGTCTGAACCGGGGTTTCTCTCGTCTCCTTGACAACGTGGCCGAGTTCTTCCGTCCGCCTCCCGCCCCCTCCCCCAGCTCCGCTCCTGATAGGTCAGCCCCTTAACTGACATGTCTGTTGACCAATAACAAATATTTTTCCACATTCAGCTTGTGGGTGTATTATGATTGCTTTGATTGTTTAGATTATGATTGTATTATTTGATAGAATATCTACTGTACGAACTGTCAACAGTTTGACTGTGATGTTTCGTTCCATTACAAAGTTGCAATGTGTCATATTAGTGTGGTATAAACTGCTATATACTGTTTATAAATAAGACATAGATGCAGTTTCTGTAAGTGCAAAATGAGTTTTCGTCACTATGTCCATGTTCCAATCTTACCATAGCTTATGCCACAGTCGCCAGAGCCTATAGTAAGTTCAGCCAATCAGAAGGAATCAGTAAACGAGTGAATTATGGTCTCCTGCTGGATTATGAACTAACAATATTTCACAGAGTCAAACCTATATATTATTACCAGTTTTTCCAAATCTGGGGTGACAAAAAAACTGAGGTGATTAACAATTAATTAATTAGAAAAATAATAATAATTAGAAAAACTCATGTTGGGATGTGAGGTTTATAGTCTTTTAATTTAACGTTCTTCTTGTAAAATCATGAATTATTGTATTTCCTTGGCTTCTTCCAATCAGTCAAGTCAAATAGTCTGAAAAGGAAAATTATTTTTTATCAGACTGAACTTCTGTCTGTCTGTTTGCCTGCCTGCCTGCCTGTCTGTCTGTCTGCCTGTCTGTCTGTCCAGCTTGTCTGCCGTCAGTCTGCCGCTGGCTAAGATCATTCCCATCATGAATGGTCAGATCAACACCATCTGCAGTGAGACTCCCAGCCACTTTGTCCAGGTGAGGCCAGCCAGGCGTTCCTTCTGTCCTCAGAGCAGATAGAGGCAGCCACATGTCACGGCTCGCTCTTCCCACTGAGCTGCACAGGCGCAGGAAAAACTGAAACCCTGGATCCATCAAAGTCCAGGATCAGGGAACATTTGCCTTCACCTGTTAATATTTCCACATTTCAATGTTAAGATTTATGTATAATGAATGTGTTTTTTGTGCTATATGAAGGGATAAATGGAGTAAACACTATCGCTGTCATTTTGGAGACTAATTATATAAATGTAGATCTATAATCCATTAACATTACGTGCATTGTCATGAAAACTAATGCTGTCCATGCAGAGAGCAATTACAAGCAGAAAAAAAACGATTAGTTTGACTAGTTTGACTTGTCTGGCTTTAACACAGACACACATTCGCCCTCCCTCTCACTCTCTCTCTCTGCAGGACTTGCTGATGATCGACCAGGTGAAGGAGTTTGCAGCCAACGTGTACGAGACATTTAGCACTCCGCAGGAGCTGCAGAAATAAACCACGGGACGGACCGGACTGGCCGGGGAGGAGGAGTACAATGGGAGGGTAAGAGCTAATGTACACCGCCTCCGGAACAGATGCGGTACGGCTGCGAACAGACCCACACTCATGTAATCTGTCAAGACGGATGCAGGATCCGACAAAAATAGAACAGGTGTGTAATTTTTCCGTACCGCATGTATCACCCATCAATTAACATGAGCGAGAGTCAATCCAACTGTTTTACCGGATCCACAACGCAGCCGTAACGCATCTGGTGTACATTGCCTGTAAGAAGAGAAGAATGGAAACCAGAGCCATTGACTGTTTATCCCTCCCTGTACACTAGTTGACATTTCCCTCATCTAGATCTTACAGACTTTCTCTCTCTTTTGGCCAAAAGAACAGTTAGTAGAAGTGTCTTCCTCCATCTGTGGACATGTTGGATTTTTGGAAACACTGATAATCACAGGAGAAGCCTGCGATCGGTCAGGGTCCAGTTGCATCTTGGGAACTGAAGTCTTGTGGTTTTATTACAACCTTACAGGCAGAAGAAGTAAGGCTGGAAAAAACTACCACTACCAAAAGACTTCGGCAAAGGACTACAGTCAGATCCATGCCGTTTTCATGAACATCTCCACTTCTTCACACCAAATTACGTTGAAGCAATGTCAGAATATTCTGTTTATTACAGGTTTTATTATCCCTTCCTCCCCCTGTTCTGTCACCAATGTTGGGTGTTTCATGTTGGTTTAGGCTTTGTGTGTTTTGAGATCACTAGTCACTCAAGTCTATTTCACATGTATGTGTGTGTTTTGAGATCACTAGTCACTCAAGTCTATTTCACATGTATATGTGTGGGGTTGGACTGATATGGGTTTCTCAAGGCCAATATACTGTAGATTTGGATTAAAGCTGCCGGCATGCCGATATTCAGCGTTTTTGATTGGACCATTTTCATTATTTAAAAAAGTAGGGATGCACGATATATCGGCAATCATATCGGTGCATCCTTAAAAAAAAGTGCAACACTAAAACTCAATTCAAACCGAGAAGAAGGATCAAATATTTGGATGGGAAACTGCCAATATCTGATACAGTATTTTGTGCTGATAATAAATGTCTTTGAATTGGACCATTTCCATACTAGAAAATTCACGGAAGTAACCATCATGGAAGACTAAAACTGTAAAGAAGAAGAAGAAGAACTGCAAAAAGAAGGAAGAAATATCAGATCAAATTATACCACTTTACAATCAATTTAAAGTCCCTGGAAACCAAAATCCACAAAAACCTTCTAACTATTAAATTTAGGGTCTTATGTGAGTAATTGTGTGCCTCAGAAATTAATTGACATTACTTTCAACCCTAACCCCAAAAATCGACACTTTTCTACAAGGTCTGGATTTCCATTTCCTCATTGAAGAGAGCGGTGCGCGCGGTGCTAAAACGCATGATCTTATCACGTCATAAGATTTAATCGAATCACACACACGCATGCGCGCACACACACACTGACACACACACAGTAGCGCAGCGGCAGAGATCTCTTCCTCTCTGTAAACCCTCTCTGTCTGCTATGCGCTGAGCAACGCGCGAACACACACACACTCCATCTCTCTTTCCTTCTCTCTCTCTCTCCTTCTCTCTCTCTCTCTCTCCCTCCGTTAACGGAGAGAGAGGTCTCCTCCGAGAGAGAGAGAGAGAGAGAGAGGAGACCTGCTGCAGACGGGACACGCCCACACAGTCCGCGGGAGAAAATACACTCTAAAATCTAATTGATTCTCATGACTTTTGCCATGACTGTCAAACCTAAATTTATATACTTTGCGACGTTCATCATCGTTCAAATTTGGCTGGTGGCTTATTAACACATTCACTGCCAGCCATTTTTTTTTTACTGTAGGTAGCTTCTGCCAAGCCGTTTTTTGAGGATTCTGGCTCATTTTACAAGAGCCGAGGATAATTTTCTGCTTGGACTTTGTGAACACGAAGTTCACAAAAGTACTAATAGAATGTGTGCTTTCTCTGTCTAAAAGAGTTAGTTTGTAGAGTTAGTAGTTATGTAGATATTAGCCGTTGAGTACAGCATGGTTTCAGTGTCTGAGACAGGAAGCTGAGATAATCGCAGTTTTGTGAAATTCAATCAAACAGGCAGAACAGTCACTTTAACCATTTATTTTTGGCATCAGTGAGAGATCAGACATCTGAACAATATAGTTCTGAACACCCTCTCCCTTAAACTCCTCCCTCCGTGGGCGTGTCTGGTGGCGTTTGTCACAAGCCAGTTTCTCCTGCCTGTCTGAGCAGTGAGCAGCCTCCCTCTCTGGCGGCCCCTCGTCGGCGAGTGTGGCGAGTGTGGACTGTGAATGGGACTCAATCGTTTCTTGGATTTTCGGTTGAGAGCTTTGATGAAGCTTTGTGCGATTCTAGGCTTTATGCTGCCCACCCACTCTATTTTTGGAACCCCACACCCTTGTGCGCCCGTGTGCAGCAGCGTGAAAGCGTTTTCGCCTACAGTATGAGAATGAGGCTCGTTCGTTTCTGGGTTTTCGGAATGCGTGCGATTCTGGCCCTTCTGCGGGTGTTTCAAAGTGTGTTTCACCCATAATCTCAGTGTTTCCCATACATAAAGGAATTTGTGGCGGGCCGCCACAATAATATTTGGACCGCCACAATAAGATGTTGACCAAATTTTTTTTTTTTTTTTTTTTTTACAGTGCACCTGAACGCAACATGCAAGATATCCGCTGAATAAGTGTCCAATAAATGTTCATGTCATTCTGGCCAATACTTCTGTTATAGCATTTCAGTCTGGAATATGTAATATCTTTCAATAATCTATGATTTAGCTGCTAAATTGTCAAATACCGCCATCTGCTCGCTACCCAGGCACTTATGTATGTACTTAACCCAACTAACTTAACCTAACTAACTATCCGGTGTGCACAACACTGTCAGCCTAAACTCCGGCTGACACCCCAAAAACCTACAATCCGCTACAGAAAAATGTATATTGTTTGTTTATTAACTGGCCCCTCGCCTTCTATCATTTCACGAAAGTGGCAAAGCAAGTTGAGTATCCCTGACCTATAGGGAGAAATTTAGTTTGTCATTGTAACCCACAGCACAGTAATGATGACATGTTCTTCATAGATCTAGCCTTTTAATTTTGCTCTTAAGCTTTCTCAAAGTACACCAAATTCATGCATTTTACCGTAAATTCCGGACTATAAGCCGCACCTTTTTTCCCGTTTTTTGGCCTTTTTTGGCCCCTGCGGCTTATATAACGGTGCGGCTTATCTATGGACTTTTTCAAAAAAAAAAAAAAAAATCTGTCTTTTTTAGCACTCTTTCTAACTATAAATCCACTTCTGTTTTAATTTCCTCTCTTGCCCGCTTTTCACCACACTGTATGACACTGTGTGCACTGTAAAAAACAACACAGGTGGTGTTGTGTTATGTTGTTTTGTTGAAATGTTAATAAATGGGAGCTTCCTCAAACATCCCCTCTGTGCATGAACCCTTACATATGGTAATTAAACATTAAAACACAATAAAAAAAAAAAAATACCATTAAAACACCCGCGGCTTATAATCCGGTGCGGCTTATATAAGAAAAAAATTGTCAACTTTGCAGGTGCGGCTTATACACCGGTGCGGCTTATAGTCCGGAATTTACGGTACTTTAAAATGTTTAAAAAAATCTCGCGGGGGGGCATGCCCCCGCACCCCCCTAGGGGGTCTGTGGTCCCCCACCACAAATTCTCAAAATCCTGTGGGAAACACTGAATCTATTATGCAAATTTGCAATCCCCCACGCCAGCACCGCTCTCGGCTCTCGGTGTGCTGCTCTGCTGGCGCGGCCGCTCTCGGGCGAGTCTGGTGACTGATGACTGTAAAATCGCCAAGCCATTTCCTTGAGAATGGCTTTCTCCCGCGGCTGTTTTTGGTTGGCTTTCTCTCTGTCGGGAGAGCACTGTCGGCACTTAGTTGGTCGGTAAAATAGATTATACTAATTCAATACTTCCAATATTTTTATAGGAGACGTGGGGGGCATTGATCCACGTAGCACCGTCAAAAAAATATATATATTTTTTTTGACGAGTCAACTCGTCATTGGCAGTGAACGGTTGGATTGTGTTTGACGAGTCAACTCGTCATTGGCAGTGAACGTGTTAACATAGGTTCCTGTGATGTGATGAACTCAAAATGCTAAATAATAAAAAAATATTTCTGGTTTCCAGGGACTTTAAGTTAAAGACTTCCCATAGTCAGTATAATACAGGAAACTACACTAAATATTAGGGCTGGCACGGATCAGAAAACCCACGGTTCGGATCGCGTGACGGATTTTGAGCCACGGATCACGGAT
This sequence comes from Poromitra crassiceps, assembly GCF_964638095.1. Lineage (NCBI taxonomy): Eukaryota > Metazoa > Chordata > Actinopteri > Beryciformes > Melamphaidae > Poromitra > Poromitra crassiceps. The sequence continues at coordinate 5,592,335 of NC_139630.1, forward strand.
TTTTCGGATCAGCAAAAAAAAAAAAAAAATCTCAGATTTTTTCTGTCAAAATTAGATTTTCGATTTGATTTTTTAATACTATTATACTTCTCTAACCATTTGTTGCCCTGCACAGCTCAAAAAATATTATTTTCTCATAAGTGACGGAATTTATGCTTTTACTCTGAAGGCAGAACAACCCAACTTCCTGTTTTAGCGTGGCGATGCTATGCCTAACTTCCTGGCTGTTGCTTGCTAACCTGCAGTCACTTGACACGGGTACAGGCAGAGTGAGTCTGGAAACATAACATTGCAGCTATTTAACGTTAAGCTACTCCATGGCCCCACGTTTTGTTTTGTTATGTGTCCTAAAGGCAACATTTCACCGTCCGGTGGTAACGTGTTCTTGAAACGTGTGCGTGTGTGCGGCTCTCGTTATCTTGTGCAGCCCACAACACGCTGCTCGCATTCCTGTGCTTTTTCAGAGGTGTTGAAATAAGTTTGTTGTGATGCTGTCTTTAGTAGCCAGTAGCCACTAGCCACAGCCTTCAGAGAGACTTTACAGCGGGGAGAAGGGATGAGGAAGCTCACGCGCTTGCCATGATGATGCCTGTCTGTGTCTGGCTGCGCTGCAGGCGTTCTCATACACTAGCGTTAAACGTTAAATGCAACGAAAAAGGAAGGGGGGGGGGGGGGGGGGGGGTCCACGGACCACGGACGTTCTGAACCGCGTTCTGAACCATGGGGGCTGATCCGTACGGATCACAGATTATCCGGGATCTGTGCCAGCCCTACTAAATATACTGTAATCAATCAAACAGACATTTCCATCATAACAGAGGTTAGAGAGACAAATCTCATGGCCCTAATGTGGACTAAAAAATATAGTATATAAGGAGACATTGAGAATTTCCGGGTTAGACCATACTGACTGGCCAATATTCAGTTTGAATGAAATGCTGAGGACTCATGGCTCGAACCATAGTTTTGTGTAGTTTGTGGTTTTGCCCAGCAGGTGTCAGTCTTGTTCAGCTGGTGATCACCTGCTGCAGTCTGTCCCCACTGACTTTAGATGTTGTTTTTTGTCAAGTTATTAAAATGGCCAATAATTTAAATAGTGATTCCTTTATCCTTTTTGTTTGTGTTGTTTTTTGTTCTTTTGCAGTATAGAGTACCGCAGGGATAACATACTTGTGTAGGCTTACCCAGAAGTCCCTGCACTTCCTCGTTGGTAGGTGTAAAATGCAATGGAATTCTTGTATGTGGATTTTGGTCAAATGCATGAAATAAGGTTTGTGGTTAACAAAAGTGTGTGAAAGTTTGTGTTCAGCAAGATAATCTTCACAAATGAGGAACACTTTGATGACTTTTAAATGGGGTTTTTTTACGCAATTTACAGAAAATGCTTCAAAAGTGATGAAAGTGTTTGTGAAGATGATCTTGTTTCATACTGTACACGTTTGTTAACCACAGACCTTGTTTCATGCATTTAACCCAAATCCCCGTACAAAAATCACATTCACTTTTATGAGCTAGCGTCCAGGTCTTCTGCACTCATTCCTGCGGTACTATGTTTGTGTGCGTGTGATCATAAACAAATCTGTATTGTTTTTAGCCGTTTTCTGTTGGGGAAATAACACAAGATGTAGGAAACCTCTTGACTGAGCTGACAACTGAGGCGTTTGGTTTATAATATATGACACAACGGGTAGGTTCAGCCAAGCGATCTGATTGGTCAAGACGGGTTTTAGCCATGTTAATCACTCACTCGAAATTAGGGATGTTCATCAATTATCGAAAATCGATAATTGATCGTTAAGGAATTGAATCGATCATGTGGAATTTGGATCGATTATTGTTATTATTATTATTATTATTATTATTATTATTTATTTTTTTGCGGACTAGATTTGGGTGGAATTCGTTCCTCCTCGCCCCACTCCATTGCACAGCCGACTAACGTGAGGTGGAGCTTCATATAGTCTCTAGTTTTCTGGCTGGGCACGGGCCTTTGTGCCAACAAAACTGTTTTACACATGGGGAATTCACACCGGCATGCGCCGGGGACACAAACAAATGCACCCAGCGGTCTGCGGACCTCAGTGAGGCTCAGGCCTGTTGATTTGACTCTTGTGCTGTCAGCTAAGCTGGAAGACGCCGATTGCCTTACATCATGTAACCTGACATGTACTGTAACATGTTTGTTTACCTGGCCACAGCGCTACTGTCCGATATTCTTACTACACAGCGGCATCGCCATTATAGCTGGCCGAGAACACGCAACGTTATTACCAGACCAGAGTAAAAATATATATATATATATATATATAATTATTATTATTATTATTATTATTACGCTATTGATTAATCGATAATTGATCGTTAATTTTCCCGATTTTCGATTATGGAAATTTTTCAAAATGAACATCCCTACTCGAAATCCAGGGATCAAATGTGTGATCTTTCTCATTTTCTCCTGTTTTTGATTCTTATACATGTGTACACTACTTTTTGAGGAAACATGTTTTGGTAATTGGATAAGTCATTAAACCCTAGAGGGCGCTGTTTACTGTGATTATAGGTACTTTGCAGCACCCAGAATCCCAGTAAAAATGGCTTCTTAAGTTGAAGTAGGCCTACTATAGAGTACCAGGGATGACGTATTTTTGTAGGCTTTATCCAGAAATTGCGGCCATTTGGTTCTTCAGTGGAAAAGTCTATGGGGTTTTAGAATGGGGATTTCACTTAAATGCATAAAATAAGGTCTGTGGTTAACACAAGTTTATGGGAACACGAATTTGGGTTCAGCATGATGCTCGTTAGGGTTAGGGTTAGGGCAAACGTGAATAACCGTTATGCCTTTTGAAGCGTTTTCTAAAAATTGTGTTAAAAAAAAATCATAAAAGTTATTCACGTTTGTGAAGATTATCATGCTGAACCCAAATTCGCGTTCCCATAAATGTGTGTTAACCACATACCTTATTTTATGCATTGAAGTGAAATCCCCATGTTAAATCCCAGACTTTTCCTCTCACGAACCCGGAAGTATACTTCCAGACTCATTCCTGCGGTTCTCTATTCCAAAATACGTGTTATACTTTGATTGATCCCTCTTGGCTGTCAGATGGGTGTGGTTTGCCACCTGGGAAAGTATTTGAAAGTACATTTATTTTCTGTTTTGACGGTTTACATAATGCAATCTGAAGAGTCATTCAAACAAATGTACCCTCAAAAGTGTTTGCCATTTTAATTCGACCTACCTAGTTTAAACAGCTTTTCTGTGTCTCAAAGGAACAAACGTCCGGCTGCTACTGTTTTTATTTGAGTTCTTCACTGTCTCAGTGGTCACAGGATATGAAATTATTCAAATGAAGCATTGCTGCTGGTGGGATTGTGGAGGAGAAAAGTTGTTACTTGCCTAAATCTTTGTGGACACTTTTGGATTTATCGGTGTGAAGTTCAGTTCAGTGAACTTCAAGTGAAGTCAGGTGAGAATGTAAGACCTGTATGTACTCTATCATGCTATTATGCCTTTTTGTAACTTAATGTGAATGACAACTGAAATGTATATAGCAGTTTATTGAAGCGATAATAAAGTGATTTAATATACATCGTGTGTGTGTGTGTGTGTGTGTACAACAAAAAGGAACGTTTTTTGATTTATACATGGAAAATAAGCTTTTGGCAGCTTTCATGACCCATTAGAATGTAAAATATATACAAAAATTATGTTATGATTGTGTTTATGAATATGAACAATGTAAACCTTTAAAAGCATTGCAATTAATTTAAAGCTCAAATGTAATTAAATTAAAAGCTGAAACACTGGGAAAGGGGGGAATAGTCCAGTAAAAATGTCACTTGACCTCACACTAATTGCAACAAAACCAAACTCAACTGATTTTGTATCCTCAATATGTCCTCAATGAAGGGAAAAAAGTGTTAAGGAAATGTATGAAGGGAAATTTTTGAAAATTACCTATATGATGCTACCAAAAATGTTTTTTTATTTATTTTTTAACATTTTTTTTTATTTTTTATTTGTTTTTATTTGTTTTCTCCTTGAAGCAAAAAACACATACAGGATATAAGTGATGAGATTTATGGCACATTAAAAAAAAAAAAAAAACGTTTTTGGTAGGCTACCATCATATTTAGGTCATTTTCAAAACTTTCCCTTCATACATTTCCTTAACACTTTTTTTCCTTCATTGAGGACATATTGAGGATACAAAATCAGTTGAGTTTGGTTTTGTTGCAATTAGTGTGAGGTTGACCCACATATTTGCATAAAATGCCTGGACTAGAATGTTTTCAAGCGAATTAATCAACAGGTAAACAAAGCCAGTAGAAGTGCCACAGCGTTTCAATAGGGGGCGCTGTTCTGCAACTGAAGTGACTCATTTAAAATAAGAGCCACCCATGGGGAAACTAAACTGACACCTACTCTTCCTCTAAAGTGAAATTAAAGCACAAGATGGATTACAGAGCTGTTGCAGCTCTGAGTCACTTGAAGGTTTTTGCTTACATAGATCAGAGGATGACATCACCACTGCTTTTGAAATATTTAACCGATTAATTTGGGTTATAGGAAATGGATATGTAGCATTTTAAAGTCAGCCTGGAGTGAGATTTCAGAAGACTGTCTGTTTAGATTTTAATGTTTACAAGATAGAAGAATATATAAGAATAGGCTATTACTATGTTTTCTTTTCAACTTTTTAAACACACACACACTGTATTTCTATGATATCCAGATGAGGAAAATCTTCCAAAAAGAGGACATTTTACCACTGCACTTCTTTATTTTTTCCCCCTTTTGTTGTAACCTTTATAAAGGGGAGTCTCACTGAGAGCAATGCACCACTGATCAGTTCCACTGGAGCAGTTGGGGTTAAGGTGAGCCTTGGTCAAGGGCACCTCAGTGGTGGTAATGAGGAAGGGGCAAGCACTGCTTCTTTACTTCCCCCACACAGATTTATCCTGCCAGTCAGGGGGATTGAACCAACCCACGACCTTCCGGTCACACGCAGGGCCGTAGCCAGGGTTCCGAAACGGGCGCCGCCGAAAAAAATTTGAGTTTTTTTTCCCCCCTTTTTAAGCCATATTTAGAGTAATATATCATTTTAAATCAACATTAGGATTATACTGTTGTGATGTCATTATTCAGTGTATTCTCTTTCATGTCACCACCTGCTCAGCTCTCCTGTCAACATAATTGTAACTAACAAACACAAACTGTTTTAGCCAAATTCATATCAAAATGACACCTACAAACACAGGTACACAATCCAAGCCGTACATAACACACAAAGTCATCATCGATAATAAAAAAAACATACAGAGGGACATTTATTTATTCCTGATAGGAACGATTGAAAAATAAAATATATTATGTTGTTTTTAACTTTACACCACCTCTTTTTGTTACTTATTGGGTCATGAAACTGAAACCATGCATATAGCCACCTGCATACCTGACTTCGGGAGCTTGGCAATTGGCATCATGCATGATTAGCCAGTAGCATCCCAACGTGTCACACAGGTTACATTACTTAAGAGACAGACTAGACACTTACTTTCTTGGTTGTTGCTAAAAAATCTGTCAGTGTCACTCACTGTCTGTCGTTCACTCGCTCACTGTCTCGCAGGTCGCTCACCTTCAATTATCTCGCCAGGCAGACAGACAGTCATCACTCACCACCATGCTGCTGCTCTCTCGGAATCAAGTTACCGCGGACGCGGCGTCAGATGACTTCCTGCCTGACCTGCCTTTCGTTTCAAAATAAAAGCGATCCCGTGTTTTTCATGCTTTTCCATGCAGATTGTTTTATAAAAAAAAAAAAAAAATTCTCTGAAATATTAGGGGAGGTCCGGACCTCCCCGTCCTCATAGCTAGCTACGGCCCACTCACACGGTCACTTCTCTAACCTTTAGACCACCATTTGATTTTAGGAATTGAGTTTATGATTATGATTAAAATTAGTGGGATTTTTGGCCAATCTAAAAGGGGGTTAAGATTAGGGACAGGTTTAAGGTGACTAATCCCAAGGAAATAAATTACCGTTTTAGGGAATTTTACAGCAAGCTTTACTCGTCTAAGTGTGATGCCACTCGGTCTGATTTGAGTGACTTTTTTTACTCTTTTGAGACACCCAAGCTCAGTGACGCTGCCAGAGAGGACCTAGACTCTTGATTTCACAGTGGAAGAAATAATTCCTGCCATCAAATCATTCCCGTCAGGTAAAGCAGCTGGTCCGGACGGATTCGGAGCTGAGTTTTACAAGAAATTCTGTGACATCCTTGCCCCACTTCTCCTCAGAATGACATGTAGGTCTAAGGAGGACAACATTTTGCCCAAGACACTATATGAAGCTAACATCTCACTCATCTTAAAAAAGGGGAAGGAGCAAGCAGACCCGGCTAGCTACAGACCCATTGCACTTCAGAACTTTGATAGAAAGGTAATCACTAAAAATCTGACTACCAGTTTGAATAAGCATTTCTCATCCATCATCCACCCCGACCAGACAGGGTTCATTCCCAATGGGCTTTCTTTTTTCAATGTCAGGCGCCTTCTCAACTCCATGTATGCAGATCACAATAAGACCCGCGGAGCAGCAATCTTGTCACTTGACGCACAGAAGGCATTTGACCAAGATAAATGGCCTTACATGTTCAAGTCACTACAGAAATTCAGATTTGGCGATCCATTTATATCCTGGGTAAAGCTCATATATGCTAGTCCAACATGTTCAGTTATAACTAATAGCGATAAGTCGATCAAGTTTCCACTACTTCGCTCGGTCCAGCAGGGCTGCCCTCTCTCACCGGCCCTCTTCGCCGTCGCGCTCGAGCCCCTTGCCTTAAAAATACACGCTCATTCAAGTATTGAAGGCCTGAAGATCGGAGGTATCGAGACACGCATTAGTTTATACACCGATGATGTAATATATCTACATGACTCAGAGAAATCAATTCCCCCTCTTCTAGAACTATTCACCTCCTTCGAAAAGCTGTCCGGATATACAATCAACTGGACAAAGAGTGACTTTATGCCTCTCTCCGATGTTTTCACTCCTGGTTTCTTGGAAAATATCCCATTTAAACTGGGATTGTCTCACCTATCTTGGCCTCACCATACCCAGAGATCCTCAATTAATATTTAAAGCAGGACTAAACCCCCCAGATTTCTGGCAGAACGGCATGCTGCTTGATTTGAAAAAACCTATGGGAAAAACCAAGAAATGGCTTCTCCTCTTGTCTCACTATACTCTTTGGCTGTGCTCAGGTCAGGAATTTTTTTCCGGAAATCGACACCATTACAGTTTGCCCACTGCCTCGAAAATAATTTATATGAGAGCTGCAAAATCTTTATAAATATCAACAACTAGCCAACGCTGGTGGCCTGTATGGAAACAGCATTGCTCAAAATGGCTGAAAGTTATATCAATTTGGTCATTCAGTGGCAAACTAGAAATTGACTTATTTTTCTCCCATGTGTGTGTATGTGGCATGTGTAACTATCGTTAAAAGAGCCTAGTGACCCGAGCCTGGTTACCGCAGCACAGCACAACAGTCAGGACAAACCCCCCTCTCAACACGCTCATGTAATCACAATGCGAGATTTCTCCACGTCATTTCCTCGTCCAACTTGCCATATACCGCGCCATGAAATCCGTTTTAAATTTTCGTTTGGGGGCTTTTCGTGATTCTTGTCAAAAGGTGTAGTGCAGCTCTGCTTTTCCCTCGAGCACAGAGCAGAGCTGCAGCGGGACATTCTCCCCCTCCTCCTCTCAGGCTCCGGCTGCTCACCCTACAGTAGGAGGCGAAACAGCCTCCTGCCTGAGGCACTCTGTAGCCCTCACAAAACAACAAACACAAACAAAAATCACTGGTGTCAGAGCCCCCCCCCCCCCGTGAGTGAAACAGCAGAGCAGATTGAGTCCGGTGACCACCAGTGGTCCAGGATTCTCTGTTATCTCTCAACCTAATATATATGGAATTCTGGACAAAATCATATAGGCAGATTTGCATCTGAGAGACCAACTCTCATCATATGGGGGTCCATTGCCCCAATGTGAACTAAATTAGGGCTCCTTAGTATGAAAAAGGTTGGGAATGATTTACAGCAACACTGCCATTTTCTTCCTTTTATGATTATAGTGGCGTTTATTGATAGTGTTACATCACCACATGGCCATCTTGGTAGGAAAATAACAGGCGGTTGTAATCAATTATCAGGTGATTAACAGGTCAAGTGACACAAACAGCCAATGAGCTGTGTGTATTGTAGCGCCATATTGGTAGGAAAATGCTTGTGACATCATGGGAATAGGCTTGGAGTTGTGAGGAGCCGGGAAAGGGTACAGGGGGAGTAGGGGAGTAACTATCTTGAAATCCCATAGTCTTTGGGTACAACGTGACGTCAGGTTGTACCAAATCTCCCATTCATTTGAGGACAAAAAAAAAGCAGTGTTCAACCCATAGAGGGCACTTATGCGGCTGAAAATGATACAAATGGTACAATGGCAACAGTTTGGTCTCAAATGTGGAAATTTTGACCAGAATTCTTCACACACCACCCCCAAAGTCATATACTGTACATATTGGTTAAAAGCTGAAAAAAGTGTTTTGGGGTTTAGTCCTGCTTTAAGTTGAACTTTGGTAATTTTGTTTAAAGACTTAACAATGTATAGAAAGCTGGAAAATTCTCCCTTTGTCTATGATTGGCCGCATAAATTCCATTAAGATGGTTTCACTCCCCACGTTCCTCTATTTGTGTCAAAATCTTCCCATTTCCCTCACTTCGACGTTTTTCAAAGAGCTGGACTCTATACTCTTATATCTGGTATGATAAGAATCATAGAATTTGGAAAACCCATTTGCAAAAACCCAGGCTTGAAGGCGGACTGGCCTTACCAGTGTTCAGGCACTACTACTGGGCTGCTAACGTTAGAGCTTTAATGTTTTGGCGACAGGGGACTCCCGACAACTTGATTCCTGGGACCCCCTTTGGCTAAAAATGGAACCCAGCTCAATCACAGACTCCTCCCTGCCAGCAATGTTATTATCTAAGCTAGAAACACCAGGGGCTCTCAAGAATTTAAGCTTTGTGGTGAAAAACTCAAAATCCTGAACCAGATCAGAAGAGCTCCGAGTATACCAGATGTTTCCGCTCATATACCAATTTGCTTTAATCACACCTTTTTGCCTGCGCGGTCAGATATAACCTATCGTGCCTGGAGAGAGAAAGGGCTGTGTTCAATCAGAGACTTATACATAGATGGCCATTTCGCCTCTTTTGATCTTCTTAGGAGGAAATTTGAGATGCCCAACGCGCATTGGTTCAGATACCTGCAAGTCAGAGATTATGTATGGTGTAAGTTTCGAGAATTTGAAGTTCTCCCAGATGAACACACTTTTTCTGAGGTCTTGTTGGCACCTTATTTCCAGACTAGTACATTTGTACGATAACTATAGCAGGGCCCCCACTGAGAAGATTAGAGAGGCATGGCAGGACAAACTTGGTGTTGATCTGTCACAGACTATATGGGACAGGAGGTTTGTCTATGGTTCAATTTTGCTCAGTTAACAGCAGACACCAGCTGATCCAATTCAAAGTTACTCACCGTCTTCACTATTCCGAATCAAAATTGCACAAGATTTACCCATCTGTCTCACCACTATGCGATAGGTGCCAGGTGTTAGAGGGTACACTGTCACACGCTTTTTGGCTTTTCCCTTTAATATCCGGATTCTGGGCCAAAGTTTTCGAGTGGTATTCTAAGGCCTATTCACCCTATGTAGCCACGCCCATTTGACCCGGTTGTGTGGTTGTGTGACGACTTCCGGCTAAAAGAAAAAGAAAATGGCTGGCTGCTCCAATATCATCTAACTCTGAATTAACTAATAATAAGGCCAATTGTATATAACATACCAAATAAAAGCAAACGGCAATGTCTAAGAATACAACGCCATGTAACTGGCTTGTTAAGTCTCGCATTCCAAGGAATTACGTTAATGTCTGTGGGTCTTATAGACGTAAATGGCTCGAGCGCTCGGAGGAGAGAAAACTATCTGAAGCTTTCTTTGTTGGAGTCCAGGTATGTTTTACAAGAAAGTATACTGCTGGCTGTTGAGTGCCCATGTAAACTTGCTGATCTTGTATATACTTCTCAGTTCTCTCTAATGATTGATGGAATAAAGTGAGCTTGCTCTCTTTTTCTGATAGCTTTTCCAAGTCTTCAACACCTGCCTCAAATACTGTGGCCTCAGCTATGGCGGCTTCTGCCTCTTTCTCCTGCTGGAGGGCCTCTAGTGTAGCTTCTAAGCGTGTCTCTTCCACCTTAAGCTGAGCCTTTTTCACCTTCACTTCAATTTCTCTATGTGCATAAGTTGCTCTTGTCTTTGCTGCCTCAGCCTTGGCACGTGCTTCCAGTGCTGCAAAGCTAGCTGATTTACTAGAGCGGCGTGAGGATGCCCTCGACGTACATTCAGATCTGATGTGAAGTCCCTCTTCATCTTTAGCTGACATTGTGGGTTGTCGATGAAAGAGCAAGAAGAGCGGGCTTGATGATTTATCCACCAGGAGTTACGATCACTGACGAATACGTCTTACTATTCTGCCCCTTCTGTGGAGTTCCCCTTTCCAAAGTTGGACAGACAGATAAACTCTTCCAAGACAGTGTAGTCGTTGAATAATGGCTTTATTGTACCACTGCTTCGTTGATACAATGTGTATAGGAATGAGTCAGGCACGTGCACACATAGACATGAAAGGGGGCTTGAGCCCCTGCCTTTTTTTCAGTCTGTAAAAAGTGCCTTTTTTTTTTTATTATTATTATTATTATAATACATTTTTCATTTTCATTCCAACAACACATGAACAAAACAAACAGCTCAGACACATTAAAAAATAAAATAAAAAGTGCCCTTTCCTGACCATGAATGCATTTCTAATGGTGCTTTGTATGGAAATTGCCCTTTCCATGCTGTCACTGAAGGCAGCATTCAAAGAGAAATGCCTTTTCCGAGCTCTCTTGGCCGTGAATGCACCATTTGTAATAGGCCTCTGCATGGAGCAGTGTTTTTCTAAACTGCCCCTGAAGGCACCAACGCAAAAATGAACCCAAAAATGAATGAATAAATAAATACATAAATAAATAAACCACCCAATAAATAAATAACCAAAATATAGGGAACAAATGCAGAATTGTTGCTCTTGAAAATATTTTTTACTTTACACTATTGGAAAGGGATGTTGTGTTGTTCAATCCGCAAAAAATAAAAAAAAATCTAATACACCTTATCTAAATCTTCTGTCTTGCTTTTTAGAATTATGGTTAAAATGCATGGTATATTACAAGCCTCACTCAGTATCGTTCAATGTTTCTGCCTGTGTTGCTATCTGTTGTAGTACAACAACCTAAAGGGAAAAAAAAAAATGGGCCAGGTGACGCGTTTCGCGTCGAAACGCGTCACCTGGCCCATTTTTTTTTTTTTTTTTTTTTTTTCATTTATTTTTTTCTCTGGCTGTGAACAAGCAATTTCAAAAATTTCAACGGATTCGAAATTTAAGATTTTTTAAGAATTAATATATATTCATATTCCCCATCGGTAAACCCATCCTTTAATGTAACTATGCTGACGTGTAAACACTATAGCGTTAGTTAAGAGTGGAGTGTGATGAGATGACATGGTATACTGTACAATAGTAAAGTATTATAATGGTAAAACCAGTGAAATGCACTTTAACCATTTACTTGTTTCTAACTTTCTAAAGAAAGCCATTGCCAGTGAGTAACAAGTTTCATCCATTGACATATATTTAAGACAGTATTACAGTTGGGTATTGTTTGATACATTGTATTCCATGTTAGTAGTTATATAGGATACTGACCCCACCAGCCTTTCTCGAAAACGCCAAAATCGAGGGGGCGTGTTTAGGGCACCTACATCATCAAAGGGGGCGTGGCTTCTTTTTGGGTAAAAGTCAATTTTTTCAGTTGTTCTCAAAGGGCACTTCCTCATTTGCCTTGTGCTTAAAAACACTTTTCTTGTGAAAAGTGTTTTTTTCAGTACTTCTGCAAAGGGCACTTCTGTTTTTTAAATCACTTTTCTTGGAAAAAGCTTTATTCCACTTGTTCTCCAAAGGGCACTTCTGCATTTCCTCCATATCAGCTAGACCATCTTGTGGGTGTTGCAATATTGTGCGCATCACACAGACAGCCTGACAGCGTGTATAAAGCCAACGGGTCAGCCAGAGCAAAGACAGCGCAGCCATTGGCAGATCACCGCTGCAACAGCCACTGACAGATCACCGGTCCAACATCGCGCTCAACGGTAAGGATGGATTTTTGGTTTTAATATTGTTTTAATTAGACTATCCATCTAATACATATATATATATATATATATATATATATATATATATATATATATATATATATATATATATATATATTTATAATTAAGATCCTTTGCCTTGTTTTTATGCAATGTTATATTAACAAAAACATTAATAAAACAGCTTTTTACAGCTATAATCCAGAGACCAGACTGGTGGATACCAGGCGTTCAGATGAATATGCCATATTTCCAGACGGTGATCATCAGACCAGAATCAATCTAAATCGAGGATCTGTGCTACGAGATATCGCTAACAGACCTAGAGGGTGAGAATGAAACATTGTTTGTTTACATAAAGAGTTTGTTTAGAAAAAATGGGTGTGGTAAACATACTTCTACCAGTTTTTTTGAAATGTTGTTTTTTACCCCCCGCAGAACGGGTTCTCACACAGGTGAATTGTTATTTCATCCACATCCACGAAGACAGACAGCCATAGAGGCAAACCACGCGACTTCCATAGATACAACCCGGATGCCCCCAAACAACACCCATCTGATAACGTCACAGCTGATGACATCGGACTGGATCCAAATGATTTTGTAGATTTAATCGACCATATGTGAGTACAAACATAATTCAGATATAACAACCATCATTATATATATATATATATATATATATATATATATATATATATATATATATATATATATAGGCTATATGTATTTTTTGAGATAGACTTATATCCATCGCTATTTTTTTTTTTTTTTTTTCCAGCCAGGAGACAACCCCCAACAGCCAGGAGACAACCCCCAACAGCTCAGCGCTGACCCCCGAGGCAGACTTGTATCGACCTTCACTACCAACATCACCTGAACCATCGTTGAATGCCACCATCCAGCCCAACGACCAGACACTGATAGCGTGGATTGCACAGTACAGGGATCAACCTTCACCATCAGACACAACCACGGGTCCAACAGCTGAAGACCCCATCAACAACCAACCCACGTGGGTGGAACCGGATCCACAGCTCAGCGACCAATCACTGCTAGCTTGGATTGCCGAGTACGAGGGGGAGGAAGCTTCAGACACGCCCACACCCCTCTCCATCAACAGACCACAGTGTATCGACGAGAACGCGATACCCCCACCCTCGCCTCATCATCAACCTCGCGAGAAGACCCAACAACTCTCAGGTACATGTGATTCACATAAACAGAATGTGTATAGACGGTTAAGAAATGGTTATAAAATAGTGCAGCGCTCTCAAAGGAGATTTGAACGTACATTGAGAGCACTCAGACGCACACACACACGGTGGATGGCATCGGCTGATGCCAATTTGAAGACAATTTTGATACATCAGAATATACAATGCTCCATGCTTGAAAAATTGAGGAATGTTTAATTTTTTTTTTTTTTTTTTTGTAAAGTACAGTAAGGTAGAACAATGACACTATCACCATCACCATCATTTTAAAAAGTCCATGTATACAGAGATCAATTAAACAACCAATATGGCTAAGCGTAGGCGACATGCAGATGAAGATAATCCAACACCTCCCTCTAAATTGACTAGATATTTCAACTCTGATAAAGCGCCACCCCTTAGAATAGACTGGAGTGAGCAAGGCGTCGCTTATGCTTTAGAAAATGGCCTACCTACGGGGCTAGATGATAATTACGACATTAGCGCCTGGGCTAACGCACAGACCCGGATAATCAAACGCTACATAGCTGATTTACCCCCCCGGAGAAGCTGCATTTTACAACAGACCGGTGGAGCCTTGCCTAACCCAACACAACAACATCAACACGTGGATCCCCAAAATGACGCAGCTGCTGCGTCATCAGAGTCAGTCGATCCACGAGGGACACCCCTGCAAATAGATGCGTTATCAGACTGCGACGACACGTCATCAAATGCCGACACACTGCCCCCACCCGCGTCATCAGAGTCAGTCGTTACGCTTACGCCCTCACAACAAATAGCCACGTCATCAGACTGCGACGACACGTCATCAAATGCCGACCCACTACCCCCACCCGCCACAGTCGTCACATCTCCACAACAAATAGACGTGTCATCAGACCGCGACGACGACGACGGTATCACTACACCGACTGTAGACTCTATGATTCAACCCCCAGCTGCCATCTCTCCCAGTGATTATACCGTTAGACACATAGATGCATTCAACGCTAGGATATACCGTCAAAATATAGACCTACGTGATATTAACACTGATAATCTCGAATTGGTGCCTGGCATGGTCAGACAGAGATTAACAGGGTTAATTGATCTAGTTAGCAGCGAGGTCCCTATGGGCAGCATTATGGATGTAACGCTATCAGGTGATAGCCTAGCTGCCGATGTGCATACTATCGCCACAGTTGGAGACAATGCTGGTCCGGAATTTCTGGAACAAATCACAGACGCAATTCAAAGCAATGATGAGACAATGATCTCTGGAGATCTATCACTTGCTATCTCAGTTGCACTGAATCAGCAAGGGGGCGCTAGGCTTAGGCTGATGGATATACAATATAAAGATATTATTGAGCGAAAGATTAAGTGGCTCTATGACCCCCATAATGGCCCTGGAAATAATCTATGTTTTGGCATGGCTATAGCCAGACATTTTAACCCTGATTTAAACAACGCTAGTCTATTGGAGAGAGCTCGAGAAATATTCACTGAGCTGGGTTTTAACCATATGCATAAAGTATCATTTGCTGATATTGGAACTTTTGAACGGCATTTTGACAGCAAGATAATCATCTTCCACCACAAAGAGGCTTCTAAACGAAGACACCCGTTTATGACCACCGATGTCCCCCACCCAAAAACAATTTGGCTTTACCTATATGCCGAGCATTATTATCTCATCCTCAACCATAAAGCATTCTTGGGGGGTGGTTATGTCTGCGACTACTGCTACCAGACGTATCAGGAGCCTTATTCACATACATGTAGACACATCTGTAATGTCTGTTACGGCCCTCCACACATAGCCCCAACCCAGGCGGGCCCCAGTGTTAAATGTGATGTTTGCAGACGTATATGTCGAACTCAGACTTGCTATGACACACACAAGAGACGGGACAAGCATAACATCTCCCCCTGCGAGAAAATGAGATATTGCCCACAATGTAAAATGATCCACATTCACAGACCCAATACGGCCCACATATGCAGATCAACAAGATGCAATCATTGTGGCGTCCCACTAGGGGCGCAAGAGTCTGACCATGCCTGCTTCATACAACCTACTCCGTTTAAGGAAGCCGATGAAAACTATATATTTTATGACATCGAGACAAGAATAAACGGGGAAGGTATGCATGAAGCAAGTTTTGTATCATCTATGACTCTTGAATCAGACAAGGCTACAAATTTCACTGGTGCCGGTGGTAAAGACTGTATCGGTGATTTTTTAAAGTTCTATTCCAACCCTCGCTATGCAGAGCACACGTTTATAGCGCATAATGCTAGTGGTTTTGATGGCTATTTAATATTAAAACACATGGTGTCTCAAGGACTAACTCCCTCTGTCATTATTAAGGGGTCCAGACTGACCGCCATCTTTTCCACATACAAAAAACAGAGGTTCACAGACTCTGCCAGCTTTCTGCCCATGCGTTTAGCTGACACACCCGCTGCCTTAGGGTTTGCTGAATTAAAAGGCTATTTCCCATACAAATTTAACACAATAGAAAATGAAAACTATATTGGGATCATCCCCTCAAAAGAGATGTTTGGGTATGGTACAATGCGCGAATCAGATAAACAGAAGTTTTTAACCTGGTATAATGGTCGTAAGTACCTGTTGTATAACTTTGCTAAACAACAGGCCAAGTATTGTGCACAAGATGTTCGTGTCTTACGTCAGGCCTGTATTCTTTATAGGGAAGCGTTCATCAAATGCACCAACGTCGACCCTTTCCGCTATGTCACGCTCCCCGGGGCATGTATGGCTGTTTTTAAAACAGCATTCCTAAAACCTGACACCGTCGCGCTCACCTATAACGGCTGTTATACAGGTCAGAACCGAACATACAGTGCTGTATCTATGCAGTGGCTGTCTTTTCTGGCTCATAGCCAGAATATCAACATTACACATGCTCTCAACCATGGCGAGCATAGAGTCGGGTCGTATTATCTAGATGGGTTCTGCCCCGAGACTAATACTGCATATGAATTTGCCGGCTGTTTCTTCCATGGGTGTGATCGTTGTCATATTTCAAATGACACACATCCCTACAAAAAAGCAACGTTTGGGGAGCTGTACCAGGCTTTCAACAACAAAATAGATACTCTAGAATCTGTGCACGGGTTAAATGTACCGTAAATTCCGGACTATAAGCCGCACCGGTGTATAAGCCGCACCTGCAAAGTTGACTATTTTTTTCTTATATAAGCCGCACCGGACTATAAGCCGCGGGTGTTTTAATGGTATTTTTTTTTTTTTTTTTTTTTTTTTTTTAATGTTTAATTACCATTATGTAAGGGTTCATGCACAGAGGGGATTGTCGGGAAAGAGATGGCTGTTTGAGGAAGCTCCCATTTATTAACATTTCAACAAAACAACATAACACCACCTGTGTTTCTTTTTTACAGTGCACACAGTGTCATACAGTGTCATACAGTGTCATACAGTGTCATACAGTGTCATACAGTGTGGTGAAAAGAGGGCAAGAGAGGAAATTAAAACAGAAGTGGATTTATAGTTAGAAAGAGTGCTAAAAAAGAGAGATTTTTTTTTTGGGAAAAAATCCATAGATAAGCCGCACCGTTATATAAGCCGCAGGGGCCAAAAAAGGCCAAAAAACGGGAAAAAAGGTGCGGCTTATAGTCCGGAATTTACGGTAATCGTTTTATGGGAGTGCGACTGGACCCGTATGAAACACACGGATGCTTCCGTGGTGGCGTTCATGAGGTCTTACACAGAGACCGAGCGTTTGAACCCACGCCACGCCTTATATGGGGGGCGAACAAACGCCTTAAAATTACACCATAAGGTTGAAAACGGCGAAGCGATACATTATGTGGACTTTTGTTCTCTATATCCATATGTACAGAGCACAAAAGAGTACCCTCTTGGACATCCTAAAGTTATTACGAGGGATTTTGATGATATCTCGACCTATTTCGGGCTCATCAAGTGCGTAATAGCACCCCCTAGGGGTTTGTATCATCCCGTCCTCCCTTACAGAGCACACGGGAAACTGATGTTCCCTCTTTGTCGCACATGCGCAGAAGCGCTCTCTATGGGTGAGTGTAGCCACAACGAGACCGAGAGAGCCCTCAGCGGCGTATGGGTTTCGTTTGAGTTACATAAAGCGATCGAGAAAGGTTATCGTATTATTTCAATATCTGAAGTCTGGCATTTTGAACATCGCACAAAGGAATTATTCCAAGGGTACGTAAAGGCTTTTCTCAAACGTAAACAGGAAGCGAGTGGATTCCCAGCCGACGTCACTACGGATGCCGAGAAAGACGCGTACATTGTCGACTACCAAAAAGTCGAAGGTGTGGTTTTAGACAAAACAAAAATTGTGTACAATCCTGCATTACGTGCATCGTCCAAATTGCTTATGAATACACTTTGGGGACGATTTTCTCTACGAGATGAACACTATACATGTGAAATAATTAATAAACAGGATCGTTTTGTACAACTAATGTTCAGTGATCAGTTCATTGTGAGTCAATTCCGCTTCCTCACCGATGAGGTCGCTATTGTGCAATGGAGACATGCAACCGGTCAAGCCCCGAAGGCAAAGGATATTAATGTCTTTCTAGGCGCGATGACCACAGCGTATGCTCGTTTGGGGCTGTATGGAATAATGGATAAACTTGGCCCCCGTGTGTTATATAATGATACCGATTCAATAATTTTCACAGCGCGGGAGGGGGAGTGGACCCCACAACTCGGCAAGCATTTAGGACAATTGACAAGCGAGCTTGAACCTGCCGAGTACATTACACACTTTGTATCAACGGGTCCAAAATCCTATGCATTTATCACCAATACAGGTCGGTCGTCAGTGAAATGCAAAGGTGTCACGCTAAATACTAGTGTAAATAAAAATGCTGTCACATATGATTCCCTTTTACGCCTGGTGGCGGCGTATGTGTTGGATGCTGAAGTTAATGTTATTAGAACAACCTCTGATCGAATCAGGCGGCATAAATTATCGCTACAGCTAAGCAATCAGTCATTAGTTAAACGCCTTCAGGTCGTCTATGATAAACTCCGCGTTCTGAACGATTTCTCCACGCTACCACATGGATATTAACAATGTCATCAACACGCAGGGGGGCTTTGATGCACGTTTGGTGCACCCGTTTACCATGATTATTTCTGGCCCGTCTGGTTGTGGAAAAACTTTTTTTGTTAAATCCATTATTCAAAACGCACCACAACTGATCACACAAGCGTTAGATAATATCGTCTTTTTATATGGCTGCTGGCAAAAAGTATATGATGATTTATTACTGATTAGACCAATTACTTTTATTGAGGGGATTCCGGCCTCATTAGCAGATGACAGTCTTTTTCCCCCCGATAAGAGCAACTTACTAATTATTGATGATCAGATGTCTTCCGCCGTCAATAATTCAGAGGTTCAAAATGTATTTACTAAATACTGCCATCACAGAAATTTAAGCTGCATCTATCTGGTCCAGAATCTTTTCGCCCAAGGCAAAGCAAGCCGCACAATAAGTCTCAACACTAATTATCTTGTGTTATTTAAAAACCCTCGCGATAAACAACAAATAAGCATCATAGCACGTCAAATGTACTCGAAAAATTCAAAACATTTCATGGAAGCTTTTCAAGATGCCACATCGAGTAATTATGGATATATTCTCATAGACTATAAACCAACGACACCTGACCTGTTAAGACTCAGAACTGAGTTAACCCCCGAGCGACAGGTTGTCTATCTACCCAGAGGGGGAAGAAGCTAGGTTCTTTTAGAAATGTCTGCTCGTATACATAGAAATTTCGAACTTCTTCAGCATCTTTATAAGGCGACCCCCAAAGGACGCAAGACCATTCTTGCTACAGCTAGCAATGATCTAATTAATGCACTATGTGAGCTTGCATTGAACCTATTAAGAGGGAATATTCCACTTTCTCCTAAGCTACACAAGAGATTAAAGAAAAGCAAAGCGTTACTTAGGTGGTTTGCCAACAAAAAAGTTACACTATTGAAAAAAAAGAAAAAGATTAACCAACGCGGTGGTTTTATATTCCCTTTACTAGCTGCGGCTATTCCTATTATTAGTGGTCTTTTTAATCGAGGCTGATCATGGAACACACCACCAAAATGTTTCTTGTACCACACAATCAAATCAAGGCTCTTCAGACACGCCCACCTGCTACTCCCATCGCCCCCCCTGACATCAGAACAAAGGCTCAGTGTGATCTAGATCGTTTGATGGCAGAGGTCCTAGATGAACCCAGCGTTGATATACATAGCAAAGCGGTGAAATATTCAAACATTTTACATAGATATTTGACTCTGGCGAAACAGGCCGATAACGAAAACAACACTCTAACACTATTGATGCCAAATTCTGAGCCAGCTGAGGCATTACCGCATGTGAATGATAACAATGCGACACCGGCTGCAATAACTGATGTATTACAACACATACCAGCACACAGCAAAAACAAGGCCTCACACGTTCTGAACGCTATCTCCAATGCATCGGATAGGATCAGATGGACTGCTAACGGACAGCTAGTTATTGACGATCAGCCCCTCAGGGGAACACACATATTTGATTTAGTCAAGTTTATGACAGGCTCACAGCTGGTTAGAGAGTCGGCTCGCCCATTAGGATGGCGAGAGTTTCTTAAGACACTAGCAGAGATAAATGTCCCCTCCTCTACCGTGACAAATAGGAGTCTCCGTCGTCTGTTTGAACATAGCAAGACAATGCATGGTGCAGATGATGATGATAATGATAGTGTTATTGTTGATGGTGAAATGTTTAGCCCCGCCAGGGCCTCCTGGAGAACCTATTAGAATTTTCTTTTATACTCTACATTATTATACTTTTATTTTACTCTATTATTTTCTATTATTTTCTATTATTATTAGTATTATTATGCTTTATTATTATTATTATTATGCTTTATTTCCATTTTTTATTTTCTATTATACTTTATTTTTTATTCAAATGATTCTAATTGAAAACAGAGCATTCAAATTCTATTTACTTTATTATTATGCTTTATTTCCATTTTTATTTTTATTATTTTTATTATACTTTATTTTTACTCTATTTTTATTCAAATGATTCTAATTGAAAACAGAGCATTCAAATTCTATTTTTTATCCTATCATTCAGGTTGAGGCTTTTACAACCTCAGCATTTTTGTTACATGCTATTGTTTCTCATCCTATTTTTATCATATCATGATGTATGGTCATATTGTTGTTGTTGTTTTCATCCTATTTTTATCATATCATATCATGATGTATGATCATATTGTTGTTGTTTTCATAATGCTCAAAATATCCTATGTACATATTGAAAAATAAAATAAAAAGTCACAACCAGCATTGTTTCCAGTCTCATATGATTTATTTGATTGAAAATGTCACATACAGGTCTGTGGTGTTGCACATTGTATACATTTTAAATGATAACTTTTACATGATCCAGGCTGTATTCTACTTACAAAGGTACATACCATATTATCGTTACACAGAGTATCACTAGTATATTTTTTCATAACACTTTGATACGATAGACCTTTTTGGATGTTGATTAAAAAGAATATGCAATGTTGCCCACAGCTGACAGAGGCGCTGTTCTGGACCTGCACAGATGAATAGGTGACATGTCGGCTATTACGATATATAAAACATGCTATTTCCTTTGGGAATCGCATATAATCAGGAGGATTGCCATAACTGTCAAAAAACATAGCTTCTCTGGCTGCAGTTATATATATTGCGAGCCAGTGTTGTCCCGGCCTGTCACTGTAGTCGGTGTTAACAATCAACATAGCAGGAAGCGACCGTACATGTCGCGGAAGTGCGTCGGCGGGTAGTACACCCAACAGTTGCACGCCTTTTGCAAGTTTCTTCCTGAGAATCCGATCAATCTCCATTGTGTTCATAGTGTCCAGGTCTAGTAATAGTCCAATAAGACCTGTCTTTTCCCTGAAATTTCCAAGATGCTGTCAAAGACACTGTAGCAGATTATGTTGATGGTGCGAGCCAGAGGCTGTCTGAATCGGACATCAAGTTTCACATTGCCTGTTCTAATCAAGCTGACGTTTCCTGTGTTCGCACCATCTGCTTCCAGGTTAAAGCAAAACAGTGTATAGCCGCTACCATATTCTTCGCGTGTGATAGCGAGAGGGCGGTCCTTCAAATGACGACCGGTGGCTTGGAATAGCTCGTAATATTCCCTGACGTACTCGCCAGTGGTGAAATTAGGCATAAATGGTCGTGCAGGGTATGAGTGACCATCACAATATAATGCCATAAATTCAGTGTTGAGATTAAGGAAATTAAAGGGATTTCTTTGATAATTCCCGCTATATGCCTCGTTATCAACGAATGCAATTATTATAAATTTAGGAATCTGTCCAGTGTATAAGTTTTCATGATTTGTCATTCTGAGGCCTCTACCTACTGTCACCGTTTTCAGTGAAACCCTATCCATGGCGTAGCGCGCATTAGCGTGCGTTAGCGCCCTCATGTGGGCAAGCCTGACAGCTGGGGAAATGCTAACTTTCTTCAGATAGAGACTTGCGCTAAGTATATTGACCCCGATTTGTTTATCAGGAGTGGGTGACATGAGACAGAATTCATCTTTAGAGCGGATAAATTTTAGCCCCACATCAATGCCATTTATCATCAGTTTTTCCTGCATAAATAAATCAGCGTGTATGGGACAGATGAGCTCCAAAGTTTTACTTTCTGCAGTGTAGGTATTCCTACGCACCAGACCAGCATTACCCGAGTTAAGAGCTGTCCCATCCATAGCAACAGCCGAATCTTTGATGAAAAGGGCTGTGCTGAATTGTGTATCCAATGTCTCTTGCCCATAATTAATAAGACATTCCAACAAGGCTCTGTATGGATATGTATTACTAGCTTGCGTTATAAGTCTATCACCAAGTTGAATGTCTAGCTGTGAGAATAGGCTACCACCTGGATAATTGATCAAGGTAGCTATATCAGCAGCAGCCAGGGCTACGCCTCCAGGCTTGGTGAGTTTCAGTCGGATATATAAATAGCTGTCATTAAAATCGATATATTGATCGTTTGACCCAGTAATTGCGAATTCGATTGGCGCTCCAGCGGTGATTGCAGAAACAGGTGGGATTTCAATCCATGCAGCACGCTCGATGCAGGTCTGAGTTGCCGGTAGACGAAAAATATCAAGCTCACTCTTCATACACTCTACCGATTGGTTATGAAGGAGTGACATTCTTATTATTATTATTATTATTTAGAAGATGTCTCTGGTGCGAGTTTTAGCACGTCTGCGAGGTTTGGGAGCTGTCTTTGGTCTGCGGGGAGCCTTGCAGCGTCTTCTCTTATGTAATCTACTCGGTTTTTTAAGGGGGCGATACCCCCTCCGACCACTGGATGGCGGTCTCCGGCGGGGATAGGCCATAAAACCATTTCCGGTTTGGGGTTCAGGTCCCCCTGTTGCTTTTCTGACGATATTCTGAACTATGTCTCCAGCGATGCCTGATGCAGCAGTTTTAATATACGGTTTAGCAATACTAAATCCGCGTTTAAATAATGGGACAGCCATCCTAAAAAGACTTCTAAACAGGCCACCTAGTCCCGCTCCATACTGTGTAGCGCTTCCGGAAAATCCCGCTAAATCCCCGCCCGCTTGTTTAACATAATAGTCAAAATAGTAATCCGACGCGTCATTTCCGGCGCTCTCATACGGCGTCATCATTATGCGTCAGCGTTTATGTCCAACTGGTCTGAAATGTAATTTGATAAGGACTTTTCCGTATGCAAATGGAATATGCTTGTTTTGATCGTTTTTCAGCACCAGTTCAATGTCATCGATAACGTCCTTTGAGATAGGTGTGTAATGGACGGGGTCCAACGATAAAGTGGTCACGCGTCGGTCCGTGTCTGATATATTAATCGTTCTGAGCAGCTGTACATATTCATCACCCACAAGTTGATGCTGGCATATGTCTGAGTAGACGAATATATTATAAACTCCGGCGTCTATGTCTGCTTGATAATCAGCGGTCGCCGGTTTAGGAATGCAGAGGTGTTCTACATTTGGTCTCATCCCCAGGATGGTCGCCAGCCTTCCAGTACATATTATTTTTGATCCTGCGACCCCGCCGATTTGGACATAATTTGTGATTTCATTATAGCTTAATACTATAGGTGGGTTAGGGTTATTGAACACAGTCATACATGTGTGGTTGAAGCGTGATAAAATACCCAGGGATTGACCCATAAGTTCCTATTTGCATAGAAACGGTTCTGAAAATCTTCTTTTTGCCTCTAACATCAAAAACCATTATGTCTGCGTCTTCTAATGGGAAGGTAGGCCAAGACTTTGGGTATTGAATTTCTACCAGGCCTAGTTCAAAGGCTTCTCTAAACACCAATGGTTTCGCCAGCTTTGTCCGATAACTCCAAATTTTATTATTCGGATATATATCGATAGAGGCGTTGCTGGGCAGCGTGACGTAGAAGCCCGCCGCTTCCGTGTTGGCCATGTTGTGCATGACGTGGCTCGTTGGTTGTCTTGGGGAGAGTAGCCTCCTACCCTGTAGTCCTCCGATATAAATATTATATGTCAATCATGTCTCGCTCATCAATCCAGGAGTCAAAAGATTGTGGATAACCACGCCAGCTGACATAGACCTGTCTTACGCCTTTTGATTTCCTCCGTTTAATTATTCTCTCTATTTTAAACGGTTTGGTTTCATCAATAATGATTCTTTGAAGCTCTGCTTCATAAAAACACCCTTTTAACGCCTCGCCGGCTAAATCTTTGAGGCGATAGACCACCGGATGTCTAGCGACTCGCTCATATATTATGAAATATTCTTCGGTATATCCACCTCTATATCCTTTATCGAATATGCCTCTCTGTTTTGAGATCCGCACGTTATCTCCGATATTAAACTTGAATGAGGGGGTTGGCTCGGGGTGTTTCTTGTACAGTCTATTAAAGACTATGCGTTCATTTGCTTTATTTACTTGGCTGGGTGTCATACCGATCCAGCGGTGTTTGGCATTATTGTAGGCGTGGACTAAATCGCTTAGAATATCAATGTATCTTCTCGAGTTGACAGCTGTCAAATATCGCCACATCCGGGATTTTATCGATCTATTCAGCCTCTCGACAACGCTGGCCGTAGTCTCATTAAATGTCGTAAAATGTTTAATGTTGTATTCCTGGGTTAACTTTTTGAAATTACGGTTGAAGAATTCTGTTCCTTTATCCGACTGTAATTTGACGGGAATACGACCGTGCATGAGGATATCTCTGAATGCCTCTGTGACAGCTAGACCCGTTTTATTTTTCAGGGGCTGGACCCATGCAAATTTACTGAATACGTCTATACAAGTCAGTAAAAATTTAATGCCGTCATTCTCCATCGAATATTCAGACATATCTACTAAGTCTATCTGAAACTGTTTATCGATTCCCGAGACAAATACTCTATTGCGTTTGAAATTTCTAAAAACCGGAGTGTGTAGGGTGTATGCATCCTGTTTTAATAGATAATCTTTGACGATGCTCTCATTCACCGGTCCCTCTGGGTCGCTTCTGACTGCCTCACAAAGTTTAGCAATGCTAGAGAACCCCGCGGGGTTAGCAGGGTCTAAATAGACCTTGTCTAATCGCTGCTCCATCATGATCTGACATTATGTCAAACAGTTATATATCTTATATTAGAGTGTGTCATGTGTGGTTATAGTCATCCAGCTAAACCGGATGTCCCAGCGGACTACATAGCCAGACGCACAGTCCGTGCTCAAAAACAACCCGGGTTGAAACACGTGTATCAGATTCGTTCCTAGCAGAAGTCCCGCAATGTTGACTATAACTATATATATATATATATATCACGCTGAGACTATAACGCCGACAAACAAACGTTTTTTATCTAAAATGTTTTTTATTCCATAGACATTGTAAACATTCTTTTCTCATCAATCAATCTCAAATAAGCCATACAGACACGTAAATGTTTATCGCACAAATAATCCAAAACCAAATCTATGTTATGTCTGTTGCATACATCGTGCATGAATGTAAATATCACAATTAAATTACCTATGCCAAACACTTTACCCTCCTCAGAGAAAAACGAATCAAATATGACATCTGTAGACATGTTTGTATTATTACACAGTATAAGCATCTCATCCCAACAGGCATTAGAACGTACAAAATTCATATGATTTTTAAAAGTATCATCATCAAATGTATGGAAAATATCCATTAATCTATTTCTAACAAAACAAACAGTATTAGGGTAAAATATATCCGTTAACATGCTGACTAACCACCACATGGCTAGTCTAAAGGATATAGGCTATAAGTGGGAAAAAATAAAAAACAGGATCAGGGGCTAGGCTGTGTCCAAATATGGCGGCATCGTATGCAAACACACATGAATGCTGAAGTTGACTGATGTAGCGGTGATCTGCCAATGGCTGCGCTGTCTTTGCTCTGGCTGACCCGTTGGCTTTATACACGCTGTCAGGCTGTCTGTGTGATGCGCACAATATTGCAACACCCACAAGATGGTCTAGCTGATATGGAGGAAATGCAGAAGTGCCCTTTGGAGAACAAGTGGAATAAAGCTTTTCCAAGAAAAGTGATTTAAAAAACAGAAGTGCCCTTTGCAGAAGTACTGAAAAAAACACTTTTCACAAGAAAAGTGTTTTTAAGCACAAGGCAAATGAGGAAGTGCCCTTTGAGAACAACTGAAAAAATTGACTTTTACCCAAAAAGAAGCCACGCCCCCTTTGATGATGTAGGTGCCCTAAACACGCCCCCTCGATTTTGGCGTTTTCGAGAAAGGCTGGTGGGGTCAGTATCCTATATAACTACTCATGTTAGACTGAACAGTAGTGCTAATGTTGAGGACAACATTTATTTCACAGGGGAGGAATGTGGCACCCGTAAGGTTGAGAAAATCTTTGTTTTGATACATGCAAATCCCTTTATTTTAATGTTGTTTCATGCACTCCTGACATTAGTCTTCTGTTATTTTCTGTTAGATACACTTTATTCCACTCGCCAATAGGTGGCAGTCTAAGCTGCCTGTGACATATTACTGCAAGTCTCCATAGAAGAAGACGAGTAGTCTTGGAGAAGTGTGTGTCCGACACGGTTGTATTCTCAGATATCAGCTCGTTTGCCAGCCTTGCCGACCGTGAAGTACAATAAATGAATATTTTTCTACACCACTGCTGCTGTCGCTGTGTAAATGGTGTAACAACAGCGCCGCTTTTGGCCAATGGGACAACAGCACAGAACCGTGGCAGCCAATCAGAGGTGTCTCCTCCAGGCCAAAATGGCAGGATTGCTGTGCACTGGTGTTGCAATGGATCGATTAGTTGTCACTTCTGATCAATGCATGTTCCTTTGCCCAATGGGCTACATGCACAACTCCACTACTTCCTGAAATTAGTACAGCTTCTTTATTTCCTGTCATCAGTCACAACAATGATCAGGCACACAATAATGGACACCCTGCAGCCAATCAGAATTGAGTATTCACACAGACCATGGTATAATGTAATGTAAAGAGTCTTCTAAGTCACATTCATAGAAAATATCTATATGGATTTGATATATATCCATATCAAATAAACTTAACCTAACCTAACCTCATTGCACCTCCTCTGTCATAATGAGTGGGATTAAATACTACACGCAGTATTGGTCAATTCTACAATATGTAATTAAACAAAATGTATCCTATCCATCATATTAGAGGTTGACATGGATTTTTTTTAGAAAACATTTTTAGTAAACGCACAGTTTATCACCCCCATATCAGCAAACTGATATTGGTCAGATGCTAACACACACACACACACACACACACACATGCAGCCACACCCAAACTGTGTCTTTAAAACAGGGTGTGTTGAGGCTATATTCTGAGGTGGTGTCGTATACTCTTCTCCTCTTATCCACATAAAACCATTAAACATATCTAATCAAAACCAAAGCTCATCTACAACAATGACGTCCTGTAGTTTACTGTAGTATTTGGGCTTTACAACTTACATTTAAGTCGAACACCATCAGGTCAACTTAGATAGCAAAGGGAAGTAAAACACAATCCATACCACCAGTGGTGGATAAAGTAACCACACTTGAGTAAAAGTACAGATATCTTACCAGAAAATGACTTTGGTAGAAGTTAAAGATTATGATATTATTTGAGTGATTACTGATATTTAACCCCCCCCCCCCCCATATTTTATAAAAAAAAACATCTGAACAGTAAAACAAAAACATTATCAACATTCAATATTACAACATGGCAGAGATGCTCACAAGTCATTTTTTGCAAGTCCAAGTCAAGTCTCAAGTCTTTGGTCACAAGTCCAAGTCAAGTCTCAAGTCTTTGAGGGGCAAGTCCAAGTCAAGTCTCAAGTCCCTATGGATGAGCGTTGTATCATCTGCTGCATGCCATCCGGTCTGCTTAGTACACTGCATATGTGGAATTCAAATCATGTACTATAATATAGTACATGCATATCCTCACTCCTTTATCTATTAGAATATAGTAGCAGCAATGATTAGAGATGACATTAGTAGACATTTCCTTCATCTTAATGCACCCAAAAAATAATAAAAAAGAAAGAAAGAAAAATAAAGATTGTTCACAAGTCCAAAACCTTCAAGTCTCAAGTATTTAAGGACGAATCTCAAGTCAAGTCTCAAGTCACTGTGTGTGTGACTTAAGTCTGACTCAAGTCCAAGTCCCCATCTCTGCAACATGGTGCTACAAGCCGCCTAAGGTGATATGTACTTACAAGAGATGTCCAAGGGATCCCATGCAAGGGGTCCACAAGCAACCAGTTTACGGCAACCATTTTAGGGCATCCTCCTCTGTCAGAGTATTGGCTATCATTCCTCAGTCTAAGCGTTGTCAGTTCTTGTGTCTCCTAGTAAACCATATCGAGTGTTCTCTGAAACACCTTCAGTCCTCACACGAAAACGCTGTCATTCTTCCTGCATTACTGCTTCACTCCTCACACGTCAGTCATCGCACAATACGGCGTCACTCGTCAGTCATCAGTCCTCAGTCATCAGTCCTCACTCGTGTGAGACGTGAGGACTGATGACTGACAGCTAGTTGGAGTGATAAGTGAGGCACGTTGCAGGAGGAATGACAACGTTTTCGTGTGAGACGTGAGGAGTGATGACTGACGAGTGAGGACTGATGACTGACGAGTGACGCCGTATTGTGCGATGACTGACGTGTGAGGAGTGAAACAGTAATGCAGGAAGAATGACAGCGTTTTCGTGTGAGGACTGAAGGTGTTTCGGAGCACTTGATATGGTTTACTAGGAGACAAAAGAACTGACAACGCTTAGACTGAGGAACGATAGCCAATACTCTGACAGAGGAGGATGCCCTAAAATGGTTGCCGTACCAGCTGGGCCAATCACCTGTCACCCCTAACCTCATCAAGGTAGGCCAGGAACGGGTCCCAGATAGCCGAGAATTTTTTGAGTAAGTTGGTCCTCAGGAACCTGTCTCTCCATCCGTATAACCGAGGTCATGTCCGTCAACCACATTTGAAAAGAAATGCCCTCTGACACTTGACACCTGTCGCACAATGGTGAGACAGAGGGGAAGATCTTGTGTAATTAATGCTTGGAATAGTGAAGACGGTGAGCGACTTTTAATTTGATCAGCTGGTGTCTGCTATTGATATCAAATGTTCTTAAGTATTGAAAGTAAAAGTAGCTAGTAAAAGTAGTAAAAAAAAGCATCCAGTCATGTCGATTCTATTCATGTTCATCTGACATGCCTGGGCTTCAGTGGAAATCTTCTTGTGCTAGAGTTTTATAGCGGTTGGCAAACAACCTTATGGTGCATTACCACCACCAACTGCAATGGAGTGGGGATTGTGATTAACGCACAGTAACTTGTAACCTAGGAGCACTGATTCGCCAAACCTGCATGTTTGTGGCTCGAGTAAAAGTATACATTTTATTTAGGAAATGTAGTGGAGTAAAAGTGAAAGTTGATAGAATTATAAACACTCAAGTATTTATAGTACAGATGCTCCAAAAAATACTTAAGTACTGTAACAAAGGAGTATTACTTTGTTACATTACACCAGTACATACAGTACCACACATCACATTCCCATTATATTCCTAATTGGTTTCAGAGCGAGGTTATTCTACAGAATATTTAATTGTAATCGTATCCATCCCCAATGTACACTGTAAAGCATTGCAAAGTCAACATGCTGCTGTCAGTGGAATCAAGGTAACTGTCATGGCTACTATCTTTTTCTGATAGCAGATAATAAAGTTTAGTCAGATGCAGGCAGTTTATGATTTAGACTGTAAATCAGTTGACTCAGCATGAAGCGTCATAACTCACAACCATTTTCCTCAATCAGTGGCACAATACAGCAAAGTTATGTTCACCCTCTTTTGGCTTTGCACACATTATGTTTGAGTTTGATGTTTGTGTTAGAATGAAAGGTTTACTTCCTCCCTCCCTCATGGACTGATGTTTCACAGCTGGGGGAGGGCATTCAGAAGTGTGTAGACGTGAACATCTGTGTGACATGGTGGCATCTGGGTAGTGTGTAGAGGTAAAAGCACTCGCCTACTTCCAGCTTGGCCAGACGTTCCTACAGACACAATTGGCTGTGTCTGCGGGTGGGAAGCCAGTGGGGTTGGTCGGGGCACCTGTGGAGGGGAACTGGGGGAAAATGTGTGATCCTCCCACGACCATGTGCTATCTCCTGCCAGTGAAACTCCCTCACTGTCAGGTGAAGAGGAGCGGCTGGTGACTGCACATGTAGAGGAAGCATTGCCAGGCTATGGCCCTCCCCAGATCAGCAGAAGGGGTGGAGCAATGACCACGACAGAAGGGGGAATTGGCCAAGTAGTGCAATTGGGGAGAAAACAGGGGAAAAGAAAAAGCGTGTGACATGCTGGGAGATGTAGTCTCTCCAGCAGGTCCTGTTCACCTTATGCAGCCCCGCCCACTTGACCCATTGTATCACAACTTCCTGTTCAAAACACCGGCTGTTTTACCTGCTCAAACTAGTCTGACTCACCTGGTCAAACCTAGTTTGACTCACATTATGAGTCTGTAAATACAACTTCTGATTGTATTCACACTTCCTGTTAGTCTCTCAAGCCAGACGGTTTCTTCTACATGAGGTGAATAGGTCGCTGTGTACCAGTTTACCAAGTTTAAAATCATGCAAGGAGATAAGATAAGGGTCTCGAGTTTGAGTTTGGCTTGCAGATCATTCCAGGACCAAGGACCATAGTAGAACAGACTTGCTTTACCAGCCTCTGTTCTGATAGGAGGCACTGTGTATTGAAACCAACATAAACTGTGATTTCTCAAACAGTACAAAATATTAAATAAAGCTGAATGAAGGAGATCCTAAAAGTGGTGACTCATTTAAAGTTTGAATGTGTCTAGCTTAAAGTATGAAGGGGTAGTTAGAGTTCAAAGAGGGCATCACCATGAACTGCTGTTTAAAACGAGCGACAGCAGCCAATCCGTTTGTTTACAAGCATACTGATATGTCCTATATGGACAGTACATACACAGCGCTGTGGTGCGCAGCCAGTTTTCATCCGGCGCCCATGTTAACTGATCTGACCATCCGCACTGCCCTCGCCACGCAGCGGAGCACGCTCGCGCTCTGCTGCGCTAGCGAGCTGCAAACGAAAGAGACAGCGGGAGCAGGGGGGAAGAGAGAGAGGTGGGAGTGACGTTGCTATCTAAGGTGAATTTTTATTTATTTAATATTTATTTGAAACATCGCTCCAAAAATCCCATAGCCAGAAACAGTGAAGAACCCAGAAGTCCGGGAATTCTGCATTCCAACTACAAAAATACGTCATCCCTGCGGTACTCTATAAGCTCCAGTGTTCCAAGATGGCACTGTAGGTAAGTGTTAGCGGAGCGCTCTGCATGCTTAACACTGGCCCTCCACCCTCCTTGCTCTCTCCTGGAAGCCTTTTGCCATTTCTACAGCCAGCTCTTGCCCTGTGTGCACACTGTGAAGCTGCAGCTTTTGCCTTTAGCTGTCAGCTCTTGCCGGCTCTTTTTTGTTCTGTCAACTGTGACTGACTGATAGAATGATTGTAAAGTATCTGAGGTGTGGAGGACACTATGATATGCCCTGGTGATTATTACCTTTTACTGGCCTTTAAGTTGATGCCTATATTCTTAGTGGCCTTTTGACGTATTTGGCATTGACGCTGTAGCTTGTTTCTTTGGCCTCTTCATACTAGCTACTTTAGTGACTTTTTGAACCTGGGTTTCATTCCAGCTTTTCTTTCTTTTTGTTTCTTTAGTGTTAAGTCAGGAAGCCCTGTAGGGGTGTGCTGCCCTTTATTTTCATCCCCCCTTTTCTCCTGTTTTTTGTAGGCTAGGGAGGGTAGGATTGTGTTTTTCTTTCAGTGTAGTTTGCTTTATTATGCCGTACGGCCGTCCGTCCGTACAAGGTTTGTTAACGCGATATCTGAGGAACGCCTTGACGGAATTTCATCAAATTTGCCTTAAACATCGACTTAGACTCAAGGATGATCTGATTAGATTTTGGTGGTCAAAGGTCAAGGTCACTGTGACCTCCCGAACGCCATTTTCAAGCTTGTTAACGCGATATCTCAGGAATGCCTTGGCGGAATTTCATCAAATTTGCCTCAAACATCGACTTGGACTCAAGGATGAACTGATTAGATGTTGGTGGTCAAAGGTCAAGGTCACTGTGACCTCTCAAACGCCATTTTCAAGCTTGTTAACGCGATATCTCAGGAATGCCTTGACGGAATTGCATCAAATTTGCCTTAAACATCCACTTAGACTCAAGGATGATCTGATTAGATTTTGGTGGTCAAAGGTCAAGGTCACTGTGACCTCTCGAACGCCATTTTCAAGCTTGTTAACGCGATATCTGAGGAATGCCTTGGCAGAATTTCATCAAATTTGCCTCAAACATCAACTTGGACTCAAGGATGAACTGATTGGATGTTGGTGGTCAAAGGTCAAAGGTCAAGGTCACTGTGACCTCTCCAACGCCATTTTCAAGCTTGTTAACGCGATATCTCAGGAATGCCTTGACGGAATTGCATCAAATTTGCCTCAAACATCGACTTAGACTCAAGAATGATCTGATTAGATTTTGGTGGTCAAAGGTCAAAGGTCAAGGTCACTGTGACCTCTCGAACACCATTTTCAAGCTTGTTAACGCGATATCTCAGGAATGCCTTGACGGAATTTCATCACATTTGCCTCAAACATCGACTTGGACTCCAGGATGAACTGATTAGATGTTGGTGGTCAAAGGTCAAGGTCACTGTGACCTCTCGAACGCCATTTTCAAGCTTGCTAACGCGATATCTCAGGAATGCCTTGACGGAATTTCAGAAAAATTGCCTCATACATCGACTTGGACTCAAGGATGAGCTGATTAGATTTGGGTGGTCAAAGGTCAAGGTCACTGTGACCTCTCAAATGCCATTTTCAAGCTTGTTAACGCGATATCTCAGGAATGCCTTGAGGGAATTTCATCAAATTTGTCTCAAACATCGACTGATTAGATTTTGGTGGTCAAACTTCAAGGTCACTATGACCTCATGAACGCCATTCCCAAGTTCGTTAACGCAATATCTCAAGAACGGCTTGATAGAATTTCTTCTGATTTGGCTCAAACATCGACTTGGACGCAAGGATGAACTGATACCATTTTGGTTATCAAAGGTCAAAGGTCAAGGTCACTGTGGCCTCTCGAATGCCATTTTCAAGCTTGTTAACGCCATATCTCAGGAATGTCTTGATGGAATTTCTTCGAATTTGCATCAAACGTCCACTTGGACTCAAGGACATTTTGGTGGTCAAAGTTCAAGGTCACTGTGACCTCACACACCCAATTGTCAAGCTCTGTAACGCAACATCTCAGGAGCGCCTTGACGGAATTTCTTCCAATTTGCCTCAAATGGCGATTTGGACTGTAGAATGAACTAATGGCGGAGGCATAAGTCCGCGTTGCGGTCATTCTAGTTTTCTATGTAATTTGGTTGGCCCTTTGGCCACCCTGAAGTTACTGGCTTCCTGTGTCATTTAAACATCCTGTCAAAATAAACCCTTGTTTGAGCATTTTTCAATTCAGTTTATCTCCTTTTGTTCCTGGACTTCATATGTTACACCTGTGTACCGCCCTAGACAACTTTTCATGGTCGTAACACCCGTTAACTAAAAGTTGAAATTGAGTGTGCTCCTCTCTGGCCTACCATCCGTCATCGTCTTCCTCTCCTCCTCGCTCATTTCTGCCATCCGCTGCGCCACCTCGCCTGCAAGATGGAACACACATAGGGCCCTATAGGGCGCTGGCCTTAAATTAGCGCTTAGTGCCAAGCGCAGCTTATATTAGTGGGCGTGGACCGGCGCAGTGCCTATTTTCGTGTCGGTGCTACACGCGGCCTTAAGCATTATAACCACGCCTTTTAAGCGTAGAATTATTCACACCGTGCTCATTGGAGAAGTGCAGTAAATGAATCACAATGTCCCTTTCATGTTCCATTCCACGGAGCGATCCAATCCGGTCAGAAAATCCCGACCAAAGTGCTCTGAGCTCCCCCCTCCCTCTTTCATCCCCATCTGTCTCCATATATATTATTCCATATTATTATGCTTCTCAAACCAATCTCACTGCAGTTTAAATACAGCAAGCATGTACAGTAAATACGCTACACTATAGCAAGATCAAAGTGAAAAGAATGTTAACTCTCGTAACGGGACAAGCCCGTCTTTTATTGTCACACGAACACCACAACACATGCATGCGGCCACAACACACTCATGCTGACGGTGGCCGGTGAAAAGTGTCCTCTGCATTTAACTCATTGAGTGCCAATGACGACAATCGTCGTCAACAATGACGACGATTGTCGTCAATTGCGTTTTTTGACGGTGGGACGTGGATCAATGCCTAATACATCTCCTGTAAAATTTTGGGGCATGTTGAATGTGTATAACCTATTTTACCGACCCATTAGGTGGCGACAGTGCTCTCCAGATTAGAGAATGTTGAGTAAAAACAGCAGAAAAAGCCGTGATGAAACCATTCTAATGAGAATGGTTTGGCTTTTCGCTGTCACGCTGGGAGCCGGCGCACAACGGTGGGGGGCTCGGAAAATAGACTCTGGGTGCAGCACACTTTGAAACCCGCAGCAGAAAGCCCAGAAAGCCCAGAATCGGACGCAGCTTCATCCCAGCTCACAACCGAAACCCCAGAAACGAGCGAGCCCGATCCAGACTCCCCCGACGAGCGGCGGCCATCCGAAAGTGGATCCGCAAGCAGCAGAGACTCGCCTGACAAGCAGCAGAGCGAGGAAAGCCACCAGAGACACACCCACGGAGGAGGAGTTTGCAGTAGAGGGGGGTGGGGGTGCTGTTATATTGAAGGAAAACGCTCTGAAACTCTGACACTGGGAGCGTCCGTTCTCCAAAAGTGGCTGGCACTCAATGAGTTAACCCATCCAGGCATGTCCTTTCCTCCGGGGGGCAGGCCAGGAGCAGTGGTCGCTTTCTCGTACAGCGCCCGGGGACCAACTTCGGATGTTGTCGTCACTGGTCGGATGACGATGACGATCTGATCTTCTGCATGTTTTTAGTGGGGGGGTTATATACGGAGGAACCCCCTGGGGGAGCACGGGGAGAACATGCAAACTCCACACAGAGAGAAAGGCCCTTACGACGAGATACCCCACCTGGGCAGTAGGCACTGAAGATATGGGGGGGAACACAACCACAGCGCCCACAGTGTCCCAGGCGAGAATCGAACTCAGGACCTTGTGACTGTGAGGCGACAGCTCTACCACTGAGCCACCGTGCCCCTAATTCCCCCCGTGCACCGTGTTCTAAACGCATCGGCTAGAAAATTATAGCCTATCCCTGGATGTCATGATGAGATTAGATTGGTGAAAGTTTGGGCAGAATGATATAGTTTTCTCTCGCTACCTTTTCTTCTCCCCCACTGCACAGGTAGGATGATGCAACAGCCTCTGAATGACAGGGGCTCAAAACTACGGTATAACAACCTTTTTTTCATCGGTCATTGTGCCTGTCTGACGAGCAAGAGAGAGGGAGTGAGAGAGAGAGAGAGGGGGAGAGAGTGTGAGATCGGCAGAGGAGAGCAGCGCATAATTACGCATAGTAATATCCGCGGCGCACTGAATAAGGCCTGGTTTTGAAAAGCGCTAAATGCTAAATTAATACCAGGGGGGAAGATAGCGTTAGGCCGGTATTTAAGGCCGAAACACCCATTCTGGCCTATTCTGGCACTGCGCCACGCCTCTTCGGCATAAAGCGCATTTCGGGGCCTAAAAACATGATGCTATCTTCCCGAGTCAGGCGCAACACGGGTTTTTTTGCGTTTAGCGCCAGTTTAGTGCCTAAGGCCAGTGGGAAGATAGGGACCATAGACCGCAGTGCTGTTCTCTGTGTGTGTTTCCTCTTTGTTTAACAGGTTGTCTGCATGGGCCAGAATGGAAGTTGCGGCCCCAGTCATCGACATTTCAGTTGCAGGTGCTTCCTGTCCAACGTTGTTGAGTTTTCCAGCCACAATATTGTCCCTCGGTTTCCCCACGAGGGCTCGACCGCCTCAGCAGGCTGGCAGATGGAGCTGGCCTGGCACCGCCGTGCAGGCTCACATACGCAGCTCGTGGCCTAACCCACTATGCCTGCTTTTTGCACAGGCACCGTAGTACATTGTATGGAAACTTCCCTCTGAATATAGGTGTGTGATGAGAAGATTCAAGATTCAAGATTCAATATTTTTATTGTCACTCCGTGGTACAAGTATCACGTGTGAAATTCTTGTGCTGTAGACTCCGTTTACAACATAGTACAAATATAACAGGGCATATGAGTGCAAAAACAACAAGAGACACAACAAGCAATAAGGCAGTAGAGTGATAAGACAAGTCAGAGACAGTGGCATATCCAGTGCACATAGGTGCACATGTCATGTGCATACTTTAGACGTGCTTAAACATTTTAAGTTCGACGTATATGACGTACAGGTGCTAATAGCATATACCTAATTAAACATACAATTAAACATTAGACATACATAATGGTAGCAGCTACAGTACGGTACAGTACAGCTGCTACACTTTTTGTGTATGTTAAGGAGTCTCATGGCCTGCGGGAGAAAACTGTTCCTCAAGCGATTTGTGCGTGCTTTTGGGACCCTGTATCTCCTCCCTGAGGGTAACAGGGAGAAGTGGGATAACTTAAAATATAATTAACACATTCACTGCCAGCCGTTTTTTTTTTACTGTAGGTAGCTTCTGCCAGAGGGTTTTTTTGAGGATTCTGGCTCATCTTTCAAGACCCGAGGATTCTTTTCTGCTAAGATTTTGTGAACACAAAATATCTCAAAAGAACTAATAGAATGTGTGCTTTCTCTGTCTAAAAGAGTTAGTTTGTAGAGTTAGTAGTTATGTAGGCATTAGCACTTGAATACAGCATGGTTTCAGCGTCTGAAAATTTAAGCTGAGATAAATAGCTTTTTGTGAAATTCGATAGAACAGTCACTTTAACCATTCATTTTTGGCATCAGTAAGACGTCAGACATCTAAACAATAGTTTTGAACAGTAATTTCCTCCATAACAGCAGGAAACACCCCTCTCCTTCAAACTCCTCCCTCCGTGTGTGTTCTTCTTGGCTGCAGCGGGCGTGTCACAAGCTCGTTTCTGCTGCTGCTTTGCTGCTGCTCCTGTCTGCTGGCGGCCGCTGGGCAAGTCTGGATGGGCTCGCTCGTTTCTTGGGGTTTCGGTTGAGAGCTTTGATGAAGCTTTTGCGATTCTGGTCTTATTTATGCTGCGTGTTTCAAAGTGTGTTCCACCCGTAATCTATTATGCAAATTTGCAAAACCCCACCGCCAGCTCCCAAGCGCGAAAGCGAAAGCGTTTTCGCCAATCCATTTTCATGAGAATGGCTTCCTCACACTGCTTTTTGCTTGCCTTCCTCTAGTCTGGAGAGCACTGTCGCCACTTAGTGGGTCGGTGGAATGGGTTGTACACGTTCGGTGGCTCCAATATTTTTATAGGAGACGTGGGGGGCGTTGATCCACGTCCCACCGTCAATTTTTTTTTTTTTTTTTTTAAGACGAGATATCTCGTCATTGGCAGTCAACCGTTGGATTTTTTAAGACGAGATATCTCGTCAATGGCAGTGAACGTGTTAAGCAATAGATCATGACAGGCCATGGTATATGCTCATTATACCACACCTAAGAGTCGTGAAAACATTGTCGTGCTTAGGTGTGGTATAATGAGCATCACGGCCACAACACCCTACTGATAAAGAGTATTCATTCTACTCCCATGCCCACAGATCCTACAGCAGAATAGACTATTTCCTAATTGATTCTCAATTAATCTCCCATGTCACCAACACAAAGTACCAACGCATACTGATTTCTGACCATAGCCCATGGACAATGTCTGTAAGTCTATCTCTTCCCAAACAAACCTACTCTTGGCGTTTCAACCCGTCCCTACTCGCTGAAGACAAATTCATAGATTGTATTACCACCAAACTAAACAATTTTATAGAATTCAATGAGAACGGTGAAGTATCAGACTCCACACTATGGGAAACATTAAAGTTTGTCATTTGCGGAGATGATGGCCTCTATCTTCCCAAAAGCGCTAATTTTGCGTTTAACGCCATGCGCATTGCAAATTGGGGGCGGACGCAAGCGCATGCCTGTGATAATTGTACTGGGCATTGGCTGCCCCATGCCAAAGCAGGCATTTCAGCGCTAAAATGTGGGATAGATGGCGTTACCCTATCGTCGGCAGCGCGCAATTACTTTGCGCTAAGAGCTTTGAAAAGGACCTCTTACGCGCAAATACCTCTCCGCGCTGGGCGCTCTGTACGGAGATTGCGGCTGCGCTCCCAGCGCAGAGAAGTATTTGCGAGGGGAAAGTGGAATTCCTTTTGGATATTTCATTAGGCACAGCCTTGCCACGCCAAGACATCAAATTATGCTGCAAAAATTGGGTATTAGCAGATAATTCAGTGAGGCAACTTTTATCACATTGCAAAGAGGGAAATTAATTGAGAACACTTGTGGGACAATGGACATAGGCTATTTACCTTCATAACCCGAAGGGTCATTGGCACCACAGACAATCTGTCAATAACCTCCCTCTGTCCTCGCACGAGTGAGTACACTATTTCGCATGGAGAGAATTACAGCATATTGCATGCCCGGCGAGTCAACCTCGCGCAAACAACCATTGCGAGACGGGAATGTGATTGGTTTTGATTGACGTAATCCCCAGCCTTGCCTGGCCACGCCTGTGAATAATTCTGGTAGTTAAGACCGCCCAAATCCCGTTTGCGCAGGCATTTTGGGGCGCAGATGATTTTTGGCAGAATTGGCACAGCTCTAATTTGCGCTTGCGACAAGTGCCATGAACATTTCCGCATGCCCGCCGAGAATTGCATCCCCAACATATTTCGGGGCTGTTTTATCTTAGAAATCAGGGAGGTCAAGTCTACCAGACAATTATATCACTTTGAAACAGTTAAATTTCTGTATACATCATTACAAGTAGCTCCCGTGAGTTGGGGGTGTTTTTTTGCTGCTCGGCGGGGAGCAAAACTCGGCAGAACACCTGGCGGACGGCGCAAGGTGGAATGATATCTTCCGTGCCTTAAGGCTATTTAGGGATAGCGCCTGTCGGAAGATATAGGCCATAATCTAATATGAGTAAGCTGCCAGAAAGGAAAAACAGACGACTATTAGAGATTGAAAATGCTCTTCCAGCCCTTGAAGTGGCATCAGGTCTCGAAATCCTCTGAAGATTATAATAAAAAAATAACGAATAAAATATGAATATAACTGCATCCTGGGTGGTCAAATAAACACTTCTAAAACTGAGACAAAAGCAGTTTGAACTGGAAGATAAGCCAGAGGGGCTCCTGGCGTGGCAGCTGAAGGGTGCTCAGGCCTCCAGGTCAATCCTCTCCATCAAATCGAAAAGAGGCGCCTTGCTGACTGACCCAAAAGAGATAAACAATCATTTTAGAGAGTTTTACAGTGAACTCTACGCATCAAAGTGTGATGCTGCTCAATCTGATTTGAGTGATTTTTTTACCCCCTTGAAATGCCCAAACTTAGTGACGATGCGAGAGAGGACTTAGACTCTGATTTCACATTGGAGGAAATAACTTCAGCCATTAATTAATTCCCATCAGGCAAGGCTGCTGGGCCAGATGGATTCGGTGCCGAATTTTATAGGAAAAATCCACTCCTCCTCAGAATGACATGGAGCTCTAAGAAGGACAAAGCCTTGCCTATAACACTATATGAAGCTAACATCTCCCTCATTAAAAAACAGGGGAAGGACGAAGTGGAACCGGCCAGCTACAGACCCATAGCGCTCCAAAATTTTGACAGAAAGGTAATCACTAAAATACTGGCTACCCGACTAAAGAAACATGTATCATCTATCATCCATCCTGACCAGACAGGATTCATCCCAAATAGGTTCTCTTTCTCCAATGTTAGACGTCTCCTCAACACCATGTATGCAGATCATAATAAGACCAGTGCTACAGCGATTTCATCACTCGATGCACAGAAGGCATTTGATCAGGTTGAGTGGCCTTATATGTTCAAGTCATTGCACAGATTGTCATTTGTATCCTGGGTAAAGCTCATACATGCTACCCCAACATGTTCAGTTGTAACCAATGGTTCCCATTATTTCACTCGGTCCAGCAGGGTTGCCCTCTCTCGAAAAGAGGCGCTCAAGCCGCTGCGCTCAAGCCCTTTGCCTTAAAAATACGCAGTCACCCAAGCCTTGCCGGTCTGAAGGTCGGAGGCATTGAGATGCGTATCAGCTTGTATGCCGACGATGTAATACTATACCGACATAGTTCAGAGAAGTCGATCCCCTCTCCTAGAATTAATCACCTTCGGTAAGCTGTCCGGATACACAATTAACTGGACAAAGAGCGACTTTATGCCTCTCTCTGATGTCTTCACTCCTGGTTTCCTGGAGAATCTCCCATTCAAATTGGCAAAGGGACCGCCTTACCTATCTTGATTTGACCATACCCAGAGATCCTAAACTAACATTCAAGTTGAACTTTGCGGACTTTGTTTCAAGACTTAAAAAGTGTATAGAAAACTGGAAAATCCTGCCCCTCTACCTGATTGGCCGTATAAACTCAATTAAGATGGTTTCTCTTCCTAGGTTCCTTTATCTTTGTCAAAATCTTCTCATCTTTCTCACATCACCTTTTTTCAAAGAACTGGACTCCGTAATTCTGTCCTACATCTGGAATGATAAGAAACACAGAATTTCAAAAATTAACTTGCAAAAACCCAAGTCTGGGGGAGGACTGGCCTTACCAGTATTTAGGCACTACTACTGGCCAGCCAATGTTAGGCCTCTGATGTACTGGCAGCAAGAGAGTCCGGGTAACTTAACTTCTGGGGTCCCCCTGTTGCTGAAAATGGAGGCCAACTCCATTGTCAACTCTTCCTTGCCAGCATGCTGTTTGCTAAGTTAGAAAAACCTGGGACCTTAGGAAAATTCAAATTAAGTTTTGTCATGAAAAACTCTGTCAGGAGTGTTTTGAGTCTACCAGATGTCTATGTCCACACACCAATTTCTTTCAATCACTCTTTTGGCTCCATGGGCAGAAAAAAACTACCACGCCTGGAGTGAGAGCGGGCTGGTTTCCATCAAAGACCTATACATAGACAGTCATTTTGCATCCTTTGATCTGCTGAAGAGGAAGTTTGGGTTGCCCGGCACGAATTGGTTCAGATTCCTGGAAACCAGAAATTATGTTCGATCCAAGATTGGCACCTTTGAAGCGCTCAAATGAGCATGCTTTTTACGATGTATTACTGAGCCC
Source organism: Poromitra crassiceps (assembly GCF_964638095.1). NCBI lineage: Eukaryota > Metazoa > Chordata > Actinopteri > Beryciformes > Melamphaidae > Poromitra > Poromitra crassiceps. Next base: position 5,633,847 of record NC_139630.1, read on the forward strand.
TCCAGGGGTGAAAGTGGATTGAAATTCTTGCCGGTACTACCCCAACCTTCATCTCATCATTGTTCTCGTCCAGCCCCAGCTTTATGCTTCCCTGAACACACGCATATTTTTTTAACACCTGTATGTTGTAGAATTTTTTTAACACATGACATCATGTAGTCTATATAGCAAATTATGTATTTAAATGGTGCAAGTTAGTACGTAATTAACCTGTATACAGTAGTGTGGCACAATTGTGCTTGTGCTTTAAAAACAGTTGTCCAATGGTAAAGTAAAGGCGAAAATGAATTATGCAAAGGACAAATAATATGAAAATGAATAGCCAAGAATATGAAAATGGATTAAAAAAGGCACATTTTAAATTGCATTTTGCAAATCAGCATTAATTCATCAGTCTTCCATTTGTCAATTTCATTAATTTAATTTAAATGGCTCATTTATAAGCATTTTTATTAATAGGTTTATAATTAGTTTTACAAACGGCTCATTTAAAAGCTTTTTTTCTTCTTATAGAAGCCATCTGGAGGGTGAATAGTAACCTAAGTACATAATGCACGAGACACAGATGAAAAACGCACAGTAGATTGTGCACAGAAGAAATCCATGCAGTCAACAGAGAAATCCTTGTCCAAGGCAAAAGATTCCCAGACACCGAATGGGGCACTGGGCAAACAAGACAATCAAATGCCAAATGTCTTGAAAACATTCCTAGATGAACGATCAAGGACTTTTGCGCCTCAGAGGTGCCTTGAAAGCATGCGTAAAAGCAGCCCCCTTCTCTCTCTCTCTCTCTCTTTCCCTCTCCCCCTCTCTCTCCCTCTCATGTTGGGTTGCATGTAAAATCAACTGCCAATTAGCCAATAATTAAGCCGATGTGGCTTTGCGCAACAGAAGCCTCCGTTAAAATGTTGACAACTGAAGTGTCAGTATCTCCATAATTACAAAGATAATGAACATTGCTGAAAACCATGACCATTAAAACGACGAAACGATGTGAAAGGACTTACAAGGACTTACATGGCTTCAAGGCACACAAATGGTAAGTCCACTTTAGGCTTCTCACTGCACATTGCACAGTCAATTAACAACATGTGCTCCCGATGTGCTGCAGCATGCAATGTCCATGGATCTGACATCATGCTGGGAACGGGACAGGCTTTTGTACAATTTAGAAGCAATTTATAAGAAAAGTAACTGTTTTTTTACGTTGACATATAATGTCAGCAGATGTGTTTCCTTTTTGGAAATGCGATCGGGATTTGTGACGGCTTCTGTTCTGTGGGTTTTGATTGTGTCACTATCTCTCTCCCCTCTTAACGGTGCGGCGGTCAGGGACTGAATCTCCTGAATGAAGCATCGCCGCGTTCAGGCTCACTTTCACCAGTGCTCCTCACTCCAAGCATCTTATGTCTAGATTTGTGTGTCTGTTTGACAACTGCAACACAGCCTCTACTGAGAGGAATAGAGAAGCGTGGCAGGGGGAACTTGGTATTGATTTATCTGACATTATATGGGAAAGGAGTCTGTGGTACAACTCTGCTCAATTAATAGCAGACACCAGCTGATCCAGTTTAAAGTCACTCACCATCTGCACTACTCCAAGCATAAACTACACAGGATCTTCCCTTCTGTCTCACCACTGTGTGACAGGTGTCAGGTGACAGAGGGCACACTATCTCATGCCTTCTGGTTTTGCCCTTCATTAACAGGATTCTGGGGCAAAATATTTGATTGGTACTCTTAAGGCCTACAAAATAACCCTACAGCCGGAGGCAGAACTCGCCATCTTCGGCTGCTTGGAGTGCTGAACTTCCCTACAGCTGTGCAACAATCTCTGAGACTGGGGACAACTGTCGCCAAAAGACTCATTCTGAAGGAGTGGAAGTCCTCCTCTTCACCTTCTTTTCAGGTGTGGCTGATGGACATGATCTCTGTTGTGCAGATTGAGAGGCTCAGGTGCCTGAGAACTAACTCGCTTGGAAGGTTCTCGGCTATCTGGGACCCGTTTTTTTATAACAACCGCAAACAAATTCATCGGCCTAACCCTATTTTTCCACTATACTTTCTTTTTGCCTACAAGTGGGCAGAAGTGCTGCTGCTGGAACTGAACCTGTTGCTCCATATTTTCTCAAACAACAACAAGCCATGTTGTCTGAACTCTGTTTCGAGCCTTTGTGTGGTCACAATGTGGAAAGAGTGTACTTCTCTCTGTAAAATTGACATGCAATAAACCTTTGCTCTGTGCCACCCGTCCTTTATGGATGGAAGATTACCTTGACATAGCACTGGATATGACCTGAGAGGGCAAGTGCAAACCTTTAAAGGCCCAATCCGTCAAAACTCACTATTACTGACGCCGGTGGCCGTTAGTGTAACTGCAGGCAGCGTGTGAACGAGCTGACGCGTGGGCACCATACTCGCACGCGCACAAGCAGTTGCCTGGCAACAGCAGAGCTGTTCGTTGCTTTGTAACGTTAACTCATAAAAGTCACTTGAAAATGGCAACCTGGACAATTTATCGGTCAGATCAGCCTCGAGATGCCCAGGAAGGATTCTGGATGAATTAGGGGACGTTATTGTGGCATGTTTGGTCGTGTTTTGGCTTGCGTTGGCTGCGGGCAAGTCGATACTCATGTTAGCACAAGCCAGGAAATAGCCTGCTCCCCCTGTATGTACGGTACCCTGTAATGCCTGGAGTTGACCAAACTGAACAATCAAACAATGTTTCATAAGCATAACAGTAACGTTAGGCATATTTACGACTGTTAAATTCATTATCCACACAAGACGGTAACGTTATTAGTGGGGCTGGTGGTAATTTCTATAAATGTAAATTAATATTAGTTAGCCGCGATTAGCATCAAGCTAACGTTACTAGTATGCAGCCAACAGCCAACTGCAGTCAGAGCCTGCTGGCTGCGGGAAGTGGATACTCATGTTAGCAGAAGCCAGGAAATAGCCTGCTCCCCCTGTATGTACGGTACCGTCCAAACTGAACAGTCAAACAATGTACCGTAAGCATAACAGACAGTAGGCTAACGTTAGGCATATTTCCGACTGTTAGATTAATTATCAACACAAGACAGTAACGTTATTAGTGGGGCTGGTGGTAATTTCTATAAATATAGCTAAATCTATTAGTTAGCCGCATATAGCATCAAGCTAACGTTCAGGCAGACTCACCACCGCAGCTAAATGCAGTCAAACAATAATGTTCCATGACCATAAGCATAACGGTAGTAACGTTAGGGTTGCATTACTTCACACAAGACGGTAATGTTAGCAGAGTTTCTGACCAGGTGGTCAGATACTTGTACTACGGAGTGACAGTAAAAATCTTGAATCTTGAAAATCCATTAGCAAGCAGCTAACGTTATCTGGTCAAAACCACATTACAGTAGCTACAAGCAGCAAGTTCCCTTCATGAACCGAAAACACAGTCCTGACTCTAGTTTCCCCCCGATGTCGGTCACATTGCTGCTGTCTGGCCAGACGGGCTTCATTAGATAAATATTTATTTATTTAGTCTGGACTTTTTCTGGAGTCTGTGTTGTTTCCTTTAGCTAGCAGCTAGCGATGAGCGTAACGTTAAAAGCTACTTCAGCCATTTCCTGTTAGCGTCTAGGACAAGAGCACAAGCTCGTGAACGCGCGAGACGTCACATCCTCTAGCTGTGGCGGGAGATGCTATCCACTTCGAAACTGCGGTTTTTCCATATATCTTCTGAACGGCTGGTCGGAGAGAAACGCCCCTGGTCGCCATTTTTAAGTTACGTCAAGGCGCATTCACTCAGTGCCAATAATAAACACTTTGTGCACATTTATTTCTCGCCAAAACCAAGGGAATGGGCCTTTAAAGTCGAGCTGAAATGAAAAATGACTTTTTCTATTTTAGATTACATCCCTGGTTATTTAATAATGTATGCAAAAAAATCACAAAGATCCTATTTCTTCAGTTTAAAAAAATTCACATCACAAGTTACTTTTTCAAGATTTCATTCATAACTGTCATCTGCAGTTTGCTGATGTCACCTCAGGTAGTACTATCATATTTATACCCCATTTCAAAATTCTCAACAGGCAAGATGGCTGCCTAGTCCCTGTAACCTGGGCAGACTTTTCTCATCCCATAAATGTTAATAAACTTGGCCAAAAAGTATGTAACATACAAAATAAAACTAACGGTAATGTCTTCATTTAATGTAGAATGCAAAGGACATGTAACTGGCTCATGAAACTCGCATTCAGGAATATCGTTGTTTACTGCAGCTCTTTACTGCAGCTAGTCGACGCTCCAAGCCGGGAGGCAGCACTCTGCTTCGGGTTGGAAACCTCAGTCTGGAACCCTAACCCCTAACCCTAACCCAGAATCAGAATCAGAATCAGAATCACTTTTATTGCCACAGTATGCAAGTTACATACGAGGAATTTGTCTTAGTGTCTGTATGCAGCGTAGCGGTTACATCAATATACAGGGATAAGAAGTAGGAAGATAACTAACGGCAATCGCAAGGTTGCAAGTGTGTCAAGACCCGGTGTAACAGTTTTAGGACTTCAAGGCAGAGAGGCACAGGAGGCAGTTAGCAAGGAGAACAGGTGTTTATTTATAGAACGCCTGGTGGCAGGTTTGCAGGTCAGGCAAGAGTCCAGAGGTTCCAGCAGGCAGACAGGCAGGCAGACAGGCAGGCAGGAGATCCTGGGTAAAAGAGAGTTTAGGAGAGGTTAGTATCCTGAACGGAGCAGAGAGCAACCAATTGCTATGGAAGCTGGAGAGACGCAACTGACGTGAAGACAATCTATAATCCGGTGTGGACTGGGTGTTGGGCTGGAGCTTAAGTAGGCAGGCTGATTCTGATGGCAGGCAGCTGTGACGCTGAGGCTCCGACTCCCACACACCAGGCTCCAATCTGCTGTAATCATGCCAATCACACTCATACACCACACATAGAGAGAAGAGGGGAAAAGACTAGGTGGTAGATGAGGCTGAGGGCATGACAAAGTGCAATCAAATCAAATCAAATCGAGTCAATATATACAATATGTACATGAGTGGTAACCCAATGTCAACTCCACTCCCCAGAATGATCAAATTAAATCACCCACATGCTATGTCCCGCCTCTCTACCCTCTTTCAGTCAGGGCAATGTTTGTTTTCAGCCAGTATAAGTCACACAGATCTTCTGAGGCACACTGAGATGGCATTTAATCTCATCTTTAAGACTATGGCGCAGTGGTGTGGCCATTCAGCTTTATGGCACCAAGCCTCCTCCCATCACCCACAACACCACACCTCGAATCCCGACTCTCTATGACCTTCCTATCCCTAGATACAGCCCATTGTCCCTAGACCCCCACCATTGCCCCCTCCCACCACCCACCACCCACATCCCTCAAATCCCAACTCTCTACCACCTTCATATCCCTCGCTACGGCCCCTTTTCCCTCGCACCCCCCCTCCTCCTTGCTCTACCACCCACATCCCCCTAGCCTGGTTGTAAATGTAACACCATACAAATGTATCTATAGCCTACTTGTTATCATATTACTTAATTGCCTGTGATTTGATTATTGGTTTTAGAAATAATCAGAATCAGAATAACTTTATTGTTCCCCGAGGGGAAATTGAGTAAATGTATAACTTAATAATTAATAACTAGCTCAGAATTCCGAATTATAGGAAAAATAACAGACAACTAGTACAACTATTATACTATTTATTATGTATTATTTATGATGTGTACGAAGTGGGATGTTGATGCTTCATGATGACTGCTGTATTTGAAGTTCCCTGTCAGTTATGAGCAAAAAACTTTAAAATTGCTCCCGATCCCGGTTTGAGACAAAGAATCAGAGGTTTCCTTGATGAATCAATGCTACTGAACATGATAGAATAACCATGTTCACTACTAAACCTCTGAATGTCCAAATGAGACATGTGAGGTACCCCTCAATAGCTGAGAATTTCTGCTTTCCTTGAATTTTTAAATCATATTGATAGTCGTTCAAAAGTTATTAATTAAATATTTAACAATAGCTTTTTTTTGTTAGCAGCGGGCGGCAATATAATTGTATTACGCAATCTGTATTCTTTGCTAGCTCTCAGGGTGCCACATAAAATTAGGTGCCCATGGGCTTTGAGTTTGACACATGTGCGCTAGCCACTCCTCGAATAACCATTCTCTACGACCTTCCTATCCCAGGCTCTGAGGCTCTGCAGTGGGTTGCACCAGCTGTGCGTAAGTTGAAATGTAACCTAGTTTGTGCGTAAAGTCTCACTAAGTCCGAGTTTACGCACTACAAAAAATATATGGGTTGTACCAAGTGAAATAGTTACAACGTAGGAATAAGTTATAACTTAAATCTTCCACCTACCACCAACTAGGTGTCCTCCATAAAATAGCAGTTGGCACGGTATTGGCAGTTGGCACCATGGCGCATCGTTGTTTTGCGTCAGTAACGCGTTCTCCCTGATAAATTATTACACCCTTTGATATTTATGACTCACGCTTTTGTTTTCCAGAAGCTGCGGCACTGCATACAAATTAAAATAACAGCAACAATTTAGCGAGGCAGGATGGTGGTAAATTAGCTTACAATGCATGACGATGAAGAGCTCACAGATAAACTTTATCAGTATTATGAACCTAAACGAACATTACTCAAGAATGTTATCATTTGGTTAGTGTTGATGAAATATGAAAGCAGTAATTTGCGGTGGGCAACATGTCCAGACTGTTTTTATTCGACTTAATTCAACAACACTAAATATGTGTGACAGGTGTCAGGTGTCAGAGGGCACACTATCTCATGCCTTCTGGTTCTGCCCTTCATTAACAGGATTCTGGGCCAAAATATTTGACTGGTACTCTAAGGCCTACAAAATAATCCTACAACCGGAGGCAGAACTCGCCATCTTTGGCTGCTCGGAGTCCTCACTGAACTTCCCTACAGCTGTGCAACAATCTCTGACATTGGGGACAACAGTCGCCAAAAAGTCCTCTTCACCTTCTTTTCAGTTGTGGCTGATGGGCATGATCTCTGTTGTACAGATAGAGAAACTCAGGTGCCTGAGAGCAACACGCTTGGAAGGTTCTCAACTATCTGGGACCCGTTTTTGGACTACTTTGACGAGGTAAAGAATGACCAATAACTGAGGTTAGGAGTGAGGGATGGCTCGGCCCAGCTGGTATCTCATGGACCCTTTGCGCGGGACCCCATGCACTTTTTTTTTTACAAACATATAAGCACCTTATGTGACTGATAGCGCCATGTTGCAATGTTTTTTTTCTTTATTTTCCTGTGTCTGAGCCTGTTTGTCTTGTTTGTATATTGTTCTCTAAAAATTGAAAAAAAAGAAAAAGAAAATAATGTCTTAGACTGTTTTCAATAATGAAGACTACTTCACTAGTCAATGATTGTTTATCCATCCCATTCACTAATCCATGGTTCCTTTCCATTCATCTCTCTCTCCCCTGCAGCAACGCCCTCAGGTTACATCAGCCATTCATAAATATGCACGCCCTCTTTATCCCTGTCCAATCAATGTCTCCCACGCTTTCCCTCTCTTCGGCTGTTGCCAATCACCTAAATGAAGTTCTATTTAAGACTCTTGCAAGTTGTAACTCACCCTGTTTGTTCACCCATATAGCTGCTGTTCCTGCGTAGCTGCTGCTTCGCCCCTCCTCCTCCCCTGAACACCACCAATGTCATGACTCCAGTAGAACTCCCTATGGGGGTTCTCTATCCTATAAATCACTGACGTCCTCCTCTTGTCTCAGAGGAGCGTCATCATTCCATGGAGTCATTCGCCAAATCTAAGTGTTGTTTTATCATTAAAGTTTATCGTACTTTCCTTCTCTCTCATGATTGAAATGCTAAATAAACACCCTTTCCACCATGCATTTCACTAATTGGTCACAGATACTGTACACGTCATTTTCTGCAACACTATTTTGGCTAGTGTGGGGTTCAAGGACTACTAGTTAAGATGTACCTTATGTCTCCATGGTGCAACTAAACAAAGACACAACTTTAGTGTCAAACTAACTAGTTTGGACGTAGCCCTTAGTGTAGAGTTTACACCCTAACTCAGTCAGTCACAGTTTTTCAAATCCTCCTTAAGACCCATCTCTTCTCCACCACCTTGTCTCCCCCCACCTATCCCTGTGTGTCTGTGTCATGTGTGTCCATTGTTTGCTGCAGTATCGTTGTCACCTCAGTGTTTAGTGTAAAGCGTCTTTGAGTCCTCTAAAAGCACTATAAGTCCCATGTATTATTATTGTATGTATTATTATTACTAGTGCAGTGCCCATTCCCCCATGCACCACACTGTGGGAGCTCCCCCCTGCACACACACTGCACTCTGTCAGGTCCCCCTAAGTGCACTCCCCAAGTTTGAAGTCGATCTGACAAACGGTTCTCGAGCTACACGAAAGACAGACATACAGACAGTCCTGGAATAAGTCCAAATTGCATGAAATGCGGCAGCGCACTCCATCGGGGTCCGAGCAGCGCACTCCCTAAGTTTGAAGTCAATCGGACAAATGTTTCTCGAGATAAACTGCTTTTTGTGTTGCCAGTAAGTGGTGCGGGAAATTGCAAGATATTCAGCGCCGCACTACTTCGAGTTCCCAGGAGCACACTGCCCAAGTTTGAAGTCAATCGGATGAACGGTTCTCAAGATAAACAACTTTTTGTGTTGCCAGTAGGTGGTGCTGTGCGGAATTGCACAGAACTCGGCACTGATCTATGTCAGGTTCCCAGCAGCACACTCCCCAAGTTTGAAGTTGATCAGATGAATGGCTATCGAGATAAAGCGCTTTTGTGTTGCCAGTAGGTGGCACTAAGCCAAATTGCATGGAATTCAGCTCCCTGCGCTCCGTTGAGTGCCCCTAAGCGCACTCCCAGTGTTTGAAGTTTGAAGTCGATCAGATGAATGGCAATGGAGATAAAGCACTTTTTGTGTTGCCAGTAGGTGGCGCTATGCCAAATTGCACGGAATTCATCTCCTTGGACTGGCTTGAGTCTCCCTAAGTTCCCATCAGCGCACTCCCCAAATTTGAAGTCCATCGGACAAACGGTTCATAAGATAAACCATATTTTTTGTTGCCAGTAGGTGGCGCTATGCCCATAGGGCACTGCACTGCACAATAGGGCACACTCCTAAAGTTTGAAGTCGATCCGACCAACGGTTCTCGATGGCATGCAGCAGATGATGCTCATCCATAAGCAGTGGTGGAAATGGCCAGGTTTTACTCTGGGAACCCTACTTACGGGGTTCCTCTGCCTTTCCGACATGCTGCCACTCCGAACGTTAACTTCCATTATTCGGACTGGCGGTCGTTCACCTTAGAAGCCGCAATGCCGACCTTAGGTTTAGGCGTGGGGGTGGGAGAGGTTAGGTTTTGGGTTAGGGTCTGGGGGAGGTTAGGTTTAGGCATGGGGGGAGGTTAGGTTTGGCGTGGGGGCTGGGAGAGGTTAGTGAAAAACGGGGAATATAGACCCCCTTTCTGAGTGCCGATATTTCGGAGTGGCAGAACGTCGGAGTGGCAGCACGTCGGAGTGGCAGCATGTAACCCCTACTTACACAGGATGGGGGTTCCCGAAAGTGGCGCTAGAGGATATTATTTCTGAATGCGTGACTCATTATAGCCTACCATTATAGCCATGTAAAAATCTCTTAGAAATCTCACTTAACTAAGATCACTGAGCTCTACTGATTATTTCCCCTTGATTTTATTCATGACAGACTTGATGAATATTAATGCTGCTTATTCAGCTTACAAATACATATTCTCCTACTATTCTTTGCTCCTTCATGCTGCCCCCTCTCCGCTGCATTGCAAGACATTCTTTAATTGGAACCTGAGGAGGGATGCTGCCCCCCTCATTCTCACAGCAATGTAAACACAGGATCGTTAAAAGTGACGGCCCTGTGTCTATTCTCACTTAGTGTCAATGGCCCCCCTGGGGCTGGGGCTTAGGGCTTGAAGGAGCAGAACTGAAGACAAATATTCAAATATCGAACGTGTTTCGCGTCCGAATTGCACGAAAACAGGGCACTGCACTCCGTCAGGTCGCCATCAGCACACTCCCTGAGTTTCAAGTCGATCCGACCAACAGTTCTGGAGATACGCGAAGCACAGACAGAGAGACAGACAGACGCTATCGTCATTATAGTATAGAAGATTATTATTAGATAGATAGCTGGATGGATAGATACTTTATTGATCCCCTTGGGCAAATTAAGGTGTCCAGCAGCTCATACAGTCTGATAAACCCAGGGTTACCTTAAAAGGAGATACTTAAAAACATAAAAATGTATTTCAATCATGAGAGACTGGTCGGTAAGGTTTAACAAGAGACTATTTAGCAAATGGCATGCATGGCAAGTACTTTGGCGTATGACTCCATTGTACGGTGGCGCTCCTCTTTAGGCGAGAGGGCGGCATCTACTGTATATGGTCATGACTGACGTCATATGGATGGGATGAAGTGAGGACAACTGACGTCACGCTTGGGCTTGACTGACGTCACGGGCTGATCAGGTAATGCGGATATGGCGGCCTCTCTCTCAACTTGAAATTTGGTATGGAAACCTCACTATTATTATTATTATCCCTAGCTATGTCCCCTCTTATCGCTGTCCCATTCACTAAATTCACTAAACATCCATGAGTGAGTGAGCGTCCTGACTTTGCATCCTGTGACCCCTGCTGGTCCAGCGCAGTGGGAAAAATAGACTGTTCATTCTAGCAACAAATCGAAAGGCAAGGCTACTGAAAGACTGGGACAAAGATGGCAAAAGGGTAAGAAGGGACATAAGAAAGAGAGACTGAGTGAGCAGCAGGAAGCGGAGGCTACAGCACAGGGCTATTATTTTAATGATTGAAAAGGAAGGAGGTCCATTGATAAGGCAGCATCTGCATAACACTACAACAACTGAGTGTTTAGATGTGTGTGTCCCATATCCAAGTGAACTTTGATCTCAAATAACTATAAGAGAGACAGTCCTTGTTTGACTTTGCACTTAGACTGGGGAGCTATACAGGAAGCTACGTGTTTGGAAACATACAATCCGCCCAAAACTTCTCTCTGTTGAAAGGTGGAAAAAAAGAGTATTGAGAAGCAGCCATGATCGACCGTAACTTAAAGAATGTGTTGGTGGTCTCCTTTGGGTTTCTGTCTCTGTTCACAGCTTATGGAGGACTGCAGAGCTTACAGGTAAGTGGCCGGCTTATCTACTGCAGAGCCTTTCTCAGTAGGAAGGAGAAGTAGCCTACATTTCATTCAGCAGTTGCAAAGCCAGAGATTGTATCATACAGTCTATTTCTTTGTACATTTCTTGTCGCGCTTCCATCCCAAATTGTTGCTGTTTGTGGGGGATGATTGTTTGATGCTTTACTAATGCATTTCTTATGGTTTTACAGATAGAACATGTGTGCTTACAGGTGTAAATTACAGGTGCAATTTCTTATCTTATTTTATTTAACTTTATTGTAGATAGGGTAACTTAAATGCTGTGCTTTCTTTACATGTTTCTGACATGGTTTCTATGTCTGACATATTTTTGACATTGGCTTCTTCTCTTGTGTGTGTGTGTGTGTGTGTGTGTGTGTGTGTGTGTGTGTGTGTGTGTGTGTGTGTGTGTGTGTGTGTGTGTGTGTGTGTGTGTGTGTGTGTGCGCGCGCGCGTGTGTGTGTGTGTGTGTGTGTTTTTACTGAGATGTACTGACATTGGCTTCTTCTCTTCTTCTCTTCTGCTGTAACACAAGAATTTCCCCCAGGGGATTAATAAAGTACTCTATCTATCTATCTATCTATCTATCTATCTATCTATCTATCTATCTATCTATCTATCTATCTATCTTTTATCCATGCAGTGGCTGTGAAAAAATATTTTCCTCTCCATGACAATAAACTAAACTAACTAAAACTGAAACCCCTATTCAACCCCATTGGTATTACAGATTATATTACATTTGACAGCAATTTCAGATTTAGTTTTAGTCTTGCTCTTGTCTTGATTTAGTTTTAGCTACATTTTTGAGAATTCAACAACATTGTTGGTTCATTTTAGTCAGCAAAATCACTGGAAATTCTTGGTCCCTTTCTCTGAAACAGTCTTTGGTAGCCTACTGTAAACACTTTATTTCCCAGGGCCACAATTTCCAAATTATTTCCTGAAAGGAAATCTTAATTACTTGGGGGGTTTCCTGGAAAGAACCATAAAATTATGTAGCAGGTATAATAATGTAAGGCGTCTGTTGGAGTCGATCACTGTATGAGAACTGCAAAACTACAAACTATTTATTGGAAAAATAATAAGCAGAGGTCAATTATCAGTAGTCTTTCATTTAATTATATACCATAATCTACTAGATTGGTCTATATAACTCTAAGAATATATAATATAGGTAGTTTAATGCACATCCTTAACTACCGTATATGTTCTATCCATAATCTAACTCAACTGTATCTGATTCATATTGTTCTTTAGTCTCATAATATATTTTGCTGTTGGAAAATGTTATTTATTTGCTGGGTTGCTTCATCTAGTTTCATTCGAGACAGGTATTGTCAACAGAAATGTCATCAGTAAAATGAACACTGGATAGTTTCCATTGTTGCGTTTTGTTCTTTGTTCTCAGAGCAGCCTGAATGCGGAGGACGGGATGGGTGTGGCCTCGCTGAGCGTCATCTATGCCTCCATCATCATCTCCTCCATGTTCCTGCCTCCCATCATGATCAAAGGCCTGGGCTGCAAGTGGACCATCGTGCTCACCATGGCCTGCTACGTCTCCTACTCCTTTGGAAACCTCTCCCCTGGATGGTAATCACATCTTCAATCAAACGCATTATCACCTTTACATATGTGTGGTGGTCTACAAAAACCCTTCACATGTTGGACATTTTACATTTTCATTTTTTGATATTTCCATAAATTATAAACTCTCCCCTATATATAACTTTTTGAATGACTGAGGTGGTCAACATTTATTACAGTATTTTGATCCGTTTCCGTGTCTAAAAGTAAAATGTGAGAAAATGGCTACCTCTTGCATGGCACCATAACACGGGCGTTACGTTTCTGATTTTTTGCTGTTCATCTGTCATTAACGTGATGAATTAGGTAGTTAATTCTGAACACTGCTGTTCATGCTACATACCAAATGAATCGTCTGAATCTTGCGCATCAAACCATGTCTTCCTTTTTCGGATCAGATCAACACAGTGGAAGTTATAGCTGTCTTTGTACAAAGACAAAGACAACATTTCAGATTATTTGGCTTTTTCAAATGGCTTTTTCAAATGGCCTTTTGGAAATCCGCCTAGGTATCTCCCTACAAAAACCACTGCCAAATACTCATGTTTTGGTATTTTTTCATCTTCTTTGAGTTGGGATGTGGTAAGGCCTGTGCCTATGTCTCCATTGAGTTTATAGCTATAAATACAACAACCACAGGTAACTGTTTACACTCTTAAAGTGTTTTTTATTCTAGGCGAGAATTAACCACTGTGTTTGAGCTGGTGTTACTCAGGGTCACTAACACATAGAGTCATTCTGATACTTGGAACAGAAACTGCAAAGTCTTACCTTTCAGAAAAGGTCAGGCAGTTGTCTGTAACCCTAGCGGTTCAGCCACAATAAGCATTTTAGTTTGGGTATGTCGTTTTCACCATTTTCTTCAGAAATAGGTGGCTTTAGCCAACATTCCATTTTCTACAGTGGCATTCCACCAAAACCATAAAAATAAATACTTTCCCTTTTGTTTTATGAAAATATTTATGGAGATGAAAGTAACCAAACCACGCAAAATCTCAAAATCCTAGAGCTCATTTTTGACCTACTTTGGCTCATTGCCAAAGTGTGTCAAGTGTGAAGGGTTCTCCCAGACCTCCATACATACAGTATGTCTAGAACAGGGCCCGTCTAAGGTTGCTTTCACATATAAGCTGTTTAGTCCGCTTTAACCGCGCCAGAGTTTGTTTGCTCGGATAGTGCGGTTTGTTTGGGGTGGTGTGAAAGCGCAAACGAACTCTGGGGCGGAACAAACAAATTAACTCTGGTCCGCTTGAAAACGTGGGTCTCGGTTCGCTTCCAAGTGAACCCTGGTGCGGTTCGTTTGTTGTGTGAAAGCAACCCGGACTAAACACAAGCGCGCCAGTGCATCTGATGCACTCATGCAGTGCATCATGAGTAGAAGACGGTAGAAGGGAGCAAAACAAACACTGCGGCGTGCACACGTGTACAGTACCTGCGCGCCACGTCGTGACGTACGTCGTCATAACAACAACACATCGTTTCTCAACAGCTGGCTTGGCTATCTCCTTCGGTATGTAGGCTACTCGTCTCAATGTTCAACAGCTTTCTGCCTCATCTGCTGCTCATATTGGGCACATTCTTGTCAAATATTTATTTGATAGTGACACCAAAGTAAATGCAGAAATCCCAATATCGCAGGTGGTGTTGCTCCATGGTTTGTGTTTTGCGGATTCACTTGTGTTGTTCAGTCAGCCCTCAGCCAGGCAAGAAGCCTGCTGAAGAGAGGAGAGATTTCCCTTCTCTATTCTGTCCAATAGACGAGTGACTGTTTCGACCACGTGACATTGTTTAGAAAGTTTGGTGCGCTTGTGACAAATTGCTGTGTGAAAGTGAACCAGACCAAATGAAAATCGCAACAATGTTGCAACTTCACCCCCCCGAATCGCACCGAGTCCAACAGCTTATATGTGAAAGCGACCTAAGACACTAGGGTTAGGGTTAGGGTTACCAACCAAGCAAAACACGTTTTACTTTTGTTATTTTATTCCAGTGGGTTCCCAAACTGGAGTATCAATTTGTGTCTTATCAAATCCCTTTAAGACCCACCAGTGACGGCTGGTGGTGATATTGGGTGGAGGGGCTAAAAAATGATAACCATCAATAGCTCATGCTGCAGCAATAGCAGCATCCGAGATACCAAATTGCAGCAACAAACGACACTTGCCTGATGCAAAACCTTCTGTATCACTCACTCACTCTCTCTCTCTCTCTCACACACACACTCTCACACACACACACACACACACACACACACACACACACACACACACACAATTTGACTATTTTGCTCTGTAGGCTACACATTAGCACATACCATTTTAACAAAAACAAGATACAGTATGCAAGAATGGTGTGAAAGGTTACATGATAGAACAGACTACATTCAAAACCAACACATTCCCACAGATTTCAGTCCGTCTTTATCAGACAACGATTGGGAGAGGAGAGAGAGAGAGAGAGAGAGAGAGAGAGAGAGAGAGAGAGAGAGAGCGAGAGAGAGAACGAAAGAGAGACAGAGAGAGAGAGAGAGAGAGAGAGAGAGCGAAAGAGAGAGACAGAGAGAGAGAGAGAGAGAGAGAACGAAAGAGAGAGATAGAGAGAAGAAAGAGAGAGAGCGAGAGCTGTCCACGTCTTTTCCCTCCCTTTGATGTCTTAACGAGCAACAGCTGTTGTCTACGTTCAAACCACGTAACACAAAACTTACGATTTTGTTGTGTGTCCCTTTGTGCCAATGTGCCTCCAGTCTCTACACTTGTAATTTTCCCCGTCAAACATGAAGGAAAATGGATGAGGAAGTACAGTGGAGCTGTCATTGGTTGTCAAGAGTCTCGTTGGCCCGCCTCCTCTCCCTTCTGTCTTGTGGGCTGCAGGAGTTTAGCCCAAATGAGCCGTAGACGGCGGCAGCTCAAGGGGGGCGGGCCAGACACCTGTCAATCACTTATAACGAAGGTGATTGAAGCCTGACACTAGTGTCTTGGGGCTGGACAAAGCTAGCCCAATTTGCTGATTTTCTTGTGACTACAGATGGCGCTGTTGCTGCTCTATAGGTTACACCAACATAAACAACCAATTCTAAGTTTGTTTGATATAATGTATGTAAAGAATAAATAATAATAATACTTTTCTCATTTTATTGGAAATGATAGGGGGGGCTTAGCCCCCCTAGCCCATTGATACCAGCCGTCCCTGAGACCCACATACATGATCTCATTTCATCAGAAGGCTTAGAAGTCAGTCCAAGACTAGTCTCGCTGGCCAGCCTCCTCTCCCTTCCATCCAAGGAGTCTGGCGCCGCAGGTCTCCATAACTGGGATAAACCCCCCCCTGCTCTACTCTGCTCTCCCATTGGAGCGACTGTTTCAGTCGCTGCTGGCTTATTACAAGCTCTGTCATTGGCTCCGACCATGTCAATCAGAGCGGCTTCCGCTCCCTCCTCCCTGTGAGTCGCTGTAAATAGTGCCCTGCCGCCGTAGTGAAAACAACAACGCTAACTAGCTAGCAAGCTAACAGCAGAAACCTACACGCTAGCTCGTTGCTACACGCTGAAAACGGGAAGTTGAAACTATTTTCACACAAACTATTTTGGTTACAGGTGTAACCAACAAAATTAATGAGGGCCACATCACTGGAACACCTAAATGGAATGGAAGTTTGTTATTGGTTACACATGTGTTTACCCTGCCTTGAGACACAAAATGGCTGCTGTAAAAAGGGTCCACTGTTTCAATTGTTGGCTCTAAAAAAAGAGCCTGGTCGTACTCGCTGTTTTGTTATGATTTGATGCTACAGTATATGAATAAAATTGACTTGACTAACTCTAAGGATTGGGCCATATGATTTCCGCAAAATGAAGAAAAAACAAACAAACATGCAATTTGGTAATAAAAATAGAATCAACTCTAAAACATGGAATGTTGCAGAATTTTCCATAATTTGGCTGGAATTGATAAAAGTAGGCCTAAATATCAAAATCCGAAGTAGCCGTAATTATTGTAATGACCTAGATAATTTCATAATTGTAAAATAGGCCTAGAGAAATTATTCCGTTTTAGATTGGGGTGTTATGAGAGGGGGGTGGGTCTTGCGTGGGACCCTTATGTTTTCACTTTGAGAAACAAGTCTAAGAGAGCCAAGTCATGAATTAAAAAAAGAAAAGAAAAAGATCCTAAACCCTAAACTAAGATTAAAAGGGAGAAAAATGAATTTGGGGAAGAAATATGAATTTGGAGAAAGATCAAACGGATTTCATATGGCCTTATCCGTAAGGAGTAAAAACATAGTAGTTTCATATGAATTCATTGTAATCTCTCATACAGGGCCTCCCTTATCACTACCTCAGTGGTCCTGGGTTTGGGTGGCTCACCGCTGTGGTCGGCCAAATGCACCTACCTGACCATCTCTGGTAACCTGCAGGCCTCCGTGGACGGCAAGAAAGGCTCGGATATCATCAACCAATACTTTGGCATCTTCTTCTTTATCTTTCAGTCGTCTGCTGTGTGGGGAAACCTCATGTCCTCACTCATATTTGGACAAGCTGCCAATATAAGTAAGACAAGAAGAGTGCTTAGGCCTGTCTGGTGGCTGGGCGGTGTCTGTCAGTCACGATTTGCGCCATGTTTTGTCTCACTTTCGTGACATCGGTCGCGCCGATACCATGCTATCCCCCCACACACGCACACACACACACACACACACAGACAGACGGTAGATTTCGTGAGATTGGCCATAGCGCCACCTATTGTCCTATTGACTTCAACCTCGGGGAGTGCGCTTAGCGGAACCTGGGGGATTTCAGCGGCAAATTTCGTGCAATTCCCTCAACAAAACACCATTGGGGTTTTCCCACTGGATTTTGGATTATTGTAGAAAATAAGCTCTGTGGCAAACAGAAGTATGATACTTTAAGAGGTTTTTTCAAGAAGATAATGTTCACAAATGAACAGCACTTTCTGATTTCTAATGCGATCGCCAAAAATCGCGATTGTCAGAAAACACTTCAACAATCATAAAAAATTATGTTTGTTTGTGAAAAGAAAATTAAGCCCTGAGGAAACGCACAGGTCAAGAACCAGGTCTCATTGATGGCATACGTGTCTTTATGAGTTCAATTTAGAAGAGAATAAGAATGTAAAGGGTGTGTGCTAAAAGAGCAGATAATGTTGCCACATACAAGTATTTTATGGTGTTAATGCTCTATCCAACTTATCAGTAATCATATGTTAAACCTTGTCACTGTGTCATCATTGATTGCAGACAAGAAGGACATGAGACAATAGATTACTTACTTTGCAGCAGAAAAACAGGCCAAATATATGGCCGCTGTATGAGCCACCTTTTTAGCACGGCAGGCTAGCCTGGTAGCCTGTTTCATTCTGCGGCTCAGTCTGACCTCAAGTCACCCGCAGCCATTTCTAGAAATGACAAAGTGCACCGTCCAATGAGGGACCTGCCTCAAAGTGCATGGCCCAATGAGGGACCTGCCTCGTTGTTGACAACGTAACCGGCCAATCAGAGTTGCAAAACAGTATGGCAGCTCGCGAAGCAACGAGCAGTAACGTTCGAGTATAAACAGCCATATAAGTGCAGTTATTGCAGAAATAGACTCAATAACAATTAAAGATAAGATTTAGATAAGATTAGATAAGATTTGGCGATGCTGATTGGCTGAACGAGTTGTCTGTCAAGGCAAGAACTCTCACCCACTGAAATTGATGTGGGCGGGCTGGAGTTCAGACTGATGCACAGAACGAAAAAGAATGAGTTCACCTGATCAGCATGGACGCATTTTGACTTTTATACTGGGGGGGGGGGGGGGGGGGGGATCAGACAGGGCTGCAGTGGGGACACCAGACAGGGCTGTAGGGGCAAGGCAAAAGACAGGGCTGCAAGGGGGGCACCAGACAGGGCTGTAGGGGCAAGGCAAAAGACAGGGCTGCAAGGGGGGCACCAGACAGGGCTGTAGGGGCAAGGCAAAAGACAGGGCTGCAAGGGGGGCACCAGACCGGGCTGTAGGGGCAAGGCAAAAGACAGGGCTGCAGGGGGGACACCAGACAGGGCTGTAGGGGCAAGGCAAAAGACAGGGCTGCAAGGGGGGCACCAGACCGGGCTGGAGGGGCGGGGCAAAATACAGGGTTGCAAGGGGGGGGACACCAGACAGGGCTGCAGCGGCGGGGACAAAAGATAGGGCTGCAAGGGCGGGACCGTTTTTTTGGCCATTTGAAGCCAGATTTAGAGGAATTATTATTGTACAATAATTACAACAATTAGTTTCTGAATAATATTAATAATAATAAATAATACCAATAATACTACTACTAGGCTACTACTACTACTACCTAGATCTGATAATACCTCATAATAATAATAATAATAATATAATAATAATAATGAAAGCATTATTATTGTTATTACTGTTTCATTATTATTGTTAGCATTATTAATCAGAGTAATTCTTCTAATTGTTCAATAAGTATGATAATCGAAATATAACAACTTTAACACGTTGACTGCCAACGACGTATGTATACGTCAAAAAGAATCCAGCGCTTCACTGCCAAGGACGTATTGATACGTCAAAAAAATGAATTTTTTTTTTTGACCGTGGGATGTGCATCTAACCCTTTTACATCTCTTATATAATTATTGGAGCCACCGAACGTTTACAACCCATTCCACCGACCCACTAAGTGGCAACAGTGCTCTCCTGACTAGAGGAAGGCAAGCATTTTTTTAACTTGTCACGCCATTCTCACCCCAGCCATTCTCATGAAAATGGATGGGGGAAAACGCTTTCGTTTTCGCGCTGATTGCTGGCGATGCGGGATTGCAAATTTGCATAATAGATTACAGGTGGAACACACTTTGAATTGGTAATTAGTTACAGTTACTAGTTACTTCTCTCAAAAGGTAATTTAATTACTTTAAAGTTACCAGTTACTTCAAAGTAATTAGTTACTAGGGAAAGTAACTTTTGCATTACTTTTAAAAGTCCGCTTCGATTGTTATTAATGCACACATTATGTTAGTGTTGCTGTGCCACAGTGTGGCATTGAACATTCGCTTATTGGGGAGGCTTATCAAGGTCCTTAGCCTCTGGGGCTCTGGCTGCAGCTCTCTCCCCGGACTAGGTCTGAGGATCAGAAACTGGGTAATCCTCTGAAGTTGTCCGTTATTTTCATGTCCTAAAGTAACTAGTAAATAGCCCAGTTACTATTTTAGTAACTGTAACTGAGTTACTGAATTTGAAAAAGTAATTAGTTAGATTACTAGTTACTGAAAAAGGTAGTTAAGTTACAGTAACTAGTTACTTAGTAACTAGTTACTCCCAACACTGTAGCGGAGTACCATGGTGGTATCCATCACTGCTCTTTGTCCTGTGTGGTGTGGTAGGAGTGGGGGTCCTGGCCATGATCATTGTGGGGGTGTTTCTGGACAACATTGACCGGGAGCAGGCCAGGGGGTTCCGTGGCAGCAGGGAGCCGTTCTGGCACATGTTCCTCGATACCTTCAAACTGATGGCTGACTGGAGGCTGGTCACCCTCATCCCTCTCACCATGTACAGTGGCTTTGAGCAGAGCTTTTTTTTTGACCGTGGGATGTGCATCTAACCCTTTTACATCTCTTATATAATTATTGGAGCCACCGAACGTTTACAACCCATTCCACCGACCCACTAAGTGGCCACAGTGCTCTCCTGACTAGAGGAAGGCAAGCATTTTTTTAACTTGTCACGCCATTCTCACCCCAGCCATTCTCATGAAAATGGATGGGGGAAAACGCTTTCGTTTTCGCGCTGATTGCTGGCGATGCGGGATTGCAAATTTGCATAATAGATTACAGGTGGAACACACTTTGAAACACGCAGCATAAATATGACCAGAATCGCAAAAGCTTCTCTCAACCAAAACTCCAAGAAGCGAGCGAGTACATCCAGACTTCCTCAAACAGCGGCCGCGCAGACATGCAGGCACAGGACAGCAGCAAAGCAGACAAGCTTGTGACGGCCACTGCAGCCAAGAAGAACGCCCACGGAGGGAGGAGTTGAAGCAACTCTCCCTCTCGCTCTCTCCCTCTCTCTCTCTCTCTCTCTCTCGCTCTCTCTCTCTCCCTCCCTCCCTCTCTCTCTCTCTCTCTCTCTCTCCCTCTCCCCCTCTCACTAGGATTAAACCTAGTGCGTCTCCCTCCCGAGAGGGAGGGAGAGAGAGAGAGAGGGAGGGAGAGCGAGATGGAGGGAGAGAGAGAGAGAGAGAGAGAGAGAGGGAGGGAGAGCGAGAGGGATGGAGAGAGAGAGAGAGAGAGAGCGAGAGGGGGAGGGAGAGAGAGAGAGAGAGAGCCAAAAATGAATGGTTAAAGTGACTGTTCTATCGAATTTCACAAAAAGCCGTTTATCTCTGAATATTTTTTCTGATGCTGAAACCATGCTGTATTCAACTGCTAATGCTTACATAACTACTAACTCTACAAACTAACTATTTTAGACAGAGAAAGTACACATTCTATTAGTACTTTTGAGATATTGTATGTTCACAAACTCCAAGCAGAAAAGAATCCTCGGCTCTTGTAAAATGAGCCACAATCCTCAAAAAACGGCTTGGCAGAAGCTACCTACAGCAAGAAAAAAACGGCTGGCAGTCAATGTGTTAATAAAGAAAGAAAAAATATTAAAATAGAAAAAATGATTATAGGTCAAAAGCAACAGTTTTAAGATGACATAGACTATGAAAGACAATTTGTGTTGTCAGATGTAACTGCTGGAGGGCATTCCAGAGGGAGGGTGCAGCTGCAGCAAGACCCTGTCAGAGACCCCCGTCATAGCTTTAGCAAAGAGATCCCTGTGTTGTTTGTCAAAGTGGATATACATTTTATGATCATATTGAGCCAGACAGTGACATGGAGATTTGCAAAATCCGCCCATCCTGTCATGTGATCAGGATGGTTTTAACCAGGATAACTGCAGGCAGCATTTGTGGTAGTCCCATATTCAGTTTTCAGGATGATCTACTGTAGCTCAGGATATGAAAAAAAATGTTTGTCGTGTCTTTACATTCAACCACTCGCACAAACATCTTTGTTCATATACTGTATGTATTTTTGAAAACTTTCCCATACAGTTATTTGTATGTATGTAATCTGCGTATCTGTCTACTGTATATCTGAAAAATGAAATGTGTTTTCTGACAGCTGAGATCCCAGAGGAGCAGCTGAAGTATTGTGGAGCGGCTAGTTGTGATGTTGTGATTCCCAGCAACCTGACCACCTCCTCCAGACCAGCGCCGCATCTAGTCCAGACACTAGTGGGATGCTACATTGGTAATATCAGCATTGCCTTGCTTTGGCATCAGATAGGACCTGTTGTGCTCTATGGAGGCTTTGTAGGATGTATCAAAATAAACCAGCAAACCCTAACCATCCAATGGAGAATTACCTGTGCGTACATAACGTCTAAATGTAACAACCAGGATAGAAAGACGAGGGAAAATATTGTTTGTGGTACAGTATGTGGCTGTCGATCATTTCAGCAATGATAAAGAGAGAGAAACTCCAACAGTTAAACCCAAAAAGTTAATAAAACATGTACTTTAAACACAATAACAATGCTGGAATTACACATCTTTAAATAGTTGTGATTCAGCATTAATTACAATTGTAGCTCATGGGGTCCATTTAATACAGCCTGCATGCTATGTTTGGTGGATGGCTGTAAAGAGCCTAATACTTTAGATTAGGGGATGCAGAAAGACTTGTAAATGATTTACACTTTAATTACAACAGGTGAGGAACACTTAATTTAATAAAGGTTGGTAGATGACTTCCAACACATTTGTATATGTTAACATACCATTTCTTAATCACAAATGTATATTCATGTTTTGTAAATGGTTAGTTCATCATTAACTAACTTGGTCAGATTCCACATGTTCAATCCTTTAGCCCATGGCACATTGTTGGATAATGTTTGATTGGTGTGACATTGGCTTAAGATCACAATGGCCATAGAGCGGAGTACCATCTTTGTCCTGTGTGGTGTGGTAGGAGTGGGGGTCCTGGCCATGATCATTGTGGGGGTGTTTCTGGACAACATTGACCGGGAGCAGGCCAGGGGGTTCCGTGGCAGCAGGGAGCCGTTCTGGCACACGTTCCTCGATACCTTCAAACTGATGGCTGACTGGAGGCTGGTCACCCTCATCCCTCTCACCATGTACAGTGGCTTTGAGCAGAGCTTCCTGTCTGGGGAGTACACCAAGGTGAGGAGGGCTCCTAAAGCAGTGTTTCTCAAACCTTTTCACGTCAACTGACACAAATTAGACCAGAGACCCCAATTTGATTTTGTCCCAGGGACGCTCATCTGATAAGAGTTTTGCTTTAGGTGGTTTATTACAGAAAGTGTATGAAACCCATGACCAAAATAGTCATACATTGTGTTACTTATGGATGGAATTATAGTTAAAATAAATGATCCCCTTTCTTCCTGGGGACCCCCTGGAATGGACCTCCTCAAGGATCCCTGGGGTAAGGTGACCAGATTTCTGAAATGAAAATGGGGGCCATTTCCAGTTCGGCAGTCAATATATCAGTCAAATAATATTATCTATGAAATAGAAAAAGGGGGACAATTTTGGTTTTATTTTTTACCATTGTAACTGTTGTAGGCCACTGTATACTGTAACTACTGTGGTGCAGGCCGACTGATACTCCAAAATACCACATGCAGACACCTAGGTCTCTATCTTCTTACCCGCATGTTTAGTGCTGGTCGGTAGCAGAATTGGAGGCGTACCCAAATCGTCTGCTATTCTCCGTGCCCTGCAAAATGGCGCAAGTGGCATTTGGGCGGTCTTACAGTAGGGTGCTTTCTCACTGGGAACGATTGATTTTGTTCCTTTTCACGCCCGAGTACGATTGCCCGCCCTCCCCCGCTGGTCAGCTTTCACATTACAAAATGTATTCCGTGCTCGGGAACAGAATGGAACACCTGCAGAGTACATTTGTGTCATCAACTACGCCTGGAGTGTATCCTCGCCCATGTGTTGTGTATCTGGTTCGGTACGGTTGATGTTAGCATTCGCAAGGGTTCCGTCCCCGGGCACACCAAAGCGTTCCCCAGACCACCTTTTCAAGTGGACCCTGTCACGGTTCCCCGTTCCACGCCCGGGCACGAAACGCAACGCCGGACCTGGGGATAATTTGGGGACAAGTGTGCTTGGGAACGCTTCTGGGGCACCAGCACTGTTAAAAACATGTGATTTGCAGCTTTTAATTGATGCAATTTGGATTCTTTGGTTGACTGGTAAATAGAAATGTGCGCCATGGAGAAACAGGGACATTTGAATGACAAAAATAATTTTGCAAGTAGGATACAATGTCCAAGTTTTGCTCTGTGCTTTCTGATCCTCCCACGTGCCACGTCCTGCCGGTGAAGCTCCCCGCTGTCAGGTGAAAAGGAGCGGCTGGCAACTGCGCATGTGTCAGAGGAAGCATGGTGCTAGTGTATGGCTCTGCCCAGATCGGCAGAGAGGGTGGAGCAGCGACCAGGGCAGCAGGGGGAAATTGGCCAAGTACAATTGGGGAGAAAATGGGGGGTAAATAAAAAACAAGGCCAGGTGGAAACCTGGCATAGGGCTGGTGCATGGTAGCCTATTGCCTATTACTTATCCTACTGCATAGGCTAAAATACCCGCTAACGTTCACGTAGCATATTAATTAATTAATCGTTCGGGGAATAGCTTATTATACGCTGTAACGTTATGGACTGCTAACGTTCACGTAGCATATTAATTAATCGTTTGGGCAATTGGTATCAGTCTTCCACAAAATGAAATAGTCCGTCCCACCTCCACCACCCTCCGTTTTAAAGCCGACTCAAACGTTAACTTTATCACAGGAATGCGGGTTTAATCACAGGAATGCGGGTTTAACGATGTTTTGCGTTCTACATTAATTAAAGGACGGCTTTCCCGTGGGGAATATGAATATATATTAAATCTCACGCCCCTAAGGTTTTCGAATCCGTTGAAATTTTTGAAATTGGTTATTCACTGCCATGCCTATCAAGCATCTATCACATTATTTCCATGTCGCTCTGACGCAAAACGCGTCAGAGCGACAATCCCCGCCTTGCGGAAGTCGTGCACCTATGAACTACAACTGTTGTTGGCCATGGTCCCGCCTCTAGAGGTCCTCCATGCCCCTTCAGAGGCCTTGACCAAAAACAAAAAGGCAGCCATCTTTTTCAACCGCCTAGCCTGCTGTAGCTAATATTAGCTTTCCATAGTTCCTTGCAAAGAGACCGATCTCGGGAACGGAAGTACGTTCCGACACGGGACTGGCGGCATTGGAAAGCTCGTCAAATTTTACATCTAGTAGTAGGTGGGTTGAAGTAACGAAATCAACGCTGAGCAATGTACCCGTTTTTACACATTTTTACAGAAAATAGTTACAACATCAGATGCGCGTAACTCCTACGAAAATGCCTTAAAATGCATGAATTTTTTTTTATGAAGACATCTCCCGACATAGATACTTCGGTTTAAATTTGGTGCAATTTGGAGGCAATTTTATTTTCGATTTATTTCTTCTTCTCTATATGTTTTATTGTCGAAGCCTTCTTCTTCTTCTTCTTTGAGTTTTATGGCGGTTGGCAATGTGCATTACCGCCACCTACTGGAGTTTGATATCAGCCAAATGCCTGAGGGGTGGGCATGAAAACGAAGGCCACGCAAGCCCAGTGCATTGTGGGAAATGTAGTATTTCGAGTCCCCGCACCCGCACCTCCCCCCCACCCCCCCCACACACAGAGTGGATTTCGGTTGATATCTCTGTGAGTAAACCTCCAATTTCAAAAATTTCAACAGATTTGAAAACCTTAGGGGCGTGAGATTTAATATATATTCATATCCCCCACGGAAAAGCCTGCCTTTAAATGAAGACATTACCGTTTGGCAGCTTGCTTTGTTTGTATGATAGATACGTATTGGCCAAGTATACTGTATAAACATTTAAGAGCGAAGACTTTCAGGAAGTGACACAGAGCTCTCTCTCTCTCTCTCTCTCTCTGTCTCTCTGTGTCAAAGGCCGGGCTCGCCCCCGCTCGTGCACGAGCCGAGGGAAATCTCCTCTTTCTTGCCGAAAAGAGCCTGGTGACACGAGAAAAGTAGTGTGGAGCTGCAGCGTCCTCCGTGTCCGTGCAGTACTACACAAATAAAAAGCTCAGCTGATGTAGATGCATACCGGCTCGTATGGTCCGTCCTATTTACTGGAACAGCAAACAAAGTTTCCATTGCATGAGAAGCTGACCGGATGGTAATAGTAGAGCGGATTAGCTCCCAAAAATAGAGGAATTGTGCACTTTTTGACAGAAACAAGATATTTCACACATAGTTACTGTAGGGAATACCATAAGGTTTATTTTAACACATTCACTGCCAACAGTTTTTTTTTTACTGTAGGTAGCTTCTGCCAAGGTTTTTTTTTGAGGATTCTGGCTCATCTTTCAAGAGCCGAGGATTATTTTCTGTTAGGATTTTGTGAACACAAAATATCTCAAAATAACTAATAGAATGTGTGCTTTCTCTGTCTGAAAGAGTTAGTTTGTAGAGTTAGTAGTTATGTAGGCATTAGCAGTTGAATACAGCATGGTTTCAGCGTCTGAAAATTTAAGCTGAGATAAATGCCTTTTTGTGAAATTCGATAGAACAGTCACTTTAACCATTTATTTTTGGCATCAGTAAGACGTCAGACATCTAAACAATAGTTTTGAACAGTAATTTCCTCCATAACAGCAGGAAACAACCCCCTCTCCTTCAAACTCCTCCCTCCGTGTGTGTTCTCCTCCTCCCTCCGTGGCTGCAGCGGGTCTGTCACAAGCGAGTTTCTGCTGTCTGTGCTGCCTGACTGCCCCTCGTCGGGCGAGTCTGGATGGGCTCGCTTGTTTCTTGGGGTTTCGGTTGAGAGATTTGATGAAGCTTTTGCGATTCTGGGCTTATTTATGCAGCGTGTTTCAAAGTGTGTTGCACCCAGTCTATTTTTGGAACCCCCCACCGTTGTGCGCCACCGTTGTGCGCCAGCGCGAAAGCGTTTTCGCCAAACAATTCTACAGTATGAGAATGGTCGCGCTTTCCCCTGCAGTTTTGGCTCGGCTTTTTCTAGTCTGGAGAGCACTGTCGCCACTTAGTGGGTCGGTGGAATGGGTTGTACACGTTCGGTGGCTCCCATATTTTTATAGGAGATGTAAAAGGGTTAGATCCACGTCCCACCGTCATTTTTTTTTTTTTTTTTTTTTTTGACGAGATATCTCGTCCACGGCAGTCAACCGCTGGTTTCTGCTTGACGAGATATCTCGTCCACGGCAGTGAACGTGTTAAGATTGGGAGGGAAGTCAGATTTGACCAAAATTCCAAGATGGCCGCCATTTCCTATGTCTAATGTACAAATGTGCTTATAACAATTGTGCACTTGTTCAAAAAAGCATGACATTTCTCACATAGTGAGTGAATACCATAAGGTTTATTTTAAGATGGGGGGGGAGTCAGATTTGGCCTCAAATCCAAGATGGCCGCTATTCCTCCCTAGTGTAATGTTCAAGTGTGCTCATACCATGATAAAAATTTCACATATCTGAAAGTATTTATTGGTGAGAGTGTAGGGTCTTGGTAATCTAGAACAGATTATAACAAGTTATAAGTGTAATGGTCTTTGAACTAGACCTGGTTTTATGCGGTCTAGATGGGGCAAAAACAATGAAATCTTCCATTTTCCCATTTTCACAGATAGGATAAAAGTTTCACAAATCTCAA
Organism: Poromitra crassiceps; assembly: GCF_964638095.1. Taxonomy (NCBI): domain Eukaryota; kingdom Metazoa; phylum Chordata; class Actinopteri; order Beryciformes; family Melamphaidae; genus Poromitra; species Poromitra crassiceps. The sequence continues at coordinate 5,661,463 of NC_139630.1, forward strand.
AGTGTGTCTTGGTGAGAGTCTGGGTCCCCTTGGTGATCTAGCCCAGATTTGACACGTGTAAATGTAATGGTCTTTGAACTGGAACGGCAAACAGTGCCCAATTCAGCCCCCCTATTTTTGATGCCAATGCGGAAATTGCATTCTTTCAAATAGCCAGTGGGGGGCGCAGTTTGTGTAGCACTCCCCGGGAACATCCATTCAACTCTATGGGAAACGAGCCAACTTCTCTCTCAGTATATGTCTTAAATAAACAAATTCCTTTTCCAAATGAGTTTATGGTCTGAAAAAACAGTTTTTTAAGTATTTTTCATGGTCTCAAGTCCTCCATTTTTTGAATTATAGCCCCATTTCGAGGAAAATAGGCGATATACTTTGGATAATGCGAACAGTAATACTTCTGCCCGTTAGAGGCAGCAATGTGCCGCAAGGCATCTAGTCTGTGGAAAGTACACGAATAAGAAATTCGTTAAGAAACCTAGCAAACAATGCTAGCAGATAGCAAGTCATACTTTAGCAAATTATCAGAAAATAGCGTGACTTTATGATATTTTAATAATGTTAGTAGACACGTAACCGTATAGATGGCATACATGTAATGTGATGCTCATAACATGGCGGACCATTTAACGTTATCTATGTAAAGTAACGTTAAATGGTCTGCCGATGTTATACAGTAAGCGTCATAAGGTTATGTTAAAGTGACATAACATCACAAGTTTTTGCAGACTTGAATGCTGTTGGTCGTTTGTTCAATTTGCTCTTCTGTATGGTATTGGACATTTAAAGATGATACACACTTGTCTTGAGGCCAAGCTCAGCAATTTAATATGTCATCCTTATTTGAAAACATACTTTATTGGATCGATAGAACTCAACATAGCCTAAGGTCTTGCACGAATATGTCTTCTGGTAAATTAGGCATATATAGATAATCTACCAAGCAACACTTGACACAAATATAGGTAACCATTTCACAGCAGTCCAGCCCACCATGGTGGAAAAGGAACCATTCTTTAAGTTTGAATTATATCAAAATATATGTTGCATAGTGTAGCCTTTGTGTATGCCGAATTGTTACAGATAACCATATTTCAATAAATATAAATCATTCGTTGATTTGAAGCAGTCGATTGGTTCTCCATCTTCACATTCTTCTTCCTCGTCATTTGGTCCAAGCTGGTTCACTCGACATCAAAGATCTTTATATCACATCTTATTAACAACCTGCCTGCTCTGACCAGACAACTATAATGGACTCGTCCTGTGATATTTGCGGTACATTCAGGTACATGATTTACCTTAGTACATAGCCTACACAACAAGGTTCTTTGTTGGCAATGTTTATTGACAAAAGCACACTGGCAGATACATACCAAATGGTTAAAAGTAAATCTCTCAAGTCTCAAATCTGTCAGCATTATATTGTCAGCATTTGGCTTATGTTATTGCAATATCTTCGGTTGAACAACTGATGATCAGCAATATTCTCACAGTAATATGTTGAGAGACTGCAGTGCCACGGAGACTGCAGTGCCACCAAGTACTGGTACTGCATGGTGTCCACTAAGATACCATCACCTCAGAATGAGATGTTTGGAGCGGGGGAGTCTGGTGCAGCGCACAGGTCGTAGACCTGGTGAGACCACCTTCGACCCTCCCTATAGGGCTGACCGTGGGTAGCTACTGGGACGTAAGTTGGGGCTTGGCCAGCCCCGGCTGGGTCACCTGGGCGAGGGTGTATGATGTTGCGAGACCCGAAACATCCTATGACCCCAGGGTACATCACTGAGGATACGTCCCAGTTATGCATCCATGCGATGTTTTTTTCTTTATTTGTTAATGTTACCATTATAAGCTCAGGAGATAATAGTTAACGTTACCATTATAAGCTCAGGAGAGCAGTAGCATTAATTTTCACAAATCATTTTACCAGGGGACAATGTGCCTCTGTTGTGTTTTGCTGTTCCTGCACCACCATGGTACTCCGGCGGCCATCCCTTGAAGAAACAAACAACACCGTGTTATATTAATCACTATAACATTAACGCCACCAAATTTCAGTTACAGTATTGCAACGCTCACATGTTTACGTTAGCACACGATGCTGATCGAGCTAGCGTTAGCTTACAAACATGAGCATCACTCAAACAGTCCAACATAGCAGAGCACCAAGTGCGCGATCAAATCCACCTCAGTTATAAAGTTTAGAGTTTGCCCATAGATATAAGTATAATAGCAGTTTACCTTGTGGAGGCTTAGCAGCAGCTAGCAGGCTGGAGGCTCACACCAGGCTCACACCACACCATGGGCTTGGCCAGGCCCCGGACAAGACGGTGGTCGGCTGGCTGGACTGCTACTCGCCCATACCTTCGGGCTAAAAGTTATTATATTTGTTTTCCTGGGCCATTTCACCACTGCAACCAGCCAGCCAGCGAGCAAGCTAGCAACCAGAAGCGAACAACAAGATGGCAGTCAGTTCAAGCCTGTGAGACAAATTCGGAAACTCCCCCGGCAGCTGCCCCCTCTCCCCGTACTTCCGTGTAGCATTAATCCATTCAACCAATCAACGATGAGCAGGAAGCGGGAGATTCAAGCCTCATCTCGTTCCATCAAAACCCAATGGGTGACGTCACGCTCACATTGTCCACATTATTATTATACAGTTTATGCTTTCAAATCTGTTCTAGATTACCAAGGGGGCCCTACACTTTCACCAAGAAATACTTTAAGATTTGTGAAACTTGTATCATGGTATGAGCACACTTGAACATTAGACTAGGGAGGAATGGCAGCCATCTTGGATTTGAGGCCAAATCCGCCTTCCCTCCACATCTGAAAATAAACCTTATGGTATTAACTCACTATGTGAGAAATGTAGTGTTTTTTTTAACAAGTGCACAATTGTTATAAGCACATTTGTACATTAGACGCGAGAAAATGGCGGCCATCTTGGAATTTTGGTCAAATCTGACTTCCCTCGCAATCTTAAAATAAATCTTATGGTATTCCCTAACTATATGTGAAATTTAACGTTTCTGTCAAAAAGTGCACGATTATTGTGCTTATCCGCTCTACTATAGACCTAATGATTGTTCCAGGTATTAGTCGGTTTCCCATGTGTTGCTAGGTAAACAGTTATGGCTTGTGAAAAACATTTGCAAATGCTCTTATTTTATATTGTTGGCAAATGACCATGGTATAAGTGGGATAATCAACTCCTAGGTGTGCATTAAACAGTTTTAATGCACTTCATGGAGGCAACCCCCTGCAGTTCTTCGCCTCCACATTTAATGTTAATTGTGTAAATCTAGGAGTTGATTATCTCTTACTTGATTGTTCACAACAGGAACAGGAACACTGTTTGCGGCCCTTTTTGTCTTTTGTGTAAAACATAAAGCTGTTACTTTACATCTTCACCAACTACCTCATCATTGTTATTTTTGCTTTTTCCACCCACATCCTCATGGCTTCTCTTCATCCTGTGTCTCCATTGCAGAACTATGTGACATGTGCCTTGGGGATCCATATGGTTGGCTATGTGATGATCTGCTTTGGAGCCATTAATTCTCTTTGCTCCATTGTCTTTGGGAGGCTGGCTAGATACACTGGGAGACACACACTCTTCGGCCTGGGTAAAATCATTCTTATTCTTATATAGACCGTTTCACCCGAATTGTGTTGCTAGGGAACAGTTTGGACTTGTCTTGACTTTCTGTCAGTTATTGTATTTGCAAACACTGCAACAGGAAGTAAGCTTAGAATGTTATGTTGTTTAAATGGTCCATACTATATAAATCATGCTTTTTGTAATAGAAACAAACAACAAAAACATGTTCAGCGGTAGCCATTGTCCTCCTTCATGCATTTATGCAGCATGTATCCAATAGTAAACTGAATAGTGACTCACCACCAAATGGCGGCAAGGCACAAGGTTTTGCTATGAGGACCAGGAAGTAACCCTGAAAGCTGTAATTCCTCGAATGGCCACTTGAGGCAGGGCTCAGAAGTCGTTCCTGTTCACCCCATGTTAAAATGCCCCACTTTGTGATTAAGCATCTTTACAGCCTGGGCCTTAACACGGTTTTGGTCTATATAGCTAATTTCACCTTTTCATAACAACTGTATGGGGGTCATTTTTTATATAACCCCCATTTGGAGTAAAATAGATAGAAAAGGGGGTGATTGACAGGTCGCCTGTCCAGTGATGTGCAGCTTGCTAATCACGGACCAATAGCAGGCGGAGCTGTGGCTCTGGGAAACCCCCATCTCACATGAGCTGCGTAAGGACTCAACCCATTCCAACCCATTCCACACTCTGCTGACAAAAAATCAAGATGACGACCACCACTTCAACTCAAAACGGGAGCCCAAAATCAATGGGATAGCCCTGTGCATATTTTTTAGGTCAGTGCTCACCACTAGGGCTATCCTCGACGAATTCTGCCACTGCTACTATGTCTATATGTATACATACATACATACATACATACATATACATAGATATATATACATACCTTAAGTCATTATTTTTGACCACATTAACACGTTCACTGCCAACGACGTATTGATACGTCAAGCAGAATCCAACCGTTGACTGCCAGCGACGTATTGATACGTCAAAAAAATCGTTTTTTTTTTTTTGACGGTGGGGCGTTGATCAATCCCTTTTACGTCTCCTATACAATTATTGGAGGTATTGAATGTGTATAATCTATTTTACCGACCCACTAAGTGTTGACAGTGCTCCCCCAGACGAGCGAAATCAAAGAAAAAACTGCCGCGGGAGCAAGCCATTCAAGGAAATGGCGAGGCGATTTTACAGTAATCCAGACTTGTCTTGCCCGAGAGCGGCCGCGCAGGCAGCAGCACACAGAGAGCGGAGAGCGATTTGCAAAATAGATTATAGGTGAAACACACTTTGAAACACCTCAGAAAGGCCAGAATCAACATCTGCCCATCGCCCACGCATTCCCCGGCCCATCTTGACTCGCACAAGGAGCGTCCGCACGCAGGCAAGCAGGCAGGCAGGCACGCAGGCAGGCAGGCAGGCAGCAGCAACGCGCTTCTGACACGCCCGCTGTAGAGCCAGGAGGAAGGAGGAGAAGACACACGGAGGGAGGAGTTTGAATGAGAGGGGTGTTTCCTGCTGTTATGGAGGAAATTACTGTTCAAAACTATTGTTTAGAATGTCTGACGGTCTTACTGATGCCAAAAATGAATGGTTAAAGTGACTGTTCTATCGAATTTCACAAAAAGCCATTTATCTCTGAATAAATTTCCAGACGCTGAAACCATGCTGTACTCAACGGCTAATATCTACATAACTACTAACTCTACAAACTAACTCTTTTAGACAGAGAAAGCACACATTCTATTAGTACTTTTCTGAACTTTGTGTTCACAAAGTCCAACCAGAAAATTATGCTCGGCTCTTGTAAAATGAGCCAGAATCCTCAAAAAAAGGCCTGGCAGAAGCTACCTACAGTGAAAAAAAACGGCTGGCAGTCAATGTGTTAACAGTCAATGCAAATTAATTATTATTGATAAAAATCAATAAGAGACTTCATGCAAGATTTGAATTACCGACGTCAGACTATTGGATAATGGATTTGTCTAAGTAATGAGACATGTATAGTATTTCTTTTTTAAATATCCTAATCTTTTTATTTCACCTTTTAAACATTAAAACATGTAGCCTACATGAATAAACAAATGAAACAGTGTAAAATAAGACATTGTCGCTGCTTTGAAATGACATCTCCAATTTCTAGGGCTAGGCTATACAGTTCTTTAGTCTATTTCTCAAAAACTAATTAGGCCTAAATAAATCTAAACAACAATAAATTAACAAATGAAATTAAGATTGGGAAAAAATGGCTGCTCGACTTGAGGATTCACCGTCCACTCACGGGTCTCTCGACTGATGATTCGACTAATCGACTTTTAGAGGACAGCCCTACTCACCACACCCTCTTTTTTTGCTTGTCCTTTGTGGTGGTCTGTGTTATACTCACGTTCCAAAACAAAATGTATGTTCCAGTAAATGTATAAAAACAACTGGTAAATCTGTTCACCAAGGGCGTAGGTTTGATTTGGAAAGTCGTGGGGACATTTAGCAGGGGATCTGCAGACCCCATAGGGGGGTCTGGGTGCATGCCCCCCCGCAAGAAAGTTTTGTAGATTTCAAAGTAAAATGCATGAATCTGCTGCACTTTGAGAGAAGAGGCTAGATCTATGAGGAACTACACACATCACATTATCCTCTTTATTATGGTGTGACAATACGGGCCGACGCCGGGCTTTGTTTTTCTGTTTTTTTAATTAATAGCGCCGGGCCGGGCCGTTTCAATAATTAAATTAAATAATGTTGTAATACTCGATTTTACACAGCAGGGCACAGTCAGACAAAGAGGAGGAGTGCACAGACACTCCCCCAGCCACACAGTCACACACAGACTCTCACATGACGTTAGTCTGCCATTCATCTCATGTCATGACATGTAGCTTTCCGCTCAGTCAGCGACAGACAGCGTGCTGTGTCTTAGTGTGTAAAAAGCAACAAAACAAGCCGTGTGTGCCGTGTCCGTCCGTGTACAGCCGACAGCTCCCGAACAGAGAGAGAGAGAGAGAGTCAAGTAGAGAGAGAGGCTGCAGGAGCAGGACGGCCGCGCCAAAGCAGCAGAGGAACAAAGAGAGAGGGAGAGATGTGTCATTATATCATAATATTGGCTTCGGGTCTGCATGTCACGGGCCGGGGAGGGCTTGGGCTGAGATTTCAGGCCCGCGCAGCTCTCTAGTAACCTTGCTTGCAAGATGGATAACCTCGCGAGATCAAAAGAGATTCTCTCGACGTAATCCATCTTGTCATGCACAGGCAGTTAAGATGATTAGCCGAACCATGGCCGGCTCGACGAATCAGCGGCAGCCTTAGGCGGGCTTTCTGTGTGATGCACATGGTCTTTGTAGTTCTTTTCACTCATCAACATGGCTGCCACCGTGGAAGTGACAGGCAGTCTGAATGAAATTGAATGTAACGTTCCCAATTCTATGTATTAAATTCTAAAAAACGACCCTCAACATTTGGGAAGGCTAAGCCACACAACTAGTTCGTTATAATCGAACCTCATGCTTCGAAGGCAACTTTACGACGATGAGGACGGTGAGGACTCAATCACTCTTACATGCACAGGCCATGCACCGTCCTCCGGTCGCAAACGTGACGTCAGAGGCATGGCGATCTGATTAGTTGAAGTTAACATGCACCAGCGTTGATAGACAGATGGGTCATCCAATCACCTGCCAAGTAGCTTGGAAAAAGTGCCCGCCTCCATCAGCGGGTCGGGTTACTGCATTCCCAGATTGACTGGTTTAGTGAAATGTAATGTGGAGCTAAACCGTCCATCTGGCAGCGTCAGGTTAGCTCTCTATTGCAGTAGTATCAGTATCGATATCACCATTCAAAGTCAACAAAACACAGCGCCAGAAAGCTCTATGTACATGTTGTGACATTGGGTACTCACCACTTGATGAAACAATAATCCATAGTTACGTGAAATGTAATTTTCGTAGCAAATCCGCACCGAGTTACTTCCTTCTTCTCCTGAACATAGCGGTTCTGCTGTACACAGCGCATGCGCGGTATGCCACTCATGCTGTCTCCGGGATGTTTAGTGCCATGAGAGGCCTTTAGAGGGCAGTGTGGGACCAATAGAGGTAATTTTCCCTCTTAGAATACACTGGACCATCTTCAATTACTAAAAAGCTGTTATATTAAGGTGAAAAAGGACTGATTGGGGCTTTAAATATATTATCATTTATAGAGAATTTACATTCTAAATCTAACAAATTCTCAAAATAATAAAAACTTTATTATAACTTTTATTAAAAACTTGTGTTAAAGTTATTTAGACTTGATTGAAAAACAAAGCTTAAACATTCTCAAAGGGAAAGACACCTTTCTGACAGAAAGTCCATGCAAGTCAAGGTGTGACTAACCCTACCTACAGAAGCCATTCTCATTCAGATATTTTGAGGTGAGAGATCAAGGGACCCCTTTGAAAATGACCCTGCCAATTTTTTCCCTCGCCAAAATTTTGCCTAACTTCAGAGCATTATTTACCCCCCTTCCCGACATGGTCACCAAGCAATTCCTTAATTCTTCTAGTTTCATTTATCTGTCTATCTGTCTGTTTATCTATCTATCTGTCTTTCTCTCTGTAACTCTGTCTGTTTCTTTCAAGAATTTTGGCCGGCCACAGCTATGCCGTTTTACGTGTGATCGGGCTGAAACTTTCAGGATGTGTCAAGAGCACCTGGTGACCTGACGGAGCCAGATTTTTTAATTAGGGCAGATTAATTACGCTAAGGCTGATCGCCCTATAGTGCAATGATGATGTCATCAGTGATGATGTGGTCATCAGTCATGTCATAAGAGCAAGCTCGCCCGCTATGCGGGCGAGCTGCAGGGCGGGCGAGGGATCAAGTGAGCCCGCAGAGCGGCCGAGCTGCGTAAGCATGTCTTGTGTGGATAATGAATGTAACAGTCGTAAAATGCCTAACGTTACTATTATGCTTATGGAACATTGTTTAACTGTTCAGTTTGGTCAACCCCAGGCATTATTAGACGGTACAGTACAGGGGAAGCAGGGTAGTTCCTGGCTCACGCTAACGTGAATATGCTGATCCACTTCCCCGCAGCCAATGCAAGCCAAGACACGACCAAAACATGCCACAATAACGTCCGATAATTCATGCAGAATCCTTCCCGGGCATCTCGAGGTTGATCTGACCGATAAATTGTCCAGGTTGCCATTTCTAAGTGACTTTTATGAGTTAACGTTACAAAGCAACCAACACAGTCTGCTGTTGCCAGGCAGCTGCTTGGGCACGTGCAAGTATGGTGCCTGCGCACCAGCTCGTTCACACGCTGCCTGCAGTTACTATAACGGCCACCGGTGTCAGTAATAGTTAGAGCTTACAGATAGGACCTTTAATTTGAATGTGCATGTCATATTTGTCCATTTGCAGCGGCGCTCACCAACTTTTCGTGCATCATTGCTCTGTTGTACTGGAGGCCTCATCCCGAACAACTGCCTGTCTTCTTCGTGTTCCCTGCTCTCTGGGGGATGGCAGACGCTGTTTGGCAAACTCAGACCAATGGTGAGGGAACTCACATGTGCTCCACACAGTTTGATTACATATTGATTGTAGGATTGATTCATCTTAGAATTACATTTGGTTGTCTTTGGCAGTGAAGCTTTTGCATACAATGGACCCCTAATTTAGTCCACATTACAGTAGTCTCTCAAACCAGACTGTCTCTTCTACATTCTGTGAATGCAGCTCAGACAGTCTAATTCACACCCACAGAACATGGACAAAGGAAGTTGTGTAAAAAAAAAAAACACTTCACTGTCCAGGACCCCCATTTGATGAGACTTGACAGTTTGATGACAGGAGAATTTGGGCACATACAATTGGGGAGAAAAATGGGAGAAGCATCCGGGGGGGGGGGGGGGGGGGGGATGGGCGATCGCCCTTTTACAAATGGCATTATCTGTATTTCATTTGTTTCTGCATTTACATGGTATTCCATACTAGAAATATTGGGCGCTACACCTGCTCATTTCTAGCGTGCATCGCATGCTCACCTGTAGCTCGCGAAGTCGCCTGCTGGATCTGTGAAGACTGAGCGGAGACAGGGAGGTGGAGCGGTGCACGCTAACAACAGCAGGAGTTGAGGAGGCTGAAGTGGATAAAAAGAGACGTATTTAAAAGGACAGCAGCCAGATTAGATTAGATTAGATTAACTGGACGAACAAACCTTGTCTTTATTTGTCACAAACACTGTGGCATGCACACACGTGCATGGCAGCCAGTACACACACGCACATGCTTTGGAGGCACTGTGAAATGTGTCCTCTGTGTTTGACCCATCCTCGCTCATCCTCCTCCATGGTTCAGGCCAGGAGCAGTGGGCAGCTGCAGTAAAGCGCCCGGGGACCAACTTCTTCCAAACGCTGCTGGTCAGATGACGATGTTTTCAGTTGGGGGTCATATATGGAGGATCTCTAGGGAGCACGGGGAGAACATGCAAACTCCCTCCCACAAAGGCCCTTTCGACAAGATGGCCAACCTGGGCGGTGGGCACTGAGGGCATGGAAGGGACACACCTCAGCGCCTACAGTGGCCCAGGTGGGAATCAAACTCGGGACCTTCTAGCTGTGAGGTGATAGCGCTACCCCTGTTCCACCATGCCCCCCATGTGAGCCATGTGATAGGGTTACAATGGAGGTGTGTAACGATGTGTCATATGCCATTGGGTAGATGAGACCAGCTGGCTAACAGCCGATTATTCAATTGATGCCTGGAAGTGGCAGGCTATTTTGAACGTGTGTGTGCAAGATATGAAGGCAGGATGAAATAAGAAGTGAACTACGGAAGCCTAAATGTGCAGATTATAGTCTTCCTGTCTGAACTTTTTTTTATTAGAACTTCATTTGAGCAATTTTATAGTAGTAGTGAGTCTTCTCTTTTTTTTCAAAATAATTTACAGTTGTTCTCGAACATTCATTTCATTAGTAAACATTCACAAATGTGTGTAGTTTAGCATTGTTGATGGCTGAGCGTGCCTGTTGTGTGTGTCCTGCAGCCCTCTATGGCATCCTCTTTCCCCGGGCCAAAGAGGCTGCGTTCGCTAACTACCGCATGTGGGAGTCTCTGGGCTTTGTCATCGCCTTCGCCTACAGCACCTTCATCTGCCTGGAGACCAAGCTGTACATCCTGCTCTCCATGCTGCTCCTCACCACCATCACCTACCCCATAGTGGAGTACTGGGAGTACAAGCATCCTACACTGCCCATTGAAGAGGGAGCCTACAGCCAACACCATGACACTGTTCACACAGACAAGAAGTACATCATCGCTGAGGCCAGACTCTAGAAAACTGGGTTGGCTTTTACATTGTATTATCTTTTCTTTAATCCAAAGAGTCCCTTTAGATGAAATGCATTTTTATTTTTCAATAATATAAATGTCGAGATTGCGACTCTCTAAAACTTAGACCCAAGTTTACTGGGCAATGGCCTACATAAAATATGCAGTGTATGATGAGTAACCGTGTACTAATTCATTTAAAAACATTATTATAATTATCATTATAGGAACAATATTTTTCTTATTTTACCTGATCCAGAAAGATGTCCACCCCTTTATGTTTCAAGTTAGGGATACAGTACAGGTGGTAGCAACAATGTACAACACATCATTGTGCAATATAAAAAGGAGTTTTTGTTTGTTTGTTTGTTTGTTTGGGGGGGGGGGGTCATTTTCTCCTTTTTTGTATAGGACAGTAGGTAGACAGGAAGTTTGGGGAGAGAGAAGGGATGATGTGGCAAAGCACCACGGGTTGGATTCGAACCCGGGTCTTTAAGGACCGAGCCTTAAAGGATGGCTTTACCAGTAATCAACCCACTTTGTATGAGTAATAATCTCAGTAATATAAGCACATTGGCGGTGGTTACCTCTCTCTGTGTTTTCCTCACATTTCCTCCTCTGGCAAAGCGCTCGTGACACATTGTGCGTCACAACCGAGCTGCAGACGTTCTGCTGGAGAGGCAGAATCTGCTCCATTTATTTTTTATTTTTTAAGTATGCGCACATCCACGGAGAATCGCATGGAGAGCCTTAACACGCCTTAATGACTTGCAGCTGGTGGGTGCAGGCAGCAGCAGGAGCATTTTCTCCTTGAGGTAAACAGAGAGAGAAGGTAAAATACTGCCCATGTGGTTACATTACAGAGATTATATATGACACAAAGTGGGTTGATTACCGGTAAAACCATCCGTTAATGGTACGTACTCTACCAGGTATTAGGTTAACAAAGATGCAACACAAATATAGTTAGGGAAGGTGATCTGTGATTGGCCCTCATGCTATTACCAGCTACCAATTAGAACTCCACTTTCTCTGTTGCCTATTCTTCATCCTCATCACACACAAGGTTCAATTTGGGGGAAATATCTCAAATCAATTTATGTGAACAGATCGTCACACTCTGTATGTCAATGTGTAATCTGTAAATATGAAACACCTTCCACCATTCTACAAATACAAAAAAGGTTGTAAACTCACAATTTTTTTTGCAGATATAAAATGGATTTACGAATACACAAATTCCACACAAAAAAGTCTCTGAAGACATTACATTTATTTACAAATACATGAAAAATGAAAAACATTTGTTAATAGCTTCCTAAGATTTACAACCTTCAAACAGTTGTAATTGTGAATGAAAAAGGCATTTGTGGAGCTCAATTCTATGTTTGTGGAACTGGATTTCATGCACAAACAGTTTTGAGACATTCTTTCCACCAGTCTATGCCAAAATCGACTTGTATCACTTAGCTGTTCTCGGGTAGCACGTCATTTCCACTTTCAAAATAAAACCAGAATTCTTCCTAATCTATGAGCTTCTGTAGCCTATAATGCCTCGTAGCCTTCACTTATGCCTGGGACACACCAGAAATGTCTCTGTCGCAGAGCGGCACATAAGCGTCGAGCAGGAGCCTGGCTATTCACACCAGAAGTGCTGTTTTGCTCCACGCTGGTTACAACGTCCTCGCTGCAGGACGTGAGACGGATGAGATGCAACTGGTGTGTGATTGGTCTCCCCTATTAACAATGTATGAGGGGTGGAAAGTGTCACTGATGAACTCACTGAGCAGCCACTCATGTCGATCGTCGTCGTGAGAAGCTACGTGACATGTTTTGTCGATCGTCGCCTATCAGAGCATATGAGCGGAGTGGAGCGGTGATAATTACCGCTCCTCGCTCACGGAGCGGCTTTTTCCACACGCTCCAGCGCTCCCAGCCGCTCCCGGCTGCTCCGCTCCAGACCGCTCCCCGCTCCCCCCTCCATACAGATTTCACCCGCACGCACTCACCGCTCCGCTCCGCTCCAAAGAATAAAAAAGATCAAAAGGCCAGGGCGTTTTCATTTGCGTTTTAACACTTGGGCAATGGGCATTGCTCACTACAAATAACATGAGCTCAGCAGTCGGCTGCATGTTCGTTTCTCTTCCTTCTCGTCTCGCAGCAGCTGCCAAGAAAATAGTGGGCGTGCACATGGCCACGCACCAATGCATTCTGGTTCGAACATGTTGTGATGTGATCGAAACTGGAGCGGGTCTGAGCGGGTGATCGGTGCCGCTCCAACTTTTGCTCCGGTACCACTCTGGTCCCCGCTCACCGCTCAAGCCAAAATCCCCCCGCTCCGCTCTGCTCACATGCTCTGTCGCCTATGCAGTATAGACCGAAAGTCACGCCCACTTCCGGTTTAGGCAAACTCACCAGAGCATTCATCTACATTTTCTAAAATGCTTATAAAAATAATTTTACTTGGTCAAACCAAGTGATTCAGGTTAGAACCACGAAAGACCATTTCAACCGCCAAAACTGTTGGATGAATGGCTCTGGTGCATATGCCTAAACCGGAAGTTGGCGTGATTTTGGTTCTCACCCTGCCTGTCTTGTGTGTAGCCCAGGTGATTGTTGAAACGATAACTAAACATAATATTTGATTTGATTGATTGCCTTTATTAATCCCACAGTGGGGAAATTTACTCGTTACAGCAGCTCTCACAGGGAAGACATAAAAAAAAAATAGTCCCGTGATTCCCAACATTTCCCATATCAAGGACCCTAATCCACATTAGTGCCAGACCCCACTTTCATAAGATTTTGTACCCAAATCTGAGAATATTTTTATTTTCTAATCTAGATAATCATTTTGTGTAGAATCCCATGAGTGTCATTCTTGTACATTCTTTAATTATTTTAGTTTATTGTACATGAAATAATCATAAAGTTTAACATTAACAATTATAGCACTCCTTAATTTAAATTATTATTATCATTGTTGTTGTTGTTTTAAAAGAATGTAGGCTACAATACAAATATTTTGAGAACATTGCCAGCCAGGCAGACTCTGAAGACTGAAGGTAAATGTAGCTGCAAGCTATAATGGAACATTTACCAGTTCTGTCTTATTTCATTTTCAAATCCATAACACAGGGATCTTGTATGTTTAAAATGCAAGAATCAGTGTTCTAGAAGAAGCATTTAAACTGAACGAGATAGCACAGATGTCTGTTTATGTTGTGACTGTCAATAAATAGGTAAATAATGTCAAGTTGATACTTGAAATTTCTATGGAAAGTTTGTCAACCTTGTCATGCCTTACAGCAGGGGTGCAAGCTACTTTTATAATGACCAGCTCAACATTATCTACCCCCCCCCCCCCCCCCCCATCTGAAAATACATTACTGCACAGACCCACCACAGGACAATACATTTCATGCTGTTTTAAGGTTGTTATGGTTCCTACCTTATTATTATTATGCAGTGATAGTTGGAAGTCAGTAGGGAAATGTGTCGTCCACTGTAAGACACAGTAATGTTCAACGCAGGGGCATCAAACATACGGCTCGGGGGCCAGAACCAGCCGGCCAGAGGGTCCAACTCACTGGATGACTTTGCAAAGTGTGACAATCGCACTGAGAACACCTTCAATCCAATTTGATGCACTTGTGATGGCTAAGAGGTGCCAGGTTTCCGGAGCAATTTCAATATTATTCATGTTTTCTGTATTCATCACTAAGTGGTCAACCTTTTTCAGTACCTTTCAATATAGAGAACTGCACAGTTGGCGTCATCAATTGTTAGAGTTAGCTGAGTTAACCCATATGTGAAAACGTGTTCTTAAAATGTAGGCTACCTGTAATACCTTACACTAAAATAAAAACGACAATTTTGAGGTTTTGTTATTATTATGCATTTATCTTTTTGTCTGGCCCACTTGAGACCATATTGGGTTGCATGTGGCCCATGAGTTTGACAGCGCTGTTCAACAGCATCATATTTCTGAACTGAATCACAGCCCCAATCATCACATTTTCCCTCCACCAACTGCAACATGTAAACTGATCAACAATATTAGTCTTGCTCTCACTTTGAATAACGAGGCAAAAAGAATATACAAGGAATGGTATGTACCGTAATACATTTCACACACATGGTTAGGCTAGCACCTTTTTATTTAGGCCTACTGCTACACCAATATTGAATATTATTTTTATTTTTATATATACATGTATATATTCCGTTTCCTATATACTGTATAGGTATAGGCAGGTTATTGCAAAATACCTGAAACCAGCAAGGGGAAGGGGAGGGTGCCAGCCAGGAAGGGGAAGAGAGAATGGGATAATGGGTTAGGTTTCTTATTTATTTTTTATTTTCTGTTCACTACCCGTATCACTGTGTTTAAGAACTATATGGACATATGAATGTGATGGGTTTGTGCAAATTATTTACTTCTGTACACTGTCAAGAAACAAATAAAAACTTGGTCACAAAAAAAACAATGAATGAGGCTCTTTTATTTGTACATCTACTGATGGACAGTTTAAACCAAGGAAACAAATGGAGCCACATGGAATTGGCCTTGAACTCTGTGCACTGTGAATTAGAGGTCTTCGGGGATGCTTGGACTCCTGAAAACCTGAGGACCCGGCCGGGTCTCGGGTCCGTTCGAAAGAAGTGACTCCAGGTCGGGTCCGGGTCTTTTTGCCACGGGTCTCAGTGAAATGTCGGGTTCAATCGGACCCGAGTGGACCCGGTGAGTGGCTTTCACAGCTTTCAATCACCCCTTTTTATATGTAAAATAGCTAATTGAAAACAAACTTATCAGAAAAATGAGCACTTGAACCTACTAAAGGTCTTCTAGTATGCCCGAACCCTCGGCTACTCGAGGACCTGACCTGGACCCGTCCAGGTCTTGAGTCCATTCAAAAGAAGTGACTTCGGGTTTGGTTCAGGTCCGGTTCCCACATTTATCGGGTCTGTCCGGGTCCGGGTCTCAGCTTTCTAATAATAGACGGGTCCATTCGGGTCCGGGCACAAATTTCCCGGGTCCATTCGGGTCTGGGTCTGTCATTTTGGACCTGTGAAAACAGCAACCTGGACAATTTTCGGCAAGATCGGCCTCGAGATGGCCGGGAAGGATTCTGGACGGATTAGCAGACATCATTGTGGCATGTTTGGTTGTGTTTTGGCTTGCGTTGGCTGCAGGGAAGTCATTAGCAAGACAAGGTTCAAGGTTCAAAAAACTTTAATGTCCCCGAGGGGCAATTCGCTTTGCAGACAGTAGACACGACACATAGGCAACAAATTAATACATCATACATACGTCATACATACAGTAACACAGCACAGAATAGATCTAAATCACCTGCACTGTCATCATAAATCATGGAAAGAAAAGTCTCTCTACCTGCAAGAGACACGATGACATCTACAACTATCGGTTATTTAAAAACCTAATGGCAGAGGGAACGAAGGACAGCCTGAATCTGTTGGTCTTAGTCTTTGGGTGACTAAACCGCCGACCAGATGGAAGCATCTGGAACTCAGCATGTAAGGGGTGCTGAGGGTCCGAAACCACAAATTGTGCCTTTGATGTGACCCTCCTTTCATATAGGCACTGAATGTCATTGAGGGTGGCTCCGGAAATCTTACAGCAAAGTTTGACAATTTTTCCCAGTCTGTTCTTGTTTTTAAGACTGAGATTACCAAACCAGCAGATCATGCTAAAGGAAATGACAGATTCAATAAAGGCAGAGTAAAACATTTTCATCAGTGTCCTGTCCACATTAAAACTTCTCAACTTCCTTAAAAAGAACAGTCGTTGATTTGCCTTTTTGCAGATGGCATCTGTGTTTGCATCGAAATTGAGTTTGTCATCAAAGACAGTGCCCAAATATTTATATTGCTGCACTGCTGCTACTGGCTCACCCATGATCACACAGGGAGCAGGAGCATGATTAGGAACAATTCTCCGAAAATCAATGAACATTTCCTTGGTCTTAGCCACATTTATTTCAAGGAAGGACTGGTTGCACCATTCAACAAAGTCATCCAGGACTGGGCCATGATCTTGTTCTGTACCATGCAGCAGGCTCACGATCACAGAGTCGTCAGCATACTTAAGGACAAATCTAAGTGCATGAATGCTCTGGCACAGATTAGTATACAAAATAAATAAAAGTGCTGAAAGCACGCAGCCCTGAGGGGATCCGGTGGAGGATGAAAGTTTACCGGACAGGGTTCCATTAACCCGGACCCTCTGAGATCTGTTGGTTAGAAAATCAACTAGCCAACATACTAGGCTAAAATCCATATTAAAATGAGATAAAAGCCTGTGAGCAAGAACATGTGGCTGGATACAGTTAAAAGCAGAAGAAAAATCAATAAAAAGCAAACGTGCATGATTCTTATCTCCCTCCATGTGCTTCAGAAGGAGATTTGACAGGGTAATAGTGGCATCCTCCACTCCCCTCTTAGCCCTATAGGCAAACTGTAATGGGTCCAACAGGTCGTGCACATTGTGCAAAATTTCAGATTTGACAATCTGTTCAAAAGATTTCATAACAAGGGACGTGAGTGCCACAGGGCGATAATCGTTTAGTACTTTAGGGGCCTTAACCTTTGACACTGGCACTACAATAGATTCCTTCCACATATTAGGAACTTTATGTTGTTCCAGGGAGGACTGGAAAATGTATGTGAAGATACCGCTCAATTGCCGGGAACAGCACTTAAGCAGTTTCCCCCCAATGCCATCAGGACCTGGGCTCTTCTTCACTTTAGTGCGGCCTAGGGCTTTACACACAGTTGTCTCATCAATTGTAATTTTGCAGCCTCCAGGCACATTCCTGAATTGAGAAAGCTCATCGTTAAAATCATGAATATCAAACCTAGAGTAGAATGTGTTTAGTTCTCCAGCTAATTCTGCATCAGTTTTATCAGGGTAGAATACTCTCCTGTCCTTGTTCTGCATCCCTACCATGGACTTGATGCCTTTCCAAGCCAACCTTGATTGCCCATTATTCAGCTCATCCTCCACTTTCCTTTTATACTTGGTTTTGGCTAACTTGATCTCTCTCTTTACAAGTTTATGAGCCTCCCTCTTTTCAATGTTGTTTCCTGCATACTGAGACAGCTTTTTATGATTAAGGGCATGTTTAAGTGATTTGCTAATCCAGGGTTTATTGTTTGGGAAAATAGTGCAAGTTTTCCGGGGGATCAGCATGTCTTCACAAAAAGAGATATAGCTGGAGACTGTGTCTGTAAGATCATCTAGATCAGAACATGAGTCTTTAAATAAATCCCAATCGGTACATTCATAGCAGTCCATCAGTTCCAGTGTAGAGTCCTCAGTCCAGACAGGAACGACTCTATGCTCAGTTTTCCCTCTCTTCAGGGCTGATTGGTAGGTGGGGACCAAATGCACAGTGTTGTGGTCTGACAAACCCAGAGGAGCCATCACATGTGATTTATAAGCTCCTCTAATTGTGCCATAACACTGGTCCAGTACTTTATCCCGTCTTGTTGGACAGGTAACGTACCGGAAGAAATTGCTCATGGACTTGGCCTTAATACAATTATTAAAATCCCCCATAATAAAATTAGGTGCATCAGGACATATAGACTGAAGACGCTGCACAGTTTTGACAAGGGTTGCTGTTGCGTTTTCCTCATTTGCCTTAGGGTGAATATAGACAACTGTGACAAATAGTTGTGGAAATTCACGTGGCAAATAAAACGGGCGAAGTGAGACGGATAGAAGTTCAATGTCAGGGGTACACACACTGTCCCTGACGACCACAGTGTTGCACCATCTCTTATTCACATACAGGCACACACCTCCTCCCTGTGATTTGCCAGTCAAGTGCGCGTCTCGATCTAGCCGCACAGGTTCGCCAAACCCTTCAATTTCAAGATCAGCGTCAGAATCATAGTCTTTCAGCCAAGTCTCGGTAAGAGCGATGATGCAACTGTGTCTGTATTCTGACAGAAACTTGGCACTTGCTCGAAGCTCATCCATCTTATTCCGTAATGACTGTACATTGGCGAGTATGATGGAAGGAAGAGGAATCCTGCGTAGCTGCTGTCTTCGCAGCCTCTGACGCACCCCTCCCCTCCTTCCTCGCTTCCTCAATCGGGCATTAGACATTAGCATGAGCCAGGAAATAGCCTGCTCCCCAAACAGCTCCCCCATACAGTCTAATGCCCACTGTACTTGGGAGCAGGCTATTATCGGTGCCGCATCTATGTGCCGACAGGCCGCAGTGCCGACAGGTCGCAATGCCGATAGCCCACAAGCAGAACCAGCTGAGCGAGGCGGCGTGCAGCGTGTCGGTGGAGGTAACCTCTCCCAGCCCCCACGCCAAACCTAACCTCCCCCCATGCCTAAACCTAACCTCCCCCAGACCCTAACCCAAAACCTAACCTCTCCCACCCCCACGCCTAAACCTAAGGTAAGGTCGGCATTGCGGGTGGTCGGCATTGCGGGTGGTCGGCATAGCGGGTGGACCCCCTATTATCTGGGTGATGTGAGCTAGACGCGACAAAACAACAGTCAAAGTTCCAGGAGCATAACACTAGTAACGTTAGGGATATTTACGACACATTATCCACACAAGATCGTAACGTTATTAGTGGAGCTTCTGGGTTGCAATCGATTATCATATTATTATTAGTTAGCAAGCAAGCTGGTGTTATGATAGGCAGCCTCAGCAGCTAACTGTTAGCTGACCAAATGGAATAGATATGTTACTGCAGTGAGTCAAACAATGTTGCATGACCATAAGCACAACGGTAGTAAGGTTAGGCATATTTGCGACTGTTGCATTATCCACACAAGACGGTAATGTTATTAGCTTCTGGGTGGTAAATCCATAGCGTGTTAGCAAGCAGCTAAGCTAATGTTATCCAGGGGGAAAACCACAATATCATAACAGCAGCTAAAAATACAACAAGCTAACATAACCTTTTTCATTGGTGTTTAATAATGGCTGAAGCGGCAAGAGGCAGGCTCGAGAACGCGCAGAACGTAGCATCTGCCAAATTTTCAGGGAAATCTTGACCAGTGACCAGCAGAAATATCCGCAATACGTTTGCAATCAGGCGCGCTGGAACTATTATTAAGTAGGGGGTGCTACAAGGAAGATACTTTATTTTGGAAGTTTGGACTTTGGAAAGTTTTTGGGACTTTTAGCCATATTTAGAGGAATATTTAATTTTAGAGGTCCCATACTGTGGAAATCCGTTTTGATTGGGTTTTGTGGTTTGTATAAACTTGGAGATGTTAAGTAACATCTGTAAAAGTATGAAATCACTTGCTACAGTCATTCCTCTCCCTCCCCTGCCACAAGATGGAGCCCCAGGAGAGGGCGGATCAGAGTTTCAGAATTTGAATGGATTTTACTACGTAGTTTGCCGCACACCAATAGGCATCGAGCTAAAAATTCACAGGGCCCGTCCAGAGCCCGCCCCCTCACAGCCCCGTCCTCGGAGGCCCCAACAGCTGAGGAACCCTGTTGTGTCGGCGTACCATGGAGGTCGGCATGGCAGGCC
This sequence comes from Poromitra crassiceps, assembly GCF_964638095.1. Taxonomy (NCBI): domain Eukaryota; kingdom Metazoa; phylum Chordata; class Actinopteri; order Beryciformes; family Melamphaidae; genus Poromitra; species Poromitra crassiceps. The sequence continues at coordinate 5,681,941 of NC_139630.1, forward strand.
TGTCTGTTCTGTTAGCTGCTGTGTTACTGTAGCATGGAAACATGTCCAGAAAACAATGAACTGAACCCATGGGTAAGTAAGTGCCACCACTTTGTGGTTTTTCAGTTATATACAGCCAGCTGCATGGGTTTGAAAACATAATTTCATTCTGTTGGAAGATATGCGCGTTAGTGGTTAGTAGGCATATCTGCTGGCCTAGTGTGAATAGAGGCTGTTAGCCACAACAACTGTGCTGTGGCTTACTGTAGGCTAACATCAGCCAGCCAAAACAAACACATTGTCCCAGTGGCGTTAGGACACACATACTGTAATGCTGATCAATGTTAGGGACTAGTTGCAACAAGCTAATTGAGCTAATGCTAGCGTTAGCCGTTAGTTAGCATGCTAGCCAAGCATATAGCTTCTCTGGCTGACTGGACACATGACAGGAGACAACCAATCAGCATCTCTGTAACAAAACTAGAAAGGTAACATTACTTTGCTCACCAGGAACTATTGTCAGTACATTTGACTTCTAACACTAAAATAATTGAAGATAGCCTACAGTAGTTACTGGCTGATTAGATGTAGCCATTGATAGCTTTTCACTTGTAGTGTTTGCACCTCTGGTAAGCCTGCTAGTTTTGTAAACAGTTGTCGCAACCATGAACATGAATTACACTACAAGGAATAGCCTACTACTTCTCTAGAGGTTATCATGTCCTATTTTCCTTGAGACAGTTGGAGACATTTAGAATACATGGTACTTATTGAGGCTGTAGTTTGTAGGTCATGTATTTTTGGATTGCAGAGATTGAGCCAACTTTCCCCTTTTGTGCCTCTCTAGTACAACCAGTCTGACTTCCCCACCTACCAAGAGAGACCATCCAGGAGAGTAGACGTCTGGAGGAGGAAGATGAAGATCCTGCCGTCTGCTTAGCCGACTTTCATTACAGTATGTTTACCAACACATTTTTATTGTATACACAAAACTTACCGTAAAACTTCCAATAAGAGCAGAGTCCCCAATTGCCGCTGAGTCTCCAATAACCGCAGGCGGTCCGAGTCAATTTAGCATAATAAGCGCCGGTCTCCATTAACCGCCAGGGCGTTTATTAGAATAAATATGTTTTTTCCCCCATTACGGTATATTTTTGTGTTGACTGAATTCAGTCACTTACGGTAATGACGTTGTTTTGGAGGAAGTCAGGTGGAAGTCTCTCGCCCTGTCAGACAGTTTCATATTTTATTTATACATGCTGTAACCGACATGTTTCAAGTATGCATACCGCATTGTTTAATGCTACGGATTCCTGTAGGCAACGTGCTGGAGACGCTGTCTAACCGGGAGCTGTGGGCAACTTACGCTAACGAATGTTACAGTTGTGCCTTGTGAAAGTGCATTTCTCTCAGCGGCACAGCAATCATAAAAGCAGTATGGATTATACCCATTATACTGGACATGTATTGGAAACTTGGCGTCTACCTATTTGGTTAGTCTGCTTGTTTTGTCTAGTGCTGCAGTGCTGTTTGGTTGGCGTTAGCTTGGTAGCTACGTTAGCTTGCCTTCTATGTTGCTTTGGTGGGAGAGTCTGTCAAGCGAGACTAACGTTGCTATGACTTCTTTCCAATGAAACACAAACAGCTGAATGTGTGAGCGGTAGGCTAATGTTACTTGTTTAAAATATGGTATGGCTGTTTGGCAGAGGGAGAAGAGGAGTGCAATGAACTGATACCATAAAATAGTTGGATGATGATGATGATGATGATGATGATGATGAAGGCTATCAGTTGTTTTTATTCATTCCAGTCCGTTGTACAATACTAGGCAATACCTACCCTCGTGTGTGTACTAAGTACTATCTCACTGGTTTAAATAAGCAATTTGATACGTTTTTGCTGAGCAGGAATTCTGTACCAAAAAAAATCACCTGGGTCAGTTTCGTGCAATAAAGAAATAACCGCCTGACTCCAATTGCCGCCGAGTCTCCAATAACCGCAGGGGGTCTGAGTCAATTTAGCATAATAAACGCCTGGGCGTTTATTGGAAGTTTTACGGTATGACAATTCAATAAATATAGAAACGTTATTATAAAATAATCTGTACATGGAAATCGCTAATTTGTGATGTACACTCTAATGCATGGAGCTGTAATGGAGCTGTTTTTCCTCCCATTCAGTCGCGTCTTCTGAAGCATCATCATCAGCCATCACCAGCATTGTAGAGCCCAGCACCACACGCACACACTGATATCTTTACTCTGACCTGCAACCGAGAAATCCTCCAGCTACCTAGCTGACAAACTGTAGACATTGAGAATAGAGTACACATACTGTCAAATATATTTCATATTTTTTTATGCCTCCGCCGGCGATAGCCAGGCTGGAGGCATTATGGATCCGGGTTGTCCGTCCGTCCGTACGTACGTACGTACGTCCGTCCGTCCGATGTTCGTTAACGCGATATCTGAGGAACGCCTTGATGGAATTTTATCAGATTTGCCTCCAACATCGACTTAGACTCAAGGATGATCTGATTAGATTTTGGTGGTCTCGAACGCCATTTTCAAGTTCGTTAACGCGATATCTCAGGAATGCCTTGACGGAGTTTCATCAAATTTGCCTCAAACATCGACTTGATGAACTGATTCCATTTTGGTTATCAAAGCTCAAAGATCAAGGTCACTGACCTCTCGAATGCCATTTTCAAGCTTGTTAATGCGATATCTCAGGAATGCCTTGACGGAATTTCATCAAATTTGCCTCACACATCGACTTGGACTCAAGGATGAACTGATTAGATTTTGATGGTTAAAGGTCAAAGTTCAACGTCACTGTGACCTCACACACCCAATTTCCAAGCTCTGTAATGCAAGATCTCAGGAGCGCCTTGACGGAATTTCTTCCAATTTGCCTCAAATGGCGATTTGGACTCAAGAATGAACTAATGGCTTGGCATAAATCCGCGGTGTGGTCGTTCTAGTTTAATACTTAGTCTTGTATCATTTCTGTGATTGATACTGCACCACTTTACTGCTACAGTGGTACATTCCTGTGATTTTGCAGCATAGCATGGTCCTGCACAAGTCCTAACCCTAACCCTTTTCTATAATAACATAATTAGATTCTGTAAGAAGTCAGTGTCAGTCAGTGTTTCTGTTTATCTACATGGATGTGTAATAAAGTACAACACAATTACTTTACTCAAATGTATTGTCATGTACAGTATCCATTTTGGCCATATACTGTATGGCAAATCAATCCATGCACAGAATACACTGTATATATATATACTGTAATACCTCTCAGCTGTAAGGGTCCATTATAGTCTGATTTGGTTCATTGCATTCTGTAGTGAGAACACATTAACTCATTCACCGCCAGTTTAGGACTGCCAATATTTAGCACAGGCCAAAGATTTTCATAATTGTTGGTCATCTTTCAAGACCCACAGTAAATTATCTATTAGCACCAGAGTGATTTGCAATACCTCAAAATGAAGATGTACGTCTCTGGGTTCACCAGGGAAAAAAAAGTGAGCTTTTAGCATGTTCTGTACTCTACTTATAGCCATTTATATACACCCTGTTTTCCCCCAAAATGTCTCTCTGAGAAAAGAAATTGCAGAAAATGGCATTTATGTATTTATGCACACAATCTCATGCAGAACTCGCTCTCAATTCTTTTATTTTGAACTGTATTGACATCAGACATGTAAATATTATTCGTTAGGACACAAATGACAAAAAAAAAAATATATATATATATATATATACATGAAGTGCTTTTTTTTTACATTCAACAATACAGTTTACTCGGTGTGAGTGAGTGTGCAGACAGACAGACAGACAGACAGACAGACACACCGACAGACAGACAGACAGACAGACAGACAGACAGACAGACAGACACACACACACACACACACACACACACACACACACACACACACGATCCCCCTTTTAGATTTCTAACCCCACATATGATAAGCAATAACCACGCCCTGTGGCGCTGGGATTGGCCAGGAGCAACACTGGAGGGCACGCAGCCCAGCGATTACATGAACCAACTGAATAGCTCTTGAGAAAGGACAGCGGGCTGCTCTGACTCCCGCTTCTGCCTTGTGCCTTGCTGTTGTGTGTTTATTTTGCACCCTTCCTCGTCCATGTCTCCCTGTCATATCCCCTGCTATCTGATCGTTCCCGTTTTCCCCTCGGCTATTCAACACGTCCTCACCGCCCTCGCAAACTGATCGATCATTTCCTCATTCCTCCGATGATCAAACACATCTCTTGATTACTTTCTCCCAGCTGGCACAGAGGAAGGCGACTCCAGCTCGTGCAGCGCGCCGAGGCGCGTTTCAATGGCGTTTCTCCTGTCTGCACAAGGAAGCGTTACCAGTTTTCTGCTTTTCCTCCTGCTCAATTTCAAAACAACAGCTGCGGTATGTGTTTGTTCACGTGTTGTCTTAGATGATAGGGACCTGATACCATGTGACAGGCTGGGGAAGTGTTTAAACTACGCCCTGCAGTAATAAAAACAAAAACACGTCAAACACGTCATTGGCGGGGAGGGCTATTTCTGATAACACGTCAAAGACGTCATTGGCGGTGAATGAGTTAACATGCTCCACACAAAGATGATTCTGAACAGGCTGATTCTTCTGGCAACCTAAGAAATGAGAATGGGAAACTGTTATTGCATTTTGCAAGCTTTATAGGAACATTACAATGACAATGATGACATTTATTATTTTGCACAGGCAATTTAGAGTAGATGTGAGGTGCAGACTTGTAACATACAACAAACCATAAAGGTATCAACTCAAGAAGATGTTACACACAGAGGACTGACCAAGCCTCCATGTGATGCAATTATCGAATAATTCAGCTACAGTTGTAAAACTGATTAGCTGAGTAACACTGGCATGAATTACAACAGTCATGCCCAAATAGATAGCATATGGACACAATATCCATTCATGTTTACATGTGTTGTGTCAATATTTGTATCCCTTGATGAGTCTTCACATCAATTTGATGCATCTGAACGTAAATGAACGTTACATAATGTCTGCTGTGGATTATCGATAGCCAAGCTAGACATTTATTGTTCGAAAGGATCCCCATTAGCTGCCGCCTAGACAACAGCTAGTCTTCCAGGGTCCAAATATAGTGATGATAATAATATAACGCCAGTGACACACAAGCAAACCTCCTGTAATTCTGCCGTTTGCCTACAGCCAAGCTACTATGCTAACGTTAGCTCTGACACAAGCCAAAGCTAAAATAAAAACACACTCAACTTACCGCACTGAAATAGGGTCAACCCGCAAAGCCGATGGGGTCCGCTCAACTGTTCCTCTTCCTCTAAATACAAATCTGTTTCAAACGGTCTCTCTTTAGCTCAGTGCAGCTAAAGGTTAGCCAGGCTAGCTAAAAGCTACAGGCCACAATAGATCCATGGCTGCAGCCATGTTTGCTTTGAGTGACAGGTCAGGCGGCCAATCAGAGCGGCGCCTCACTCATCGGCCAATCAGAGCAGGGCCTTTGCAGCCAAAACTGAGTATACTGAGCTGCAGAGGATAAATACAAGAGTTTTTTTAGATGTCTCCAAAACCCAAACAGAATGCATGACCTTATTTTAAAGACCATTCACAAATGTTTAAAACAGCCGAAAACCACACAATATGGGACCTTTAGATTAACATTAGGAGCTGTTGTGAAGTCATTATTCAGTATTTTCTCCTTTTCTCACTCACTTTCATGTAACCACCTGCTCTCCATTTAGATCGTTTTACACTACAACAGACAGCAACACAGGCATAAACACCAAACTTATTATTATTAATATTATTATTGTGGAAAACCAGATGATGAAAATCAAACACTTTTGAAGAGTATGAAAAAAGATTAGAGCTGGGAAGCACAAACTTTTTTTAATGCATTTTGTTGGTGTTATAAACACAGGACAACCAAATCCAACAATTTAGAAAATTCCATCTCTTGCCACCAGGGGCAATGGGTGAACGCAGAGAGGCTGGGCTCATTTTTATGCCTCCGCCGTCGTACGTACGGACGTCCGTCCGTCCGTCCGTCCGATGCTCGTTAACGCGATATCTGAGGGACGCCTTGATGGAATTTCATCAAATTTGCCTCAAACATCGACTTAGACTCAAGGATGATCTGATTAGATTGTGGGGGTCAAAGGTCAAGGTCACTGGGACCTCTCGAACACCATTTTCAAGTTCGTTAACGCGATATCTCAGGAATGCCTTGACGGAGTTTCATCAAATTTGTACAGTACAGTACAGTCTGTACGTTACACCCCCAGAACATGCACAAGGAAGTTGGGAAAAAAAACCTTCAGACTGGAAGGAAGTTCTACGGAATCCGACCAATCACGACACGCGAATGCGGCATATTGGATTCTGATTGGACTAATGAGCGGAAGACCCGCCTTTTTGCCGGCATATTGGATTCTGATTGGACTAATGAGCGGAAGACCCGCCTTTCTGCTTCCCATTCCGGTTGGTGCATGATTCTCCCCCACGAAGTACAGACGGTATGGCGGAAGCATTTGAAAATTGCGGAAGCCAACTCGTCTGTTCTAAGAGACTAGGTATGCAGGCTTGGTGGTGGGGTGGGTGTGGGTCGGTGCCCTGGGTGTTTTGGGCCGGCCAGGGTGGGGAGAGCTTGGCACAACACCGTCACAACTTTCTCAAAAGCAATCTATTGTTACCTCACACCACAAACCTGTATGGTCGGGAATTATGTAGCCTAATAAAACCATGACAAACAAATTCTCATTTTTAAATCAAGGTGCGTTTTTTCTGCAATGTAGGCTATAGTTGAAAATCAATGTGGCAGTATGTTGCTATTTTACAATTTCGGCTCCAAAATTGTAAAATGGTAACGTACTGCCACGTTGATTTTTTTTTTTTCTTGCTCCACAAATGTTGCTATTTTACAATTTTTTGGGAGATCGGGTTGGGCATTCCGAGGAGAGAAGAGTGTGTGCAGCCGCAAGTAGAGAGTGACATCCATGCCGTGCGTAAATGGATCCAAGCAAGGATTTCCTGCACTACACGGAGATGTGGAGACTGTCTGCGCTCAGGCGTACGTCTGCGTTTGCGCTAAGACCAGCTATTTCCTGGCGTTAAAATTTAGAGCACCGAAGGCGATTTTTTCTGACACATTGCGCTGGAACGCCTATTTTGGAACGGCAACTCCCAAACCTCTCTTTGCGCTGGGCACATACCGACGGTATCTTCCCCACAGCGCTAAATGACACTTGCGCGAGACACATGATAGGCTAGAGGCCCACCGACATGCTGGACGGTGGAGGCAGACGATAGCTTAGATGCTGGGAAGATAGCAATAAGGGGCGCGCAAAGGCAGCGCAAACGATAGCGCCGTACAACGATAGGGCCCTTAGTCTCTCTGACAGGAGAGTTTGGGCACATACAATTGGGGATGAAAAATGGGAGAAGCATCCGGGGGGGGGGGGAGATGGAGGGCGGGTGCCATGGCACTAGTCCGACACCTCACGATTCCGAAAAATGACGCATTGGACAGACGTCTCATTAGTCCGACAGCTCGTTAACCCACCAACTAAAATCTCACTAATCTGACAGCTCGTTAGTCTGAAAATAATGCGCTCAGACAGCAGTGCAAGTCACTGTTCTCGTTCAGTCTAGACTGAAGCCTACAAGGCAAATTTATCTGCTGGTTTTCTCTTATTTCTCTCTGACCCCTACTTCCCTTTCCCTCCCCTCTCTCTCTCATGAACATAATGTTTTTGACCATTCACTAATTCCAGGCTACTGCATGGCACTGCACTGCTAGGCTATAGCCTATAATGGCCTGATGATGACACGGATGTCTAATTTATGATCCGACGTGCGTTATTATTCATAACCCTTCTGCGACCTGTTTTAAAGCACATGACGGATAGTGCAGCTACTGTAGGAGTTGTTTTTGATATCTAAAAGAAATGTGTTTGTGCTCCTACAGCTTAATGACAATCTTAGCTGCTTAAAAATGACTGTAGGCTATACCTTACCTGTGCGTAATGCTCCCTGCGTCACACAGCCTGCACTTCATATCATCCTCACAACCAATCTATTATCCATCTGACTGATCATGATCTTCAAACAGTCAACAAATAATCAGAGTTCATTATCAGAGAGTTATGTTACTCTCACAGGCGGCAGCGGCGCTAATAATGTTCCCTAAATGATTGATCACGAAAAAAAATCCTGTAGGTCTATTCCTGATGATTTCACTGTAGAAACTTGGAAACGGCATGGCTCCGCTGGTCCCATTTCTACTTGGATGCGCGCGTGGAGAGGCGGTGAGAGCGCACAGCGCAGACCTTGCCGGTTGTGCGACTTCACACTCGCTCTCTCTCCCCCTCTGTGTGTGTGCGTGTGTGTGTGTGGGTCACACACGTATGCACCAGTCCGGAAAGGGCTCTGTCGGAGACCAAACAACATGCAACACGGGAATATGGGAAATGGATAGGCCTACTGCTTTATTTTTTATGAATGTAACAAGGCTAAAATATACGTAGAGGGAATCACAGGTGAATTACGGGGTTACAATTGTCACCGAGGGTCTATCTCGCTGTCTCAATGCAAACCACTAAACTGATTAGGCGAACCACTACAAATACAGATAGATCAAACAGTATAGCCTAATAGGATTGTGCACAGCATGGCACACGTGAAAGGCTGGCACGCAAAGCATGCCCCAAAACGCCCGGGTTACACACTGGGACAGAGAGATGACATAGGCCTACATACAGGGGCAGGGATGGAATGACGCAGGCAACATTTAACATGAATGAAATAAGGGTTAAAACTTAATTCGCCCAGCTGACAAGACACCCCTTCCTTCCCTCCGGGGTGCTTATGGCACCGTCCGACTCCCCGGGTAAACAATGGCTTTTGGTCGGCGGTGCTGATAGCGCACGGCGACGGGCTGGACGCTGGACACAAGGCTGGAGAGCGTGTAAGCCCTGGGCCCTGTCTGCAACTCCCCCCCCAAACGTCTCCTCCCACAGCAGGTTTACTATTATGTTCATGAGAGAGAGGGGGGTGAGAGAGAAAGGAGAGAAAAGCAGCAGAGAAATTTGCCGTTTGCGCTGCAGTCAGAGCACATTGTTTTCGGACTAAAGAGCTGTCGGATTAGTGAGATTTTCATTGTCGGGTTAACAAGCTGTCGGTTAATGAGATGTCTGTCCAATGCATCATTTTTCGGACTCGTGAGGTGTCAGACTCATGAGGTGTCGGACTAGGGGGCAGTCCCCGTATTCTGCCAATACTCCACTTCTGGAGAAAGAGGCCCAAGACGGTTCCAATCGTAGGCACCGGTACCATGAGTAGCCTAACATTAAAACTGTTAAAACTAGACCGGTGAGTGTCTTTGCCAGCAGGTTCTCGCCTAACCTAGACGCAAACGTCCGATCTGCTCATCTTAAAGACATTTCACAGTAGAATCAGCTCATTCAAAGTCTCGGCTGAATGTAATGAGATTGGGGATATGTACAATCCAGAGCTGTGGCCAGATGGGGCGCTGGTGCGTCGCTACTACGAGCCCGTAAAACCGGAGTCCTAGGATTAGTCACTACACCTGCTGTTCGGGGTTCGGGCGTCAAAGAGGGTGCTCTGACGTCATCTTGATTATTGTTTAAATATGCGTGTTGGATCGTACAATTGTCAGGGGCTACGCCTTGGCAGTGGGGCTGGAGACATAGCAAGATGCACTGTTGTTGACAACTTGCTACAAGAATGCGACATTTATGTCTACAGGAAACCTTTTTACCCAGGCAGGACCTGGGTAAACTGAACTACTTTAATGATAACTTTTACGGGGCTGGGGAATCCACAACTGACCTGTCTATGGGTATTGTAAGGGGCAGAATAGTAGGAGGTGTGGCTATCCTCTGGCATAAGAAGCTGAACTCTGTAATAAATGTGATCAGGCTCGGAACCGATTGGTGTATTGCCATACAGGTTGAGCTTGATGACAGAGAATGTATTATCCTTAATGTCTACACACCTTATGAATGTCATCAGAATGAGGATGAATACCTGAATAGACTAGCTTTCATAAATTATTTTATTTCGGATAGCCTGTCTTCAAGTATATGTGGTAGGTGATATGAATGCGGATTTATCTGACAGAAGTTCTCTTTTCACTAAACACATGCTTCAGTTCTGTATGGATAACTGTCTTACTCTGTCCAGCGAGCTGCTTTGGCCAGCGGATAGCTACTCATACATAAGTGAAGCATGGCACACCACATCTTGGCTGGACCACTGCATCAGCACCGCTGATGCCCATGCCACCTTACAGTCAATGGAGATTCTGTATGAAGCTACTGTGTCTGATCTGATGTTCCCTTTGTTGTCCTTGGATACAGATAGGCTTCCTAAAATGTCTGAGGAGGCCAATGGTCTCAGTATTCCCAGAGTAGACTGGGCAAAGATAACAGAGTATGATGCTCTGGCTTTTTATGGGAGAACAAATGATCTTTTGAGTGTTGTCTTCTTGCCCATAGATGCTATTTTGTGTTCTGATGTAAACTGTAATGATGCCTCTCACTGTAATGACTTATGTAAAATGTATGACTGTATTGTGGGAGCTTTGCGTGAGGCAAGTACTCCACTCCTCACCCACCCTAGTAAGTAGGGGTGTCACGATACACTCAGTTCACGATACGATACGTATCACGATACTGGGTTCACGATAACGATACGATACGATTTTAACAATATTTTTTTAAACTTGAATAATGACAATATATGACTGGAAAAGTAGTATTTTATTTGAAATGCACAAATACAAAACATGCTGTTGTGGGAAATTGTTATTACAATAACAACTAGAAAAAACATGAGATTGGAGATAAGGCTTATCTTGAAATAGAATGAGTTACACCGTCACTTAGATTTACTTTGAACTAAAAGGTTTCTCAGCAGTATAAATTCTCATTATGCATCTTCAGTTTTTCTTCAAACTCAAACAACAAGACTTTTCTTAGTCTATTTTTTATGCATCTTCAGTTTTTCCTGTCAAGTAAACAGTTTTGCCAGAAACTCAATTGAATTGTTTCTCTCCTGTATAATTTCTCATGTGTCTCTTCAGAGACTTGTTCAACTGAACTACTTTCCACACATCACTCATGCAGAAGCCAAGGAGGCTTACAGGTCCTGGATTCTAGCCGGTAGGCCTAGACAGGGGCAGGAGCTGGAGTATAAAAGCTCACCAATGCCAGGTATAAGTATGCAGTTCGCTATATAGGTACGCATGAGCAGGCCATGAGAGCCGACTCTATGGCTGAAAAGCTGCTGGGTAACGATGTCACAGGCTTCTGGAAGGAGGTAAAGGCTCTGAACAGGGCCGGGGTATTGTTACCCTCCACCATAGAGGGAGTCTCTGGTGCTGCTAATATAGCTGAACTGTGGAGGCAACATTACTCTGTCCTCTTCAATTGTGTTAAAAGTAGTCCTTATAATGTGGGCACCATTGTGAATGACGATGTAGTGTCTGTTACAGCTAAAGAAGTTTACCAGGCGATCTTACAGCTAGCCGATAACAAAGCATGTGGATTAGATCATATTTCTGCTCAACATCTTAAGTTAGCTAGCCCCAAGGCTGCAGCTCTTCTTGCCATGTGTTTTAATGGCTTTATGACCCATGGTTTTCTGCCGGCATCTATGTTGTCAGTCACTCTGGTGCCTGTTATCAAGGATAAGACTGGCAAAGTTGAGAGCCTAGATAATTACAGGCCTATTGCCCTAGCCAGTGTGATTTCCAAAGTATTTTAAATGGTTTTATTAGATCATTTAAATTTGTTTATTTCTAGCTCTGATAATCAATTTGGCTTTAAGGCCAAGCATAGAATAGAATAGAATAGAATAGCCTTTATTGTCATTGCACAGTTCCCCATACAACAAAATTAAGAGTGCTTCAGCTGACAGTGCACCCCTATGTGACATTAGGCTTTTTTTGGCCTTTTTTGGCTAGGTAGGTTTTTTCGCATTGTTAGAAATGTGCTTTAAATTGCTCTAAATCCGATGAACCTTGGCTGGGGGGGGGAGTTGGTGCTTATATCAAGGATCTGAAAAGTTGAATACCTACAGGCATTCCTGGCCCCGGGAAAATACAAATGAAAATTAAAATCACGTGAGTTTCGTCAGTGTCCAAAAATGGTTAAGTCATTTTCCCATTAAGAACCATTATAAACTGCAAAAAAGTGCTATTTTTGGGCCCCGAGACACTTTTTACAAAAATAATTTTTTTAACGCCTTCCTCCAGACTTTTTGGACTTAAGGCTTCAACATTTTAGTTTTTAGTATTTTTCAGCAGCTTGCAACATTTTCTCATGTTTTGCAGGCAATTTTGCTATAGCTAAAAAAATAAAAATAAATAAAACTGCAGGTACAGAGATAAAACTGGTAATTCTCACCTCACTCTCTTCATACACACACACACACACACACACACACACACACGCACACACACACTGCTGCAGGGCCCGCCCCTGGCCCGCCCACCCCGCCCCCCGACGCGCCTGTGAGTGGCAGGCGAACCTGCCACTTTTGCACTGATGCAAAATCCACCTGCCAGAGATGTGGGAAGCAGCCCTGCTCTGCCCATCCTGCCACTGAACGCTCTCTCTCACACACACACACACACACACACACACACACACACACACACACACACACACACACACACACACAACTTTGAGAGCCGCTCGGCTGGACCTCTTCCAGCCCCCACGCCGTTGGCATTGTGGGCAGTCGGCACAGCGGGTGGACACCGCCGGGCTTGTGTGGAGCCTGCGAGCGCTTCGCTGTCCTCCTCCGCAAAAGCATATTCCGATCTTGAGGACAATCGGAATATGCTTTACGTTTGACCCGGTCGCACGGAAATGAGAGACAATCCTGACGAGGGAACGTGTGGCGCTTTTATACTCTGAGTCTATGCGGGTTTCTGCTCGCGGAAGTAAGGCCAAAATTCGGGGTGTTCACAGCCAGGCGAAAATCGTCCGCAGAGCCATTTTCGCTCTGTCACTCTTTCAGGAGCAGGCTAGACTCAGCCCTCAGTCGCAGCTCACCAAACGTCTGGGAGCCGAGACTAGGAGCAGGCTGAAGAGTGAAATTTGAGCCGTGAGAGAAGGGAAGAGGGGGGAGGGGAGAGGGGGCGGGGCCGAGCCGGTCGTCGGCAGGCTGAAGAGTGAAATTTGAGCCGTGAGAGAAAGGGAGGGCGCGGGGCCGAGCTGGGAGCACGCACACACACGGACACGCGGTCCTCGCCAATGCGGGAAGCATAGAGAGAGGGAGAGGGAGAGGACCCGTCCTATAATCCAGCGGGGGGCTTTGGGGCAGGTGGGGGGTGACGATGCCTCATCGTTCGTTCACCGAGAAGATGAGACATTCTCCCGGGAGTGAGTTTCCTCATTGCAGCCGATTGCAGCTGGGCCGGAGCTCCAGGCTGCCCCCGGGGCTACACTCTGCTGCATCCCGAGGTCGGGTGCAGGGTGTCGGGCAAGCAGCAGTGCATCGCGCACCCCCCCTCTGGAGCTCACGGAGCTCCAGGAGCTCCAGCTTCTTCAATGGAGCCCCAGCTCTGGAAAAAAAAAAAAAAAAAAAAATCCTCTCTGGAGCTCCAGGGGCGGCCATACTGCAGTGAGTGCCCAGAAAGGACTCTCCTAAGTGACCAAAAATGGTCTAATGCAACTCACGTTTTTTTTTTTTTTAAATTGACACTGCGTCAAAAATAAAAGAGGAACAAACACAATGTTGGTGACAAATTTTACATATACCCCTTGAGTGTTAATCCCACCCAAAAACTTTGGGTGGGAATTGTATTTTGTGGGAAATTGTGGAAAGCTGAAACAAACAGAAAGCATTTTCAAAACAAAGTGGCTTATAAAGGGTTAAAATTCTGAAAATGTATAAACATTTGGGTATGTATGATGTCATCTGAGGGTATAAGGTTTGGCAAACACAAAAAATAAAAATAAAAATAAAAAAATGCACACATCTTACGTTAACATATTGAGTGACCAAAAATGATCTATTGACATTCACGTATAGTAATAATTAATGTCACATAGGGGTTAAAATCAGACATAAATAATTAAAAAATATTTAAGAAAAAAACAACAACATAAGAACCATAGCATAGCACTGATTTGTGTATCTATGCATTGAAGGAGTAAGTAAGTAAGTAATCTTTATTTGTATAGCGCTTTTCAAAACAAAGTTACAAAGTGCTTCACAAAACATGGTAAAAGATAATACATACTCACAGGTAAAAATAATGTATAAAATAGTATAAAACACCAAAATAAAACACAGTATAAAATAGGATCATTAAAATAATACAAATCAAATAAATAAAAACAACGACAAATGCTGTAAATGTTTAAGAGAAGGCGTTCCTGTAAAAGTGAGTTTTAAGAAGTGATTTAAAAGAATTTACTGAATTTGCTAGCCTAACGTCCTCAGGAAGGGAGTTCCATAGCCGCGGGGCTCGAACAGCAAATGCCCGGTCTCCTTTGGTAGCGAGGCGGGTTTTCCGAACCTTTAACACATTCACTGCCAGCCGTTTTTCAATACTGTAGTTAGCTTCTGCCAAGGTTTTTTTTTGAGGATTCTGGCTCATCTTTCAAGAGCCGAGGATTCTTTTCTGTTAGGATTTTGTGAACACACAATATCTCAAAAGAACTAATAGAATGTGTGCTTTCTCTGTCTAAAAGAGTTAGTTTGTAGAGTTAGTAGTTATGTAAGCATTAGCAGTTGAATACAGCATGGTTTCAGCGTCTGAAAATTTATTCTGAGATAAATGGCTTTTTGTGAAATTCGATAGAACAGTCACTTTAACCATTCATTTTTGGCATCAGTAAGACGTCAGACATCTAAACAATAGTTTTGAACAGTAATTTCCTCCATAACAGCAGGAAACACCCCTCTCCTTCAAACTCCTCCCTCCATGTGTGTCTTCTTGGCTGCAGCGGGCGTGTCACAAGCTCGTTTCTGCTGCTGTAACCTCGCGTCACCAGTCTCACTGCTTTGCTGCTGCTCCTGTCTGCTGGCGGCCGCTGTGCAAGTCTGGATGGGCTCGCTCGTTTCTTGCGGTTTCGGTTGAGAGCTTTGATGAAGCTTTTGCGATTCTGGTCTTATTTATGCTGCGTGTTTCAAAGTGTGTTCCACCCGTAATCTATTATGCAAATTTGCAATCCCTCACCGCCAGCAATCAGCGCGAAAGCGAAAGCGTTTTCGCCAATCCATTCTACAGTATGAGAATGGTTTCCTCGCGCTTTCCCCTGCAGTTTTGGCTCTGCTTTTTCTAGTTTGGAGGGCACTGTCGCCACTTAGTGGGTCGGTGGAATGGGTTGTACACGTTCGGTAGCTCCAATAATTTTATAGGAGACGTGGGGGGCGTTGATCCACGTCCCACCGTCAATTTTTTTTTTTTTTTTTAAGACGAGATATCTCGTCATTGGCAGTCAACCGTGTGATTTTGGAAGACGAGATATCTCGTCATTGGCAGTGAACGTGTTAAAAGAGTCAGACTAGAGGAACGCAGGCAGCGGCTAGGCTCATAAGGTGATAATAAATTTAAAATGTAAGTAGGAGCAAGGCCATGTAGTGCTTTAAAAGTAACCAGTAAAATCTTAAAATCACATCTATACTTAACAGGAAGCCAGTGAAGGGAGGCGAGGATGGGTGTAATATGGTCTTGTCTCTTGGCGTTTGTTAAAAGTCTGGCTGCTGCATTTTGTATCAGCTGGAGACGGGAAATTGATTTTTGGCTGAGTCCAGAATATAGAGAATTGCAGTAGTCTAGTCGTGAGGAGATGAATGCATGGATGACTTTTTCAAGGTCCGTTTTTGACAGGAAGGCTCTGATTTTGGCTATGTTTCTAAGCTGTAGAAAACAGGATTGGACTACCTTTGTGATTTGTTTGTCAAAACCTAACTCGGAGTCAAAAATCACTCCCAGATTTCGGGTGGTCTGTTTGATATTGCCAGATAGATTGCCAAGCTTGTTTCGCCATTCTGCGGTCAAGTTGGGAGGGCCAAACAGAATGACCTCGGTTTTCGACTCGTTGAGCCTGAGGAAATTAAGTGACATCCAGCACTTCACATCAGACAGACAAGCCATCGCCCGTGCAATGTTGTCTGTTTCGCCGCTTCTAAGCGGGACATATAGCTGCGTGTCGTCCGCATAACAATGGAAATTAATATTGTGATTGCGGAAGATCTGTCCCAGAGCAAGTAGATAAATACAGAATAAAACAGGACCCAGAATCGAACCTTGTGGAACACCACATGAGAGGGGGGCAGAGGATGAGGAGACTTCTCCCATTACAATGGAGAAGGACCTATCTGAAAGGTAGGAGGAAAACCAGGCAAGGGAAGTGCCTTTGATGCCCACAAAGTTTTCCAGACGTTTTAAAAGGATGCTGTGGTCGACTGTATCGAATGCTGAGCTCAAGTCAAGCAGGAGTAGCATTGAGCAAGCCCCTGAGTCAGCTGCAAGCAGTAGGTCATTTGAGACCTTGATAAGAGCTGTTTCTGTGCTATGTTGGGCACGGAATCCAGATTGAAATTGCTCAAAGATGCTATTTTTGGTCATGAACGATATTAGTTGAGTGGCCACAGCTTTTTCTAAAATTTTGGATAAAAAGGGTAAGTTCGAAATCGGTCAAAAATTGTTTAAAATTTGTGGGTCTAGTGAAGGTTTCTTCAGGAGAGGTCGGACTATTGCATGTTTAAAACTGGAGGGAAAAGATCCAGTAGATAATGAACAGTTGGTGATCGAAAGAATATGTGGGCCAACTGTTAGAAAAACCTCCTTTAAAAACCTAGTGGGGATTGTATCTAATTGACAGGTAGATGAGTTTAATTGAGAGATTATCTCCTCTAAATCCAGCATAGAAATTTGCTTAAAGTGAGTCATACTGGCCGAGGGTTCAGTATGACTAGGTACAGGTATGGTTTCTGGATTCCAAAGCAATATTTAGTCTTATGTCGTCAATTTTACTAATGAAGTGTTGGAGAAACAGCTCACATTTCTCCGTGGATATTTCTATGTGCTGGGTGGGAGGAGGATTTATTACAGAGTTTATAGTTTGGAATAGGACCCTGGGGTTGTGACGACTATTAATAATTAGTTTAGAAAAATATGAATACCTAGCTTCTTTGACTGCATGCTGATAGGCCCACATCAGGTTCTTAAGGGTAACAAGAGATACTTGGAGTTTGTCTTTCTTCCATTTCCTTTCTGCTCTCCTACATTGCCTCTTTAAATCCCTTGTGCGGTCGTTTAGCCACGGCAAGACATTACAATTTACACTTTTTGACTTAATAGGGGCAATGTCATCAAGGATGGTTAGGCATGTTCTGTTAAAATTGTCTACAAGATCATTAGCAGAGAGCTCGTGCTGATTAAAAATGTTTGAGGCAGAAGCAGTTAAAAACATTTGGGAAAAACTGCTAGCTGAATTGGGATTTAATGAGCGAGAGCAGATACGTGTAGGTGGCTTAGGAGCAGGAGCTGGAAGCAAGGTATTAAAAGTCACAGCCTTGTGATCAGAGATGTTAAAATCTAACAGTTCAATATCATTTATGGAAATACCATGGGACAGCACAAGGTCAAGGGTATGACCCTTATTGTGAGTAGGACTATTAATAGACTGTACAAGATTAAAAGATTCAACAAGGTTAATAAAATCAGTAGTAAAACTGGACAGGGAGGGACAGCAGACATGTATGTTAAAATCGCCAAGGATAATAACTCTGTCATATTTGGCCATAATGAATGAAAGAAGTTCAGAGAATTCCTGGATAAAACCAGCCTTGACTTTGGGAGGTCTATAGATTAAAACACACAAAACAGGTAGCTGTCCATTCAGTAGGAAACCCAGAGATTCAAAAGAAGAGTAGCTATTAAAAGAGACAGGCGAACATTTAAAATTGTTGTTGTAGATAACAGCTACTCCGCCTCCACGGCCTGAGAGCCTGGGTTCATTAAAAGAGGAGTAATTAGGAGGAGTGGCCTCAGTTAGTGGGGCACAGTATCCAGGGCTTAACCAAGATTCAGTGATAAAAAAGAAATCAATATGTTTTGACATAATAAAATCTTGGCATAAAAACGACTTGTTTACAATAGACCTCACATTTAGTAAACTGAACACAGCCGAGATTCTGGAAGTGGGCTCAATATTTATGGATGGAGAGTGTGGTTGCATAGCAGACTTGGTAGTAACATTTATTGGAATGGGGACTAAGTATGCTCTTTCTGCACAGTTTGCAGGGTAGCTGGCTTGGTTTACACGGTTAGAGGTAACTCTAACATGAATGTTGAGGTGATCAGTAGGACCCAGAGAGAGGTGCTCAGGATTATGGAAAGTTGTAGCTGTCAGAGTGGGGTCATACTGAGATAAATATCAATCAGAACCAAAAGCAATGTGCATGATAAAATGATTAGTGAGTTGTTTGGTGCCCTTCATGTTAGGGTGCAAGCCATCAGATTTATAAAAATCAAGCCTGGTCCAGAAATAGTCAAAATTACTAATAAAACTGAAAAGACCAGTTGCAGTGCTAAAATGTTTGAGCCATTCATGTAGACTAAAAAGACGGCTGAAACGCTCTGGGCTGTTTGAGTGAGTGGGAATGGGACCAGAAAAGACGCAGATTTTGCCCAGGCTCTGTATAGTGGTTGCAAGTGACTCTAGTTCATCTTGGAGTTTGACCGATTGTTTGTCCATGACGTCATTCGTGCCCACGTGAATAATCACTGTGTGAGCTGAGGGGTGGAGGTCAATCAGCACAGGCGATAGTTCGATCATATCTGCTACTTTACAGCCAGGGAGGCAGTATGTGATAGCACCCGGGAGCTCAACAGATCGGATTATTGAGTCGCCAATAATCAGAATTTCGGGTGGCCTCTGCTCACAGCCACCGTCAAACACAGAGAGCTTAGTGGGGAGAGTTACCTGGACATCAGCGGTGCTGCTAGCCGCACCAGTGGATGCTACTGTGTTAGCCACGTTAGCCGGCCTGCTAGAGACCGGGGAGAATGCGGGTTTGTCTGCCGTCAGAGGGGAGAGCGGAGCAGGGGGGAAGACAGCAGAGTCCGCTGGATTATAACTGGAGTCCGCCGGTGAAGCTGCCAGTCTGGGTCGCTTGTTTCTCGGAGAGGAAGGCCGAGAGTTGGAGGAGCTGCAAGGCGAGGAGCGCTTCTTAGTGCCGACTGCCACTTCAGGTTGTGATGCGTCCTCCTGGGGTAGCGTAGCAAGAGGGGCGAAATGATTAGATAGCTCCAGGACATCACAGTCGTCTGGAATAAACAGAGGAAGGGACACTCTTCTCGCTCCCTTCACCACCGAGGCCCAAGTCGAGCAGCTAGGAATAACATCCACGATCTCCGCAGCGGAGGAGAACCGGCTGTCCTCAGGCTTCAGGCTGGCCAGCCGGGAGCCTAGGTCCAGCTGACGCCGAAGCAGATCATCGATCAGACCCTCGATGGATTGAAGCTCAGTCTTCAAGGCTAATATATCCGAGGGAGCCATACCGCTCGGATTATGTCCAGGGCTGGACCCGCTGCGAGGATCCGATCCCGGTAAGCTTGGACTTGTCCCTCGGTAACTTGTCGGATTGGAGTAGTTCAGTTCTTTGGCTAGCTAGCAAGATGTTGCTACGCTAGCGAGTAGCTTCAGACTGCTAGTTGCGTTAGATAGCCGGGAGCTAATCCGTTGTATGTGTCCGTTGATCGGTACCTCAGGCTGCAGACCCGGGCTGAAAACAAACCCCGCTACAGCCCAAGGCAGATTCTTCACAGGTTAGAGGGTTCCAGGCTCTGGATGATCAGAGATTTCCTGGCTCTAGCGTAGTTGGTACCGGGAGCTGCTGATAGCACAGCCAGCTAACTGGCTAGCTGTTAGCCACTCTGGGCGCGATTGAAAAGCAACTGGGTAGACTTGTAAAAGTAGTCAAACTAGAAAGGTACAAAAGGCATACTGAACACTAAAACCAGTAAAAGATCGTCATCGTAATAAAGCCGGATTTAAACAGAGTAAAAACAGGTAAAACAAGATCGGCAGTGCATTCGCGCACGTCTGTCTCTCACGTCTGTCCTCTCACAAGAGGAGGTTGTCTCCTCTGTTTTAGTTGGTTTTATTGATGCATCTAAGGCATTTGATCGAGTCAATCATCATAAGCTGTTTTTAAAATTGAGTCAAAGAGGTGTGCCTGGCAGCATAACACACATCCTGGCATACTGGTATGCCAACCAGAGTATGCAGGTAAAATGGGGCAACAGGGTCTCTACCCCTTTTGGTGTTGGTAATGGGGTACGGCAGGGGGGGCTACTCTGCCCTGCTCTCTTCAATCTATACATGGATGATCTCTCTGTCCAGCTGAGAGGCTGCAGAATGGGATGTATGATAGGTAATGCCTTGGTTAACTCATTCAGGGCCAATGACGTCTTTGACGTGTTATCAGGAATAGCCCAGAGGGCCAATGACGTGTTTGACGTGTTTTTGTTTTTATTACTGCAGGGCGTAGTTTAAACACTTCCCCAGCCTGTCACATGGTATCAGGTCCCTATCATCTAAGACAACACGTGAACAAACACATACCGCAGCTGTTGTTTTGAAATTGAGCAGGAGGAATATCAGAAAACGGATAAGGAGCTTGCCTTGTGCAGACAGGAGAAACGCCATTGAAACGCCCCTCGCGCGCTGCAGGAGCTGGTCGCTTTCCTGTGTGCCAGCCGGAGAAAACCGGAGAAAGTAATCCACAGATGCGTTTGATCATCGGAGGAATGAGGAAATGATCGATCAGCAGTGATCAGAGGGCGGTGAGGACGTGTTGAATAGCCGAGGGGAAAACGGGAACGATAGCAGGGAGGATAGGACAGGGAGACATGGACGAGCAGCACACGAACAGCTAGGCAGGCAGAAGCGGCAGTCACAGCAGCCCGCTGTCCGTTCTCAAGAGCTTCATGAAATCGCTGGGCTGCGTGCCCTCCAGTGTTGCTCCTGGCCAATCCCGGCGCCACAGGGCGTGGTTATTGCTTATCCTATGTGGGGTTAGAAATCACGCAACGAAGGGGGAACGTGTGTGTGTGTGTGTGTGTGTGTGTGTGTCTGTCTGTCTGTCTGTCTGTCTGTCGGTGTGTCTGTCTGTCTGTCTGTCTGTCTGTGTGTCTGTCTGCACACTCACTCACACTGCTGTATTGTTGAATGTAAAAAAAAGCACTTCATGTGTATATATATATATATATATATATATATATATTTTTTTTTCCCATTTGTGTCATAACGAATAGTATTTACATGTCTGATGTCAATACAGTTCAAAATAAAAGAATTGAGAGCGAGTTCTGCTTGAGAATGTGCCCTTTTACAAAAATTGCCTTTTCTCCTGTTTATTTTCTCAGGGAGACCTATTGGGGGAAAACAGGGTGTATATAAATGGCTATAAGTAGAGTACAGAACATGCTAAAAGCTCACTTTTTTTTTCCTGGTGAACCCAGAGACGTACATGTTCATTTTGAGGTATTGCAAATCACTCTGGTGCTAATAGATAATTTACTGTGGGTCTTGAAAGATGACCAACAATTATGAAAATCTTTGGCCTGTGCTAAATATTGGCAGTCCTAAACTGGCCCTGAATGAGTTAACCATCTTATGTATGCGGATGACCTGGCGATCTTCTCCCCCAGCAGCGCTGGGTTTCAACAACTGCTGAATATCTGTTCTGTATACGGGGTTCAATTTGATGTTAAATACAATGCTAAGGAGAGTGTTGTTATGATATGTAGAACGAAAGAGGACAGGGATCTTGCTTTTCCTGTCTTTCTTTTGTCTGAGCATGCTCTAGCCTATGTGTCTGTGATAAAACTAAATATCTGGGCCACTTCATCACTGACCATATGGGTGATGATGTATGTATGTCTATGTATAGACAGCGATGTGTGTTATACATTCAGGCTAACATGTTGGTCAGGAAATTCCACTCCTGTTCTGATGATGTTAAGATAACACTCTTTAGGGCTTACTGTACCCCTATCTATACTGCCCCCTTGTGGGTAAAGTTTAAGAAGGCGAGCATGCATAAACTTCAGGTTGCCTATAATGACTGCATGCGCATCTTGCTGAAAAAGCCCAGGTGGAGCAGTGCTAGTGACCTGTTCTGTAAGGCGGGGGTGGCCACTTTCCAGGCGCTCCTGAGAAATCTGAGGTACAGGTTCATCTGTCGATTGAACGTGTCTCAGAATGTCATTATTAAGTTGCTCACTGATCCTGGGCTAAGCACTGTGAGAAACCAGTCACATATGTGGAAATTCTGGTATGATTCTCTTTTATGATGTTTTTGTTCTTTTATTGTGCTCTTACGTGCTTTGTGTCCTTGGTAATTGTGTATGTGACATATATGGACTAAGTGTCTGTCAATAAAGGTTTGATTGATTGTTATAACATTTCAGTCTGGAATATGGAATCGGCTATCTTTCAATAATCTTTATGACTAAAAGACTAAAAGTAATCTCATGTATAAGAAATGACTGTTCTACAGTAATTTCTTGCGGCCCTGGGGCCTGGGACAAAATGCGGCCCCCACTCAAAGAAAAACAAAACGACCCCCAAAAACTCAATAAAAGGCAGAATTATGTTAATAAATATCATCTGCTACAGGCATTGGATTTGTATCACTATTATATCAGGAGATTAACAAGAAATTACCAAACACAATGGGAGAGAGGGTTAAAAATAGGGAGACTCCCGCGTTGGCAGGTATAATCTCCAATGTGTGGCCCTTCGCTTAATTGATGTCAGTATGGCCCTCAGGAAGAAAATGTTGCCCACCCCTGAGCTAGCGTGTAGGTTTCTGCCCTTAGCTTGCTAGCTAGTTAGCGTTGTTGTTTGCACTGAGGCGGCAGGGCACTATTTACAGCGACATACAGGGAGGAGGGAGCGGAAGCTGCTCTGATTGACATGGTCGGAGTCAATGACAGAGCTTGTAATAAGCGGGGAGCAGACATCCGGCAGTGACTGAAACAGTCACTCCCAATGGGGAGCAGCTGTAGAGCAGGGGAGGGCTTATCCCAGTAGCCTGTTTCCGTGCCGCCAGACTCCTCTCCCGGAAGGGAGGGGAGGCTGGCCAGCGAGACTATATATGGAGGAACTCTAGAGAGCACGGGGAGAACATGCAAACTCCCTCCCACAAAGGACCTTTCGACAATATGGCCCACCTGGGCGGTGGGCACTGAGGGCATGGGAGGGACACACCCTCAGCGGGAATCGAACACAGGACCTTCTACTATGGAAGGCTAAATGTGCAGATTATGGTCTTCCTGTCTGAACTTTCATTAGAACTTCATTTGAGCAATTGTGAACCCCTTCGCCATATTATAGTAGTAGTGAGATATCTTCTCTTTTTTTTCAAAATGATTCACAGCTGTTCTCCAACATTCATTTAATTAGTAAACATTCATGTGTGTAGTTTAGCATTGTTGATAGCTGAGCGAGCCTGTTGTGTGTGTCCTGCAGCCCTCTATGGCATCCTCTTTCCCCGGGCCAAAGAGGCTGCGTTCGCTAACTACCGCATGTGGGAGTCTCTGGGCGCTGTCATCGCCTTCGCCTACAGCACCTTCATCTGCCTGGAGACCAAGCTGTACATCCTGCTCTCCATGCTGCTCCTCACCACCATCACCTACCCCATAGTGGAGTACTGGGAGTACAAGCATCCTACACTGCCCATTGAAGAGGGAGCCTACAGCCAACACCATGACACTGTTCACACAGACAAGAAGTACATCATCGCTGAGGCCAGACTCTAGAAAACTGGGTTGGGTCCCTTTAGATGAAATGTACTGTTATTTTTCAATAATATAAATGTTGTCAAGAGATTGCGACTCTAAAACTTAGACCTGAGTTTACTGGAAATGTAGAAGGAAAGCAATGGCCTACATAAAATATGCGCTTATTCATTTAAAAACATATTATAATTATCAATATAGGAACAATATTTTTCTTATTTTACCTGATACAGAAAGATGTCCCCCCCTCCCCTATCTCTACAAAAATTTGAAATGTAAATAAGGGTCTTTATGTTTCAAGTTAGAGATACAGTACAGGTGGTAGCAACAATGTACAACACATCATTGTGCAATATAAAAAGGTGTTTTTGTTTGTTTGTGGGGGGGGGCATTTTTGCCTTTATTGTATAGTCCAAACACACTCCTTGCTAGCAAGGGTGAGCACACTCAAATGCAGGTGCACGGCACAAAAGTAACAGTGAAAAAACAAGGAACGCCAGCACGCTATGAATGTCCTTTCAGGGTTTTTATTCACGTTGTATGGTCTCGATGACGGAATAAAAACCCTGAAAGGACATTCACAGTGTGCTGGCGTTCCTTGTTTTTTCACTTTATTGTATAGGACAGTAGGTAGACAGGAAGTTTGGGGAGAGAGAAGGTAAAACACTGCCCATGTGCTTACATTACAAAGATTATATATGATACAAAGTGGGTTGATTACCGGTAAAGCCATCGTATGTACTCTACCAGGTATTAACAAAGATGCAACAAAAATGTAGTTAGGGAAGGTCTCTCTTTCTGATCGGCCCTCATGCTATTATCAGCTACCAATCAGAACTCCAATAGTACTTTCTCTGTTGCCTATGAGTTAGTAGCTGAGTTAACCCATATGTGAAAACGTGTTCTTAAAATCTAGGCGACCTGTAATACCTTACACTAAAATAAACAGGAACATTTTGAGGTTTTGTTATTTATTATGCATTTATCTTTTTGTTTGGCCCACTTGAGACCATATTGGGTCGCATGTGGCCCATGAATCTGACACCGCTGTTCAACAGCATCATATTTCTGAACTGAATCACAGCCCCAATCATCACATTTTCCCTCCACCAACTGCAACAGGTCAACAATATTAGTATTGCTCTCACTTTGAATAACGAGGCAAAAAGAATATACAAGGAATAGTATTTAATACATTTCACAGACACAGTCAGACTAGCACCTTTTTATTTAGGCCTACTGCTACACCAATGAATGAATATTATTATATATCCATGTATATATTCTGTTGCCTATATACTGTATAGGTGTATGTGCTATGCAGATTATTGCAAAATACCTGAAACCAGCAAGGGGAGAGGAAGGGTGCCAGCCAGGGGAGGGTGTCATAATGGGTTAGGTTTCTTATTTATTTTTTATTTTCTGTTCAGAAAATATCACCACTACCCGTATCACTGTGTTTAAGAACTATATTAAGAACTATATGGACATATGAATGTGATTTAAATGGGTTTGTGCAAATAATTTACTTCTGTACACTGTCAACAAACAAATAAAAACTTGGTCACAAAAAAAAACAATGAATGAGGCTCTTTTATTTGTACATCTACTGATGGACAGTTTAAACCAAGGAAACAAATGAAGCCACATGGAATTGGCCTTGAACTCTGTGCACTGTGAATTAGAGGTCTTCGGGGATGCCTGAACTCCAGAATACCCGAGGACCCGGCCGGGTCTCGGGTCCGTTAAAAAGAAGTGACTCCGAGTCGGGTCCGGGTCTTTTTGCCACGGGTCTCAGTGAAATGTCGGGTTCAATAGGACCCGAGTGGACCCGGTGAGTGGCTTTCACAGCTGTCAATCACCCCTTTTTATATGTAAAATAGCTAATTGAAAACAAACTTATCAGAAAAATTTGCACTTGAACCTACTAAAGGTCTTCTAGTATGCCCAAACCCTCGGCTACCCGAGGACCTGACCTGGACCCGTCCAGGTCTCGAGTCCATTCAAAAGAAGTGACTTTGGGTCTGGTTCAGGTCCGGTTCTCACATATATCGGGTCTGTCTGGGTTCGGGTCTCAGCTTTCTAATAATAGACGGGTCCATTCGGGTCCGGGCACAAATTTCCCGGGTCCATTCGTGTCCGGGTCTGTCATTTTGGACCCGCGAAAACAGCAACCTGGACAATGTATCGGCAAGATCGGCCTCGAGATGGCCGGGAAGGATTCTGGACGGATTAGCA
Source organism: Poromitra crassiceps (assembly GCF_964638095.1). Classification (NCBI taxonomy): domain Eukaryota; kingdom Metazoa; phylum Chordata; class Actinopteri; order Beryciformes; family Melamphaidae; genus Poromitra; species Poromitra crassiceps. The sequence continues at coordinate 5,708,007 of NC_139630.1, forward strand.
GACGTCATTGTGGCATGTTTGGTTGTGTTTTGGCTTGCGTTGGTTGCAGGGAAGTCATTAGCAAGACATTAGCATGAGCTAGGAAATAGCCTGCTCCCCAAACAGCTCCCCCATACAGTCTAATGCCCACTGTACCTGGGAGCAGGCTATTATCTGGGTGATGTGAGCTAGACGTGACCAAACAACAGTCAAAGTTCCAGGAGCATAACAGTAGAAACTTTAGGGATATTTACGACACATTATCCACACAAGATGGTAATGTTATTAGTGGAGCTTCTGGGTGGCAATCGATTATCATATTATTATTAGTTAGCAAGCAAGCTAACGTTATGATAGGCAGCCTCAGCAGCTAACTGTTAGCTGACCAAATGGAACAGATACAGTATGTTACTGCAGTGAGTCAAACAATGTTCCATGACCATAAGCACAACGGTAGTAAGATTAGGCATATTTGCGACTGTTGCATTATCCACACAAGATGGTAACATTATTCGCTTCTGGGTGGTAAATCCATAGCTGCGTTAGCAAGCAGCTAAGCTAACGTTATCCCGGGCCCAAACCACAATGGCTGGGTTTCCCAAAAGCTTCTTAGCGCTAAGAAGCTTCTTTGACCCTTCTTAAGGCTGCCGTAAGAAGCCAACGCGTTTCCCGATTGCTTCTTAGCCTAAAATTGGCTGGGTTTCCCAAAAGCTTCTTAGCGCTAAGAAGCTAATTTAACCCTTCTTAAAGGAGAATTTCGGTTTTTTCGAACCTGGAGCCATCTCCTGCCATTAATTATGATTTGTCCACTCACCAGGCGATCCCCGCGGTGTATCTGGGCGTCCTAGCGTTGTTTTGATATCATTAGCGTCCAAGTCAGTCGTAAAGTGGAGTTGATTTGGGGCCAAGTGTGAGCCTGTATTTCCTGCATCTAAATAGCTATTTTTCGTCCCTTTTTCGCCAAATATCGCCGTAATCTGATCCGTCAACATCCAGCCGAGTGTTATTTCACCCCAGGCTGTTTCCTGGACTGCACAGGGATCAAATTACCTCAAACGTGATCTAGGTCACCAAGTCTCGTGAAGTCCCGCGATACTTTCCTGTCGACTGGCCAAATACAGGCAGGACGCTTTGCGGTCGTGGTTTTAGCGTAACCTATGTGGGGTTTGGCGTAACCTATGTGGGGTTTGGCATAACCTTCGTTATTTCGAATCCCACATAGGTTACGCCAAACCCCACATAGGTTACGCTAAAACCACGACCGCAAAGCGTCCTGCCTGTATTTGGCCAGTCGACAGGAAAGTATCGCGGGACTTCACGAGACTTGGTGACCTAGATCACGTTTGAGGTAATTTGATCCCTGTGCAGTCCAGGAAACAGCCTGGGGTGAAATAACACTCGGCTGGATGTTGACGGATCTGATTACGGCGATATGTGGCGAAAACGGGAAGAAAAATAGCTATTTAGATGCAGGAAATACAGGCTACCACTTGGCCCCAAATCAACTCCATTTTACGACTGACTTGGACGATATTGATCTCAAAACAACGCTAGGACGCCCAGAAACGCTGCAGACATCGCTAGGTGAGTGGCCAAATCATAATTAATGCCAGGAAATGGCTCCAGGTTCAAAAAAACCGAAATTCTCCTTTATAGGCCATATTGTGACTAGCATTTTCGTTTACTTCCGTTCCCACGGCAGGGGCACTACACACTTTTTTCTCCATAAAAGAGATCTATAGGTAGAAAGTACAAATAAAAAAGTTCTACTCGTGTTATCCTGCAGTATTTTTATAATCAGTGGTCAAAGACGGCACTATTTCTTACTAGGCGTACTAATCTGTGCAAGGGGAGTGGTGTGGTTTTGGTCACGTGGACCAATCGCGTAGCCGCTTTATTCCCTTGCCGTAATAACATTAGAGCCATGGCGACCACCAGTTCAAGCAGCGAAGAGGGGAAAAAGAAACCAAAACAGCGGAAAAAAGTGCGTAAAAGCCGGGAATCAAAGGACTCCAAACGATGCTATATGCACTTTTTGTCAGTACAGAATGAGGACGTGCAGGATTTTACCCAGACAAGGTGGGACACTTACAGGTCTGTCGTCAAACAGTGGCTTTGTCTGGACGGCGATAGTAAAGTTATCGCTGAAACTTTTAAACATTGCGTGGACGTGGATTTTGACCATGTTCCCGAGGACGCTGGATTTCACGCGACGTGTTACCGTCGCTTTATTTGTAAAAGACGTTTGGGTTTGGCTGAGAAACGCTGCACACAGATGGTGCAGGGGGAATAAGAAGAAGAACCAGATGCAGCCGCAGCCTCGGACAGCATCGGCCCCGACGGAGCCACGTCTGAAACCCCCCGAAAGAAACTTCGGTCTCGGACAGGTTTGCCCGTCCGTTCTGCTGGCCCTGTCCTTCCAGCCATCTGCATCATTTGTAAAAAGGTGGACAAATATATTACTGTTGGTGGAAAACGGAAGAAGGATCAACTTTCACAAGCAGAGACAGTGTCTGCAGGTAAGCGACCCCCCCCTCTCTCTCTCTATCTCACACACACACACACACACACACACACACACACACACACACACACACACACACACACACACACACACACACACGGGACTGAAAAACATGGAACAAGGAAGTGTGCAGATAGACAGGCAGAAAAGGCGGTGGTCTTTGATTCTGGCTGATTGATTCACTACTTTATTAGCTAACCCTAACCCAGGAATGCATGGAGGTCAAGGGGGCAGGTCACAAGTGCCAGCTGGCCCATTGTTCACTGTGTTATTTACAGCCCCCAAACCAACACACACACACACACACACACACACACACACACACACACACACACACACACACACACACACACACACACACACAGAGAGGGAGCATTTTCTTTTATTGCCTTGATCTCCTTGCCCCCCCCCCCCACCTCTTTTTTCTTGTAATAACAATACAATGGATAAAAGATACAAAAACAAATGTCACCCACTTTTTTTTTATTATAAAATGTGTGATTTGACAGTAAAGCTGATTAGAACTTTTTTTTGTTTTCAGGCCAGTTGCGGAAGGCTGCTGAGAAGAAGGAAGACTCTAGCGTTCTTTTGCATATCAAAGACAAAGACTGTGTGTCTCCACAAGTGCGTTACCACAGGTCCTGTTACAGAGAATACACAAGGTCCTTGTCAAAGTCTACGGCAACACATACTGCAACCACAGATGAAGTGTGAGTTATTACATTGCATTAACACTGCACATTTCAAAAGTAAGGCTTTGACCTACAACAAATACTATTTTGTCTGTCTTTAGATACAATGTTGACAGCAGACCTCTTTGCACATGTTAAGTATTTTTTTGTCTGCGTGTGTGTGTTTTCAGAAATGAAAAACCCTTTGCTGCCAGCTACAAGATATTCTGCGAACGAGTCATCCGTCAAAGGATTATCGATAAACAAGAAATCCTGAAAATGAACCAACTAAGGAAGAAGTTCATAGACATCGTTAAGAAGAATGAGGATATTGATGCTTCAGACTACAGGTAACTGTGTCCTTGACAGTTCAGTAAACAAAAAAGAAGCTCTTTCATACTGAAAAGTTTCCATTTTATTGATTTATTCGCTCACAAGAAAGGCTGACAGTATGTTTAAATGTATTTGTTTCTCATTGTGAAAAAAATCCCTTTATTTATACATTTGTGCTCGTCTTTTTCTATATTTTCATTTTGCAGGCAGGATAAACTGAAAAAGCGGTTGGCCCGTGATTTCCCCCAGCTGGTGTTTCACAGCCCTGCAAGGCGCAACATCTCCGAACTGGTTTTTGTTGAAACATTATCAGCAGATACACTGTTAGACAGGCTACCGCATCCATCAGACACGACAACAACTGAGTCAACCGAGGTAAGCCAAGCTGAAAGTGACAATGAACACACATCTGGACAAACTACAGAGCACACAAGGACACTGTACAGTGCAGGACTGATATTGAAGAGACTTGTGAATGAAACTCCCGGGATGAAATGCCCCTGGCCTCCCACAGCAGAGGATTTGAATGTTTCTGACGCAAAATCTGTTGTGCCAGTTGAACTATTCAATGTGATTTCCTAGATTATAGGTGCAACAGAGGAACCAACACTAGACCATTATGTTGATATTCCTGAAGATGTGAACCTAAAAGTTTTATCTGTTTGTCAAGACATTGTGTATCTTGCTTCTAAAGGTCGGAAGCAGACGCCTAAGTCACTGTGTCTTGGTCTAACTGTTCGCCATTTAACAGGTTCATCCAATGTTCTGTCACTACTGAACAGATTAGGACACTGTGCTTCATGGAACACAGTTGTCAGTCTCTAGACACTAGCCTAGCGTCACTACAACTTCTAGAGGGCAGAGACAAAATCCCTAAGGGGTTCTCAAAGAAGGCACCAACCATACTGGTGTGGGATAACATCGATTTTGGGGAGGAGACACTGTCAGGTCGTGGAACTACTCACCATACAAATGGCATTATGGTACAAAGTTCTGTTGTTGAAACAATGTCTAGACCAGACAGACAGCCACTGCCGAAGTCAGTTTACACATTCAAAGCACCTCCTAGCATCCCGCTACAACACTATCCACAGACTAAAAGACAAGGGCCACAGAACTTGCTTCAGGATGAAAGTGTTCCATTGCAGGTGGAAACGTACAGGTTGAACACTGTGTCTGCTGCCAAAACAGAACTGCCATATGTTTTAGTGAAGAACACAGATGCTGAAGCATGTACAGTACCAGGCTGGACAGGTTTCCACACAATGCTACAAAGTGATGCCACTCTACCTAAGTGTAAAAAAAGCAAATGTGAAACTGGAAGATGTTCATGCATGTCTGCAAAACTGTCTTGCACTGATTTATGTCACTGCCAGGACTGTGAAAATGTGTCAAAGGAAACAGAAGAAAGAGGTACATGGGATGATGACTCTGATGAAAGTGATAGGGATGAGTAACCCAACATGTTACTGTGTAGGCCTACTACTTGTTTTGTTCAAGAATTATTAAATTGTTAAAGAATTGCCACACTGCCTACATCCAGTTAAATGCAATGCATAAATGCAAACAGCACAGACTACTTACACAGCCAACAAAAGGTTTTATTGTGATGCATTTGTATGCTATTTTGTATTTTCATATATTTCCTTGGCGGGGGGGGGGGGGTGTACAAATGACAGATGCTGTGACACTTTGTGGTACTTGAATAAATGTTTCATACCATATGTTGTAATAATTCTGACCTCTAGTACTTTAATTTTTAGTCTTGTCCATTTTTTGCATTATTCCAATTTAGGGGGCGTGGTAACATTTTGATAGATTTTCTGCCATTTTGGTCCAAGGTGCCCTGATTTTCTTTTCTACCTTTCATTACACAGTAGGTTGAGACATTTTCTATGTATGAAACATAAGCTTTTGGCACAATTTACTGTGGAGGTTTCATTGTACTGTGTGGCAAACACTTAAGTTGAAGCATATTCTTTAACAAATATGCTACATTTCATGATCTAAATTCACATATGAGTAAACTAAAGGCACCAATACTTGTTTCAGATGTTAAGTATATGCATTTTAGCATTTATGACATTTGAGAAAGATTTTGTGTTGCCAAAAACACATTTTACAAGCAAAAACAGCAGCACAAGATTTTCGTTTTTTGGTTATAAACTGTTTATACATTTCTGGCTTGTGACAAAATACTGCAGGATATTATGAGTAGAACTTTTAACCCAAAGTCCAGAAGGGTATTGTCTATGAAAAAATGCATTGAATGAGTAGTGCCCATGACATGGGAACGAAACTCATTTTCTAAGCACTTTTTCATGGGTCCCAACACGGCCTATTAAGGCCCCCTTAACTCATTCTCTGCCAGGGTCATTTCGGTCTGTGTGCTTCCAGTGCCAGGATTTTGAGCATATTTCCTGATCTTCCAGGACCCACAGAATATTCTGTGCTAGGAATAAAATTACACAACATATCTCACAATAAAGCAGAGACTCTCTTCTTACCCCTTGTAAAAAAAACTGAAACTCTCCCATGTTTCCTTGTTTAGTTACAAGCAGTGGAAGTTAGCTTGTTTTCACTAAAAATGCCCTCCTTGGGACAGAAATATGAGAAAAAGAGGTTTTTAGTGAAGGACACCATTTCAAGCAGAACTCTCTTTTGAGCCTTTTATTTTTTGCCTCAGTGACACATCAGACATATACAGTATTTGTTTTCCCAAATAAATAAATAAAAAATAAAAAATAAGAGAATGTATTTGAGGGAGCTGTGTCGGTCCATCCCGCCCAGTGAGCGGCTACAGAGAGAGAGAGAGAGTCTGGCCCCTGGGGTTTCTTGACAGATGAGGCTTGGCCGCAGTATTTATCAAAGTATGATAAATATGTGCACAAAATCAAATAAATAATTTACTTTTACAGTTGCCATGTGGATTTTTAGCTTAGCTTGATAAAAGCATAAACAAATGGAACGAACCCTTATGTGGTCACACTCACACACTCTCTCTCTCTCTCTCACACACACACACACACACACACACAGGAATAACGAGTGCTGTAACGTTACCTGCTGTCACGTTACCTCTCATAACTAACGTTAGCACAGAAGATCACACAATAGCTACGTTAGTGCTGTAAACTTTGAAATGTTTATGTGACACATGTTTCGCCTTGGTTGCTGGGGACGGGTGTGTGACGCGGTTTGACGCGTTTGACGTATCCATGTGATTCCCCCTCCCTTGAGTGTGACAGAGCTCTCCCTTGAGAGGGAGAGCTGGCAAGAGGAAACGTGAAGCGAGTCATGCCGGCGGCATAAGTTATAAACAATGCGTGACAATTATACTCGAATGTTGTGTGTTTAATCTCAAACGCGATACAAAAAATAGGCTACTTTTTACCATCGTCATCGCTCTCTCTAAGTGGCACCCATTTCTCCTCCTCCGATTCATCTGTGTCAGACGGATCAGAACGCTGTTAAGGGGAGCCTTCGAGCAACAACAAAAACGCCGGCGTCTTCCTCGCCATCGTCGCCATCCGAGAACTCTGGGTCGGACTCTGTTTCGACCACAGGCTCCACCCATAAATACTAAACTAGCGGGTTCCTTTTATCAGTTTGACCTGAAACAATGTCACAGGCTGGGAAAGTGTCTGATGTAATGTAAACAGCCAAAACATGAAAGTACGTCCGAGTACGTCTTTGGCACAGAACGCCATTGTTAAAAGTACGTCCGGGTACGTCTTTGGCAGAGAATGAGTTAAGAAGCAAACGCGTTTCCCAATTGCTTCTTTACGAAGGCATGCGTTTCCCAAAAGCTTATTAGCGCTAAGATGCTTCTTTGACCCTTCTTAAGACTCCCGTAAGAAGCCAACGCGTTTCCCGATTGCTTCTTAGCCTAAAATTATCTTCTGTTAAGAAGGCTGCGTTTCCCAAAAGCTTCTTAGCACTAAGATGATCTTTCGTTAAGAAGGTTTTGTAAGAAGGGTCTGGGGCATTCTTAACACCTTCTTAATGACGAAACACTGGCAGATCCAGCCGCGTCAGGCAAAAGGAGATACTTGTGTCCACTGTTCCTCTTGTGTTTTTCCCTTTTTCCTTTCTTTCATGCACCCTTTAGTGTTTAAAATTGGGGAACACTTGAAAATCTCCCCTGTATGTATGGTTACTTGTTTTTTAAATGTTTTACCGTAGGCTATATTCCTCTAATCAGAATGGATTCCTTTTATAATAAGAATCTTGTGGATTTATATAGCACCTTTCACAGAACCCAAGGTCGCTTAAATTCTGTAGTGTTTCTCGCAATTTTGTTGTATGCTGTGTATATAAAGCAATTTGAACTGCAGTCCATGTCTGAAATAAATAATGTTTAATAGAAGAAGTTCTTGTTTAACATGACCATGATTAGGTTATTCTACAACAGTGTTTCTCAACCACTGGGTCGTGGCCCACTGGTGGGCTCAGAGTGCCATCAAGTGGGCCGCAGAGGACCTCTCACATCGAGATGGTGGACAGCTCCAGTTAAGATGCTTCTTAAGAGCCTTTTTTTTTCTTTTTCTCTCTCTTCTGATAAGAAGGCGTTTGGGAAACACTTATTTGGAGCCTTCTTAACTCCTTAAGAAGCTTCTTAACTCTTAAGAAGCTTCTTTGTTGGGAAACTCAGCCATTGGCTGGGTTTCCCAAAAGCTTCTTTGCGCTAAGAAGCTAATTTAACCCTTCTTAAGACCTCCTTAAGAAGCAAACGCGTTTCCCAATTGCTTCTTTACGAAGGCATGCGTTTCCCAAAAGCTTCTTAGCGCTAAGAAGCTTCTTTGACCCTTCTTAAGGCTCCCGTAAGAAGCCAACGAAGCCAACGTGTTTCCCGATTGCTGCTTAGCCTAAAATTATCTTCCAATTATCTTCCGTTAAGAAGGCTGCATTTCCCAAAAGCTTCTTAGCGCTAAGATGATCTTTCGTTAAGAAGGTTTTGTAAGAAGGGTCTGGGGCATTCTTAACACCTTCTTAATGACAAAACACTGGCAGATCCAGCCGCGTCAGGCAAAAGGAGATACTTGTGTCCACTGTTCCTCTTGTGTTTTTCCCTTTTTCCTTTCTTTCATGCACCCTTTAGTGTTTAAAATTGGGGAACACTTGAAAATCTCCCCTCTATGTATGGTTACTTGTGTTTTAAATGTTTTACCGTAGGCTATATTCCTCTAATCAGAATGGATTCCTTTTATAATGTTGTGGATTTATATAGCACCTTTCACAGAACCCAAGGTTGCTTAAATTCTGTAGTGTTTCTCTGTTTTGTTGGATGCTGTGTATATAAAGCAATTTGAACTGCAGTCCATGTCTGAAATAAATAATGTTTAATAAAGTTTAACATGACCATGATTAGGTTATTCTACAACAGTGTTTCTCAACCACTGGGTCGTGGCCCACTGGTGGGCTCAGAGTGCCATCAAGTGGGCCGCAGAGGACCTCTCACATCGAGATGGTGGACAGCTCCAGTTAAGATGCTTCTTAAGAGCCTTCTATTTTTTTTATTTTTCTCTTCTGTTAAGAAGGCGTTTGGGAAACACTTCTTTGGAGCCTTCTTAACTCCTTAAGAAGCTTCTTAACGCCTTAAGAAGCTTCTTAACTCTTAAGAAGCTTCTTTGTTGGGAAACTCAGCCAATATCTTCCGTTAAGAAGGCTGCGTTTCCCAAAAGCTTCTTAGCGCTAAGATGATCTTTCGTTAAGAAGGTTTTGTAGAAGGGTCTGGGGCATTCTTAACACCTTCTTAATGACAAAACACTGGCAGATCCAGCCGCGTCAGGCAAAAGGAGATACTTGTGTCCACTGTTCCTCTTGTGTTTTTCCCTTTTTCCTTTCTTTCATGCACCCTTTAGTGTTTAAAATTGGGGAACACTTGAAAATCTCCCCTGTATGTATGGTTACTTGTGTTTTAAATGTTTTACCGTAGGCTATATTCCTCTAATCAGAATGGATATCTTTTATAATAAGAATCTTGTGGATTTATATAGCACCTTTCACAGAACCCAAGGTCACTTAAATTCTGTAGTGTTTTTCGCAATTTTGTTGTATGCTGTGTATATAAAGCAATTTGAACTGCAGTCCATGTCTGAAATAAATAATGTTTAATAGAAGAAGTTCTTGTTTAACATGACCACGATTAGCTTATTCTACAACAGTGTTTCTCAACCACTAGGTCGTGGCCCACTGGTGGGCTCAGAGTGCCATCTAGTGGGCTGCAGAGGACCTCTCACATCGAGATGGTGGACAGCTCCAGTTAAGATGCTTCTTAACTCATTCATGGCCAAAGACGTCTTTGACGTGTTATCAGGAATAGCCCAGAGGGCCAATGACGTGTTTGACGTGTTTTTGTTTTTATTAGTGCAGCGCGTAGTTCAAACACTTCCCCAGCCTGTGACATGTTATCAGGTGCCTAGCCTCAAAGACAAAGCCGACAACACGCGATCAAACACATACCGCAGCTGTTGTTTTGAAATGAGCAGGAGGAAAAACAGAGAAACGCGCTTCCTTGTAGAGAGGAGAAACGCCATTGAAACGCCCCTCGGCGCGCTGCACTGCTCGCCTTGCTGCAGGGCGAACCTGGATTGAGTTGTTCGCAGTAGTCAAACCCGTGACGAACATGATCGATCCGGTTCCAGCGCCTGGTCCCAAAGCCAAGCCGGACCCGTTCCTGTGTCGCAGCATTCGTCCCAGCCGAACGAGAGGAGGAAAACGATGCAGAGGAGGCTAGACGCTGATCTCAAACCAGTTTGGTGTTCCCCTCCTATGCTAATTTGCGGGGGAAGGAGGTGCGATCCAGCAGCAGCTGTGGACAGAACTCTCTGTGTGTGTGTGTGTGTGTGTGTGTGTGTGTGTGTGTGTGTGTGTGTGTGTGTGTGTGTCTGTGTCTGTGTCTGTCTGTCTGTCTGTCTGTCTGTCTGTCTGTGTGTCTGTCTGCACACTCACTCACACTGAGTAAACTGTATTGTTGAATGTAAATGTATATATATATATATATATATATATATATATATATATATATATATATTGTCATTGGTGTCATAATGAATAATATTTACATGTCTGATGTCAATACAGTTCAAAATAAAAGAATTGAGAGCGAGTTCTGCCTGAGATTGTGTCTTTTACAAAAATTACCTTTTCTGCTGTTTCTCTTCTCCGAGAGACCTTTTTGGTGAAAACAGGGTATATATAAATGGCTATAAGTAGAGTACAGAACATGCTAAAAGCTCACTTTTTTTTTCCTGGTGAACCCAGAGACGTACATCTTCATTTTGAGGTATTGCAAATCACTTTGGTGCTAATAGATAATTTACTGTGGGTCTTGAAAGATGACCAACAATTATGAAAATCTTTGGCCTGTGCTAAATATTGGCAGTCCTAAACTGGCCATGAATGAGTTAAGAGCCTTCTTTTTTTCTCTCTCTTCTGTTAAGAAGGCGTTTGGGAAACACTTCTTTGGAGCCTTCTTAACTCCTTAAGAAGCTTCTTAACTCTTAAGATGCTTCTTTGTTGGGAAACTCAGCCAATATCATAACAGCAGCTAAAAATACAACAAGCTAACATTCTTCTTCATTGGTGTTTATTAATGGCTGAAGCGACAAGAGACAGGCTCGAGAACGTGCAGAACGTCACATCCGCCAAATTTTCCAGGAAATCTTGACCAGTGACCAGCAGAAATATCCCGCAATACGTTTGCAATCGGTGAACGCAGAGAGATGCGGCTGGGCTCATTTTTTAAGTTATGAAACCAAGCATTTTGCATTCAACACTTTGTGAACATTTATTTTCACCCCAAACTTACGGATTGGACCTTTAAACGTTTAGCTTCTGAAATAGATTCATCGGGAGGACTTTATGTGTGAACTTTTGGATGTGTAGAAGAACACAGAACATTAATTAACATTAGATCCTGACCGATCCTGTCTGATATCAAAACATTTATTTAAAGCTGCTCAGAGTGAGCTGCTTAATTTGAATGTCCATGTCATATTTGTCCATTTGCAGGGGCGCTCACCAACTTTTCGTGCATCATTGCTCTGTTGTACTGGAAGCCTCATCCCGAACAACTGCCTGTCTTCTTCGTGTTCCCTGCTCTCTGGGGGATGGCAGGCGCTGTTTGGCAAACTCAGACCAATGGTGAGGGAACTCACATGTGCACCACACAGTTTGATTACATATTGATTGTAGTCAATGTCATCATTGATGTCACACATTGATGACATCATCAATCTCTATGACTTCATTACCATAAGGTATCATCAGTGCCTGTGGCATCATCTCTGCTTTTTTGGCATGTGCAGTGCACAATTGGTCAACTTTGCATCACTGACATCACTCACTGATGACATCACAATGTAGCGACTTAGGCATACGTAAGATTATGAAATATTAATTTGGAAATTATATAGAAGGCGTCGGGTCTGCTGACACTTCTTAATAATAAATTGTGGGTCAAAATTTACAATTTAGAATGGATTATTACAGGAAAATCAATAGGGCAGCACCTCCAAATTTATAATCAATAAACAACTGATTACAGCTGGTTGGAGGAAACAGAATTAAATCTTATATCAGTCTCGTCTGAAAGCCGTAACCCGTTACAGATAACACCACCACCATAATACCACCAAACATGAAACTCCATGAAATTGGAAATAAGGTATACAGCAATGAACTGACTTCAAAACAAATTGAATTTATTTATAAAGAAAACATAGCATTATAATTTATGACCTCCACACAAACCACCTCTCCAATGTCAATTTGGCACTTAGTATGTTAACCAACAAAACATAATTGATTATAGCCTATGGAATAACCGGACAGCATTCAGTGCAAAAATAACATTAATAGGCTACCTATCACCCACTTGTGATAACCTGGGGAAGGATCATAAGTAAGAATCTGAATGGGGGGAAATGTGGACTATTTGAGAGCCTATGTCCTATAGCAGGGATACTCAACTTGCTTTGCCCGGGGGCCACTTTCGTGAAATGATAGAAGGCCAGGGGCCAGTTAATAAACAAACAATATACATTTTTCTGTAGCGGATTGTAGGTTTTTGGGGTGTCAGCCGGAGTGACAATGCTGTACACACCGGATAGTTAGTTAGGTTAACTCATTGAGTGCCAATGACGTCTAAAGACGTCAATTCAAATAGTAACGTAGAGTGCCAATGACGTCTAAAGACGTCAATTGCGTTTTTTGACGGTGGGACGTGGATTAAAGCCTGATGCATCTCCTGTAAAAAATATGGGGGATGTTGAAGGTGTATAAGCTATTTTACGGACCCATTAGGTGGCGACAGTGCTCTCTGGATTAGAGAAAGATGAGGAAAAAACAGAGAAGAAGCCGTGGGGAAACGGAAACCGATGCATGCTGTAACGTTAGCTGTGCCTGTGAACAGCAGCCAATCTGCTCCCACAATTGAGCCTTTCTGTCTGTTGCGATAGTTTCTCCATATGATTAGTTGCCAGAAAAGGAGCACCCGACACCAGCGTCTTTCTGAAAAGATCAATTATTCTCAGCTGGAAGCGCTGGGAGCCGGCGCACAAAAACGGCGGAGCGCTGTGAAAATAGACGCTGTGCAGCGCACTTTGAAATGTGCAGCAGAAAATTCAGAGCAGCAGAGAGCCACCAGAGACACTCCCACGGAGGAGGAGTTTGCAGTTGAGGGGGGTGGGGCACGCAGGGCACCATACAACACCGACCCAGACAGCAGGCTCGATGGACAGATTGGCAAACACAAGCTAGAATACCTGATGCCCACCAGCAGTAAATCAAGACCAGCAAGAAGGTGTAGGGTCTGCGCACGCAGGGGCCAGCGCTGCTGGTTGCAGCTAAAAAATATTATTTTGCTATCAAAATTCCTTTGTTTTTGCTGTTTTATTGAAGGAAATTATTTTTGAGGTGTCACTACATCAGAAAATATTAGCTTCAGAGTCAGTGATGTGCTTGAAATGCTTCATTTCACAAAAGGCTCATTATCTCAGCTTGTGTATCGCAGCTAGTTTGAAACGTCTGTTTTTGGTGAAACCAACCTATCTTCTACTGCTGATAACTAAAGAACGGAAAATGATATCAATAAACTTTTTTTTGCTGATGATACAAGAGAGTCTCATCGTTCTTTGGGCGTGTTCGGTGTTTACATAGTAATATCACACAATATTCGGTGGGTCTTGAGAAATCACTGAAAACGCTCTGAAAGGGCTGGCACTGGGAGCATCCGTTTTCCAGAAATGGCTGGCAGCCAATGAGTTAAGTACAAGTGCCTGGGTAGCGAGCAGATGACGGTATTTGACAATTTAGCAGCTAAATCATAGATTATTGAAACATATTCCATATTCCAGACTGAAATGCTATGACAGAAGTGGAGTATTGGCCAGAATGACATGAACATTTGGACACTTATTCAGCGGGTATCTTGCATGTTGCGTTCAGGTGCACTGTAAAAAAAAGTTTTTTTGCAATTCCATCGCCAGTTGCCCATCCGTCAATTTGGCACTTCAACGATTAAACTTTAATCGTTGAAGTGACAAATTGACATTGGAGAGGTGGTTTGTGTGGAGGTCATAAACTATAATGCTGTTTTCTTTATGAATAAATTAAATTTGTTTTGAATGTATGTGTTTGTTTTGTATACCTTATTTCCAATTGGTATTGTGTTATCTGTAACGGGTTACGGCTTTCAGACGAGACTGATCGCCTGACCTACAGGAGACAGGTGACTACATTATTAGGGAGCAGGGATGTCATCAGTGATGTCACATATTGATGACATCATCATACTATCCTATGTGGACTATCATGTGTGAAACTCCTTTTTGACTAAAACATTTACCACACACTGAACATTTAAATTGTTTCTCTCCTGTGTGAACTATCATGTGTCTCTTCAAGTCTCCTTTATGGCAAAACATTTACAACACTGAACAATTAAATTGTTTCTCTCCTGTGTGAACTATTATGTGTCTCTTCAAGTCTGCTTTGCCAACCGCCATTAGGGACTGTTCGTTATTTATGAGAGGGGGGGTATGGTGCAGAAAGGGGGAGGGGTATCAAATATTTTTTTGAGTACTGGGGAGGGACTTGTGTTTTTTATTTTGGCTTTAGGAAGGGTTATACAACTTTAATTTTTTGTATTTTGTATATATTTTTAAATGCGTTTTTTCGTTCCAAAATTCGTGTTTACTCCCCTATTTATATCTATGGTTTACCTGTATGGTGACTGGACTCCGCTCCAGACCGCTCGCCGCTCGATACAGATTTCACCCGCTTGCACTCACTGCTCCGCTCAAAAGAATAAAAGAGATAAAAAGGCCAGGGTGTTTTAATTTGCGTTTAAACGCCTGGGCAATGGGCATTGCTCACTACAAATAACATGAGCTCAGCAGAGTCGGCTGCATGCTCGTTTCTCTTCCTTCTCGTCTCGCAGCAGCTGGCAAGAAAATAGTGGGCGTGCACATGAAGTAGGCCAAGTCTTATTGGAGACTGGAGCGGACATCACAGTGCATCAGTGTCACTCATCCAAATAACGTTAAATCTGCAAGGGATATATATAGCACCTGGATTACATACATGTTTCACATAGGGTTGTGTTTTGATTTTTATTGTTTTATTTTGTCCAATACTGAAATGTTCTACAATTGCATGTTGTGCTAACATAAACATTATTTATATCTACCACCTATTTAGGCTGATTTGGTTGCTATTTCTTGTCAATGTATTACCCTCAATGCATGCTGGGAGATCACTCACTGATGCATTCTGTTTCGAACATGTTGTGATTGAAACTGGAGCGGGACTGAGCGGTACTGAGCAGGTGATCGGCTTTATAACTAGGAGATGAGGCCGTTTATGGGCTGGGTAGGCTACTAAACGTTATATGCCCCCCGCCCCCTCTCTCCCCCGATGTCATAGGGCGCTATCAAACATAGCCAAATCATCGGAAAAGGTCATATTTTCTTCAGTATACCTTTGGTGTGAATATGATAAAGTGTGGTTATTTATGGTGGAGGGAGGGTCATGCATTTATCTCCAGTCACTCAGGGAGGGACATGGACAAATATTTATAGATCTGGGGAGGGTGAAGGAAAAAAACGAAAACAAAGTCGCCTCTGCACCATACCCCCCCCCCTCTCATAAATAACGAACAGTCCCTTAAACAACAGAAGAAGAAGACATTTCACATAACAGCACTGGCACTTCACTGTGTGTGTATATCACTTCACAGCTGCTCTATCATTAACTTAACTATTAAGTTAAGTAATAGCATCAAACAATTTAAAGGCAGTTATAAACATGCACTTATGGACACATATAAGAGAGAGGAGCTTGAGCAGTAAGGTGCCAACTAGATTTACATTTTTCATTTGATAATGGGATATATATATATATATGTACATTTAAAAGATTGTACTTGTATTTGATTATTTGTTATATTATTATTCTTTATTTTATTATTTTTATTTGTTTTTATTATTTTTCTTTTCATAACACAATTTAAATTATTGTAAAGAAGGGGCATGGCTTGATAAGTCTTTTACTTCCCCCTGTCCCTTCTCGAACAGTTATTGAACTGACCTTGGAAAAGGTCTTGTCTATTTACCTGTTTTTGTTTTTAAAACGGTTTTATGTTCTTTGTTCGAGACAAATAAAGATCAAATCAAATCAAATCAAATCATTGCCTATTACATCCAGCCTGTTAGCTGCTGATTTACTCCACAAATTAAAACCGTTTTCAAAATATGCGTTATTTTGATAAACAGACCTTACAACGGGGCTCTATAGAGTTACGTGTGTCTAGTACCATTATTAAAACATCGTAAAGATAAGGCTGTTTCTGGTAGTTTGCTAAAATACTAGTGCTAATCTGTTAGTTAGCTATCGGGTGAGCTTCTTCTTCTGCTGCTGCTTCTAATAGCTCTGCAGCAGACTAGATGCCTTGAGGCACATCGCTGCGTCTCACTGGTTGGAAATATTACTGTTTCTGTTTGCTTGGGAACTAGTGCAATCCTGGGGGAACTGTTTTTGTTTGCGGAGGCAAGCGGAACTAGTATTGACAGACAGATAGCCGAGTTGCAGCAGCAGCAGCCGCATTCAGAAGCTGCGTGCTTATAGCCTACACAGCACGGATTAAAACCACAGGTCTAAAACACTGCATTGGACCAATTTAGAAGCAATTTATGAGAGAGACTACTGTTGTTTATGTTACCCTAACGACATAACGTCAGCACAGATGTGTTTCCTTGTTGGAAATTATGCAATCGTGATTGCTTCTGCAGCAATCGGATTTTGATTGACAGCAGCTGCGTGTCTTCACGGATAGTCGTTCAGGCACAGAATTTCTTAACGGAACTCAGCACCGGAAGGTTCCGGCCCACTTTCACTTTCACCTTACCTTATGCTGCATAAGGTATATGACATCATCATTTACATTGTGACATCATCAGTGGTGACAGTTTGAGATGTCCCTGCTTCCGCAAACCGCAAGCCTTTGCTCATTAATATCACTCACTCAGTATCGTGACACTACTGATGATGTCATCAATATGTCACATCACTGATGACATCACTGCTCCTTAATGTCCCTAGGAGGCTGATGACATCACAGTCGAGCAAGTGCATGCTATTTGCCCAGGTCACCTGCTGACCTACAGGTGACTACACCTTTTTTTTTTTTACATGAGATGGATTATCCCAGGTCAGCTGCTGACCTCCAGGTGACTACAGTCTTTCACACAAGGTGCATTAGCACAGGTCAACTACTAACCTCCAGGTAGTGTTGCACGGTTTACCGGTTCCTACCCTCTACCGTCACCGTGCCTAACGGCGGGTTCACACATACGCCTAGAGCGACGCTTTAAGCAACGCATAAGCAACGCATAAAATTTAGGCGTCCTTGTTAACAGATGAGAGCGTTCACACAGACCGCTGCCACGCTGCGCTGAAGCCACGCTCTCGCTGCGACTACGCTGCGCTGCATTTATCGTTTAGGCGTCTGTTCTATTTTTCAGCGTCTAGGCACGCTGAACTGTCAAGCTATGCAGGAAGTGAGCAACAAGAATGGCAAAGAGCGTCCTGTTTATTTTCACAATTGACCAATTTCAAATTAAAATATTATTAATCACATTGTTGGCTGTTGTTTCTGATGGACTTGTGGGGAGGGTGGAGCGTGAATTAGCAAGTGCATAGTAGGAGACCTGTCCTTCATGTGTTCCTCTATATTAACGTATTTTCTGTCAGATGTATATATACCCCCCCTGTCTCAATGCATGTATCACTCATGGTGCTGACTCAGTCACTTCTTTTGTAGGGTATTTTTTTAATATAATACAGCCGGCCAGGAAATAGACAGACATCGTCAATTGCACATTACAATAAAAAAGAGGTTTATATTACTCACCCATGCTATAAATCAGATCTGAAAAGTGTAAAAAACCGCTGCTCATGTGATCAGCGTAGCGCAGAGCGGGGCTTCAGTGTGGCGTCCTGTGTGAACGCAAATAGGCGCCTAGCGTGCATGAAGCGATGCCTATATGTGTAGGCGTAGGTCGCTCTAGGCGTATGTGTGAACCCGCCGTAAGGCTGGGTTCACACCGGCGACCCAAGCCTTGCCTATGCCTTGCCTTTACCCACGCTTTTAAATAGGCGTCCGTTTTAGTCAACGAGGCTGTGTACACCGGCTGCCTGAGCGTGAACCCTGCGTGTACCCACGCCTTGCCTGTGCCTTGCCGATTTTATCGTTTAGGCGTGAGTTCTATTTTCAAGCCGACAAGGCGCGTGCAGGCAGGCTTCTTCTGTCAAGCCATGAAAGAAAATCGCGACAATATCCGTGGGAAATGGCAAAGTCAACTGAATTTCAAAATAAAATGGAGTTACTACAACAGTGTTGAGCAGAGAGAGAGAGAGAGAGAGAGAGAGAGAGATTGACGGGTGGCTATCACGTGGGACTTTCTCCTCGTCGGCAAACACATCTTCCGGAGAGAGAATAGCGACGGAAGAAGCAAGATGGACAATGTTGTAGTGCCAGCACATATTCTTGCAAGATTACCTCTCTAAAAAGTCTGACTATAGTCAGACCTGGTTATACATATCCAGCATCAATAGAACATTAAATATATCAGATTTATTTTACCTACACATGATAATTCGGGACCACACGTGAAAAAATACAGCCGGGAGAGAGGAGAGGCGCTTGTGACTCGGCTCCAGGTTCAGCGTGCAAAGGCGTGCGGTGTGATCGGTTCACGCCCAGCTCAAGGTCTGCAGGCGTAGGCGTGGGTTGAGGCAAGGCAAGGCGTAGGTTCCCTGTGTCTGTGTGAACATAGCGTAAACGTCACGGTGCCTACTACAGTATACCAGCTTCTTTAAACAACGCTACTACCGTGAGACACTATACTACCGTGGAATGACGGTGCCAGCAGCAGAATGCTTTACCGCTGTTCCCAAATTCACTGGTTTCTGCATTCATAATGCTATATTGACATTAGCGCACCCTCTTCTGGAAGCAACAACAGGTGTGTATTTGTTATGCGGCTCTGAGGAAGGCAAGTTATAACTTGTGCAGCGCCAGCTGCCATTAGCAGGTTGCTCAGCCAGAAGCAAAGATCTCTGGCTCAGCTGACAGGAGTCTCGAGACAGACACACGCATTTCACGAACACAAAAACGTCATCATCGCATGGTGAAATGTTGCGTTTAGGGCACGTTGTCACAACAAAATAACACGTGGGACTGCTGAGTAGCGGTTGTAACGTTAGCTGCATTGATTGTATATTGTTAGCAGCCTCGCTCTGTCTGTTTGAATAATTTCCTCCTCCGCAGTTAAGTGACTGCGAGTTAGCTAGCAACAGACAGGAAGTTAGGTGTAGCTGTGCCAAGCTGCACAGCGTTAGGTAGGAATGAGACAAGAAGTTGAGCTGTTCTGCCTTCAGAGTAAAAGCATAAATTGTGTCACTTCTGAGACAGAAAGAAAACGTTTTTTGAGCTGTGCATTTATTTATTAGTGTAGGTAAATACATTGCACATTCATAAAACAAAAAATATAGATTCCTCCGTGGTATCGTGATACTACCCGGTATCGTGATACTTTGGCTGGTATAGTATCGCAGGGTAAAAATCTTGGTATCGTGACAACACTACCTCCAGGTGACTACACTATTTTACACGAGGTGGATTCACCCAGGTCGACTACTGACCTCCAGGTGCATATGAGCAAAGACAGCAATGGGAGAACAGGGAGGGGTGATGGTGATGATGTCACAATGCCCTATGTGAAACACCTGGTGGACTGGTGTAACACCAACAGCCTGCTGCTGAATGTCGAAAAAACAAAGGAGATCATCATCGACTTCAGAAAAAACCAGCACAACCACCTTCCACTCACCATCAACGGCTCCACAGTAGAGACAGTCAAAAACATTAAATTCCTGGGAGTGCACATCACGGAGGACCTGTCCTGGTCACACAACTCCTCATCACTGGCAAAGCGTGCTAACCAACGCCTGCACTTTCTGCGTCGAATGAAGCGAGCCCACTTCTCCCCCCCCCTCCTCACCGCCTTCTACAGAGGGACCATCGAGAGCATCCTAACCAACTGCGTTTCCCTCTGGTATGGAAACAGCAATGCCATGGACCTGAAATCTCTGCAGAGGGTGGTGAGATCAGCGGAGAGAATCATTGGGACCTCTCTCCCAACCATCCAGGAGACAGCGCACAAACGCTGCATGTCCAAGGCCCTGGGCATCACCAAGGACCCCACCCACCCCCTCAACAGTCTGTTCACCCTCCTGCCCTCCGGCAAGAGATACCGCAGCATCCGGAGCAGATCAGCCCGGTTCTGCAAGAGCTTTTTCCCATACGCCATCAGGCTCCTTAACTCCCTGTGACACCCCCCCCCCCCCCCCCCCCCTTTTCACTCAAACACACACACACACACACTCGGACTTGGACTCTTTGATCCCTCACACACTACCATAGTTGGTAAACAGAGACTTTATTATGACCTTCTTTACCATCGTTGGTACTTTTTAATGTTTGTTTTTAATTTAGTTTCTTTAAATTAGAGTAAGCTATCTTTATTTATTTATGATGTTTTTAAAAAGCACTTAGCATGTGCAATAATTTCCCTAAAGCACTTTATTTTTAATTTACTACCTTTATTGTCGGTTTGTCAGTACTTCTCTTGAAATTGCACTATTTGTGGGCTAGATGCAATCGTCATTTCGTTTCTGCCGTACCTTGTGTATTGCTTTAATGACAATAAAGCTGAACTTGAACTTGAACTTGAACTAAAATGGCCTGCGAAGGCCTAAAAAAAATCACTGCAGTACCCGCTGTGGGCAGATTTTTTTCTAGTTTTTTTCTGGAGAATCTCATAACAACAAATATCTGTCATTGGGCCAAATTTCAGATACTAAAACACTTGCGTGTATACACGCGCACACACACACACACACACACACACACACACACACACACACACACACACACACACACACACACACACACAGAGATACCCATCCACCTCCCCACCCTCACATGCACTCCCACATACACATTTACAAACATTCACAATTGAATCGTACATAGTTACGTTATAGAATCCATTCTGTATCTATTTAATATCAAGTCTTTAAACCTCCATTTGAATTGATTAAGTGATCTACGTAACATCAATTCCTCACTACAGTTGTTCCACAGATTAACTCCTTTAACGCTGATACAGTGATATTTTGTATTTGTCCTGACTAGTTGTTTTTTGAACAAACAGGTTCCTCTTAAGTCAGGGGTGTCAGACTCATATTAGGTAGAGGGCCGGATTTGTTCAACTGAGACCTCATGGGGGCCGGATTTTTTTTTTACTAAAATCAATTCAACTCATTTACCCATTTACTTCACAAAAGAAATACTGCTCTTTCCATTTCTCTTGAAACTGCCTGCATTCCGTGTCAACCTTTCTCTTTTTCGACAGCATCTTGTTGATTCCTTTGTTTTTTGGTAGGTAGCCGAATGCGCGATTCAATTCCTTCTTTTTTTTCCAATTTTTTTTTCCAGATTTTTTATCCCATTTTATCCCCCATTAGTGCTCACTTGATTTCTCAATCCTGGTTGCTACTCCATCCTCTGCCGATCTGGGGAGAGCCGAGACTGGCTCCATGCTTCCTCCGAGACATGGGCAATCAGCCAGCCGCTTCTTTTCACCTGCCAGAGGAAGCTTCACCGGTAGGACATAGCACGTGGGAGGTTCACGCTATTCCAACCAGTTCCCCTCCCTCTGAACAGGCGCCCTTAACGACCAGAGGAGGAACCACATTAGCAACCAGGATATTGCATGTTTTTGTGAAGGGGGTTCCTATATGAAGGAAACCCCCGGGAGGCACGGGGAGAACATGCAAACTCCACACAGAAAGGCCCTTTTGACGACCCCACCCGGGCGGTGGGCACTCGAGGACATGCGGACGGGCACGCATTCCTTCAGCGTTCACATCGTCCCAGGTGGGAATCGAACCCACGACCTTCGAGCGCGATTCAATTCCATGGCGGCTTTGTTTACACCTGATGACCTACTGACATACTTCCTTGTAGTGCAGGTTAATTAACTTATGAATGAACTCTTAGCTTGCTTATTAGCCACACGTAGTTCATGATAATGGGGTGCGAATTTAATAATAATAATAATTTCCAAAAAAAAAAAAAAACTTTTTTTTTTTTTTTTTTTTTTAATATTCCAAAACATCTCGCGGGCCGGATCCGGCCCGCGGGCCGTATCTCTGACATCCCTGTCTTAAGTCATGATGACTTTCTCTTATTTGAAACAACTTTTTGATACTGTTAGGTAGTAATTGGTTTTTGGCTCTGTACATGATTTGTACCGTTCTGTAGGCAACCAGGGGCTCTATCTTCCCAAAAGCTCTAATTTTGCATTTGTGCTCGTTAAACGCAATGCGCAATGCAAATTGGGGGCGGCACAAGCGCATGCCTGTGATAATTGTACTGGGAATTGGCTGCCACAAGCCAAAGCAGGCGTTTCAGCGCTAAAATGTGGGATAGATGGCATTACCCTATCGTCAGCAGCGCGCAATTACTTTGCACTAAGAGCTTTGAAAAGGACCTCTCACACGCAAATACCTTGCGCTCTCGGAGCGCACCCGTAATCTCCGTCTAGCACAGCGCAGTGCAAAGTAGAATTCCTTTTGGAGATGTCATTACGCACAGCCTAGACATCAAATTATGCTGCTAAAATTGGGTATTAGCAGATAATTCAGTGAGGCAATCAACTATAACTCACTGAGAAACTTTTATCACATCGCAAAGAGGGAAATGAATTGAGAAAACTTGTTGGACAATGGACATAGGCTTTTTACCTCCATAACGCGAAGGGTTGTTGGCACCACAGACGATCTGTCAATAAGCTCCCTCTGTCCTCGCACGAGTGAGTACACTCTATTACGCATGGAGAGAATTACAGCATATTGCATTCCTCGTGCAAACAGCCATTGCGAGACGGGAATCTGATTGGTTTTGATTGACGTAATGCCCACCCTTGCCTGGTCACGCCTGTGAATAATTCTGGTAGTTAAGACCACCCAAATCCCGTTTGCGCAGGCATTTTGGGGCGCAGATGATTTTGGCACGGCTCTAATTTGCCCTTGCGACACGTGCCGTGAACCTTTCCGCATCCAGGCCGAGAATTGCATCCCCAACATATTTTGGGGCTGTTTTAACTTAGAAATCAGGGAGGTCACGTCTACCAGACAATTATATAACTTTTAAACACTTACATGTCTGTATAAATCATTACAAGTATGCTCCCGTGAGATGGGGATGTTTTTTTTTGCTGCTCGGCGGGGGAGCAAAACGCGGCAGAACACCTGGCGGACGGACGTTTTGTTTATAATTCTTATGGCTCTCTTTTGAAGGATGAAGATTGGAGTAGTGTTACATTACACAATGTATGAGAATTAAATATTTTCAATAAAGTATTGTGGTGGTGGCTGATGACTCTCCTGAGACTGATGAAGCGGATGACTCTGATGGGTCTGTGAAGACTGGACGGAGAGGTGTGCGGGAGGTGGAGGGGTGTGCGATAACAGCAGCAGGAGTTGAGCAGGCTGAAGTGGATAGAAAGACATATTTAAAAGGACAGCAGCCATGTGATAGGCTTACAATGGAGGTGTGGAAAGATGTGTCATATGCCATTGGGTAGATGAGACCAGCTGGCCAAAAGCTGATTATTCAATTGATGCCCGGAAGTGGCAGGCTATTTTGAATGTGTGTGCAAGATATGAAGTCAGGATGAAATGAGAAGTGAACTGTGGAAGCCATGTGCAGATTATGGTCTTCCTGTCTGAACTTTTTTTAGAACTTCATTTGAGCAATTGTGAACCCCATCACCTTATTATAGTAGTAGTGAGATATCTTCTCTTTTTTTTCCAGAATAATTCACAGCTGTTCTCCAACATTCATTTCATTAGTAAACATTCACAAATGTGTGTAGTTTAGCATTGTTGATGGCTGAGTGTGCCTGTTGTGTGTGTCCTGCAGCCCTCTATGGCATCCTCTTTCCCCGGGCCAAAGAGGCTGCGTTCGCTAACTTCCGGATGTGGGAGGCTCTGGGATATGTCATCGCCTTCGCCTACAGCAGCTTCATCTGTCTGAAGACCAAGCTATACATCCGGCTCTCCATGCTGCTCCTCACCACCATCACCTACCCCATAGTGGAGTACTGGGAGTACAAGCATCCTACACTGCCCATTGAAGAGGGAACCTACAGCCAACACAACGCCACTGTTCACACAGCAGTGGCCGCTGGCCCATAGAGGGCAGTAGGGCGCCGCCCCCTGTTATATATCCTATATATATATATTAGGGCTGTCAGCGTTAACGCGTTAATCGCGCGTTAACGCGCGCCGATCATAACGTGTTATTTTTTTTTTATCGCGTTAATCGCATGCCACTATTTTGTCCCTTCGCGCACCCGTACTTGTAGTCAAGCCGTTCGGTTTCCTGTCTCCGGCTTGTGCAGGCAGGCATGGAAGAGAACGACAGCAATACGATTTTAAATGGCTCGTTTTACTTCCCAAATGGCACAGTGGATAAGTCAAGAGCCGTAGTTTGCACCTTGTGTAAAACAGAATTAAAATATCACCGAAGTACATCAAGTTTGAGGCGAGCGATCACCTAAAATTAGCTAGCGGCCAGCTAGCATCCAGCTAGCAGCCAGCTAGCTAGCGCGAGACTCCTCACTCCACATTCTTCCTTCAGAGTCTCGGATGCGCGGGTCCTCTAACCACTGGGAGGTCGGCTCCAATGGTTTCACGCGATATACACGTTATCAATACACAGTTTCCAATACCGAGCCATTATTCACATGGAAGTGCCAAAGTTTTTAACTCAGACACAGCCTTCTTCGGCTGTGTCATTTTGGGTTTCGACTGCTCCACAGCGCCGCCGCCGGAAGTATCAGTTCTGGAGTGTTTACAATTATTGTGCATTTATTTTCTATTCAAGATGCATTTTGTAGACATTTTGTGACCTCCTGTCTACATTGCACTTCTATTGAATTGAAAATAAATCAAAAATTCAAGATCACAAAGTACATTTATTTGCATTAATTTGATTCCCAATCACGACACACTGGTAATAATTATTAATATCTAATTAAAAATGCTTTGCAATGCAAAATAATAGCATTTTAAACATGCGATACAAAGATGCGATTAATCGCGATTAAGAAAATTAATCGTTTGACAGCCCTAATATATATATAGTACAAATTGTCAATATTATCTGTGTGTTTGGAACGTGGAATTCACCCAGTAATATGTGTAAAATAGGATAGGAAGTCATCAGCAAAATATATGCTTTTCCTGCATGTCTCCTCTCAGGGGAAAAGCACTGTACTGTGTAAGCTCTATATGTGAATATGTGTTTATTTGGCAAAGGGATTCACTACTAAAGGCTTGCAGCAAATTAAGTTAAGCATAGTTTGGTTGAAAAGAAATCGACATATGTCCGTTTGTAAAATGTGTTTCTATATTTCTCTATCATATGATTGTTCGATGTGTTATTATTACTACTGTAATTTGTTACTGTTTTGTCAGCTAGCCCTCCTTTACCTGTTCTCTCCATATAGTCTCTCATACTCCCCCTGCTCTCCCTCCCCACCTCCTCCCGTTCCCGAACCCCTCCCCCCCACTTTTCTAAAGCATGGCATCCATTCAATTTTAAAGCATGGCACCTATTCTCTTTCTTTCCCCCTTCCCCTTCAATTGTTCAATGTGTTATCATTATTCTGTAATTTGCTACTGTTGTGTCAGCTAGAATTAGCTAGACATATTTTCTGTGAAGCCCTCTGGGACATGCTTGTGAATTAGGGCTATACAAATAAACTTGACTTGACTTGACTATGTCTCCTCCCCTCACAGGGTGCCGTTCAAAGCAGTGTGTTATGTGTCTGTACTGTGTAGGTGGCTTCACTGGCCTGAGGCTGAAATATGATTTGTTGCATTCGCATTGCTTCAATCTCTCCACGTTACGTTAACGTTCTCTTATCCGTACTGGAGAAATTAAGAAAATACATTTCCTATAATTGCTACATAAACATTATCTCACCGTTTTATCTCTCGTTTTATCTCACCAACACAAGACATGCCTATGATAGTCTAGCTGGGTCATCTCTATTATATATGTACATACAGTATATATATGTTGCAACAGCCCTAAATTCCCACAGCCCTATGTTCCCCCATTTCTAAGAAATTGTCCTCCCATCAAAATTAGACCCTATGTTCCCACAGCCCTATTTTTATGCCTCCGCCGGCGTATGACGTATGTCCATACGTCCGATGTTTTGAGGAACGCCTTGACAGAATTTCATCAAATTTGCCTTAAACATCCACTTAGACTCAAGGATGATCTGATTAGATTTTGGTGGTCAAAGGTCAAAGGTCAAGGTCACTGTGACCTCTCAAAGCCATTTTCAAGCTTGTTAACGTGATATCTCAGAAATGCCTTGACGGAATTTCATCAAATTTGCTTCAAACATCGACTTGGACTCAAGCATGAACTGATTCGATTTTGGTGGTCAAAGCTCAAGGTCACTGTGACCTCTCGAACGCCATTTTCAAGCTTGTTAACGCGATATCTCAGGAATGCCTTGAAGGAGTTTCATCAAATTTGCCTCAAACATCGACTTGGACTCAAGGATAAACTGATTAGACTTTGATGGTTAAAGGTCAAAGTTCAAAGTCAGTGACCTCACACACCCAATTTCCAAGCTCTGTAATGCAACATCTCAGGAGCGCCTTGACAGAATTTCTTTCCAATTTTTCAAGAATTAACTAATGGCGGAGGCATAAATCCACGGTGCAGTCATTCTAGTTCCACAAGGATTTTCCTCAAAATCAGGCCCTATGTTCCCACAGCCCTATGTTCCCCCATTTCTAAGAAATTTTCATCTCAGCAAGATTAGGCCCTATGTTCCCTCCGGCTTACATCCCCACAGCACCAGTATGGCCATTCCCTAATGCACATAGGGGGCCCTATCTCTCCCCTGGCCTTAAAATAGCGTTTAACACCAGGCCTATCGCTATTAGTGGCCGTGGTCAAGCGCAGTCCCTATTTTCCCCTCGACGCTAAACCCAGCCTTAACTCGGCCCACTCGGCTCATTCAGGGCAGGTATAGTTTTATAACTTGTAGGTTACCTGCTGCTCCTGCACATCACAGCACAGGCTAAATGATGCACATAAATATAGCCTACATTATGTAAAGGCATGGCATAAATGTGTTTTTATTGAAAAAGTAAGTGTCAACACGAGCATTTAAACATCCAAAACCGTTGGTCATGACTCTGTAAGATAATGGCACAACGGTAGCATTTAAACTTCCAAAATGAGTCAGCTTTTTTTTGTACATTTTAAAGTAGAAATTGATCAATCTGGTGCACTTTGAGATAAAAAAAAAAATGAAGAGACTAGATCTATGTATCTATCTATGTATTTATTATTTGGGCCGATGCACTTTACCTGGTGTTGCACTGTACGTCTCAGGGAGATGCTTGTCTATATCTCGTTGTTGGAGCAATTTAACAATGACAATAAATATACTTGAACTACTTGAACTTGAACTTGAACTATGAAGAAAGCTTAATCAATTTATCAGATTCACTCTTCTTCTTCTTCTTCTTCTTCTTCTTCTGTGTACTTCTTAGCAGATAGGCCTACAGCTTCTTCTCACAGTACCTCTGTTCTCCACCTCCACACAAAATCAATAAAATAATTATAGCTGCTGCGCAGCAATGGGTCGTGGCCCGGCAAGTCTCAAGGCTTTGACCTAGAGGTCTTCGGGGATGCCCGACCTCCCGAATACCCGAGGTTCCGACCCGGACCCGGCCGGGTCTGGGTCCATTCAAAAGAAGTGCCAAACCGCTTGACCAAACCCTTAGAAAAGTCATAGCACACCTGTCCTCAATAAGCCGCATGTTTTGAGTTCGGGCATGTCTATGTGGCGCAGAAATTGTGGGAGTTATTACGCGCCAAAAAAGTGGCTGCTGCGCAGCAATGGGTCGTGGCTGGGCAAGTCTCAAGGCTTTGAGCTATTATGACATCACAATTACTCGAGTGACATCAGTGATGGCATCACAATTGCTTGACTGACTGATGACATCACAAATACAACCTAATTGCCATAGGTAATTAAGGTAATTAGGCTATACACAGGGCCAGAATTCAACGTTTTGATGCACTGTGAGCTCAATTTTTGACCGATCGAAAATCTGTTTCGATACATTTGTGTAGAACAGTCTAACGATGCAGATGCTGAAGTTTGGTGTCGTTTGAAGAAAAAATGTGGGAGGAGTATAGGGTTTAATTCGTTTTTGCAGTTTTTGCAGTTTTGCGGTCTTTAGACTTCATAATTGGCCATAGGTTGCATTGTACAAAAGTTTGCCCTCATTTGGGCGCACATTTCGGTGAAAGTTGCAAAGCCGTAGCACGTATGCCTGATTTTTTTATGAATTTTTTAAGTTTTAAACTTTAGACGGTCGCTGTAGTGCCACCGTTAGGACTATTGGCCCCAAATGTGTGTCAGAGACGTTTGGCATGGGACTGGACCTTTGTGCAAAGTTTGGTTAGTTTTCATCCATGGGAAGTCGAACTTCCCGGGAGGAAGAAGAATAATACAGGCAAATACAATAAGTGGCCCTGCCGCTTCGCTGGCCCGGCCACTAATAATCTAAGAGTGACTTGAGGTTAATGAGGTACCAAAGAAGTTAAAGGAATTAACTTTATAAGCTGTATGGCAACAATGAATAAAGCTAACCTTCACACATACCAAGCAACACTGCAACAGGCATATCAGTGGCTATTCTAAACATAGGCTATAATTTAACACATTACCAAAATGGCTGGCCACTTAGCAAAACTGTTGGTCACGACTCTGTAAGATAATGGCACAACAGTAGCATTTAAACTTCCAAAATGAGTCTGCTTGTGAAATATCATCTAGGAAAACTTGATAGGACAGTGCTTTAATGATCGAGTACTATTGCTGCTTCGACACGTGAAAGTGTAAATGAGTATACAGTAACATGAAAGAACACATAAGTTATTTGGATAAGGAAAAACGTGTTATGTTTCGTAATCAGAATGTGAACAGATCTACCAGACCACATCTGGAGGTAGTCTGGCTCACATTGTGTTCTGATCTCTAACACAATTACATTTACAACTGGTTTTGAAATGCGACCACTAACAAAAATTTATCCGGATAGGCTACAGGTCACATTTAAAAACAAGACATAAGGTTAGTATGCAGGAATGATTGCAACATATTTTTCTGCCAAAGTGTTTGCCAATACAGATTCTGTATACTCTGACCAAGCAGTTTATTATTCACCTTATGTAGCCACTCCCATTTGACCCGGTTGTGTGGTCGTGAGATGACTTCCGGCTAAAAAAAAAGAAAAAGAAAATGGCTGGCTGCTCCAATATCATCTAACTCTGAATTAACTAATAATTTAGCCAATTGTATGTAACATACCAAATAAAAGCAAACGGCAATGTCTAAGAATGCAACGCCATTGTTTTGCTCGTAGGAGCTGGTTTGGTTATGAAATATGAGTATTAACTCATTGAGTGCCATGGACGAACATGTTCGTCATTTCGTTTAGTAACGTAGAGTGCCAAGGACGAACATGTTCGTCAATTGCGTTTTTTGACGGGGGGATGTCGATCTAAGCCTCTTACATCGCCTCTTACAATATGGGAGCTATTGAATGTGTCTAACCTATTTTACAGAACCCTTAGGTGGCGACAGTGCTCTCCAGATTAGACAAAGGCCAGGAGAAAAGAGAGAAGAAGTCATGAGGAAACGGAAATCGCATCGATATGCTTGAAGCATAACGTTAGCTGTGCCTGTGAACAGCAGTCATCTGCTGCCACAATTGAGCCCCATCCGTGTCCGCTGCGATAGCCCATCCATATGATTTAGTTGCCGACACGGCGACACCAGCGTCTTTCTGAAAAGTTACATTATTCTCAGCTGGGAGCCGGGGACACGCTGTAAAAAAGCGGGGGGATGCAGCAGACTTTTCAGTGCAGATCAAACTCAGAGCAAACCGCAGCAGAGACACTCCTCCCACCACGGAGGAGGAGGAGGAGGGGGGTGGGGCACGCAGGGCACTACAGCATACAACCATTGACAGTACACACAGACCCAGGCAGCAGCAGGCTCGATGCATAGAGAGCAAACAAGCTAGAATAGGCTATCTGATGCCCACCAGCAGTAAATCAAGACCAGCAAGAAGGTGTAGGGTCTGCGCACGCAGGGGCCAGCGCTGCTGGTTGCAGCTAAAACATATTATTTGGCCAAACAAAATTCCTTTGTTTTCACTCTTTTATTGAAGGAAATTATTTTTGAGGTGTCATTATATCAGAAAATATTAGCTTCAGAATCAATGATGTGCTTGAAATGTTTAATTTCACAAAAGGCTCATTATCTCAGCTTCTAGAAAAAAATTGCTGTTTTTGGTTAAATCAAGCTATCTTCTCCGGCTCATAACTAAAGAACGGAAAATGGGATCAATAAACTTTTTTTTGCAGATGATAGAAGAGAGTCTCCTCGTTCTTTGTGCGTGTTCGGTGTTTACATAGTAATATCACACAATATTCTGTGGGCCTCGAGAAATCACTGAAAACGCTCTGAAACTCTGGCACTGGGAGCGTCCGTTCTCCAAAAGTGGCTGGCACTCAATGAGTTAATAATTATGAATTATTAATATTCATAAATGTATTAGATTTGACAGAAAATATTGTATTCTCTGTAAGATTTGGGGCACCACTGTAGTTAAGGCTACAGACCTGTCTAAAAGTCAGTTATGACTAGTTTAGACACCAAACCAAATTGTCATATCAGTCTCATAATGATATAATGTACATTGTACAGTTAATTGAAGGTCAAAGTTCGTAAGCTTCTGTCACAGATTTCCACAGATAAAATACCTCATGAATAACAACCAAGATTCATAGCATTATGTAATAAAAAGATTTAATCAATCACAATATCAATTGACATTAACATAATGATTAAAATATCAGTTCATCACATTTACTTTTACGAATAACCATTATATCAATTGTGTGTGTGTGTGCGTGTGTGTGTTGTGATTTAAGTCTGCAGGTCTGGCGAGAGCAGGCTTGAAGGTGTGTGTGTGTGTGTAAGTATGTGGGTGTTAATTAGCATTTGGGTGTGTGTGTGTGTGTGTGTGTGTGTGAGGGAGAGAGAGGGAGGAGTGGCTCATTCTGGCTGTCTCTGTGATGTGATCACAGGATTGGCTGAGAGGCGGGCTGATCGTGTTAAGACCGCCTCCTTTTCAAAATGGCGGTTTTGCCAAAATTGAGGAAGGAGAGAGAGAGAGAGAGAACAAGGGAGAGAGAGAACACGCTGATGGCATCAAATTCACACAGATCTCTAACAGTCAACATACATGCTAATGCATTTTAACCCCTAACTCTGCCCAGACCATTAACCATGAACTCTCACGCGGATCCACTTGGTTAAGTGAATCGTTCCGTTTGTTGGCACGGCTGTCCTGTGCGCTGTGGGTTTGGCTGCGGTGAAGAGGAGGTTGGAGGTTGGCTGAGTTGACGTCGGGGGCTGACGTGCAGTTCTCTCTGTTGGTGGAATCGAGGGTCGTGCTGTGCTCTGTGGTCCTTCTTCTTGTTCCCCGGCACGTGCAGTGCGCTGGGAGGGTTGTTTCGTCTGGAAGCTTGGTCTACAGCTGGCGTTGTGCCGGGCTGTGGCAAGTCTGGAAGCTTGGTCTACAGCTGGCGTTGTGCCAGGCTGTGGCAAGTCTGGGAGCGCCAGGGGGGGGCTTTCTCCTGCGACTTATAACACTAAAACGACTTAAATTAACTGAGATTAAGTAGAACTATCTCAGTTACGCATGCTATTTCTTGTGGGACTTACGGCTTTTCCTTTCAGCCTATTTCTGCCTCTGGTGTTGCTGTCCAAACCATGCCTGGTTCCTCCTGAGGCCCTGGTCAGGCCTTTGTTGCAGGCCTAGTTTCAGAGAGGGTACAGAGAGCGGGGGAGGGGAGCCGGCTTCCTGGCTCCTCCAGACCCTTTCCGCATCAAGGTCTGACGGAATCAAAAGCTTACTGCGACTGCAAACTGGTTTCCAAACAGTTTTGTTTCACTGTATGGGGAAATCACAAAGGGTTCTCATTGGCTTGTCATCAGGGCTGTAGTGGTGGCTAAATGCACGTAAACGGCGTTTACGTACCTTTTTCAATGCTCTGCAGCGTTTAGGCACCTTTTAAGATCGTTTACTCACATGTTTAAATCGTTTATGCACACTTATTATTGCACGAGTTTTAACACGTTCGCGTAAACTCCGTTGATGCGGAGACCACGCCAAGCACGTCACACACCAAAAGAAAAGAAAAAAGATTACACATGGGCATGGCACTGACTAGGATCTCCGCGAACCGTAGCCTATTTTTGTGGAGCGCTCCGCGGGAAAGGTACACGGCCCCGGTCACGTTGGTGCCTTTATCGAGCTGTGCTTGCCTGCCCAGACAGCGCTCCCTTCAAACAACTTAACGGTGCCATTGTGCCAGCGATGCGCAATGCGCATTTGGAGACCAGCTCATGGTGAGCTGAACATAGGTAAGGTTGGTTAAAAAAGTCGACTTGAATAGTCCAGGTGCTACTGTATAAAGCCAATATAATACGACCATCTTGAAAACTATCTAGAAACATACTGGTGTTTGTTGTGCCGAGATCTGTATAAATAAATATTGGCTGACTAAAATTTAGTGGCCAGAGTGGCAGAACCACTTTTATTTCCATGTACAGTATGTTGTCTACCTATCCTTGCCCAATGTGTTTGTGGACAGTTTGAATTATATATTGGTATTCAAGAATCACAGATTCAATCTGTCTACATACTTTTAGCTATAAAGCTGAAGCTGACAATCACAGGTACAGTGTGTGTGAGAGAGAGAACTATATTACTCTTCAAACTGTATATACTGGGTTCATACAAGGTCCTTTAAAGTAGGCTACCTACTGTATAATTTAACTTTTCATACCTGGAGAAATTCAACAAATGTTCAATAAATACATTTTATATTGATTGTTTAGGCCTAATTATTTGTAAAGTCACAACACACTAGAGATGTGTGTAGTTCATTTTGCTCTCAAATGCACCAGGTTGATGAATTTTACTTTAAAATGTAAAAAAAAAAATCTTCCGGGGGAGAATCCCCCCGGACCCCCCTTGAGGGGCAAGGCCCATCCCATAGCCAGCTACTTTTTCTATCTGGCTGGCTACTCAGAAATGTGGGGGAACCCCCTGATATACCTTATAGGGCTATATGATTCAGATTAAGTTGTTATATATACTCTCATATTTTGTCTTGTATATCGGTCACGGAAGCTTATTTATCCGCCGTTATAACACTGCCGGTGCCGCGTGAGAAAGCTGCCTCGAGTCAAAAGTATAGTTTACCCACCTTTTTTTTAACCACTACAGCACTGCTTGTCATGTGTCTTTGGTGATGGTTCTGGCCAATGATAGCGCTCTGTGAGCTGGACTGTGCCCACTCTGTAAGGTGAGGCAAGGGAAAAGGAGGTTTTATGGCTTGATTACCCTTAGAGATAAAACAATGGCCGGAATCCCTTTGAGGCTCAGGGAGGTGTGAAACGTCCTGGGGGCAACCACAAAAGCCATTTGTCTCCTCTCAGTAGAGGTTTCTTAGCTAGAGAGGGAAGCATGTTAGCCATGATATGTTCATTCATATTTCTCATGATACAGTACATAATGTGTGCATCCCAACACCATGTAACTGGCTCGTTAAGTCTCGCATTCCAGGGAATTACGTTAACGTCTGCGGGTCTTATAGACGTAAGTGGCTCGAGCTGCGCTTGGAGGAGAGAAAACTATCCCGACCAGTAAGACAAATTCCTCGTATGTAACTTGCATACTGTGGCAATAAAAGTGATTCTGATTCTGATGTCAGTCCACTTATACAACATAACATTTATCATGTGTTGCAAAATAGGGTCATTCGCGTGAATGTTTGAAAAGTATTTTACCATAAGTGTTGTAATATCACATTCCAACCCGTCAATGGAAGGTTTACTGTGAATGATGACATAAAGAATTTGAGAGGAGTGAGAAGTGTGTGTGAGGGGCAATGGCCTCTTGGCCCTCCTACTTCAAGCACCGATGATACAGTACCTTCTCTAGGTGCGCAGTTACAACTGTGTTGCAGAGGGGGAGGGGAGCGACAGCTGTGTCCTATTGGCTGCCTGCTGAGGTACAGAGATGGCGATATTGGAGACCTGGGGCCCTATCTTCGTACAGGCGATATCCCCTATTAGCGCTTGCGCACCTGTTTGTGCGTGCCTTAACTCATTGAGTGCCAGCCACTTTTGGAAAACGGATGCTCCCAGTGCCAGCCCTTTCAGAGCGTTTTCAGTGATTTCTCGAGGCCCACAGAATATTGTGTGATATTACTATGTAAACACCGAACACGCCCAAAGAACGATGAGACTATCTTGTATCATCAGCAAAAAAAAGTTTATTGATAGCATTTTCCGTTCTTTAGTTATGAGCAGTAGAAGATAGGTTGGTTTCAGCAAAA
Source organism: Poromitra crassiceps (assembly GCF_964638095.1). NCBI lineage: Eukaryota > Metazoa > Chordata > Actinopteri > Beryciformes > Melamphaidae > Poromitra > Poromitra crassiceps. The sequence continues at coordinate 5,742,679 of NC_139630.1, forward strand.
ACAGACGTTTCAAACTAGAAGCTGAGATAATGAGCCTTTTGTGAAATGAAGCATTTCAAGCACATCACTGAATCTGAAGCTAATATTTTCTGATGTAGTGACACAAATAATTTCCTTCAATAAAAAAGCGAAAACAAAGGAATTTTGATGGCAAAATAATATTTTTTAGCTGCAACCAGCAGCGCTGGCCTTCTTGCTGGTCTTGATTTACTGCTGGTGGGCATCAGATATTCTAGCTTGTGTTTTGCCAATCTGTCCATCGAGCCTGCTGTCTGGGTCGGTACGTGTTGTATGGTGCCCTGCGTGCCCCACCCCCCTCAACTGCAAACTCCTCCGTGGGAGTGTCTCTGGTGGCTCTCTGCTGCACATTTGCTCTGCACGTTTCAAAGTGCGCTACACCCAGCTCTATTTTCACATCGTTCCGCCGTTTTTGTTCGCCGGCTCCCAGCGCTTCCAGCTGAGAATGATTTGGCTGTTCAGAAAGACGCTGGTGTCGTGCTCCTTTTCTGGCAACTAATCATGTGGATGGGCTATTGCAGCGGAGACGGAGGGGCTCAATTGTGGCAGCAGATTGGCTGCTGTTCACAGGCACAGCTAACGTTACAGCATTTCCGTTTCCCACACGGCTTCTTCTACTCTTTTTTCTCATCTTTCTCTAATCCGGAGAGCACTGTCGCCACCTAATGGGTCCGTAAAATAGCTTCTACACCTTCAAAATCCCCCATACTTTTACAGGAGATGCATCAGGCTTTGATCCACGTCCCACCGTCAAAAAACGCAATTGACGTCTTTAGACGTCATTGGCACTCAATGAGTTAAAGGAGAATTTCGGTTTTTTACACCACGGTCCTCATTTCCAGCTTAAAATATGATGTTTTACTCACCGAAATATGTTTGGCTTCATTCGGATGCCCACGGAAGATTTTGAGCTCCGAGTAGTCTCCTCAAACAGGCTATAACGAGAGCAGGCGGCCAGTGCGGGGCATGCTGCACGGGAGTGCACGCGCTCTCTAAATGACACTTTTTCTGTCAGATCACGGTTCATTATGGTTGTAAATATAATTATTTAGCTAATAGCTAGAAGCTAAGCTAACAACAACACAGCAGTCAGCGTTGATCTGCCCCGGATGGGGTTACAGTGCGTATCTTCCCCCTTCTGTGGTTTCTCTGAAGTGTGGTTTGACAGAGGGGGAAGATGGGCACTGTAACCCCATCCGGGGCAGATCAACGCTGACTGCTGTGTTGTTGTTAGCTTAGCTTCTAGCTATTAGCTAAATAATTATACACGGTTCATTACAACCATAATGAACCGTGATCTGACAGAAAAAGTGTCATTTAGAGAGCGCGTGCACTCCCGTGCAGCATGCCCCGCACTGGCCGCCTGCTCTCGTTATAGCCTGTTTGAGGAGACTACTCGGAGCTCAAAATCTTCTGTGGGCATCCAAATGAAGCCAAACATATTTCGGTAAGTAAAACATCATATTTTAAGCTGGAAATGAGGACCGTGGTGTAAAAAACCGAAATTCTCCTTTAATGCAGGCAAGATAACAGTCCGCCTTGCGCATTTGTCCAGGTGTAATGCCGAGTTTTGCACCCCAGCGCCGGCAGCATCTCCACCTCACGGGAACATATTGTAATGATTTTTACAGAAATGTAACTATTTAAAAGTGATATTTGTCTGGGTAGACGTGACCTCCCTGATTTTTAAGTTAAAACAGCCCCGAAATACGGGGATGGGGGATGCAATTCTCGGCGGGGATGCGGAAATGTTCACGGCAAGTGTCGCAGGCACAAATTAGAGCTGCGCCAAAATCATCTGCGCCCCAAAATGCGTGCGCAAACAGGATTTAGGCGGTCTTAACTACCAGAATTATTCCCAGGCGTGACTGGGCAATGCTGGGCATTACGTCAATCAAAACCAATCAGATTCCCGTCTCGCAATGGCTGTTTGTGCGAGGCATGCATGCTGTAATTCTCTCCATGCGTAATAGAGTGTACTCACTCGTGCGAGGACAGAGATAGATGGAGAGAGCTTATTGTCAGATCATCTGTGGTGCCATCAACCCTTAACACATTGAGTGCCAAGGACGTCTCTGGACGTCCTAAAAAAATGTAACGAGGAGTGCCAAGGACGTCTGTGGACGTCCTAAAATCATAATTCATATTATTCCATAATTCTGCTGTTTAAGGTCGTACCTAGCCAGTGAGCATGAATCCCTTCAAGGGATCACACGGCGCCACCTTAAACATCGACAGGGAAGCTGCGCCACCCACCTCAGATCCTTTACTTTGTGCATGAGACAGCAGGGAAAGACGTGATCAAAGAGGAAACCGATGCATGCTTCAGCCAGAGCCTTATTGCTCTGTCTGCAGCGGAGAGTGGGCTCGGCTGCATCCGCGCTCACAACTGAGCTCTTATGCTTCTATCTATCTCCACACGCTTCCCTGCCAGAAAGCCAGCATCCGAAGCCGAACGGCCAAGCCTTTTCGTTCAGTCGCGTTTTGCATTTCCTTGATGCGCGCTGGGATCCGTCCGGGGCAAAAACGGAGTCGAGAAAACAAACTCTGTGCGTGTGGGGAGGAGCCCACAGCTCAGAGGTGGAGAAGGGGGGGGGGGGGAGAGGGGGGGGGGGGGCACGCAGGCTGCACAGAAACCACACCACGCCACCACATCAGAAAACACCATCCAGAGTCAGTGAATATGCTCGAAATTAGAGTGCAAAAGGTATTCATAAAAGTGACTATATCTTGGAAAGTAAAAAAAAACGACAGAAAACCCTTGAAAGTGCACTTTTTTCAGAGGCTGTCATTTCATAATGGAACTGTCTAGAAACAAAATTTCTTCTTTGGAAGAAGCAGGAGTGTTCAATGTTTCATTAAAGTCCAGCCCCGTCAATATAGCCCTAATAGAAAAAATTCTATAGCTGTTTTCAACTGAATGGAAGTGAATCTGGCACAGGCTGCAGACAATTTTACTGAAGCGCTGTGGCACTCAATGTGTTAATTTCCCTCTTTGCGATGTGATAAAAGTTTCTCAGTGAGTTGCCTCACTGAATTATCTGCTAATACCCAATTTTAGCAGCAGAATTTGATGTCCTGGCGTGGCAAGGCTGTGTGTAATGACATATCCAAAAGGAATTTTACTTTGCACTGCGCTGCACTGCACGGAGATTATGATGCGCTCCCAGCGCAGCGAGGTATTTAGTGCCTAAGAGGTGCTTTTCAAAGCCCTTAGCGCAAAGTAATTGCGCGCTGCTGACGATAGGATAATGCCATCTATCCCCACATTTTAGAGCTGAAATGCCTGCTTTGGCATGTGGCACGCCTATGCCCAGTACAATTATAACAGGCATGTGCTTGTGTCCGCCCCCAATTTGCATTGCGCACGGCGTTAAACGAGCGCAAGCGCTAAATTAGCGCTTTTGGGAAGATAGGGCCCGTGGTATTTTCATCGCCATTATTGCAAAGGTAAAGATACACTAATTGTTTTCTTTTTAATTATATTTTAATATTTCATATCCAGACTTCACACAGTATTTTCTCGGGTCCCCAGATATTCATAGCTTTCAAGGGGCGTTACGTGCTGCCGGGAACGCCCACCTGGCGGTCAAAAAACAAACTTGTTCATTCGCTGCCAGCCAAGTCGACTAGGTTCTCACGCAGTGTTTGTTCAGCCGTTTGTACACACGTCTTTGCGGCCAACATTTCCTCAAAGGTAAGCTCAAGTAACGTTACAATAATGATTAAAATACCCCGTTAACGTTACTTGAGCTTACCTTTGATGAAATGTTGGCCGCAAAGATGTGTGTACTTTGATGGTAGCCATTTGCCCTCCCCAGCGACTGAACCACGTCTAATCGCACAAATCCACAACCTCCTCCTGTCTGAGTTTTCTTTCTCCGACGGCATTCTGTAAAAGCACAAGCCAGGCGTGTCTCCTCGTCGGTTTAGTGCAACCGATAGCACAACAGGTAGGCTATGCGGCACTTTGGCTGAACAAACAGCGTGAGTCGACTCGCAGGCAACGGAATGAACAGGTTTTTTTTTGACCGCCAGGTGGGCGTTCCCGGCAGCACGTAACGCCCCTTGAAAGCTATGAATACACCCGCCAAGTGTGAAGTAGAGCAGATGAACGGTTGTTGAGAAAAGCTCAGCACACACACAGACTCATTCCTTTAGTTTTATTAAGTAAATCTAACTATAAAAAAGCATTTTTAAGCATTACGTGAATTGCTGCTGGACTTTTATTTTTATTTTTTATTTGGTCTAATCTTTTCTCCCTCACGTACAAATTTGATCTGTCTAGTCTCTTTGCTAGCAACTAGAGAATTTACTTCCAGCCGCTTTTCCTCAACTGCAGCTGCCAAACATTTCAACACCTGGTTGTGACGCCAGGTGTATTGCCCCTGGGAGAGACTGACCTTACACCCTGACAGTATATGCCTCAGTGTACATACACTAGAACACAATGGGCAGTAAGTACAGTACAATAAAAAAGTACATACAAACACAAAAAGTGAATTATTTTCCTTCCCATAAAGGCAAACTGGATTTGGGTCTGATATTATGGGCAGGTTGGGGTGTTTTACAAAAGTCAACACTGCAAGATGCCTAGTGTCAAAGATTGGCAGGATCCATCTTAGAATGATGTCACAATACCTATGACATCACTAGCTTATGACATCATCAGTGATGTCATACGATGATTTTGGTCAATAATGATGTCACTGATGACATTACTGATGACTTCACAGACATTGTGACATCATCAGTGGGTTTTCATATTTTTAAGGTCAGGCACAAGTTAGGGCAGCTAGTGTAGGTGGAGCCTGGGAAATGAGGGTTGACTTGAATGAACAGCTAGTCATCCCAGCATATATAGTTAGCACCCGGCTACGTCCGGACTTGTTACTGTGGTCTGAGGTAGAGAAGATAGTTTATTTTATCGAACTCACAGTCTATCGAGTTGAGGAGGCTTATGAGCGCAAGAAAGCTAGGTATGCTGAAATGGCAGCAGAGGCAGAGCAGTGAGGTTGGAGGGCTCGAGTGTGGCCTGTAGAGGTGGGCTGCCGTGGTTTTGTGGCAAAGTCCGTTATTGCCCTACTAACTGAGTTGGGCATTCGGGGACGGAGCCTGAATCTTGCAGTTAGCAACATGTCAGGCAGCAGAATGAGCAAGTGAATGGCTGTGGCTAAGGAGGAAACATGCTAGCTGGGGAGCTGATCGCTAAGGTAAGATTGAATGTTTGTTGTTGGTCATGATTGACGGTCCGCATCAACAGGGCTGAATCATTGACAGTGGTGGTGTAGTTAGGAATGTCATACCGAACCGACCTGGATAGCTAGGCTTATAATCTAAGCCTAGCTATCCATCTCACTATCTAAGCCTTAGATAGTGAGGTAATATGCAGTTGTGCAGTGGTAGCATGGAGGGGGGTGTTTCCAGGACACTGGATTACACCGTTAAGCCTTCTTGAGGTGTCGTGGGCCTAACTTAACGAAACATCGGTGAAGGAAGGTGCCCACTTGAAAACCCCAATGACATGCTCCATACTGCTGTTGGCTAGGGTAGGTAACTGGTGATTTGTGTCTTGTTTATTAGTTTGTTAGCCTGTTAGCTTGTTTTATTCTGGATTGTGCTTCTAAATGTGTTTTTCCTCGGATTTTGGCACAAGGGATAGTAACATGTTGTCCTGTGTATTAATTAATAATATATATATATATATATAGAGAGAGGTATGTATGTATAGGGATAATATCAATATCATCAATACTCACTTCATGCTGTGTAAACAAGGCAGGCCATCTTTGCACAAATTCAGGGATCAAAGGTTTTTCCTTGACAACCTCCTGCCGTCTTTTTGGGAAGGTCTCCATTTTCTTTCTGACCACAGCCTCATTGTTCTTCTTTTTCACCTCTGTCAAGAGAGCTACCCTTTGATCCTCAAGACTCTCTGTTGTTTGACCGATAGGGAGCGGTGGGCCTCTCCTTTTCTTGCTTTTTTGATGTTTGCAGCTGGTTTGTCTTGACCGGGCCGCTTGTTCTTCAGAGAGTTTACACTGACCTCAGGTTGTCCAATCTTGCAAAGTTTGGTGCGATAATTGCTAACCTTATTCTTTAGATATGTTTTCCATCCCTCATGCCCGGCTGCAGTTCCTGTTTGCTTCAAGCATGGATGGGCTTGCACCAAGACCTGAGCAGCCTCTTCAATTTGGTGATCATTGGGATATGCTGTGTATTTGAAAATCTGTTCAACTATGGCTTCAAGTATATCCATTCTTAGCTTGGGCGGAGTCTTAAGAATGGTGCCATTTGTCATGAATTCTGTGTCTGGTTTTTGGAGCTGAAGTTGAGCAGTATATGAAAAGTGGGGAAGAATGAATCTTGAAGAACAAATACAGGATATTGACTCTGGAGAACCATCTAAAATATCAGTGTCTGCACTGCCAATTGAGTGGTCAGATGACAAAGGGTCTTGGTCACAGGATGGAGAGCTGGGGGGGATCACAGAAGATCCCGGGGTCACAGAGCTGCAGGATGGAGTGGGTGAACTTATTGGCATGCTGGTGCTAGAAGGTAACGGAATGCTTTGATATACCAGTTTCAGAGTAGCCCTATCTTCAATGTCCTTAATATTGTTGTCCTTAATATTGATATATTCATTTCCAAAGCCTGCATCCTTGTACTGGAGCCTGCACTGTCGTTCAATTCCAAAAGCAGTCTTTATCTCAAGGACAAGTTGATCCACAGACGCTGGTATCCCTGAGACGAGGGTAAGTATGTCAGCATCATCTTCACCCAAAATGATTCTCAGCTTGACGGGAGTTGCCATCTTTGGCTCAATGTGTTCTACGGAACAAATACAGTAAACAAAAGTCAGCAAAAGTACTGAACCATTACTGTAACTTCATATTAGAACTTCAACGAATGGTTATTTTCAAAATCGGTTAATCTGAGGACTCCCATTGGGTCACTCCCTCTGTAGAACTTGAGCCTATGACTCCTTTGTTACTTCACGATGGCTGTGTATTCTGTGCAGCCTGCAGGGCACATTTTCAGTGGCAAATCTTAGCTGCTAGCAGTCCCTTTATTTAACATGTTAACCATAAATGTAAAAGTCCCCCAAAGATATTTCCCATAAATCTATTGAAGAGTTTCTTTTTAATGCAAAGCACCAGTCATGGTTAGCTACATCATTCCAGAAGCATATACCAATGACAATATGCATCTAGTTAAAGTTCATGTTCATTTTGAGCCCTTAAAGGGATAGTTTGCATTTTTTGGGGTTGAGCTACTTACCGATAGTCAGTAATAGAGAGCCGCAGGGATGACGTATTTTTGTAGTCAGAACGCGGAAGTCCCGGACTTCCTGGTTCTTCACTGTTTCTGTCTATGGGATTTTTGAATGGGTTTTTGCCGCGATGCTTCAAATACGGTCTCTGGGCAACGCAAGATTAATCAAACGCGAACCAGAGTTCAGTCGGATAATCTTCACACATGAGGACCACTTTCATGAGTTTTGTAGCGTAAATGCGAGTCCTAGAAGTAAAAAGCTCGAGCTAAGCTAATTCAGAACTACACACTGTCGCATAGGCTTCCACGTCACGTCAGCACTCAACCTGGACTGTTGTTGATGTGTGCACTGATTACCCCGGGCTGAACGGGGCTGAACCAGGTGAGGGAAAGAGAATTTCCATGTTCGTCCTTTGAAGTGGTGACGTTATTGACGTATATATCCCCATCGACTCAACAGTGTAGTCTCATTTAGCCGTTTGCTAGCAAGCCGCCCTTTTAACGGCACGTAAAAGCTTCAAAACTCATAAAAGTGGTCCTCGTGTGTGAAGATGATATTACTAAACACTGGTTCTCGTTTGATTAAGCCAGCGTTGCCCAGAGAGATTATTAGAAGCATCGCGCCAAAAACCCATTCAAAACTCCCATAGGCGAAAACAGTGAAGAACCAGGACTGTTAGCATCGATGATTTAAGGACTCGTTCCTGCGGCTCTCTATACCTGCAGTAGATGCCAGTCAGCATGCTCCTCGTTTGGAGAAGCAGCACCGAAGCAAAGCTGCTGTGAGAGGGACAAGCAGTCCGCTCAAGCAATGAGGCTTCACCGGGAGGACATAGCATGTGGGAGGTTCACGCTATTCCAACTGGTTCCCCTCCCTCCGAACAGGCGCCCTTAACGACCAGAGGAGGAACCACATTAGCAACCAGGATATTGCATGTTTTTGGTGAAGGGGTTATATGAAGGAAACCCCCGGGAGGCACAGAGAGAACATGCAAACTCCACACAGAAAGGTCCTTTTGACGACCCCACCCAGGCGGTGGGCACTCGAGGACATGCGGACGGGCACGCATTCCTCCAGCGTTCACAGCGTCCCAGGTGGGAATCGAACCCAGGACCTTCGAGCTGTGAGGCGACAGCGCTTACCACTGCACCACCGTACCCCCCTTACAGGCGTCATTTTGATAAACTGATCTCATAGTGGGAATCTTCCTGGTTACTTTTGCAGAGACAAAAAATATTACAACTTAAAGTGCCATATTTACAGAGCTAGACTAAATACTGTGCGCATTCTAGAAACAGCAGCTCTACATAAGAAAGTTCAGAGGGGCGGGGACCTCACAGAGGTTCTAACTCAATGGAGCTAGTGCGCAGAACCTGGTTCACTGATCTGGCAGGATTTCGGCTTCACTCGACCCTGCTGGGTGGACATAGAGATCATCTCTCCATACAGTATTTATTTAGCTCAGTGCTCTAGACTCTAGAGCACACATCAATGCAGCCCCATGGCCGCATTTTGCCCCAGGGCCGCATTTCTTACACATGAGATTACTTTTAGCCTTTTAGTCATAAAGATTATTCAAAGATAGCCTATTCCATATTCCAGACTGAAATGTTATAACAGAAGTGGAGTATTGGCCAGAATGACATGAACATTTGGACACTTATTCAGCGGGTATCTTGCATGTTGCGTTCAGGTGCACTGTGTAAAAAAAAAAAGAAAAAAATGCAATTCCATCGCGGGCCACACATAATTTTGCCCATGTGTGGTCTAGGAGAACCCTCATGTCGCTGCTACACATTGTTGGCAATGAGCCAAAGTAGGTCGTTTTGAGTCATTTGGTTACTTTAATCTCTCTCTCTCTCTCTCTCTCTCTCTCTCTCTCTCTCTCTCTTTCTCTCTCTCTGTCTCTCTCTCTCTCTATATATATATATAAATATAGATGTGTGTAGGGGAGGGTTACTAATTCATGGAAATACCAAACAATGAAAATGTGTGTGTGTGTGTGTGTGTGTGTGTGTGTGTGTGTGTGTGTGTGTGTGTGTGTGTGTGTGTGTGTGTGCGTGCGTGTGCGTGCGTGCGTGCGTGCGTTTGTGTGTGTATCTGTGTGTGTGTGTGTGTGTGTCTGAATTTTCACCATGTGAAGGGTTTTTGCAGGCCACCACGCCAAGAAATAAATCACAAATTAATCACACAATAGAGCTGTGCATAGAAGGTGTGCAGAAATTATTCACATTCACATCTATCTCTTACAACTTATAATTTTCTAAAATATTTCAAATGAACAATCAGACACATCCAACATGATGAGTAAACTGTCTGTTTTGATTGCCAGGACTCCGGTCCTGTCATATGATTTGGAGTGTTTTCATTTAATGTTCTTTTTTGTGCTCCTGTCTGTGTTGAGTGATTAGGTGATCACTCCCACCTGTGAGTGCAACGTCCACAGTCCTCTCCAGCTGCTTCTGATCCCAATCAGCTGTTCTGGGGTGCATATATATTGGAGTCGGTGAGAGCCAGTCCCTTGCTGGATTGTCTGCTTTGTGTATGTTACGCTTTTGTCATTTTGGAAAGTCATTCATTGAATTCTCTAGTAAAAGACTTTCAAACATTTTTTCTGCCTCCGTCTCTGCAATTGGGTCTCAGTCCGGGTTACTTGTTACAGTACAATCCAGCCAAAATGGACCCAGCAGAGTTAGCTCAGCTTCAGTCTGCCATTGCCAATCAGTCTTCTGCTCTTGGCCGCCATGAACAACTGCTGGACCAAGTTGCTGGAGGATTACAGACATTGTCTGGTCGCCTGGACCAAACTCAAGTTCACTTTTCGCAGTTTCAAGCGGCATCGGTTTCTGCCGCCGCTTCGGGCCCTCAAGTGTTGCCACAGTCTCCGGCACACCAGGAGCCCCGACTTCCTCATCCTGAACGCTACTCTGGTGAGCCTGGTAACTGTCACCCTTTTTTGGCCCAGTGTTCCCTCATGTTTGAATTGCAACCATCCAGTTTTCACTCTGACCGCTCTAAGGTGGCTTATGTCATTTCTCTCCTGGCTGGGCAAGCAAGACAGTGGGCAACGGCGGAGTGGGAGCGGCAGTCCATGGTATGTAGCAGTTTGACTCTGTTTTCTGCTGAAATGAAGAAAATCTTTGATCATCCAGTTGTTGGCAGAGAGGCAGCACAGAGACTTTTTCTGTTGGGTCAAGAGGGACGTAGAGTGGCAGAATTTGCCATTGAATTCAGAACATTGGCTGCTGAGAGTGAGTGGAATGATTCTTCTCTTTTTGATGCCTTCTACCATGGACTTTCGGAGCAGTTGAAAGATGAACTTGCTTCCAGACAGCTACCTGCTAGTTTGGATGAGTTGATTGCCCTTGCTATTAGGATTGATAACGCAAGAGAGAGAGAGAGGCCTTAACCTTCAGAGATTGTCTGGAGATGTCTGTTCCCCTTTCAGACCGCCTGGAGCGATGGAGCACGAGAGAGCGGCGCGCTCGTCTGCAAGAGGAGAGGGAACCTGCCTATGGAGAGCCCATGCAACTAGGGAGGACCGGGTTGGATCCCAGGGAGCGACAAAGGAGGTTTCGGGAGAACTGTTGTCTGTACTGTGGGAGATTGCGACACTATGCAGCTCTCTGTCCAGGAAAAGGGCAGACTCACCAGTAGAGGAGAGGTTATTGGTGAGTCATTCTTCTATGCCTGTAATTTCCTCTCACTCCCCTGTGCAGGCATCTCTCATCCTTCAGGACCAGACCATCTCAGTGGCGGTGCTGATTGATTCGGGGGCCGACGGATGTCTGATGGATGAGGAACTGTCCTGTCAGCTGGGGATTGAGACTGTTCCGCTCTCAAAGCCTATTGCTGCTCATGCTCTAGATGGTAGGATTTTCAAGTCTATTCTGTTTAAGACTGTTCCAGTGGAGCTCATCATGTCTGGTAACCATCATGAGAAGATTGAATTTTACCTGATTGACTCACCTCAGATACCACTAGTTCTGGGGTTTCCCTGGCTGCAGACACACAATCCTCAGATTGATTGGGCTTCTAATAATATTGTGGGGTGGAGCAGGTTTTGTCTAGCCAACTGTCTACGTTCAGCCATACCTGTCCCTCTGAGTTTGTCTTCTGCCACAGATGATATTGACCTCTCGAGCGTTCCACGAGAGTACCATGACCTGAGGGAGGTGTTCAGTAAGGGACGGGCGACTGCTTTGCCTCCCCACCATCCCTATGATTGTGCGATTGATCTCCTCCCTGGCACTGCACCGCCTAGGGGTCGGTTGTATCCCCTCACCTTACCTGAGACACGGTCAATGGAGAAGTACATACAGGAGTGTCTTGCTGCTGGACTGATTCGTCCCTCCTCGTCTCCGGCTGGAGCGAGATTTTTTTTTGTTGACAAGAAGGATGGTGGTTTGAGACCGTGCATTGATTACAGACGCCTGAATCTAATCACGGTAAAGAATCGATACCCTCTACCCCTCCTAGACTCTGCTCATGGGCTATTAGAGGGAGGCACCATCTTTACCAAATTGGATCTTCGTAACTCATATCATCTTGTTCGTATTCGGGAGGGAGATGAGTGGAAGACGGCGTTTAATACGCCTAGTGGACATTATGAGTATCTGGTAATGCCCTTTGGTCTCACAAATGCTCCTGCTGTTTTTCAGTCACTCATTAATGATGTTTTGAGAGACATGTTGAACAGATCTGTGTTTGTCTACCTGGATGATATCCTGATATTTTCCAGAACAAGAGAGGAGCATGTGCAACATGTTCATCAAGTCCTGCAGAGACTATTGGAGAACCAACTGTTCGTTAAGGCTGAGAAGTGTGAGTATCATGTCTCCACGGTGTCCTTTCTTGGTTTCATCATCTCTGCAGGAAGTATCAAGATGGGCCCTGCCAAGCTCCAGGCTGTGAGGGAGTGGCCGCAGCCCACCACTCGGAAGGAACTTGAACGGTTCCTAGGCTTTGCTAACTTTGACCGCAGATTCATTCGGAGTTACAGCACTGTGGCAGCTCCACTGAATGCACTCACCTCCAGTGCTGTTCCCTTCAGATGGACGGAGGAGGCTGAAAGGGCTTTCCGGAGTCTCGGGACCCTTTTCACCTCAGCACCAGTGCTCATACACCCAGACACTACTCGCCAGTTCATCGTCGAGGTGGATGCATCTAATGTAGGGGTTGGGGCAGTTTTGTCTCAGCTGTCTGCTAAGGATGGTAAGGTGCATCCTTGTGCGTTCTTTTCTCTGAAGTTTTTGCCCGCAGAGAGAAATTATGACATTGGGAACAAGGAGTTGTTGGCCGTCAAGCTTGCCTTGGAGGAGTGGAGGCACTGGTTGGAGGGAGTGGACCAGCCATTCCTGGTTTGGACGGACCACAAAAACCTTGAGTATGTCCAGTCTGCTAAACGTTTGAATTCTAGGCAAGCCAGGTGGGCCTTGTTTTTCACACGTTTCAATTTTTCCCTATCATATCGCCCTGGTTCTAAGAATATTAAACCTAATGCTCTTTCTCGCCAGTTTGTTTCTGAAGCGGAGGAGCCTGGTCCTGAATTCATTCTCCCTGAGTCTTGTAGGGTGGCCGTGGTGAGGTGGGAGGTGGAGCAGAAGGTTCAAGAGGCTCTACAAGGTGAACCTGGTCCGGCATCTTGTCCTGCTAACCGGTTGTTTGTTCCTGCCTTGGTCCGGTCCTGTGTCCTCCAGTGGGGACATGCCTCCAAGTTGTCCTGCCATCCTGGGGTTAGTCGGACCCATGCATTTCTCCGAAGGAGGTTCTGGTGGCCTTCTATGGAGAGAGACATCCGCGCCTATGTTGCAGCCTGTCCGGTATGTGCACGAAACAAATCGTCTCATCAAGCACCTGCAGGTCTGTTACAGCCTTTGCCTATTCCCCATCGTCCTTGGTCACATATTGCACTGGATTTTGTAACGGGGTTGCCTCCTTCTGATGGCAACACTGTGGTACTGACTGTTGTTGACAGATTCTCTAAGGCCGCCCATTTCATTCCACTAACCAAACTTCCCTCTGCCAAAGAGACTGCCGAGCTGCTTCTCCAGAATGTGTTTAGGCTACATGGGCTGCCCGTGGACATTGTTTCGGACAGAGGGCCTCAGTTCACCGCTGGATTCTGGAAGGCTTTCTGTAAACTGGTTGGAGCTACAGTCAGTCTGTCCTCGGGATTTCACCCTCAATCCAATGGTCAGACGGAGAGGGATAACCAGGATTTGGAGACGGCTCTTCGATGTCTTGCTTCTGATAACCCCTCTTCGTGGAGTAAGATGCTCATATGGGTTGAGTATGCACATAATACCTTACCCTGTTCTGCTACAGGATTCTCTGCATTTCAATGTGCCTATGGTTATCAGCCCCCTTTGTTCCCTGAAGAGGAGATTGAGGTTGCAGTGCCCTCTGCTCTGGAGTTTATCAAGCGGGCTAGGAGAACCTGGAGGAAGGCCGTACTGGCTCTTCGTCGTGCTACACCAGGTATCGGACTCAAGCTGATCGTCACCGGGTGCCTGCACCACAGTACATCCTGGGACAGAAGGTATGGCTGTCTACACGTGATATCCCTCTCAGAGTGGAGTCTCGGAAGCTGGCACCTAAGTTCATTGGCCCTTTCCCCATTTCCAGAATAATCAGTCCTGTGGAAGTTTGTCTGTCTCTGCCTAAGACTCTGCGTATTCATCCCACTTTCCATGTTTCCAGGATTAAACCAGTTTGGGAGAGTCCGCTTGTTCCTCCGTCTCCAGCTCCTCCTCCGCCCCGCCTCATTGATGGTCATCCTACCTACACTGTCAAGAGGCTCCTGAATAGTCGTAGGAGGGGAAGGGGTTTCCAGTATTTGGTGGACTGGGAGGGGTATGGACCTGAGGAGAGGTCTTGGGTTCCTGTCCGGAAGATTTTGGATCCCTCGCTAATTAGTGACTTCCACAACAAACGCCCAGGCGAGCCTGGAGGGTCGTCCAGTGCCGACCCTAAAGGGGGGGGTCCTGTCATATGATTTGGAGTGTTTTCATTTAATGTTCTTTTTTGTGGTTCTGTCTGTGTTGAGTGATTAGGTGATCACTCCCACCTGTGAGTGCAACGTCCACAGTCCTCTCCAGCTGCTTCTGATCCCAATCAGCTGTTCTGGGATGCATATATATAGAGAGCCGCAGGGATGACGTATTTTTGTAGGCAGAATGCGGAAGTCCCGAACTTCCTGGTTCTACACTGTTTCTGTCTATGGGATTTTTGAATGGTTTTTGCCGCGATGCTTCAAATACGGTCTCTGGGCAAGCAAGATTAATCAAACGCGAACCAGAGTTCCGTCGGATAATCTTCACACATGAGGACCACTTTCATGAGTTTTGTAGCGTAAATGCGAGCCCTAGAAGTAAAATGCTCGAGCTAAGCTAATCCAGAAATACACACTGTCGCTTAGGCTTCCACGTCACGTCAGCACTCAACCTGGACTGTTGTTGATGTGCACTGATTACCCCGGGCTGAACGGGGCTGAACCAGGTGAGGGAAAGAGAATTTCCGTGTTCGCCCTTTGAAGTGGTGACGTTATTGACGTATATATCCCCATCGACTCAAAAGTGTAGTCTCATTTAGCCGTTTGCTAGCTAGCCGTCCTTTTAACGGAAAGTAAAAGCTTCAAAACTCGTAAAAGTGGTCCTCGTGTGTGAAGATGATATTACTAAACACTGGTTCGCGTTTGATTAAGCCAGCGTTGCCCAGAGAGATTATTAGAAGCATTGCGCCAAAAACCCATTCAAAAGAACCAGGGCTGTTAGCATCGATGATTTCCGGACTCGTTACTGCGGCTCTCTATTGGAGTCGGTGGGAGCCAGTCCTTGCTGGATTGTCTGCTTTCTGTTGCTTTGTTCATGTTACGCTTTTGTCATTTTGGAAAGTCATTAATTGAAATCTCTAGTAAAAGACTTTCAAACGTTTTTTCTGCCTCCGTCTCTGCAATTGGGTCTCAGTCCGGGTTACTCGTTACAGGTTCACCGTATTTGAAGAGGCAGGTGTCCACCTTGTGCTGGAAATGTGATCGAATCAGCAGCAGCCACTGGAGGTTCCTAATGGCGGCTTTATGTTCTGCAATTCTCAGCTTGAGAAGGCGTTTTGTCTGGCCTATGTACATAGATCCACAAGGGCAAAGTAACAGTGATGTTACATCGGCCCTTAACATGGTTTGTGGAGCAAAAGGTTGGATAACCCTCCAGGTAGGCCCATTATAGCCAGTAATAATTCCCTGTCTGAACCTTTAAGTCAGTTTGTAGACCACTTCCTCAGAGACATTGTTAAGACACTTCCCTCATATGTAGCGGACACCAGAGATGTTTTAAAATTTTTGTCTGATATATCTATGCCCAATAATGCTTTTTTGGTCTCTTTTGATGTAGAGAGCCTTTACACTAACATTCCACATGATGGCGGTCTAGAAGCCATGGAGTTTTACCTTGGCCCTAAGAAAGATGATCTCCCTGTGGAATTGCTTTTGTCTCTTATTAAATTCATTTTGAAATGTAATTATTTCATCTTTGATAACAAATATTATTTGCAAGTTCAAGGCACAAGTATGGGATCACCTTTCGCCCCAAATTATGCAAATTTATTCATGGGTTTGTGGGAAAATAGATATATTTTTAACAATAACCCTTTTTCTAATAACATTCTGTTCTTCAAACGGTATATTGATGACATCATCATGGGGTTCAACGGTTCTGAACTGGAATTGAGAGCATTTACTGACTATAATAATAGTACCTACCCCACTTTACACTTTACTATCGAATTTAGTTGTGAAAAAATTCATTTCCTGGATCTTTTTATTTCTATTAATGAAAGGAGACTATTGGAGACATCTATTTATAGAAAGGAAACCGATAGAAACACTCTTTTGCACTCCACCAGTTTCCATCCTGACCATATGATTAACAACATCCCTTATGGTCAGTTTGTGAGACTGAGGATAATTTGCAGTAAGGAGGACTATTTTCAAATTAAGGCTAAAGAAATGGCTCAACGTTTCAGACAAAGAGGATATGACCAAACACTTATTGACAAAGCTATTGAAAAAGTGAATGGCAGAGATCGGGAGGAGCTCTTCAATCCCCCGCCCCAACACACTGAAAGCAGAACCACTTTTGTGTCTGAATACTGCACTGCCTCCAAGCAAGTCAAACACATTATAAACAAGCATTGGCATATCTTGGAATGTGACCCAGGCCTGAACCACCTGTCCTCCTCAAGACCCCGATTCAGTTTTAGAAGGGGCAGAAATGTAAGAGATGTTGTTTCCTCCATGTATAAAGAGCCCATACAAACTAACTGGCTCGCTCAACAAGTGTATGGTAACTACAGATGTGGTAAATGTGCACACTGTTTAAATACATTTGATACTAAGAAATTTAATCATCCCCATTCAGGAAAGAAATATGTTATTAAGGATTTTATTAATTGCCTCTGAACCCATGTGATTTATGCCTTACTTTGCCCTTGTGGATCTATGTACATAGGCCAGACAAAACGCCTTCTCAAGCTGAGAATTGCAGAACATAAAGCCGCCATTAGGAACGGCAACCTGGATTACTCCATCGCCAGGCATTACAAAGAAAAAAATCATGGTTCAGCCTCCTCTCTCAAATTTATAGGAATTGAAAAAATACAACCCAATCCAAGAGGATTTTAGTTGTTTTTTGTAACTGTATAACTTTGTGATTGTATATTAATTCTTGTCTCTCTTCTCAGATTGGTGTCCTAGGGAGAGATGAGCCACTCAGCCACTATGCCCCCTGACACTCACCCCCTCCCTTTTAGCAATTGAGAGAGATACAGGTCCTCTACTTCTAGACTAAAGTGGAGCTTAACCTTCTTTATTGCCTATTGCTGTACTTTTTATTGCCTCTTTCTTTATTGAACTTATCTTTGTAATTGTTTGCATTGCTGTAACGCTAAGATTAATGGTAGGTACTCCTTTTCTAAATAGAATTTGAGCTTAACCTTGTAACTGTTTGCATTGCTGTAACTCTTAGATTAATGTTGTGGTTCCTCTTTTTCTAAATAGAATTGGAGTTTAACCTTGCATTGCTGTAACTCTTATTGTATAGGTCCTCATATTCTTTATAGATTTTGAGCTCAACCTTCGAATATGCTCATTTCTGTAACTCTGACAGTGCTGCATATTAACTCATTGAGTGCCAGCCACTTTTGGAGAACGGACGCTCCCAGTGCCAGAGTTTCAGAGCGTTTTCAGTGATTTCTCGAGGCCCACAGAATATTGTGTGATATTACTATGTAAACACTGAACACGCACAAAGAACGATGAGACTCTATTCTATCATCTGCAAAAAAAAGTTTATTGATCCCATTTTCCGTTCTTTAGTTATGAGCCGGAGAAGATAGCTTGATTCATCCAAAAACAGCAATTTTTTTCTAGAAGCTGAGATAATGGGCCTTTTGTGAAATTAAACATTTCAAGCACATCACTGACTCTGAAGCTAATCTTTTCTAATGTAGTCACACCTCAAAAATAATTTCCTTCAATAAAAGAGTGAAGGCCAGGGAATTTTGTTTGGCAGAATAATATTTTTTTGCTACAACCAGCAGCGCTGGCCCCTGCGTGCGCTGCTGGTTGCAGCTTCTTGCTGGTCTTCATTTGCTGCTGGTGGGCATCGGATATTCTGGCTTGCGTTTGTCAATCCTGTCCTGCTGCCTGGGTCTGTCTGGGGGTTGTGTGCTGCTCTGCGTGCCCCCCACCCCGCCCCGCCCCGCCTCACCTCAACTGCACACTCCTCCTCCTGTCTGTGGTGGCTCTCTGCTGAGTTTGCTGTGCGCACAGAGAAGGGTGCGCGACATCAAGCTTTTTTACAGCGTTCCGCGTGTGTTTGTCACCGGCAACCATGCTTCCAGTTGAGAATAATAACAACTCCACGGCTGATCATGCCGATGTGCTGTCGCAACCGACACGGAGCGGCTCAATTGTGGGAGCAGATTGGCTGCTGCAGGCACAGCTGCAGTAACGTTATGCTTCCTGCATATCGATGCATACGGATGCGATGCGATTTCCGTTTCCATAACGACTTCTTCTTTGTTTTTTCCTTGCCTTTCTGTTATGTGGAGAGCACTGTCGCCACCTAAGGGTTCTGTAAAATAGGTTAGACACATTCAATAGCAACCATATTGTAAGAGGCGATGTAAGAGGCTTAGATCGACACTCCCCCGTCAAAAAACGCAATTGACGAACATGTCCGTCCTTGGCACTCTACGTTACTATTTGAAATGACGAACATGTTCGTCCATGGCACTCAATGAGTTAATCTAAACATTTCGACTTTATCCTTGAAAAAAAAAAAAAAAAAACTTGCTCATCGGATTTTTTTTTCTTCTGTCTGGTGCTTAAATTTCGACTTTATTCACGAAATTTCGACTTTATTCACGAAATTTCGACTTTTCTCAAAAAAAAAAAGATTAAAAAAAAAAAAATCCTACTGTAATTTTTTTTTTCATCATGCATGGCCCTAAAACTCTGTCGTATGCCTTAGATAGATACATAAATCCAAAAAGAAATTCCAAACAGATGCTTACATAGATAGGCTACGCTACATAAATACAACTCTAGGATGTGAAGCAGGGAGAATAGACTTATTTTAATTGCAGTATGAACACATTCTTGTTTACAGAAAGGCTTCTGAAGGGACTTTGGTGTTGCAATTTCTCAGAGGCATTTTAACACTTTGAGTGCCACGGCCCTTGGGCAAAAGGTGCTGTACTGTGCCACATAGGCCGCAATGCATTTTAATATAGCCATATCATTTTTTGTGTTTATACTGTGTGTTTAAACTGTGTTTATAAACCGTTTCATTTTGGAAATACACCCCTCTGAAAAAGAGTGTTTTCGACCGAAAAGAGCATGCTGAAATTAGTTTTTGAGATAATCACATCTTTATGTTAGAAAGGCGACAGAATGAATTCTGCTTTGAGTTCGAGCCTGCTGCTTGCTGCCTGGGTGTGTGTGTGTCAATGGTTGTATGCTGTTAGTGCCCTGCGTGCCCACCCCCCTCCTCCCCCTCCTCTGTGGTGGGAGGAGTCGAGTGTCTCTGCTCTGCGGTTTGCTCTGTTTGCTCTGAACTGAAAAGTCTGCTGCCTCCTGCATCCCCCGCTCCTTCACAGCGTGTCCTCGGCTCCCAGCCGAGAACAATGTAACCCCTCAGAAAGACGCCGCTGTCGCCGTCTCGGCAACTAAATCATATGGATGGACCATAGCAGCGGACACGGATGGGGCTCAACCGTGGCAGCAGATGACTGCTTTTCACAGGCACAGCCAAGTAACGTTATGCTTCAAGCATATCAATGGCGATTTCCGTATCCTCATGACTTCTTCTCTCTTTTCTCCTGGCCTCTGTCTAATCGGGAGGGCACTGTCGCCACCTAAGGGTTCTGTAAAATAGGCTAGACACATTCAACAGCTCCCATATTGTAAGAGGCGATGTAAGAGGCTTAGATCGACATTCCCCCGTCAAAATATGAATTTGGAGTTATTGACGCCATTTGGCGTCGCTGGCAGTCTACGGTAAATTTCTCTTGACGCCATATGGCGTCGCTGGCACTCAATGTGTTAAGTTGAAGTTGTGGAAACTCACTTCAAGAAAGATTTGTGGAAACAAGCATGGATTCACAATAGCTGCAACCAAGATTCAAGATTCAAGATTTTTATTGTCACTCCGTAGTACAAGTATCACGTGTGAAATTCTTGTGCTGTGGACTCCGTTTACAACATAGTACAAATGTAACAGGGCATATGAGTGCAAAAACAACAAGAGACACAACAAGCAATAAGGCAGTAGAGTGATAAGACAAGTCAGAGACAGTGGCATATTCACTGCACATAGGTGCACATGTCATGTGCATACTTTAGACGTGCTTAAACATTTTAAATTCGACGTATTTGACGTACAGGTGCAAATAGCATATACCTAATTAAACATACAATTAAACATTAGACATACATAATGGTAGCAGCTACAGTACGGTACAGTACAGCTACTACACTATTTGTGTATGTTAAGGAGTCTCATGACCTGCGGGAAGAAACTGTCCCTCAAGCGATTTGTGCATGCTTTTGGGATCCTGTATCTCCTCCCTGAGGGTAACAGGCTGGGGCTGTTGTGGGGTGGTTTGTGTCTTTGATGATCTTCAGGGACCTCCTGAGGCACCGCTGGTTATACAGTTCCTGCAGTTCTGGCAACTCACATCCTGTTACGTGCTGGGCCGCGCGTCTCACTCTTCGTAGCGCCCTGCGGTCCATGGTGGTACAGTTCCCGTACCAGGTGGTGAAGCAGCCAGTCAGCAGGCTTTCAATGGTGCCTCTGTAGAAGTCCCTAAGGATTTCTGGCCTTAGCCCAAATTTCTGCAGGCGCCTGAGTCCGTGTAGTCGCTGTTGGGCCTTTTTGACAACAGTGGCGGTGTGACCGGCCCAAGTCAGGTCCTGGTGGATGTTGACTCCCAGGTACTTGAAGCTGTCCACCCTTTCCACCACTGTGCCATTGATGGTGATTGCGGGGTGTGCGCCACCCCCCCCCTCCTGTAGTCTACAATGATCTCCTTGGTCTTGGAGATGTTCAGAGAGAGGTGGTTGTCCTGGCACCATTGTTCCAGGGCCCCCACCTCCTCTCTGTAGGCCGTCTCATCGCCCCCCGAGATCAGCCCCACGACTGCTGTGTCGTCTGCAAACTTCACGATGGTGTTCGAAGTTTGAGTCGCCACGCAGTCGTGGGTGTAGAGGTCGTACCAGAAGGGGCTGGAGACGCACCCCTGGGGTGCTCCTATGCTGATGGTCAGTGGGGAGGAGGTGAGGTTGCCCACCCTCACCACCTGGCGCAATCTGTCAGGAAATCCAGGATCCAGTCGCACATTGCTGTGTTTAGTCCCAGATCCTTGAGCTTGCGTACCAGCCTGGAGGGTACTATGGTGTTGAATGCTGAGCTGTAGTCCACGAACAGCATTCTTACATAGGTGTCCTTCCCCTCCAGGTGGGACAGGGCAGTGTGGAGCACGTGTGCTACTGCATCCGCTGTGCTCCTGTTGGGGCGGTATGCAAATTGTAGCGGGTCGTGGTCCGGGGGGAGTGTGGGGCGGATCTGTGATATAACCAGCTTTTCAAAGCACTTGCTGGTTATTGGCGTGAGGGCTATTGGGCGCCAGTCATTGAGGCTGGTCACTTTCTGCTGCTTGGGAATGGGGATGATTGTCGCTGCTTTGAAGCAGGACGGAACTTGTCGGAGGGAGAGAGACTGGTTGAAAATGTCTGTGAATATGCCTGCCAGCTGGTGGGCGCAGGCCTTGAGGACCCGCCCGGGGATGCCGTCCGGGCCGGCCGCCTTGCGTGGGTTGATTCGCAGGAACGACTGGCGCACCTCATCCTCAGTGATGGTGAGAGGGCGGTCTGGATCTGTGGGGGGTGGGAGGTGGGAGGTGGGGGGGGGGGTTGGTGGTTAGGTGGGAATGGGAGGGGGTGGGGGTGCTGAGGGGTGGGGGGGAGGAGAGGAGGAGGGGTGGTCGGGGGGAGGAGGGCAGTGGGGGTGGTGGGGGGGAGGAGAGGAGGAGGGGTGGTGGGGGGATGGAGAGGAGGAGGGGTGATGGGGGGGAGGAGAGGAGGGGGGGTGATGGGGGGGAGAGGTGGCAGGGGGGGAGGAGAGGAGGGGGGGTGGTGGGGGGGAGGAGAGAAGGGGGGGTGATGGGGGGGAGGAGAGGAGATGGGGGGAGAGGTGGCTGAGGGGGGAGGAGAGGAGGTGGAGGGGGGGTGGTGGGGAGGAGAGGTGGTGGAGGTGGGGTGGTGGTGGGGGGGAGAGGGGTAGGAGAGGAGGGGGGGAGGAGGGGAGGCGCTCTGGCAGAGGGGTCAAACCTAGCGTAGAACGCGTTGAGTTCGTCCGGCAGGGAGGGTGATGTGTGGGGGGATTGCTGTTTCTCCCCCTTGAAGTCAGTGGCGGCATGGAGTCCTCTCCATAGATGCCTGGGGTTATTAGAGTCCAGTTTGGACTGTAGCATATTGCCATATTGCGGGGGTGTTGCTTGAGCTTTTGATGGTACCTGGGAATGAGCAGGATGGAGGCGTGGTCCGATCTGCCGAAGGGGGGGCGGGGTGTAGCCTTGTAACAGTGTCGGATGTTCGTGTAACACTGGTCCAGTGTGCGTTTTCCCCGTGTGTGGAATTTGATGTGCTGGTGGAGTGTAGGCAGTCGCTTCCTCAGGTTGACTCTATTGAAGTCGCCTGCTAGGATCAGTGCTGTTTCAGGTTGTTTAAGCTCCTGTGCGCTGATCGCGCGGTGGAGTTCCTTGACTGCGTTTGTGGCGTTGGCTTGGGGGGGATATACACTGCAGCAAGGGTGACTGACGTGAATTCCCTGGGGCTGTAATAATACGGTACACATTGAAGCATTACGTATTCCAAGTCCGCTGTGCAGTGCGTTCCGATGTTAGTGATATTCGCACACCAGTTCTTGTTTATCATCAGACAGATGCCGCCGCCCCTCGCTTTGCCGGAACGCTCTGTGTCTCTATCCGCTCTGTGTATGCTGAACCCGGGGATTGTGATGGCATGGTCCGTAGTGTCGGGTGAAAGCCAGGTTTCAGTCAAACACAGGACGTTACATCGCGCTATGTCCGTTTGGAATTGTGCCCTTGCTCTCAGTTCACACATTTTGTTCTCCAATGATTGCACATTAGCCAGGAGAATGCTGGGCAGTGGTGGTTTATGCGCTCGCCTTCTCTGCCGTGCTAGCAGACCCCATCGTCTTCCTCTCTTTTGCCGTTTAAGTTCAGGGAATTCAGAGAGGTCGGGAGCCGACCAGTTTTGTTTGGGGTGTTTTCGCGCATTTCTGATGTTTAACAGCGCGTCCCTGTTGTACCTACGTACGGTGATACTGCTGGCGCCGCCGTTGTTGTCCTCCAAACCACGTACACAACTTAGAGGAAAACTGTGGTCCGCCAAAGGGTGAAGAAATGGGTGAAGAAATGTTTGTGTACTGACAGAGCTGCTGTTGCATCTAGAAATGGAGAACTTTGTGGCTCCCACACTTGCACAATCAATCCACAAGAGATGTGTGCTTGCATCTTGACAGTTTCTTCCTGTCTGCGGCTGGCCTCGTCAACATGCTGTGTGTTGCAACATGCATGCAATGGACCCTCTTGTGAGTCCGAAATAAAGTTTGAATTGAATTGAACACGTGTGAAAGTTACTAAGTGAAACAAAATGCAATGCTATTATGTTTGATCCTTTCCCAGGCATTGAAAAAGGGATGAGAGTTTGAAGGTAAAGCATGAATCACCAACAATTTATAGGTGTTGTAATCCCCCTTTTCATCTGCAACATACTAAAACAGTTTCCCCAACAATCTAAACAAGTCAAGGCCATTCAGCTTTTTCGCCTCAGCCATTTTGTGTTTAATGTCGCTTTCACATATAAGCTGGTGGACTCGGTGCGATTCGGGGGGGTGAAGTTGCAACATTGTTGCGATTTTCATTTGGTCTGTTTCACTTTCACACAGCAATTTGTCACAAGCACACCAACCTTTCTAAACAATGTCACGTGGTCGAAACAGTCACTCGTCTATTGGACAGAATAGAGAAGGGAAATCTGTCCTCTCTTCAGCAGGCTTCTTGCATGGCTGAGGGCTGACTGAACAACACAAGTGAATCCGCAACACACAAACCATGGAGCAACACCACCTGCGATATTGGGATTTCTGGTTTTACTTGGTGTTACTATCAAATAAATATTTGACAAGAATGTGCCCAATATGAGCAGCAGATGAGGCAGAAAGCTGTTGAACATTTCATTCTGCAGATGAAATGAGTAGCCTACGTACCGAGATAGCCAAGCCAGCCAGCTGTTGAGAAACAATGTTTTATGATGACGTATGTCACGACGCGCAGGTACTGTACACGTGTGCACCCCCAGTGTTTGTTTTGCTCCCTTTTACCGTCTTCTACTCATGATGCACTGCATGAGTGCATCAGATGCACTGCATGAGTGCATCAGATGCACTGGCGCTCTTGTGTTTAGTCCGGCTTGCTTTCACACAACAAACGAACCGCGCAGGGTTCACTTGGAAGCGAACCGAGACCCACGTTTTCAAGCGCGCCAGAGTTCGTTTGTTCCGCAACAGAGTTCGTTTGCGCTTTCACACCATCCCAAATGAACCGCACTATCCGAGGAAACAAACTCTGGAGCGGTTAAAGCGGACTAAACAGCTTATATGTGAAAGTGACCTAAAAGGCAGGCAGGGAGTAACACAGGTGCAAGCAAAACATTAATGAGGGCCCCGGCACTGGAACACCTAAATGGGTTGGAAGTTGGAAACCCTCATTAATGTTTTGCTTGCACCTGTGTTACTTCCTGCCTTGTAGATACATCAACAAGGCAGAAGACTCCCGCACACAGTAATCACTTGGAAAAACATTTATTTATTTATTTATTATTACACAATTTTCAGACAAGCGGCCTTCATCTGGCATGAAGGCCGCTTGAGTGAAACATTGTCTGCCTCTTTGACTTGTCCTGTTCCTCCTACACACCTGACGTGCACGGTAGTGCCAAGCCCCCAGGAATAGCGCTTGGCTGTGAAGCCATTTGAACATGGTGGCGAAGCTCTGTATTGCAAGTCACGTGACGCCATGCAGCCCAGAAAAGAAAATCCCCATCCACTTGCATGGGGACCCCGGCAGCTGTTAAACCCAGGGGAATTTTTTCCGGGTGTCACTCAAAGTATAAAACAAGTCTTTTAATTATCCCCCCAAAAAATGGGGCATTTTTTCTTCAGAAGCCACTAAGAGCCGTATACGGGTGTATTTTCTTCTTTTAATACTGTCACGATCAGATACAGAATTGGACCCAAAAGCACGACCAAGAGGCAAGGTGTTACAATCCGACTCTTTACTGAAGTCAAACAAAGCAGAGAACAAAACAGGACAGGATAGCTGGATGTGACTGGCATGAACGACAATTACAATCTGGCAGAGAAGCAGTGGAATGGGCCTGTAGATATGCTGGGGAGCTGATTAGGGAATGAGGA
Organism: Poromitra crassiceps; assembly: GCF_964638095.1. Lineage (NCBI taxonomy): Eukaryota > Metazoa > Chordata > Actinopteri > Beryciformes > Melamphaidae > Poromitra > Poromitra crassiceps. The sequence continues at coordinate 5,768,032 of NC_139630.1, forward strand.
GCAGGTGAGTGGGATAATTACAGCCAGGTGAAACTACTGAGGGGAAGACAGGCAGGTGGGAGTGGCCGGGTCTGAAATGACAGCAGAGTTAGAACAGAAACAATAATAAATGAATGTCTGAATGCAAAACATCATAACAGAAAAATAATTATTAATTCCAAAACCATGACAGAGCCCCCCCCTCAAGGGACGGCTCCTGACGTCCCACCGGGGTGGTCGGGATAGGTGCGATGGAAAGTTGAGATGAGCTCCGGGTCCAGGATGTTGCGAGATGGGACCCAACAGCGCTCCTCAGGGCCGTAGCCTTCCCAGTCCACTAAGTACTGGAGCCCCCTCCCTCGATGTCTCGACTTGAGCAGACACTTGACCGTATAAGCCGGCCCACCACCAATGAGCCGGGCGGGGGGCGGGGGTCTGGAGGGTGGCTGCAGAGGACTGACCTTGACTGGCTTAACACAGGAAACGTGGAAGGTGGGATGAATCCTCATGGGAGGTGGGAGGCGCAGGCGCACCGCCGCAGGGTTGATGACCTTGGAGATGGGGAACGGGCCAATGTACCTGGGAGCCATCTTCTTAGACTCCACCCTTAAAGGTATGTCCCGGGTGGATAGCCACACCCGCTGACCGGGTGCGTACTGGGGGGCTGTGGATCGCCTCCGATTAGCTGCTCGCCGATATCTCTCAGAGGTCCGTAGGAGAGCAGAGCGGGCCCTGAGCCAAGTGCGGCGGCAGCGTCTGATGAATGCCTGGACGGAGGGGACACTGGCCTCTCTCTCCTGCTCAGGAAAGAGTGGAGGTTGATAGCCGTACGCGCACTGGAAGGGGGACAGGCCAGTGGCAGAGGTGGGAAGGGTGTTGTGGGCGTATTTTACCCACACCAACTGCTTGGCCCAGGAAGAAGGAGCATGTGAGGCGACGCACCGCAGAGCCGTTTCCATGTCCTGGTTCTTCCGTTCAGTTTGGCCATTGGACTGCGGATGGAAACCTGAGGACAGGCTGGTCGAAGCTCCCAACAACCTGCAAAATTCCTTCCAGAAACAAGAGGTGAACTGAGGCCCCCGGTCAGAGACTATGTCACTGGGGAGGCCGTGCAGGCGGAAAACATGGAGTAATATCAGTTCAGCAGTCTCTTTGGCAGAGGGGAGCTTAGGCAGGGGAACGAAATGTGCAGACTTGGAAAAGCGGTCAACAACAGACAGAATAACTGTGTTACCTTCTGACAGGGGCAGGCCTGTGACAAAGTCCAGCGATATATGGGACCAGGGACGATGCGGTACGGGAAGGGGTTGAAGGAGACCCGCAGGGCTTTGGCGGGAGGTCTTGTGTTGGGAGCAAAAGGACAGGCGGCCACAAACTCCTGTGTGTCCTCCTCCATGGAGGACCACCAGAAACGCTGACGAAGAAGGGCCAGGGTGCGCCGCACCCCCGGGTGACAGGCCAGACGCGAAGAGTGTCCCCACTGGAGGACCTGAGAGCGGAGATGATCAGAGACAAATAGACGGCCCACAGGACAGTTACTGGGTGCAGGGAAATCAGAAAGTGACTGTTTGACTTTACCCTCAATGTCCCAGATCAGAGCACCAATCACACAGGAAGGAGGAAGGATCCCTTCCATCTCAGTAGGGTCCTCCTCCTTCTGGAACTGGCGGGAGAGGGCATCAGGTTTGATATTCTTGGAACCTGGTCAGTAGGAGAGAGTAAAGTTAAAGCGGTCAAAGAACAAGGCCCACCGAGCCTGGCGGGAACTCATCCTTTTGGCGGTGCGTATATATTCTAGGTTCTTGTGATCTGTCCAAACCACAAAGGGGAGTTCCGCTCCCTGGAGCCAGTGTCTCCACTCCGTTAAGGCCAACACGACCGCCAGCAGCTCCCGGTCGCCTACGGTGTAATTCCTTTCTGCCGGTATCAACTTCCAGGAGAAGAAGGCGCAAGGGTGCACCTTCTGATCCTCCGCTGAGCGTTGGGAGAGGACAGCCCCCACCCCTGTGCTAGAGGCATCTACCTCTACCACAAATTGCTTGGAGGGGTCAGGGTGTGTGAGAATGGGACCACTGGTGAAACGTCGCTTCAGCTCCTGAAACGCTGCCTCTGCGGTAGGAGACCAAGAGAAGGGCATTTTAGTGGAGGTAAGGGCGGTGAGGGGGGCTGCCACCGAACTGAAATTCCGGACAAAACGTCTGTAGAAGTTGGCAAACCCTAGGAAACTGCCAAGTTGTGTACGGGATGTGGGCTGAGGCCACTCTGTAACAGCACGAACCTTGGCCAGGTCCATCTCGACGCTTCCTCCCTTGAGCTCCATCCCCAGGAAGGACATTTCAGAAACATGAAACTCGCTCTTCTCTGCCTTCACAAAGAGGCGATTCTCCAGGAGTCTGTGCAGGACCCTCCTCACATGACCCTCGTGCTCCTTTAGGGATCTGGAAAAGATTAGAATGTCATCGATGTAGACATAGACAAACTTGTGTAGCATGTCCCTGAGCAGATCATTCATTAGTGCTTGGAAAACTGCAGGAGCGTTTGTTAGTCCAAAGGGCATGACTAAATACTCATAATGGCCACTGGGGGTGTTGAAAGCAGTCTTCCATTCGTCCCCCTCCTGAATGCGGACCAAATGGTAAGCGTTTCTGAGGTCCAGTTTCGTGAACACTGTGGCACCTTGGAGCTGTTCAAAAGCAGAATTCATGAGTGGGAGGGGATACCTGTTCTTCACAGTGGCGTTGTTGAGACCTCGATAGTCGATGCAGGGACGCAGAGACTTATCCTTTTTCTCCACAAAAAAAACCCTGCTCCAGCAGGAGACGAAGATGGGCGAATGATGCCAGCTGCCAGTGACTCACTGATGTATTTCTCCATGGTCTGCATCTCTGGAGCTGACAGAGAATATAACCGGCCCTTGGGAGGGGAAGTGCCAGGGAGCAGGTTGATGGCACAGTCGTAGGGTCGGTGAGGAGGCAGAGAAGTGGCACGGGACCGGTTGAAAACCTCCTTCAAATCTAGATAAGTTTGGGGCACTTTAGACAGATCTGGAAACTCGGAAGGAGAAGGAGGGCTAAAAACAGGAGACAGGGCATTCGTCAGACAGACAGCATGACAGTGCTCACTCCAGCCTAAAATTACCCCTGTAGCCCAGTCAATGTGGGGATTGTGTCTCAGGAGCCATGGGTAACCAAGAATTACTGGGATTTGAGGGGCATGTAGTAAATGAAAAGACAGAGTCTCATGATGGTTACCTGACATGCTGAGGTTCACCGGAGCAGTGCAGTGGGTGACTGTGGCAAGGAGGTGGCCATCAAGGGCGCTGGCTGGAAGGGGAGACTCCAGGGGAATCTGCGGGATGTTGAGCTGCCGAGCGAACTGGTAATCCAGAAAGTTGGCGTCCGCCCCAGAGTCGATAAACACAGACACGGTGTGTAGGTGTCCATCCAGGAGGAACTGAGCATGGGTTACTGGTCAAGAGGGCATTTCAGGGAGACGAGCTTGGCCCACCAGTGCCCTCCGGATTACTGGTGAGCCCCTTCTTTTACCGGGCAGGAAGCTACGAAATGTCCCGGTTGGCTACAGTACATGCAGAGATTCCCCATGCGACGCTGAAGGCGCTCCTCCGGCGTGAGACGGGTCCGTCCCAGCTGCATGGGCTCTGAGTCATCGGGGAGGCTTGAGGGCAAGGTGAGTAGCTGCTTCACGGGCCCTGTGGGAACAGAAGAGCGGACAGGTGCACGAAGAACAGCAGACTGGAATCTCTCCCTCTTTCTCTCTCTCATGCGGTTATCAATACGCAATGTCAGATCAATGAGAGAGTCAAGCTCGCTGGGCAACTCTCGAGCGGCTAGTTCATCCTTGATTTTATCAGACAAGCCATGGTAAAAGGCATCATACAGTGAGGGAGAGTTCCACTTACTTTCTGTGGCGATTGTCCTGAATTCAATTGAGTAATCAGCCACCCGTCGCAGGTTCAGCAGACCTCTCGCTGCCTCCCGGCCCGAAGCTGTGTGGTCAAACACCTTCCTTAACTCTGCTGAAAACATCTCAGCAGAGGAGCATGCTGAGGACTGCTTCTCCCACTCAGCCGTTCCCCACAGCTTGGCTCGGTCCGTGAGCAGAGAGATTATGTAGGCTACCTTGGAGCGTTCAGTGGGGAAAGCAGAAGGCTGAAGCTCAAAGGCCAAAGAGCATTGAATCAAAAATGGACGGCAGCTGCCGGGCTCACCCGAAAAGCGTTCTGGAGGGGGCACACGAGGTTCTGAGCCAGAGATGGCCCGAACCGGAGGACTGGTAGGTGGTCCGCCCATCTGTGCTGGAGCCGATGCCGCAGCCCCTCCTTGGCGGTGTAGACTGAGCTGCTGTATCTGGTCATGGAGAGCCTCCAGGTTCTTGTCGTGGCGTGCAGAGGATTCCTGGAAGGCCCCGGAAATGGCCTGGAGTTGCTTTTCATACTGGCGTAAAGCACCAGCTTGTGCCTCCATCTCTCTCTTTAAGTCGGCTGGGTCCATGACAGGCCAGATTGTTCTGTCACGATCAGATACAGAATTGGACCCAAAAGCACGACCAAGAGGCAAGGTGTTACAATCCGACTCTTTACTGAAGTCAAACAAAGCAGAGAACAAAACAGGACAGGATAGCTGGATGTGACTGGCATGAACGACAATTACAATCTGGCAGAGAAGCAGTGGAATGGGCCTGTAGATATGCTGGGGAGCTCATTAGGGAATGAGGAGCAGGTGAGTGGGATAATTACAGCCAGGTGAAACTACTGAGGGGAAGACAGGCAGGTGGGAGTGGCCGGGTCTGAAATGACAGCAGAGTTAGAACAGAAACAATAATAAATGAATGTCTGAATGCAAAACATCATAACAGAAAAATAATTATTAATTCCAAAACCATGACAAATACATCCATGGGTGGGAGGGGTGGTAGACATCATGGAATACGTCATGGCACACATGCGCACTTCACCTTAGGCCGCATGGTCAGGAAGTAAAACCAGGAAGAAAACCCCCCGATGATTAACTTCATGCGCCAGTGAGCAGCCTCCATTCGAATGCATGGGTGGGCGTGGCTCATCCCCTATCCAGTTCTTTTAATGTAATACATCCATGGGTAGTGCAGAGACTAATTCTCATTGACGCTGCCTTTTAGACACAAAATTGGTGCTGGTGAAAAATGCTCATGTGTTTGCTCCCATCACTCTATCATTGGCCAGTTTCTGATGAGGTCATCATATTGTGCAATTACAAATTGAAACATTGAGAGAGAGAGAGAGAGAGAGAGAGAGAGAGAGAGAGAGAGAGAGCGAGGGAGAGAGGGAGAGAGGGAGAGGAAGTTGACATGGCACTTGACTCATTTGACACATCAACCAGAAAGAGACTGGGAGAAGTGACACATGCCGTTCCAGTGGAGTTAAAGGATATTTCTACATCTGGATGAAGTTGAGAATGAATATCCACCATGTTGTCTTGTGCTGCCTCTTCTCTGGTGAGGACTGACCAGCTTTATAATGCTCTAATACATCTTCACTTAGCACTTCTTTCACACATTTTACTTGAAGAGTAAAGCCCAATTTATGCTTCGTCTGCCGACACTTTTGAAATGGTCGCCGACAGAAATGTGGACTTGAATCGACACTTTCAAGTGTCTGCGAGCAGTGTCTGCTACCTGGTGAAATGTCTAGTGTCGCTGACTACGTCACATAATGTCGCGCAAGTCTGATTGGCTATATAGACGGGCACGCGCGACTTCCTTGTTTTAGTTTTCGCTGAAATGAAATTAATGAACGTGTCTCCGCTATTTTTATCAGCCTGTCCTTGATGTATGACTTCGTGAAAATCACAAAGAACACCGTGACCAACTTCCCAGAGAGAGAGGAAGTGATTGTGTGGTTGTGTGTCGTTATATGCGGCGACGTGGGTTCACTGACAGCATTCCCTCTCTTGCCTGTCTGCACTGCACTAGTTCTCTGCCTCCCTCTGTCTCTAGCGTCACGTGACCGTTGCGCCGTGGAGAGAAGCATAAATGCAGCAACATGAGCGACACTTTATTTTTCGTCTGCGACCATGTGCTGAGCGACACTTTCTAATAAGTATAAATTAAGCTTAATTAAATGAGAGTAAATGCAGAAAATGTAAAGAGCAAACCGGCATACAATCTGTGTACAGCCTGGCCTCTGATGGTAGAAATAGTGCTACTGAAATTGTTATCTGCTTTTAGCTGATCTTTGGAGCCAGGTGAAGTCACCTCTCCTATAGATTACATTACAACATCGAAGATGACATCACCTCAGGCACTAGCATATGGCAATTTCAATAGTATGCATTTCACCTTCACAAGACTTTAAGTTCAAGTTCAAGTAGTTTATTTGTCATATGTATAATACAATGTATAAATACAATGAAATTATTTATGCTCTGAGCACCCTCAGCCTTACATACACAAGGACATGGTCACAAAGACCGACAGAAAAAGGGTGTAGGCCTACATAACTATGTAGGCTACACGTGATACAGACATGTCTGTACACAGTGTGTGTAGACATAACACAAACCACGATACAGTACAATACAATAATGGTGCACAACAAAGTGACAGTGCGTTGCAGTGTGTGTGAGTCAACTGTTCAGCAGCCTGACTGCCTGAGGGAGAAAGCTGTTACTGAGACGGGTGGGAACCTGAATCCCTGAATCAAACCATCAGTAACAGCCCTGGGTGTTATCTCAGATTCAAATTTTCTGTTCTAATTCCCATATATATAAACAAGGTGAGCAGAACAGCATTCTTTCATCAGTATTCAGCCCATTCTCACTCTGACGGCATCAAATACCGCCGCTTTTTCGCACACCTTGTGCGTCGGATGCTGATGAGCACGGTACCCGTGTGCATTAGTATATGAGACGCACATGGACGCACCTGTTTGGAGGCTGGAGCTGGTTCCTGGTGTGGGGCATTAGGCGAAGGGTCTCCAGGGGGTCTCCAGGGCCCCTACCCCTAGGAGAAGATGCCCTAAAGGGGGGGGTGGGGACTTCATCGGAATGGGAATGTGTTGAAATATAAGCTGTGGCCCTTCTTAGATGCTGAAAAGCTAACTCACCTGTTTGTTACAATTAGGCTGGACTAATAGAGACACTGCGGAGCGTGTCATCATTCAGAAACCATGCCCAACACGGGGGAAAACACAAAGGACCACTACCGTGCCAACTTCTAGCAAAACAAACCGCAGCTAACCGGGCGAACAAAGGAACTCTCGTCAGATACAGATAGTTTTACAGATATCTAGGAGGAACTGCCTAGTGTCAAATAATTAGACGTTGTGTGCGTTTACTTCATTTATTTATTTTTCATACGTGAGCTGATCACAGCTGCTGACTTTCTGCTTCCTGAAACTCCCCCCCAATCCTGGCGGTGTCCACCCGCTATGCCGACCACTCGCAATGCCGACCTTAGGTTTAGGCGTGGGGGTGGGAGAGGTTAGGTTTTGGGTTAGGGTCTGGGGGAGGTTAGGTTTAGGCGTGGGGGTGGGAGAGGTTAGGTTTTGGGTTAGGGTCTGGGGGAGGTTAGGTTTAGGCATGGGGGCTGGGAGAGGGGAGGTCGGAACAGCGAGAGGTTGGAACAGCGACATGGAACCATCCTGGCGTTCTCCTATGTCACGTGTTGCACACAAAGATCATATACTGTATACGGAAGGTGAACACTCCAACTTACTTCATTGACAGCTAGATCCACATTTTTCTTCTCAACAGCTTCCCTGTTTTGCTTGGGAGTACAAAAAAAACTTTAATTGGCCATTTTTAGTGGCCGGGCCAGCAACGCATCGGTGATGACATCAGTGATGTCATACATGTATGTATGACATTATTGATACATGTACAGTATAAATAAGCAATGTTTCAGTCTATCTCTCTCTCTGCCCACAAGCTCCACTGTCCCTACTCTCTCTCCGCTTCTCTGTTCAACTGCCACGTACTTAACCTGCTGCCTTACTTCTCCCCCAGCCCTGTCATGAACGGCAGTGTTCTAACCAGACTGGATTGCATGCACCAGATTTGACTATAGCTAAAAGATTTGAGACTTGACTTGGACTTGCAAAAAATGACGTGAGCATCTCTGTCTGTGCCCGGCCACAACCCATTGCTGCTTAGCAGCTATAATTTACATTTGTTGTCTGCGCAGCCCTCCACACAACAGCTTTTAGCTATGTTTAATTCAAGGAACATGACGCTGTTGTTGAAAACACAAATCAAGAGCGAGATGCCTAGTCACACTATTTGCTGTCTATGTCACATTTAACCCCCAGGTCACTGGATCTCAACCAAACTTGGTGCACTTGTGCACATATCAACTCTGACTAAATGTGCACTATTTGGTGTCTATATCTCACATGTAACACCCAGGTCACCAGATGCTTGGACCCCGTCATCACCGCTTGCGGCTATATTTTTTAATATTATTAATATAATTATTATTTATTAAATTGCGACTTTTACAGCTTGTCATACAACAGAAATGGACTCAACACATAAAAATCATGCTGAAACTAGAACGACCGCAACGTGGACTTATGCCTCCACCATTAGTTCATTATTGAGTCCAAATCGCCATTTGAGGCAAATTGGAAGAAATTCCGTCAAGGCGCTCCTGTGATGTTGCGTTACAGAGCTTGGAAATTGGGTGTGTGAGGTCACAGTGACCTTGAACTTTGACCACCAAAATGTAATCAGTTCATCCTTGAGTCCAAGTGGACGCTTGAGGCAAATTCGAAGAAATTCCATCAAGACATTCCTGAGATATCGCATTAACAAGCTTGAAAATGTCATTCGAGAGGTCACAGTGACCTTGACCTTTGATAACCAAAATGTAATCCATTCATCCTTGCGCCCAAGTCGACGTTTGAGCCAAATTGGCAGAAATTCCATCAAGCCGTTCTTGAGATATCGCTTTAACGAACTTGGAATGGCATTCGTGAGGTCACAGTGACCTTGACGTTTGACCACGAAAATCTAATCAGTTCATCCTTGAGTCCAAGTCGATGTTTGAGGCAAATTTGATGAAACTCCGTCAAGGCATTTCTGAGATGTTGCACTAACAAGCTTGAAAATGGCGTTCGAGAGGTCACAGTGACCTTCGCCTTTGACCTTTGACCACCAAAATATAATCAGTTCATCCTTGAGTCCAAGTCGATGTGTGAGGCAAATTTGATGACATTCCGTCAAGGCATTCGTGAGATATCGTGTTAACAAGCTGGAAAATGGCGTTTGAGAGGTCACAGTGACCTTGACCTTTGACCACCAAAATCGAATCAGTTCATCCTTGAGTCCAAGTCGATGTTTGAGACAAGTTTGATTACATTCCGTCAAGGCATTCCTGAGATATCGCGTTAACAAGCTGGAAAATGGCGTTCGAGAGGTCACAGTGACCTTGACCTTTGACCACCAAAATCTAATCAGATCATCCTTGAGTCTAAGTCGATGTTTGAGGCAAATTTGATGAAATTCTGTCAAGGCATTCGTGAGATATCGCGTTAACAAGCTTGAAAATGGCGTTCGAGAGGTCACAGTGACCTTGACCTTTGACCTTTGACCACCAAAATCTAATCAGATCATCCTTGAGTCTAAGTCGATGTTTGAGGCAAATTTGGTGAAATTCCGTCAAGGCGTTCCTCAGATATCGCGTTAACAAACATCGGACGTACAGACGTACGTACGGACGGACGGACAACCCGGATCCATAATGCCTCCGGCCTGGCTATCGCCGGCGGAGGCATAACAACACAGGAAGTACTTCCTATAATAAAATTGTCTAGCCGTTTTTACTCACATGTGACGTCGGCCGACCGATACCACGAGTGTCCCTCAAAAATACCTAAAGCATTTTATTTTATTTTTATTTTATTTCATCAATTTTTTATCTTGAATAAGAGAGGCGGGCTCTGTAAGCATTTTCAAACGACTGCTAAAAACTTAGGTTTTACGGTGGCCGGGACAGCAGGGGGAAGTGCAATTGGGGAGAAAATTCTGAGAGAAAAAGATTAAGATATAATGTATATACATTTTCTTTCAGCCATTGCTATGCCCCCTTTTGGCTAGTGGGCATGTAAAGTTAATCAGTTTGTATTTGCCCAATATAAAACTGTTATTGATGAACCTACAACAAAATGTGTATGAGGGGGCTCCAATTCTAAAATAAACTTCCCAAGACGGACGGGCGGTCTGTTAGTCACGTTTGTGAAATCGTTAACCCCGGAGACACCAGCTCATACGACATGAACCCCCAAGGCGCCAGCTCCTTACAAAAACAACACAACAACACAAACACACATCAAGGGGCCAGAGTCCCACCAAACTAGATGTGAAGGCCACGTAGCGGCCTGATAATCTAGTAATTAATAAATACTGTATACAGTCGATGTTATTTCCCAGAATGATCTGTACACAATAGTTATTCTTTTCCCCTAAGTGACATGTTAGACTTTGTTGCATGTAAATGAAAGTCACCGACATACAGTAACTTCCTGTCTCCTGCTCTCTGCTGACTGCAAGGGGCTGTTGTGTAATTGATCTGGAAATGTGATTCTTGTTTGATAAAATCTTGTGGTTTTAGACGTTTCAGACTTGACGTCATCAACCGTTTCAAATGCAAAGTAAAGTTACACAAATGTGACTTTGCTTACATGAACCATATTGTATATACATTGGTATGTATCAAAAGTGACCCCTGTGATTATCGTGATACTGATTTCAATTGTATCGCTCAGCCCCAGTACACCCTGTTTGTGCTGCTTTCTCTTCTCCCCTCCCTCCCCCCTGCTCCTTGCCTTCTCTCACTCCCCTCTCTCCATTCTCCCCCCAATTATCTCCCCTCCCTCCCTCTCTGTATAAGATTGTTCAATCCTGTTTATTGATCGTGCTTAGCTCGATTTAGCTAGAAATATTCTCTGTAAAGCCCTCTGAGACATGCTTGTGAAATAGGGCTATACAAATAAACGATGACTTACACATCAATGCTTAATTCTACAACAATTGATGCATGTTGTTTTGATAGCAGGTAAAACTAGTGTTTTCTATCTGTGGTCTTGTTCAAGCGAGTTACTGCTTAAAAGACTTAGGGGGCCCTATATTTCCGACAGGCGCTATCCCCTAATAGTGCTTGCGCACCTGTTTGCGCGTGCCTTAAGGCAGGGAAGATAGCAGTCAGCCATCCGCCATCCGCCAGGTGTTATGCCGAGTTTTGCACCCCAGCGCCGGCAGCATCCCCACCTCACGGGAGCATATTGTAATGATTTATACAGAAATGAAAAAGTGATATAATTGTCTGGTAGACGTGACCTCCCTGATTTCTAAGTTAAAACAGCCCCGAAATATGATGGGGATGCGGAAATGTTCACGGCACGAGTCACAGATGCAAATTAGAGCCGTGTCAAAATCATCTGCGCCCCAAAATGCCTGCGCAAACGGGATTTGGGCGGACTTAACTACCAGAATTATTCAGTCACAGTCACGTCAATCAAAACCAATCAGATTCCCGTCTTGCAATGGCTGTTTGCGCGAGGCATGCAATATGCTGTAATTATCTCCATGCATAATAGAGTACTCACTCGTGCGAGGACATAGAGAGCTTATTGACAGATCGTCTGTGGTGCCAACGACCCTCCGGTTATGAAGGTAAATAGCCTATGTCCATTGTCCAACAAGTTTTCTCAATTCATTTCCCTCTTTGCGATGTGATAAAAGTTTCTCAGTGAGTTATATTTGATTGCCTCACTGAATTATCTGCTAATACCCAATTTTAGCAGCATAATTTGATGTCTTGGCGTGGCAAGGCTGTGCGTAATGACATATCCAAAAGGAATTCCACTTTCCACTACGCTGCGCTGCATGGAGATTACGGAGGTATTTGCGCATAAGAGGTCATTTTCAAAGCTCTTAGCGCAAAGTAATTGCGCACTGCTGACGATAGGGTAATGTCATCTATCCCACATTTTAGCGCTGAAACGCCTGCTTTGGCATGGGGCAGCCAATCCCAGTACAATTATCACAGACATGCGCTTGTGTCCGCCCCCAATTTGCATTGCGCACAAATGAGCGCAAACGCTAAATTAGCGCTTTTGGGAAGATAGGTCCCTTAGGCCCTTATTGTATGCATTTCCTCACAGTGGTGTCAGCCACAAATAGTGCAATTAGAGGCTTGTCCAACTCGTCTGCTATTCTCCATGGCTCGCAGAATGGCTCTTGCACAAACCTCAAATAGACTGGCTTATGTAGCAGAATTATTCAGAGGTCTGTTTTGGGCGTAACATGAACTCAACCAATCAGTGTGTCATCTCGTATTCCCTTTAAAAGCGGCTGCGCTTGGAACTTTACACATTTCTATTTTAACGGCGGATCGCAGATCTATCTATCTAATGTTGTTATTATCTTATTAGCATTAATAACTAATAGCTGTAGCGTACCAACTTTGTAGCTTGAATGCACATAGGTTGGAGATTACACGTTTCCCACTTACGACTTCCCACCTCCAACCATAAAGCATAACTCAGTTCAGTATCTCAACCAATAGGAGAGCGCTGGTGATGTCAGCGCTGGTCCGCCAGGTTGAAGCAGGCGACCCAGTGTATGCCTCGGCATTGGCCATTTAAATGAGCCCCCGTTCACACAGGACGCCGAAGCAACGCTCAACCTAAGCTCTATACCTACGCTGAACCCACAAGTTTCATTTAGGCGTCCTTGTTAACAGGCGAGGCCGTTCACACCACCCGCGCGCGTGCCACGCTGAAGCCTCGCCGAAACCAAGCTCACGCCTTGCTCAAGCGATTGTTGAGGATTCACGTCTATTTTCCAAGCATGACGCGTGAAGCTTGAAGCTGCCAGGCATGAAGTCAATCGGAGTTGTGGGCGGGTTCAAGGCGCGCTGAGGAGGCGATGAGAGGAAAAGAGAAGGCTTCCTGTGTGAACGGTTAGGCGTCAGTTCAGCTTGTGCCTGCTTCAAGCTTCTGTTCTACTTACGTTGTTGAGGATTCACGTCTATTTTCCAAGCATGACGCGTGAAGCTTGAAGCTGCCAGGCATGAAGTCAATCGGAGTTGTGGGCGGGTTCAAGGCGCGCTGAGGAGGCGATGAGAGGAAAAGAGAAGGCTTCCTGTGTGAACGGTTAGGCGTCAGTTCAGCTTGTGCCTGCTTCAAGCTTCTGTTCTACTTACGTTCGCCGTCCTGTGTGAACAAGGGCTTAGAAGTGTCACACACACAGCAAGCCTACCTATTCCTAACCTACCCAGCACCCAGCATTAAACCCTCGAAGCATATAAGGACAAACTCCCAAGCAAACCTTATGAGGGAAAACAGGCAGGAGAATTAGAGAGGGACGACTGAGCCTGCAATAGGTGCCAAGACAAACAGTGTAATGGACAGTGACATGAGCAAAGAAATAATCCAATCATGATACTATTTTCTGCTCTTTCTGCTCAGGACTCCAGGCTGAAAGACAGCGTTCAACAGGTAAATAACGAGACAGAAATGCAGAATTAAAAATATGAGCAACAGCTGTCTCATTTGGTTTAACACCCCCCCTCCTCCCAATCAAAGTAAGTGTCCTTTATAATGACTCTCGTGTCTCTGTTCAGCTGGCGATTTCAGATTGGTGGGAGGAGCCAGCCCCTGTGCTGGTGAATTGGAGATGAAATACCTGGGAGACTGGAGACAAGTGATGAACTCGAACTGGAATTGGGTCCTCAAGTCAGCAGCTGTGTTGTGTAGACAGCTGGACTGTGGCTCTGCTCTTTCCACAGAAATCAGAAATTCGTCCTCATTAAGATTTGTAAGGCGGATCACTTCTCTCTGTCTTGGCTCTACACTGAGGGACTGTGTATCAAAAACAACAATTGCTTCCTTGTCCAGCCTGCACATCACCTGCTCAGGTACCACCACCAATAACTACTATGAATGTGTTTACATGGACATGAGTATACCGGTCAAGTTCGTAATTTATGGGGGGGGGAGACACACACATACACACACACACACACACACACACACACACACACACACTTTTTCAGAAGGCAGTATCGGACCACTGCACTTTTTCTAACTCCTTGGCCGATCAGAGGCTTTACTTTTAGCACTCCCATGTTTAAAGCCAGAGTGAATATACTGAATTACCCTCAGGCTCTTTCTATGTTCGTCTCAGGACTTCACGGTAGTAAGAGCCCCCCCCCATGGACCATGCTTTTTTCGTTAGACAATCTGTGTTGGCATTTAAATCACCTTATTTCTGCACTTTGTGTGGCAAACTAATTATATCGGAAGCCTAGTTGCGGGAAAAAGTGAGCGGTGTGTAACAGTCACAAATGCCGATATCCTCTGTTTTGTGAACATTATTTGGTGGCAGTAACATATTGGTCCACTGCGTGGCACTCCTTGTTTTGTATTGGCTTTACGGCAACAGCTTCTTTACGTTACTCTTCTTCTCAAGTCTGCCTCCATGCAGTCTATACTAAGCAAGACGCAAGAACAGTCTTCTCTTCAGTGACAAGTTGGTGTGTGTAAAACTATAGCCTATCGATCTACATGTGTGTGAGAGATTAGTGCCGTAGAGACCAGGCTTAAAATATGGTCGACAAGTGATAAATAAAAAGTTGGTGTGTGAAATCCCACAACTGCCGTGGCTTTGAGTCTGTCATGTTAGCTGGCTATCCAGGAGGCTAATAACAGAAGCTACACAACACCACCAAACCTGTTACAGGTGGTCTCTCTAAAATGCATTGCAGAATGTATGTATAAGACAAAATGATACCATGCGTCTGGACCATCGACCTATATAAGATGGACGCAATTCCATGGTCCCATAAGTGAAGCCGCTGCATGTTAGATCGCCGCCCTGACGGCTGAATCCAGTATTAGGTCACAAGGCCCGCCTCCCCATGTTAGTGGATGGGAAAATCACAACCGAAATAATCACAGTATACGTCAGATAATTTTTTTCCAAAGGTGGTTTGTATCATTTTAGATAGTCATTATCATGCTAATGCCTGTGCAAGTGGTCATTTTTCTGATCAGTTTGTTTTTAAGTAGTTATTTGACATATAAAAAGGGATAAAAATGGATGATTGACAGCTGTGGCAGCCAGTCTCAAGCCGTCATTGGCTGGACAGGCTCTTCACAGTATAGAACTAGCGTTAGTTTGACATAGACAGGACACAGTGCTGCTTTGTGCTTTCATCATGTAACGCTGCCTGGAGGTCTGGGTGGCTCTGCTGGGTGTGCTGGCTACAGACATCAATGGACCCCAATAAAAAGAACATTGTTTTGAGGAATGAAAACAAATGTTTTGTGCGCGAGAAATTAACGTTGGTTGGGGACTGAAGTAAGTTCAGAAAATGTGTGTTTTATGAGTTACTCCAGCTACGTTATAAGTAGGCTACACAATGGTTTTAACATGCAAGCTAGCATTAGCTGCTTGCATGTCGGCTGTTTTTCATATTACTATAACTTAACAACCGATAACGATAGCTGGAATAACACAATAATAGACACATATTTTCAGAACTGACCAGGTTGTCCAACTGACAGGAAATGTGTTTTATAACGTTAACTCCCGTCCCGGGTATAAGATGAGATGAGGGCGGTTTAGTAGTACACAACCACCATTAGCTCATCGCTAACGGGTTAGCATGACATACACAATGGTTTTAACATGCAAGCTAGCATTAGCTGCTTGCTAATCGGCTGTTTTTCATATTACTATAACTTAACAACCGATAACGATAGCTGAAATAACACAATAATAGACACATATTTTCAGAACTGACCAGGTTGTCCAACTGACAGGAAATGTGTTTTATAACGTTAACTCCCGTCCCGGGTATAAGATGAGATGAGGGCGGCCTAGTAGTACGCAACCACCATTACCTCATCGCTAACGGGTTAGCATGACATACAAACAGGCGTTTTATTTTTTGTAGGCTATTAAAGCAACAAATGTTTTTATATGCATATCTGGGGGAAATGCTTTGACTGTGGGGATGTTCATTCTTCACAAGCTCCTCTCTTAGTAACGATATACCAGGCAATAGACCAGGCAGCCTGGCTCAGGTCTAGGCTAACGCGGGTACAACAACGTAGCCTCACGGTTACATTTGCACCAAAATAAATGTAGGCTAATCATAAAGTTAATCAAAATGCCACGGAAACATTAGGCTAATCAACACAGAGCTGTTCATCCGAGAATTTCCCCCAGTGAGAGGCGGAGCCAAGCAGCCCTGGCTCCTCTTGCGGGCTGAGAGCAGCCCGGAGGTCTGATACATGGCTGATACCACCATTGACAGTACAACTCAATCTCCGACAACGGAGAACGTTACAGGCTGCAGTACCCACAACACCAGCAAACAACGTTGCGTAAAGCGTCAAGGTTAGATTTGTAACACCAACATTTGCTCCAAAAGGAATTAAATCATAAAGTTAATCAAAATGCCACGAAAACATTAGGCTAGACACAGCAATCCCCCCAGTGAGGCTGTTGTCTTGACTGAGGCCTGCCTCCACTTCCGGCCCGCGCTGAGAGCACAGCAGCAGCCCGGAGGTCTGAATCTCCGACAACCAAAATCAGATTTTCGTACAGGCGTCATTTTGATAAACTGATCTCATAGTGGGAATCTTCCTGGTTACTTTTGGCGAGACAAAAAATATTACAACTTAAAGTGTAATATTTACAGAGCTAGACTGTATATAAATACACAACGCACTGTGCGCATTCTAGAAACAGCAGCTCTACATAAGAAAGTTCAGAGGGGCGTGGAGCTCTCACAGGTTCTCAATCAAAGGCGCTACTGCGCATGCTCTGGTTCACTGATCTGGCAGGATTTTGGCTTCAATACACATACAGGGCGGAGATACGGACGCTCTCTCCATTCATATTATAACTCAATGGTCTGGACTCTGTTTCCAGGCAACTCGGTGATTCTCGTCAAACTTTGCCTTTAAAAAAAGAACAACCGCTCACTTTTTCCCGCTTACCTTATTCCCAGCTTTAATTATGATTTTTAACACACCCTGAAAGTTTTTATTTGATATGCATGCACTAAAACGATAAGCATGTGTAACGCGTGTATTTACGTCCTGTAAATAGCTTATTTTCTGACACGCAGTGGTATCCTTATTATATGATAGACAATGAGAAAATGAATGATGTATTTACCTCTGTGCTGCGTCCTCAGCCTGCTCTCTTTGTTGTCTGTCACATTGGTAGAAAGAAGCTCCCGTTCCCCCGCTGCTCAGTTTGTAATCCATATGATGTTATTCCAGCTCAAATAAATACGAGCGGCCATCAAATTCAAATGCATGGTCCATAATCTCAAAATCAGATACATATCAGCGATGTTTACCATGCTAGGCTACAGATCAAGTCCCCAGATGTGCTTTCAACTCGCCCTGTTGTGAAACACATGTGGGTCCGTGTGTGTGTGTGTGTAGACTCTGGGTTGCTGCATACTCGGCTCCCATACTCTTCACCACACAGTAAGTGACAGTAGCTTTATGTGCAATTAATTCGGGTTTGTGTAGAAATAATAAAATACATGTAGCAAACGTGTAATAAAAATGTCAAAATATAGTATAATGATGATAATAATAATCAACAATGACCAGCCTCCATGTTTTCCTGAGGTGTTCTTCTATAGCAAGACTGTGACTCTCTCTCTCTCTCCCTTGCTGTCTGTCTAACCCCTTCCCCCGCTCGCTCCTCTCCTCTCTCTCCAGAGTCTGTGAGGCTTGTGAATGGGGCTAGTCTGTGCTCAGGCAGACTGGAGGTGAAGTCTATCCAGTCGTGGTCTTCAGTGTGTGAAGCTGACTTTGACCAGCAGGATGCAGAGGTGGTCTGTAGGGAGCTTGGCTGTGGGGCTCCCTCAGTCCTCCAGGGGGCACTCTATGGAGAAGTGGAGGCTCCAGTGTGGACCAAAGAGTTCCAGTGTGAAGGCAGTGAGTCTGTTCTCCTGGACTGTGGAAGCTCAGGCTCAGCTAGGAACACCTGCTCACCTGGCAAAGCTGTTGGACTCACCTGCTCAGGTAGAAGAAGAGCTGCAGCTTCGATGAGGCATTATTTCTGTTCTGTTCTAATCAAAATAACTTTACTTCTTTTGACTTGAAAATACTGTTACTTGTCTACAAATCACTTAATGGTTTGGGGCCAATACATTTCTGTCGAGCCCCAAATGTTCCTCGTTTGCATGGCCAAGAAAGGCTCCGCGACAACGTCACATAAGGTTAGTATAGGAAATTTGAGGTACCAAGTGGTTAAAACGCTCTCTTACCCGTCTCCAACGTCGGCTCGCAGATCCGAAGATAATATTCGGTAACCCTTCCTTTTACAGTCCCCTAATTACAAAGTATTTACCTGGTAACTACAGTATTTACCCAGTAATTACAAGTATTTACGGGTATTTGCCTCATAGTTACCTGGTAAATACCAGGTAGTTACCAGGTATTTACTAGATATTTACCCGACAACTACCAGGTATTTACCTGGTATTTAGCCAGTAATTATAGATTGTAGATTATAAACCTCCACTATAACCGATCAATTCGTGTAAATGTGACATAATATAATGAAGTGACCAATTACTTAAAACTGTTTTTACATGCTCCTGTAAAAACATGTTTTGGAGATATGTGGTTTTCATTGGACAGCGACAATATGCTTATCTGACCAAGAGCAGGCACTATTGGGAATAGTAGCCATGTCTGCAATTTGCATGCAGTGATATCTGGTATGCATAATTTGATCAAGAGTATAGCCAGTATTGGGGAGAAGTGCATTTAGACAAGAAGATACAATTATTGACAAAATATGCATGTGAATTCACTCACAAAGTAAAAATGTGACTACTAATTGTGCATTGTGACCTTTTGGATCCTATATGTAACCTTGTAACTGTGTGTGTGTGTGTGTGTGTGTGTGTGTGTGTGTGTGTGTGTGTGTGTGTGTGTGTGTGTGTGTGTGTGTGTGTGTGTGTGTGTGTGTCTCTCTCTCTGCTTATTTCTTTTTATCTATTGAATTTTATGTAAAGCACTTTGAATTTAGCCTGGTAAAACAGCAGGTCACGTGATCTCATGTTTCATGTTTACCAGGCTTTTTTGAGTTGCCTCCATGTGTGAAACGTGCTACACCAATAAACTTGCCCTGCCTTTTACTAATGACTCTCTTGTCTCTGTTCAGAGCCTGATGATGTCAGGTTGGTGGGTGGAGCCAGCCGCTGTGCTGGTGAACTGGAAATGAAACAACAGGGACACTGGAGACCAGTGGCAGTATCTGAATCTGACTGGAACTCAACAGCTGTAGTGTGCAGACAGCTGGACTGTGGCTCTGCCGTTTCCACAGAAAGCAGAACGTATTCCTCACACAGATCTGTATGGAGGATCAGTCCTTCCTGTCTGTCTGTCTCTACACTGAGGGAATGTGTATCAAAAGAGCCATGGTCTACCAATTCCAGCCTGCAGATCACCTGTTCAGGTAACACCATCAATAACTATGACCATAATGTTTCCAGTCTCTTCCTTCCTCTGTCACAGTGACAGTCAGTGGTTTACATTGGACTGAACTGTCAAGTTAAAGTTCTCCAGGACAATGACATCCTAAAGGTAAGAGGAGTGGTCTTGTTGCTGGAAGGTCGCTGGTTCAAATCCTATGAGTTCAAACCTGCACAGACAGTAGGTTCTGACTGTGGAAATACATCAGAGGATTTCATCTTCATGGGAGATAATGGAGACAGGGAAAACATATTCTGGTATTATCATTTCAACAAGAACTGAATCAAGATCAATATTGCAACTTGTGTCTGCAGTTTAATTCAAAATGCCATTGTCATTACAGTAAAGAAATGCATGTTATCAAAGCAGTAAAGTACAGCACTTGTTCGCATTAAAATCCACTCCCCCTTATATCAGTTTGTGTGTGTGTGTGTGTGTGTGTGTGTGTGTGTGTGTGTGTGTGTGTGTGTGTGTGTATGTCTCTGTCTGTCTGTCTGTGGTGTAGTCACAAAATTGTATTATAGCGAATGAAAAAAATCTTTTTTAGAATCAAAAGTAGTTTCTTATATCTAAACTGTTAATTACAAGTCTTTAAAGGTGTGAAAGTTGCTGAACATTACTTCATGATAAAGATATTCATTCTGATCTCATTTTATATTTCAACGTTTATTGAAGTGCAATTTGCATTTTACAATTGTTTACGTACACATCCATATTCTGAATATGGACATTGTCCCAATAGAGTTTGCCGTGGTGTGGCCTATATTTGTTTATATTTTCCTATGTTGCTACTTTTAACTTGTAGACATCAGTGGGATGTCTTTTCCTGGTTGGAATCTAATACTTAGTGGAAACTGGTGATTCTGACAGCTCTTTTGGTCCTGTATTTTCTTATGGATCGATTGAATGATTGATTGCATTGTACACCTGTGTTTTCCTTCTTTGTTTGACCTGATTGGTCCACAAACATGTGAGGTTTCCATACCAAATTTCAAGCTGAGAGAGGTCGTCATATCTGTATTACCTGATCAGCCCGTTACGTCAGGCATGACATCAGTTGTCCTCAGTCCATGATGTCAGGCATGACATCAGTCCTCCCTAGTATATATAGCAAGGGTTCTACGTCACCCCCCACTCTGGGCAGCAGCCGGCATCGCGCCTGTTCATTCCCCCTGAAACCATCCTCTGAAGCCGTCATTTCACCATTATATTCTCCCATTCTCCTATCGTTTGCTGCTTCGATCCTGTCCTTAAATCGCAATTAATCCATGCGTTCACTCAGCATTGACTTTCACTCTCAGCACGTCGGGATTGGGAAATGAGCAGAATGGAAGATTCGGGCAGGAGGAAATAGATAATTTCCTGGACGGAGACGAGGATTTTGACGATGTTAGCCTACTCTGTTCCTGCTCGGAGATTTTGGCATTCGTTCGCTTCTGCGGCTGAGAGGCTCTCTACTCAGCCGACAGCGGCAACGGCCCAGGCCACGTCTCAGATCGTCACGAGGAGACTGAAGAAGGGCCCAGAGTCAGGAGGTGCGTCACTACGAAGGCTGAGGGAGCACCAAAATGGAGGGCGAGGCCAGCCGCGGACGCGCAAGGGCCTGTGGAAAGGGAACCTTCCAGAATTCCTTTCGAGTGCAAAGGAAGCAACCCGCACACCGCCCATCAATTTATTAATATCACCTCGGTTCGGGTGTGAATTTACAGGCCTGTTAAACAGCAATAAAACACAAAAACAAGCAGCAAATGTATTTATGACAGTGAATTAACTCTTCACAATCTCTGCGAACCGAACAGGTTGTATTCCAGCCGGGCCGCTGCTGGCCATTTGGGTGCCCTAAGCGTAATTGTTTTGTGGTGCCCCCCCCCCCCCCCCCGTAAAACGTTCAATAACTGTCAAACGAAAGACTGCAAAATCATTAATTATGAACGATACTAGTGTATCTCACATTTCATTACATGTGGGAAACAAACAATTGTTAGAATTACTGTACATGTCAGCAAACAAGTGATTGTTAAACTGTACATGCAAGCAGGGGCGGACTGGGATCATAATTCAGGCCGGGCATTAGATACCAAGTAGGCCAGGCCGATACAGGCCGACGTGCATGCCGGCGTCCGAAGGGCGGCGGCGAAAAATTTGGGCTGTTTGAAGCCCAATTTGGGCCGTTTGAAGCCCAATTTGGGCCGTTTGAAGCCAGATTTGGGCTGTTTGAAGCCAGATTTGGACCGTCTGAAGCCCGATTTGGGTCGTTTGAAGCCAGATTTGGGCCAGTTGAAGCCAGATTTGGGCCGCTTGAAGCCAGATTTGGGCCGCTTGAAGCCCAATTTGGGCCGTTTGAAGCCCAATTTGGGCCGAGTCCAATTTTACAATGAGATGCACCCACTTTAACCCTGAATAAAGTAATAAAACCACTAGTAAACCAGTAGGCGGCGCCTGGCCTGCTGTTCAGTGAGTGGCCTGACTGAGGGCACCAAAAAAAAAAAAAAAAAAAATTTTTTTTTTTTTTTTTTTTTTGGTGCCCCCCCCCCCCCCCCCCCCCCCCCCGCCTCATCGCACCCCGTCATCACACGGCGAGATCCTGGTTCATCCAGCACTTCAAGCGGACTCTCCAGAAATGTAACCTGTGCCTCATCGCACCCCGTCATCACACGGCGAGATCCTGCCATTGCAAGATGGCGCTCCTCTTTAGGCGAGAGGGCTAGAGAGAATCCCCCCTGGGATTCTCCAGGAGTCAAGACTCGTTGGTGGTGGACTGGGGAGGTGGGTGGGGTGAAATGACGGCTCCAGAGGATGGTTTTAGGGGGGCGCGATGGCGGCTGCTGCCCAGAGTGGGGGGTGACGTAGAACCCTTGCTATATATGCTAGGGAGGCCTCTCAGCCGCAGAAGCGAACAAATGCCAAAATCTCCGAGCACGAACAGAGTAGGCTATCATCGTCAAAATCCTCGTCTCCGTCCAGGAAATTATCTATTTCCTCCTGCCCGAATCTTCCATTCTGCTCATTTCCCAATCCCGACGTGCTGACAGTGAAAGTCAATGCTGAGTGAACCCATGGATTAATTGCGATTTAAGGACAGGATCGAAGCAGCAAACGATAGGAGAATGGAAGAATATAATGGTGAAATGACGGCTTCAGAGGATGGTTTCAGGGGGAATGAACAGGTGCGATGCCGGCTGCTGCCCAGAGTGGGGGGTGACGTAGAACCCTTGCTATATATACTAGGGAGGACTGATGTCATGCCTGACATCATGGACTGAGGACAACTGATGTCATGCCTGACATCACGGGCTGATCAGGTAATACAGATATGACGACCTCTCTCTCAGCTTGAAATTTGGAGTCATGAGACTCCATGACACTTCAATCATGAGAGACCGGTCGATAAGGTTTAACAAGATACTTTATTTAGCAAGTGGCGTGCATGGCAAGTACTTTGGCGTATGACTCCATTGCAAGATGGCGCTCCTCTTTAGGCGAGAGGGCGGCATCTATTTGGGCTAGAGAGAATCTCCCCCCGGGATTCTCCAGCAGTCAAGACTCGTCAGGGGGAATGAACAGCCGCGATGCCGGCTGCTGCTATGATCCGCCAGAGTGGGGGGTGACGTAGAACCCTTGCTATATATACGAGGGAGGACTGACGTCATGAACTGAGGACAACTGATGTCATGCCTAACATCACGCTAGGGCTTGACTGATGTCACGGGCTGATCAGGTAATACAGATATGACAACCTTTCTCTCAGCTTGAAATTTGGTATGGAAACCTCACTTCAATCATGAGAGACCGGTCGGTAAGGTTTAACAAGGGACTTTATTTAGCAAGTGGCGAGAGGGCGGCATCTATTTGCCGCTTCTATCTAGCGTCACTGTTCGTGGGCGGTAACATTTAGATTAAACCAATCCGAGTAAGACACATCTTTCCATTCAGCCTATCATCATCTAGCTGTCAAAGCTAAAAGCCGCCTTTTCTCTGTGTGTGGTCTGCTGGGTTTTCAGTGCGTTCCTGCGTCCCTCCTCCACCCCATTCTCCTCCAGTCCTCTCCCAGGTCTTCAGATTCAGAAGCCTTTTCCAGCAAGACCAAGACCACCTTCTTTTTTTTCTACTTTTTTTCCCCCAGATTTTCTATCCCATTTTTATCCCCCATTAGTGCCAATTTCAATTTATTTATCCTGGTTGCTACTCCACCCTCTGCCGATCTGGGGAGAGCCAAAACTGGCTCCATGCTTCCTCCGAGACATGGGCAGTAGCTAGCCGCTTCTTTTCACCTGACAGGGGAAGCTTCACCGGTAGGACATAGCACGTGAGAGGATCACGCTATTCCAACGAGTTCCCCGTCCTCCGAACAGGCGCCCCTAACGACCAGAGGAGGCACCACTTCAGTGACCAAGATATTGTATGTTTTGGTGGGGCACAGGGAGGACCCCGGTGGGCACTCGAGGACATGGGGATGGGGACGCACTTCTTCAGCGCTCACAGCGTCCCACGTGGGAATTGAACCCAGGACCTTCTAGCTGTGAGGCGACACCACTGCGCCACCGTGCCCAATATGTATAATTGTATCACCAAAGCCGCAGAAGATCCTTTGCATGTCAATACCAGCTGGAGTAGTGATCTTACTATTTCATCTGATACAATCAATTGGGATATGGTGTGGATGAATATAATTTTATCTTTCAGGAACCCCAATCACCAATTGATTCATTATAAATACGCCCATAGACTATAGTGTACCCCTCGTAAACTATTTCAGATGAAATTATCTCAAAGCCCTAATTGTACATTATGCCCCCTGGCAACCCCTGGTACCTTTATACATAATGGTCTGGGAATGCTCGGCCACTTCTTTATTTTGGAGGGAAGTTGCCAGGAAGATTTCTTTAGTGCTGGGAGTCACTGTTCCTTTCTCTCCTGTTGTTTTGTTGTTGAATGATTTTACTGGATTTAATTTATCCTTGAGGCTGGCTTTTGCTGGGCCTTACTGCTGCAAAAAAAAGGTAGCTCAGAGATGGATAGCTCCTCACACTCTCCCTTTGGTACAATGGGTATCTTCAATAGTGGACCTGGCTGTCATGGAGATGTCGGTGGCCCGCATGGCGGAAAGATGGAGAATATTATGTCATGGAATGCATTTGTTGAAGCCATGCGTG
Source organism: Poromitra crassiceps (assembly GCF_964638095.1). Lineage (NCBI taxonomy): Eukaryota > Metazoa > Chordata > Actinopteri > Beryciformes > Melamphaidae > Poromitra > Poromitra crassiceps. The sequence continues at coordinate 5,792,683 of NC_139630.1, forward strand.
GGGGCATCGTCATGATCGCCCCCTCCTACCTTGAATCTAACCTAAACCTAACCAAAAACTAATAAAAAAAAAAAAAGTTGCCATTTTACAATTTTTGAGCCGAAATTGTAAAATAGCAACGTTTTTAGGCTGTGGACAAACGTTGCTATTTTCCAATTTTCTGTGAGACTGGGCTGGATACTGTAGCTAGGTTCTGTGTCTCTTTGTTTGTTGGATACTGTTCCTACAGTATGTTGTCATTGCCTGTGTCAGGTTTTTGCTCAATGGTACTCCAAGTCATGTCCCAACATTGTTGGGCACACATAGTGCAGTAGGCCATTTATATGTGTGTATGTGTGTGTGTGTGTGTGTGGGGGGGGGGGTCCTGCTGGGAGGGGGGTTATGTTGTAAGAGGATCTGTTTGTCTATGTACTTTGTATTTTGTGTGTTTATTGTAATCTTTGTGGTTCTTATGTTTTTCTTCCTTTACGTTTAAAAGTGAATCAATAAAAGATTGATAAAAAAAGATTAAATTGAAAATACATTGAAACTCCAGAAACTGAAACTCCACTTCAGTTTCTGCGAGGTTTCTGTGCTGCAGTTGTTAACCTGGACTTGCATCACAATGTACAGTGCTGCTTATGAAAACCCCACTTTTCCAGCAGTTACCACCAATCCCACTTCAATCAGTACTACCACTACCAGCGATGCCACTCCCAGCCCCCTGGTTTGTGTTAATGGAGGACAGTTGTTGGCTGGTGTCTGTAGCTGCCCTGATGAATGGACTGGAGAGACATGCTCAGCAGGTTGGTGGGGTAAAACGTGTGCAAATTGAATCAATAAAAAAATTATAAAAAAAAAACGAATTAGAAATTGAAAATAAATTGAAACTCCTTGCGGCCATCTGTTTTTCGTTTTGAAATTGTGAAATTAAAAATGAAAAACGAGTCGTTTCACCTTTTTCTTTGATAATAAAAAAACGGAAAACGGGCCGTTATCCATTATCAGTTATCCGTTATCCAATTTAATTTGATGCGCTTGTAAATGAAAATTGGGAATTAAACTACTCATGCGGAAAACTCCTTTCTCAATTTTGTGTTAATTTCTTCTCTGCAACTCGGGAATCATTATTATAATTAATAAAGATTGGTGGAAAGATGTTTTGAAGAGAGTCAACTCTTTTTCATGTGCATGACTCAGCCTAATCCAGTTGAAAGTGGTTCAGAGAGTCCGCCTTAGTAAAGCCAATCTGGCTGAACTATTCCCAGAGTCTGATCCAAAATGTAACCGCTGTGGAGAACTCAAGCCCATCTCACACATATGTACTGGTCCTGTAACCTGGTAAACCAGCCCGTCACGTGAACTGACATTTCATTTTGGTTCTGCGAGACGGTCTGGCCACAACTCTTCACCCAGTCCTTAGCAGGGGCGGGAGCATGGGCGGCGTAGTTGCATTGACAGAAAAACGCCGTCAGCCAATCAGCATACCAAAACAAGTGACGTCATCACAGGGTGCTGTTTAGTTAAAACCCAGCAGCAACATTAGCAAGTTGATAGGTCAGACGTTTGACAAATCCAGTCAGTAGAAGACGTCTTTTCCGCCGAGAAACTCAAGCGCATACTCTTGGTCTTGTTTAATTGTTGCTACTGAGTCTACAGGGTGGTGCAGTCGGTAGCGCTGTCGCCTCACAGTCAGAAGGTCCTGAGTTCGATTCTCGCCTGGGACACTGTGGGCGCTGTGGTTGTGTTCCCCCCCATATCTTCAGTGCCTACTGCTCAGGTGGGTTATCTCGTCCTAAGGGCCTTTCTCTCTGTGTGGAGTTTGCATGTTCTCCCCGTGCTCCCCCAGGGGGTTCCTCTGTATATAACCCCCCCACTAAAAACATGCAGAAGATCAGATCGTCATCGTCATCCGACCAGTGACGACAACATCCGAAGTTGGTCCCCGGGCGCTGTACGAGAAAGCGACCACTGCTCCTGGCCTGCCCCCCGGAGGAAAGGACATGCCTGGATGGGTTAAATGCAGAGGACACTTTTCACCGGCCACCGTCAGCATGAGTGTGTTGTGGCCGCATGCATGTATTGTGGTGGTCGTGTGACAATAAAAGACGGGCTTGTCCGTTACGAGAGTTTTTTTTTATTTCTGCAATAACTTCACTTATGGCTGTGTTTATGCTAACGTTCACGTTATTGCTAGTTACTTCGGAAGCCGCCATGTTTGCTACAGCATCGGCCTGTATTCACGTCATCAACTACGTCAGTCCGCCCCTGATTGGCCAACTTGCGCTGTCAATCACAGGGCACTGAGCACAGTCGCTGATTGGCTCTTCGGCTTTACAGCTTCTGCTTAACACCCTCCCAGGCCTGGCAGAACCAAATGAAATGTGAGTTCACGTGACGGGCTGGTTTACGAGGCTACTTGTCCTGTCCAAAACTGCAAAGTTTCTGGGCTTCAGTGTTCGACACACTATCTACTGTTTTACACACACCACTAGAACCATGCCCCCTACTTGCCATATTTGGCGAACCAGGTGAACCCCTACCATGCACAGCTCGAAATATAGATATCAGTTTCATAACACATTTAGCAAAAAGGTTATTATTATCTTGGAAATCTCCAAAACCACCATCCTTCTCTACTTGGCTGAATGATGTGATGTTCTTTCTAAGCTTGGAAAAAAATAAGTTCTCTCTTAGAGGGTCCACTGATGGTTTTTTCAAGTTATGGGGGCCTTTTATTGAGTACTTTAACAACTAACCTACTGTTCCTCTACATCAAGAAGCGAAGTGATCAAGAGGTAGTTGTTGCAACTTTGTCCCCTGAATGGTTGTAGTGGTGTATTTCTCATTTATGTATAAGTGTGTTCATATGTATGTCTATTCATCTGCAAATGTGTGTAGTTCTATGTGTGCTGGGGATGCACAACGTTGTTTTTTTATTTTGTTCTTTTTTTCCCTTCTTCTTTTCTTATTTTTGCCCTGTTCGCCAACAGTCCCATGCCGATGCTTTCTGGATGTCTAGGCTGACCGCCGATGCTGATATATGCGTGTGTCTCTAACCATATTGTCCCCGCTCCCCACTGGGTTTTTGTCGACCGCTGGGACAGACTGCTGGGTCTCTTCCGTGGCAAAGCTGGCGTGTTGTCGTTCCTGCTTGACATTCGGCACTCGCACCTATTCAGGCAACTGTTGTACCACCAGAGGCGTCCGTTTCGGGCCGATACAGATGCCGTGTTTTTGAGCTTTCTCCCCGTCAATGTCGATCGTAATGTGCACCCCTGGTATACATAGAGTTCATTTGCAAAAACAGGTATCTCCGTTTGGATTTTTTATCATTTTATTTTATATATATATTGATGTATTGATAGTGTAATTTATTTATTTTTGAGAAATGTTTATTATCAATCATAACTAAAACGTATTCATCTGATAATTTAATAATTCAATAATGTTTTCTATGTGTACTCCAGGGAGTATCAAACAGATGTTTGTTCATTTTAAGAATTCCCAATGGGACCTATTGGATATGCTGGTATACTCATAACGTATTACTCACTTCTAATTAATTCTTAAGTCCCTGTCGAGTCTCACCCCCCCCCCCCCCCTTTTTTTTCATTTGGTGTTGTCTTATGTTTAGTTAATTTGTTTTGTTTTGTTTTTTCCTTATTCCTTATAACTTTTCGAGTTCTGATGATATAATCTAAGTTAAAAATAAGAAAAAATAAGGTGATTTGCCACAGATCAATGTACATGCTGTCATGCTATTAAAATGTGTCTATCACCAATAAAAAAAAGTTGGGAAAAAAGAAGGATAACGGATAATGGATAACGGTCCATTTTCATTTTTTTTATTATCAAAGAAAAACGGGAAACGACTCGTTTTTCGTTTCACAATTTCAAATTGAAAAACGGATCGCCGCCAAGTACACGGACCCAGGTTTCTGTGCTGCAGTTGTTAACCTGGACTTGCATCACAATGTACGGTGCTGCTTACTGATGAAAATCCCACTTTTCCAGCAGTTACCACCAATCCCACTTCAATCAGTACTACTACTACCAGCGATGCCACTCCCAGCCCCATGGTTTGTGTTAATGGAGGACAGTTGTTGGCTGGTGTCTGTAGCTGCCCTGATGAATGGACTGGAGAGACATGCTCAGCAGGTTGGTGGGGTAAAACGTGTGCAAATTGAATCAATAAAAAAATTATTAAAAAAAAACTAATTAGAAATTGAAAATAAATTGAAACTCCTTGCGGCCATCTGTTTTTCGTTTTGAAATTGTGAAATTAAAAATGAAAAACGAGTCGTTTCACCTTTTTCTTTGATAATAAAAAAACGGAAAATGGGCCGTTATCCATTATCAGTTATCCGTTATCCAATTTAATTTGATGCGCTTGTAAATGAAAATTGGGAATTAAACTACTCATGCGGAAAACTTCTTTCTCAATTTTGTGTTAATTTCTTCTCTGCAACTCGGGAATCATTATTATAATTAATAAAGATTGGTGGAAAGATGTTTTGAAGAGAGTCAACTCTTTTTCATGTGCACGACTCAGCCTAATCCAGTTGAAAGTGGTTCAGAGAGTCCGCCTTAGTAAAGCCAATCTGGCTGAACTATTCCCAGAGTCTGATCCAAAATGTAACCGCTGTGGAGAACTCAAGCCCATCTCACACATATGTACTGGTCCTGTAGCCTGGTAAACCAGCCCGTCACGTGAACTCACATTTCATTTTGGTTCTGCGAGACGGTCTGGCCGCAACTCTTCACCCAGTCCTTAGCAGGGGCGGGAGCATGGGCGGGCGTAGTTGCATTGACGGACAAACGCCGTCAGCCAATCAGCGTACCAGAACAAGTGACGTCATCACAGGGTGCTGTTTAGTTAAGACCCAGCAGCAACATTAGCAAGTTGATAGGTCAGATGTTTGACAAATCCAGTCAGTAGAAGACGTCTTTTCCGCCGAGAAACTCAAGCGCATACTCTTGGTCTTGTTTAATTGTTGCTACTGAGTCTACGGGGGTACGGTGGTGCAGTCGGTAGCGCTGTCGCCTCACAGTCAGAAGGTCCTGAGTTCGATTCTCGCCTGGGACACTGTGGGCGCTGTGGTTGTGTTCCCCCCCATATCTTCGGTGCCTACTGCCCAGGTAGGTTATCTCGTCGTAAGGGCCTTTCTCTCTGTGTGGAGTTTGCATGTTCTCCCCGTGCTCCCCCAGGGGGTTCCTCTGTATTTAACCCCCCCACTAAAAACATGCAGAAGATCAGATCGTCATCGTCATCCGACCAGTGATGACAACATCCGAAGTTGGTCCCCGGGCGCTGTACGAGAAAGCGACCACTGCTCCTGGCCTGCCCCCCCCGGAGGAAAGGACATGCCTGGATGGGTTAAATGCAGAGGACACTTTTCACCGGCCACCGTCAGCATGAGTGTGTTGTGGCCGCATGCATGTATTGTGGTGTTCGTGTGACAATAAAAGACGGGCTTGTCCGTTACGAGAGTTCACTTATGGCTGTGTTTATGCTAACGTTCACGTTATTGCTAGTTACTTCGGAAGCCGCCATGTTTGCTACAGCATCGGCCTGTATTCACGTCATCAACTACGTCAGTCCGCCCCTGATTGGCCAACTTGCGCTGTCAATCACAGGGCACTGAGCACAGTCGCTGATTGGCTCTTCCGCTTTGCAGCTTCTGCTTAACACCCTCCCAGGCCTGGCAGAACCAAATGAAATGTGAGTTCACGTGACGGGCTGGTTTACCAGGCTACTTGTCCTGTCCAAAACTGCAAAGTTTCTGGGCTTCAGTGTTCGACACACTATCTACTGTTTTACACACACCACTAGAACCATGCCCCCTACTTGCCATATTTGGCGAACCAGGTGAACCCCTACCATGCACAGCCCGAAATATAGATATCAGTTTCATAACACTTTTAGCAAAAATAAGGTTATTATCTTGGAAATCTCCAAAACCACCATCCTTCTCTACTTGGCTGAATGATGTGATGTTCTTTCTAAGCTTGGAAAAAAATAAGTTCTCTCTTAGAGGGTCCACTGATGGTTTTTTCAAGTTATGGGGGCCTTTTATTGAGTACTTTAACAACTTACCTACTGTTCCTCTACATCAAGAAGCGAAGTGATCAAGAGGTAGTTGTTGCAACTTTGTCCCCTGAATGGTTGTAGTGGTGTATTTCTCATTTATGTATAAGTGTGTTCATATGTATGTCTATTCATCTGCAAATGTGTGTAGTTCTATGTGTGCTGGGGATGCACAACGTTGTTTGTTTATTTTGTTCTTTTTTTCCCTTCTTCTTTTCTTATTTTTGCCCTGTTCGCCAACAGTCCCATGCCGATGCTTTCTGGATGTCTAGGCTGACCGCCGATGCTGATATATGCGTGTGTCTCTAACCATATTGTCCCCGCTCCCCACTGGGTTTTTGTCGACCGCTGGGACAGACTGCTGGGTCTCTTCCGTGGCAAAGCTGGCGTGCTCTCGTTCCTGCTTGACATTCGGCACTCGCACCTATTCAGGCAACTGTTGTACCACCAGAGGCGTCCGTTTCGGGCCGATACAGATGCCATGTTTTTGAGCTTTCTCCCCGTCAATGTCGATGGTAATGTGCACCCCTGGTATACATAGAGTTCATTTGCAAAAACAGGTATCTCCGTTTGGATTTTTTATCATTTTATTATATATATATATTGATGTATTGATACTGTAATTAATTTATTTTTGAGAAATGTTTATTATCAATCATAACTAAAACGTATTCATCTGATAATTTAATAATTCAATAATGTTTTCTATGTGTACTCCAGGGAGTATCAAACAGATGTTTGTTCATTTTAAGAATTCCCAATGGGACCTATTGGATATGCTGGTATACTCATAACGTATTACTCACTTCTAATTAATTCTTCCTGCCGAGTCTCACCCCCCCCCCCCCCTTTTTTTTCATTTGGTGTTGTCTTATGTTTAGTTAATTTGTTTTGTTTTGTTTTTTCCTTATTCCTTATAACTTTTCGAGTTCTGATGATATAATCTAAGTTAAAAATAAGAAAAAATAAGGTGATTTGCCACAGATCAATGTACATGCTGTCATGCTATTATAATGTGTCTATCACCAATAAAAAAAAGTTGAAAAAAAGAAGGATAACGGATAATGGATAACGGTCCATTTAAAAAAAAAATTATCAAAGAAAAACGGGAAACGACTTGTTTTTCGTTTCACAATTTCAAAATGAAAAACGGATCGCCGCCAAGTACACGGACCCAGGTTTCTGTGCTGCAGTTGTTAACCTGGACTTGCATCACAATGTACAGTGCTGCTTACTGATGAAAATCCCACTTTTCCAGCAGTTACCACCAATCCCACTTCAATCAGTACTACCACTACCAGCGATGCCGCTCCCAGCCCCCTGGTTTGTGTTAATGGAGGACAGTTGTTGGCTGGTGTCTGTAGCTGCCCTGATGAATGGACTGGAGAGACATGCTCAGCAGGTAGGTGGGGTAAAACGTGTGCAATCCAACCCAAAAAGTAGCCTTTATAGGTATTATTTAACCTTATTTTTAGATCCACGTCCATGCATTTTGGAAATTGCACAATTAAAAATGGTTTTCATAAACCTTAATACCATAATACCACAAGGAGATGTTGCATCAAATGTTGTATTCTTCTTCTTATTTCTGTAATTTGCAATTTAAGGTTAAGGTGAGACATTGCAGGTGAACATGGTAAAAGGACCATTTTCCCTTTCCCATACCCCAGAGCCAGAAATCTCCACTTTAGTAGCACTTACATACACTGAACTTTCCAGCTTCGTTCCCAACTATATGATAGTAAGACAAGAAGAGAGATGCCTTTCTCTTCTGTGTGTGCATTAGAAAGTAGCCCCGCGCCGCTCCTGCTAACCACAATGGTAGTAAACCGTACAGCTCGGGTGACTGAAACAACAGCACCAAAACACTCAAAAGAACATGTACTGTATTCACCACACAATGATATAATCCCAAGTTACAGGAAATGGTCATTTTCCAAGTAAATACAGTAGCCTACATACCCAGAAGTACTGATGACTGCACAGAGCGCATGCAAAGTAACTTTAGTTCCACCACGTTACTTCTAGCTATGGATTTAACTTTGGATTATTATTTCATCTGGCTTTGTCAGGTTTCACAGTTTCTGTAATATGTCCAGACTGTAGGATATGTGTCGTGGTACCTGGCAACCCAACCAAACGACCCTACCTGACGTCTCACTCGTCACTGCGCTCGCTCAAGCTCTCGGGTGAGGACCGCCACATGTATACAGTCAATGGGCTCCGCTCACTTTGCCACTGAAAATGGATGAAGCAGGTCCCAAGAAGAAGAAATACACGTCCAAATGTCAGTCCACTTGGTGCGAGACCTTCCCGTTTCTAACCACTAGTCACATCAGCCAACACCATGCATGGTAGCAAGAATGTGTTGAAAATAAACTTAAAAATGTGACTTAATCTTTTAAACATGCCTTTTCCCCTTATCTTTTAAACATGCCTTTTCCTCTCAGGAAATGTCTGCCAAGCAAACGAAACTAATGGATTCAACTTCCCACGCACCCCTATCAGCTGGTTTGGATATTCTGAGGAAGTTTGTCCTAAAGGAACAAATAATGGCAAGTTAATCTCAACCATGACACATGTAGAGATCTACAGATGCAGTATTTCCCGTGTAGGGTCAATATTTTCAGCACCTTGATCTGATTAACGTTACACGGGTAATAGATATGATCGGTGAGGATCTGCTGTACGGTAGCCTAAATACATCACACATTCAATAACGCTATTCAATAACGATAAGTGACTCCAGCTGTATATTTAATGTTGTTTATTAATTTATCCAGATACATTTCCGGGTTCCAACATAGCTTAGTCGTCATTCTATGATGTCATCAATAGTGGCCTAAGTTTACGCGAGGAAATAAAGAATAGCAGAGCTTTACTGTATGCATGGGTGAAAGTGGACCGGAACGGGGCGGTACGTACTGTAGTACCGTTAAAAGATTCTGCGCCTGAACGCAGTACCGGGAAGAGAGGCCAGAGTGACGTGCAGCTGCCTGTCAATCAAAACCCTACTGAACCGAGGGCTGTGCCTCGGTGCTGAAACATCTGAAGGGGCCTGGCTGGCAACCTGTGTTTTTCTTTTTCTTCTTCAGAACAAGCTTGTCTGTAAAGTGGCTTCACTGTAGGCTTTCTTGGACATAATATTACTTGGCTCAATGAGTGACAAATTCTGTTTTCGGATATACGGGCTATCAGCTATTTTACAGTTGTGACTTAATGACTTTATTTAATAAAGTCAGTGGTGTGAGTGTGAGAGGAATTCAATCAATAGACAATAACATTGGTGTGTTTAAAATGAGATATTCCACTAAATATGGCTAAAACAGATTCAAACATGCAAAAAAGCCCCCCCTAGAAGCTTCGCCCCCTCTGGGCTGATAGGGTCGCTCTGCCCCTGTCTATGAGGTTCGGAACGGTTGGCTTTCACACTTGCAAGTGTTGCGTGCCCGGGCACGCCAAAGCGCTCCCCAGACTACCTTTTCAAGTGGATCCTGTCACGGTTCCCTGTTGTGCGCCCGGGCACGGAACCGAACGGAACGCAACGTTCACACTCGTCAAATGTTCCGAAACTGGGGTCAATTTAGGGGCAAGTGTGCTCGGGAACAGTACCGGGGCGTCAGTGAGAAAGCACCCTGAGCTTCACTGTGCAAAATGATGTGTGTGCAGAGTTTGACACTAGAAGGCTGTTTCCACAATCGTCTGCTGAAAGTGAAAATTCCTCTGAGTTGACTGAAAAGGCCGTCCATCTTCAACAAGCAATTTGTGATGTCACGAATCTTGGAGCCAATCCCTGTCCAGTATTCAGCAGTTAAAGCCCCAACACATTCTCACTCCCAACTCGTCATATAATGCAGATCAGTCAGGAACCCTTGTCGTCACTTTGTCACTAGTGAGAATGTGTTGAAAGCCCATGTATGCTGTGATTGGCTAGTTATGTTCTAGATAACCATGATTGGTTGCTTTGGATTTTTAAATGAAGGAGAGGGAGGGGAAGTCATTTTAAGGACAAGACAATTCAATATTTTTTGTGGGAAAAACCATCAGACACCAATTATTATTCAAAGTATTGAAGTATTTTATACACATCTTGAAACATGACTTTAGGGGTTCTTCAACTTTTACACCCGTTACAGACAATACAATATACAATAATTCTCCAAATCCACTTGACATCAGATGAATCACTCATCAGATTCAGATTCAGATTCATTTATTTAAAGAATGGGACATTGCACATTGATGAACAGTACAGCCGTACAGTAAACATGCCAGGTTATAGCCCAAGGGCTAGTTTCCACCTGTAGTCGCATGGCAGGTTGATGTAATCTTGAAAAAGAAAAAAATTAATAGTATAAAAAATTAATAGTACAAAAGGTTAGTAAAACCTAAGGTGAGTAAAACACACAGAGCATGCAACGAAACATGACAGACGATATGTTAAGTATGATCACATTGCTGGTTTGATCTGAGCCATAGTTTCAACTGGCCTTTAAAGGTGGCGAGACTAGGGCATTCTCTAATAGAGGGAGGTAGATTATTCCAGAGGGTGCTTCCCATGAAGGATAAGGTCTTCTGACTAAAGGAAGTTTTTCTAAATGGGACCTCACAGACCTTTTTCGTGATGGCCCGAGTGACACGAGTCGAGTTGGCGGTCGAACGATATTTAATGAAGTCAGCAAGAGGAGGCGGCGCCAGTCCATGTAGAACTTTGTATATTAGACAGGCAGAGGTGAAATTTCTAAAGTTCTCAAAACTTAGCATGTCATATTTACGTATGACATGACAGTGGTGATGAGAAAGGGGTTTTTTATCTAGTATTTTCAGGGCTTTTTTATAAAGTAGTTCGGCTGGTTTGAGAGTGGTTACTCTTGTCAAAGACCAGCTAGTTATACAATAATTCAGATGTGAAAGGATCATCGAGTGTAAAAATAAAAATGCAGCATCTGTGGACAGACAACTCCTTATTTGTCTGAAATTATACAGATGGAATTAAATTTTTTTGGAAATAATTTTAATATGGTTGCTGAACGTTAGGTTGGAGTCCAACATCACGCCTAAGTATTTAAACTCATTAACCACAGATAATTCCTCTGACCCCAAGAAGACATTGGAGCGCGGAGGTGCAATGTTTCTTTTAGAAAAGAACATACAAACTGTTTTTTTTGCATTCAGCACGAGACAAGATTTAGTTAGCCACGCTTGGATATGAGAGAGAGCTAAAGATAAGACACGTGCCGCCTCCCCTGGGTTTTTAGCCCTTGTGAAGATGACTGTGTCATCAGCATAAAGCTGAACATCTACATTAAAACAGTAATCAGGAAGATCATTAATGTACAAAGAAAAGAAAATTGGCCCCAAAATTGACCCTTGGGGGACCCCTACTGGACAGCTCATGTAAGGGGAGCTGACACCGCCAACCACAGTGCACTGCTCCCAGTGAGACAGATATGATTCAACCCATTTAATGGCCTCAGCAGAAAAATTGAAACGACAATTTAGAGAGGAGCACACTGTGGTTGACGGTGTCAAACGCCCTCTTAACACATTGAGTGCCAAGGACGTCTGTGGACGTCCTAAAAAAAAGTAACGAGGAGTGCCAAGGACGTCTGTGGACGTCCTAAAATCATAATTCATATTATTCCATAATTCTGCTGTTTAAGGTCGTACCTAGCCAGTGAGCATGAATCCCTTCAAGGGATCACACGGCGCCACCTTAAACATCGTCACAGGAGCTGCTCCACCCACCTCAGATCCTTTACTTTGTACAGGAGACAGCGGAGAAAGCCGTGGAAACCGATGCATGCTTTCTGCCAGAGCCGTATATATTGCTCTGTCTACAGCGGAGAGTGGGCTCGGCTGCATCCGCGCTCACAACTGAGCTCTTATGCTTCTATCTATCTCCACACGATTTCCTAGAAAGCCAGCATCCGAAGCCGAACGGCCAAGCCTTTTCGTTCAGTCGCGTTTGCCAGCGCGCATCATTTCCTTGATGGGCGCTGGGATCTGTCCGGGGCAAAAACGGAGTCGAAAAAACAAACTCTGTGCGTGTGGGGAGGAGCCCGCAGCTCAGAGGTGGAGAGGGGGGGGGGGGGGGGGGAGAGGGGTGTGTGGCACACAGGCTGCACAGAAACCACACCACACGCCACCACATCAGAAAACACCAGCCAGAGTCAGTGAATGTGCTCGAAATTAGAGTGCAAAAGGTATTCATAAAAGGGACTATATCTTGGAAAGTAAAAAAAAACGACAGAAAACCCTTGAAAGTGCACTTTTTTGAGAGGCTGTCATTTCATAATGGAACTGTCTAGAAACAAAATTTCTTCTTTGGAAGAAGCAGGAGTGTTCAATGTTTCATTAAAGTCCAGCCCCGTTAATATAGCCATAATAGAAAAAATTCTATAGCTGTTTTCAACTGAATGGAAGTGAATCTGGCACAGGCTCCAGACAATTTTACTGAAGCGCTGTGGCACTCAATGTGTTAAGATCGAGGAACACAGCTCCCACACAACCATCCCTGTCCAAGGAACCTTTTATTTTCTCCAAGAGCAGGACCAAAGCAGAGTCAGTTGAGTGATGTGGACAAAAACCAAACTGCATGGGGTGCAAGGGGGTCTGGCTCGTTTCAAGAAATTCTACAAGTTGTTTAGCAACCCATTTTTCAATGATTTTAGAGATTATTGGTAAAATACTGATGGGTCTGAAGTTGTTCATGTCAGATTTATCACCAGCTTTGTAGATTGGGGTAACTGAGGCCAGTTTCCATGCCTTTGGGACGGTTGAGTGCTTGATGGATAAATTAACTAAATGCATAATAGGTGGCGCTAATGTTTCCTTATTTAACTTCAAGAAGCTGGTGTTAAGACCATAAACATCTTTAGCCTTAGAGCTGTTCAGAGCACTAATAATATCAATGACCTCAGGTACAGAAATTTCCTGGATGGTGAAAATTGGTACTCCATTGACTGTAGGGTTATTCACCATATTTACAGGGCATGTGGATACGCCAAACTGTTTTGAGATGTCATCAATAGATTTTATGAAGAAGGCGTTGAGTTTTTCTGCCAAGGTAACAGGGTTTCTCACCAGCCGGTTGTCGACCTTTAATTCCATAGCTTTAGTGTCCTGTTTCAGTTGTTTACCTGTCAGTTTATTAATATTTTGCCAGATTTTTTTGCTGTTCCCCCTTGCACTTTCCATAACAGTGATAAAAAAGTTGGCTTTAGCCTTCCTTAATTCAGCAATCACCTTATTTCGAGCTGAAACAAACAATTGTCGGTCAGTGCCTAGCCCAGTTGTAATTGACTTTTTAAGCAGCAGGTCCCTGCCTTTCATCAGCTTCAAACACGACGAGTTGAGCCAGGGGAGGGAGATGGAGTTCCTCCTCCTGTGGCTCCCTCGTCTGGAGAAACTGAGGATTACATCCTTCAACCTAGAGTGAAACATGTCACTGCTGATGTCTGCATCATCACACGTGGTCAGATTATCCCACTCAATATCTTTTAGTGCTCTTGCCAGATTTTGTTCTTCGTTTTTAGGGACAATCGAAGTGTTTGTACGGTTATCAGAAGTACTAGAGAATGGGTTTTGGAAGCGGGATTTATTGAGTTTTCTGGAGAAGAAAATCGCATTATGGTCCGAGATTCCTGTTAACAGGTTGTGTATTTTAGTAACACTTCTGGGTTTGTTCGAGAAAATTAAGTAAATTTTTGATTGAGATCGATGAGTGATTCTAGTGGGTTGGTCAATTAACTGAGTAAAGTTAAAATAATCCATAATTGATTTCAGGCTTTTTCTATCTTTTTTCACATCCCAATTTATGTTCCAGTCCCCAATCAAAATAATTTCTTTTTTGTGATCACATGAATTAAGGAGCGTCTTGAGATTATCATAAAAATCAATTTTAGCCAAAGGCTTGCGATAGATGCAGACAATCACCCAGGGCCGGTTCCAGAACAAGATGACTAGGGGTGCATCCTAGATAGGAAAGGGTGCAGATGCCCGGCCGAAGGCCGGGCCCACTCGGGCGGCCGGCCAGGCCGGCCGCCCGAAAAATTTGACATGTTATTTTACTAAAAATAATGCATTTGACCATCATTTCAAGTAGAATGATACCACCCAAGCAAGAATATTTCAAGTGTTTCAAGTGCTTTACTGAAATATTTGGACCATATAATGATAATTCAATTATCTCAACCTTAAAAGGTTACATATAGGTGCCAAAAAGCCATAAAATCACATCAAAGAACAAAGAAAAACAACAACTATAATTCAAGTTTAAACAGTAAGTGTGCAGCTGTAGCATTTATTAAAAAAAAAAAAAAAAAAAAAAAAAAAAAAAATTTTTTTACTTTTCAACTGAGCATGCAGACAATTAAAATAAGGGTGCAATGCATGCTTTTGCACCCCCGTAGAACCGGGCCTGCAATCACCAGTGACATTTCATCGGACAGAGAGATATTTACACCAACACATTCTAGACTAATATCATTGGGCCATATAATCTGGTTGCATTTCAGATGTTCCCTAACATACAAAATTACCCCCCCACCCTTCCCCTGACCCCCCTATCCCTTCTAAAACTAGTATATCCAGGTAGTGAGATAGCAGCTTCTGGTGAGGAGCTAGTTAGCCAAGTTTCAGATATCCCCAGAAAATCAATGTTAGAGTTACAAAGCAGGTGTTCCAATTGCTCCCGTTTAGGTAACATGCTACGGGCATTTAGATGCCCCCCAAACAACCCCCCCCCTTTTTACATTCAGGGTCCCAAATTGTCCTTGCTTGATTTAGTGTACGAAATATTTTTAAAGATCGATGTCTTTTGATTACGGGGTTTCTATACTTAGCTAGCTTAGAGGAAAGAGGCAGCCCAGTTCGATGGGCCGCTGCTATGGTCCGCTGGGAAGCAGGCCCTAGGCCCGTTAGATGGATCATCTCCGCTGCGCTGTTGGTAGCCAGGGGTAGCGCCGCAGCCGAGCTGGTGGTGGAAGGCGAAGGTAGGAGGCCGTTTGCCTTCCGCTGCGGCGACGCTGACCCTCTTGGAGGCCCTGCCGAGCGGATCACTGGGGTAGCTGGGGATACCCTCTCCGCTGCGCTGTTGATGATCGGGGGCCATCTCGTCGTTGTGCTGTTTGGGATCGGGGGTGACGGGTAGTCACTGGCCTCCTGCCGCTGCGCTAATAGGCCCGCTAACGGGCCTTCACGGGCCTTGCTGATGGTAGTTGGCGGTAGCAGACTACCACTGGCCTCTCGTACCTGCTCTGCAGACCCTCTGTACGGCGCATGCCAAAGTGCTATTGATGGTCGGAGGCCGTCTCGTCGTTGTGCTGTTTGGGATCGGGGGTGACGGGTAGTCACTGGCCTCCTGCCGCTGCGCTAATAGGCCCGCTAACGGACCTTCACGGGCCTTGCTGATGGTAGTTGGCGGTAGCAGACTACCACTGGCCTCTCGTACCTGCTCTGCTGACTCTCTGTACGGCGCAGCTGAAGTGCTGTTGATGGTCGGAGGCCGTCTCGTCGTTGTGCTGTTTGGGATCGGGGGTGACGGGTAGTCACTGGCCTCCTGCCGCTGCGCTAATAGGCCCACTAACGGACCTTCACGGGCCTTGCTGATGGTAGTTGGCAGTAGCAGACTACCACTGGCCTCTCGTACCTGCTCAGCTGACCCTCTGTACGGCGCAGCCGAAGTGCTGTGAGGTAGCAGTAGCTGCGGTAGCGTTAGCCAGGTTAGTGGGGGAGGGCGGCTAATTGGTGGCAGCTGGGAGGCTTGGATAGCCTCATTGATAGCATCCAGACACTGTGGGCCGGGATTAATCTCCACGTCGCCTGCCAGTAATACAATAAGCGCCAGATGTAAAAGTCTTAACGTCTTACTGCCTGGGTTGATTTTCTCTCGTGTCGTGGATGGAACTCTTGCTCGTCCGTTGTTCAGGAAAGCGGAGTACAGCAGGTGCTGGCTCCCATGAGCTGGGGAACAGGCTTTCCCGTCGCATTCGGTGGGTAGACGTTGTCGTGTTGAGGTTAAAAGTAGACACAATATAAAAACAGTAGTTGGTATCCAACCATAGTGTGGAAATACCATCCGTTTAAAAGCACTGAAGAGGTTAGTTGGTGGTTTGGCTGGCACACACGCAGCACCTGCCTTACAGCGTGTGTGCTTGTCGGCCATCTTGCTGTTAATTAGAATCAGTGGTGATTAGCAGAGGCGACTGAAACACGACAGTGGTACATGATCCCTCTGATGGAGAGACATACTAACAATCAAAAAGGGTTTGTTCTTAACATCTTCGATGGACAATGTGTATTTGCATCTCCTGAAAAATGGAAAAAAAAAATCCACGACGTGGCGCTACCGCGCCATGCCGGGCTGACGCGGGTGGCGGATGGCCCCACGCTAGATTTACTGCATCTGTACCTATCCATCTACTGTATATACATTCACCATGTATACCATCTGCCGGGGTCAGCTCGCCATTCCGAAGTGTCGGCATTCCGATCATTGACTTCTATGCTTTCGGAGAGGCGGCCCTTTTTATCTCCAAAAAAATTTTCGCCGAGAGGTTAGGTTCTGGGGGAGGTTAGGCTTAGGCGTGGGGGGTGGGAGAGGTTAGGTTTAGGGTTAGGGTCTGGGGGAGGGTTCTTTCGCAATGGCGAGACAGATCTCAATTTTGTCGGAGTGCCGACATTTCGGAATGCAGAGGTGTCCCCCCATCTGCCTACCTACCTACCCATCTGCATCTATCTATCTATCTATCTATCTATCTATGTATCTATCTGTCTATGTATCTACCTATAATGATTATAGGTAGATGAATAGATAGATAGATTATAGTATAATCTATCCATTCACCGACCCAATATATCTGTCGATCTATCCACCTATCCATAGTTTTATTTTTCAGTTCTTCCTTGCTGAAATGATGAATCAGGTGTAATATGATGTTCTTTATCCTATATTGATGATGAATTTGTATTCCTCTCTGTCCAATATTTTGCCTTCCCTGTCTAGCTGGCACACCACAAGCCTTGGCCAGATGTTCAAAACGGAGAGGATTACAGAGTTTTGACGAGCTACAAATTGTCCAGTGTGACTTGACATTCAGTGACATACAACAAAAGGTGAGAACAGAGGCTCTCCTCCTTGCTTTACCCACTGTACTGTTATACAAGGGATCAGCCGAGCAGCATTTTGCGAAACAAACCGCGTCACTGGGTGGCAACGGAAATGGAAGCCTATGGAGCCTGAGTTTGAGTGTCTGACTCTAGCCGGCTGACCGTGTTTACAATTTAAAAACTGCGACAGTTCACACAACTTTAACACAACATGCATATATTATACATCAAACTCTTGAGCTAATTATGCTCTCACTCAGAATGTCAAAATATAAGTGATGTGATATATACTTTTTGAGATATTAACATTTGTTTGGGACAACTCATACGAGTTAACTGCCGCGGGGTTGCACGTTTTTGGGTGGCAGTGACGTCGTGCTGATTCGTCCTATTGGTCATTTACAGGGAACATCAAGTGATAAAATCCAAAAACTCTACTGCAAGTATCACACTCCATTGGTAAATTGTTTTAAGGAAAATGTTATTTTAAAGGCACTATATCTGTGTTTTTTATTACCATTGAGTGAATGCTCTGTATCGTAACTTAAAAACTTAGCCCAGCTGCGTCTCTCTGCGTTCAGCCATTCCAATGCTATACCTGCGGTGCATGCTCCCTAGTCCGATACCTCACGAGTCCGACACCTCACGAGTCCGAAAAAAGAGGCATTGGACAGGGGATCATGTCTATGTTCCCCGGCTTCTATGTTCCCCGGGTTCTATATTCCCCGTTTTTCACTAACCCTAAACCTAACCTCCCCCAGACCCTAACCCAAAACCTAACCTCTCCCACCCCCACCCCTAAACCTAACCTCCCCCAGACCCTAACCCAAAACCTAACCTCTCCCACCCCCACGCCTAAACCTAACCTCCCCCAGACCCTAACCCAAAACCATGAGGTGTCATCGGACTAGGGAGCAGTCCCCATACCTGCAGCCTTCTGCTACTCATGGGGAGAGATTTCCTGGAAAATCTGGCGGATGTGACAACACAGTCCAGTAAAAAGTCCATGCAGAACAAAAATAAAAGATTTATCTTGTGAAGCCCGTCTGGCCAAACAGCAGCAATGTGACCGACGTCGGGGGGGAAACTGGAGTCGAGGCTGTGTTTTCGGTTCATGGAGGGACCTTACGTTAGCTTGCTGTATTAGCTGTTTGGTCGCATCCAGCTCACATCAGGGGGGAGCAGGCAGTTAGCTCCTGGCTCATGCTAACGTTAGTATCCACTTCCCCGCAGCCAACGCAAGCCAAAACATGCCACAACAACATCAGCTAATTCATCCAGAATCCTTCCCGGCCGTCTCGAGGCTGATCTTGCCGATCAAATGTCCAGGTTGCCGTTTTAAAGTGTCTTTTATGAGCTAATGTTACAAAGCAACCAACACCATGCTGTATATTTCATACTAATTATGAAATATGACTATGTGAAATAGTTATAATATATTAAAATCTGGATAAACTCCTTTTAGCATCTGACTGAACAAGGCCACACTGACCAGCTTGGAGGCCACTCGGGCTGAGGGCAGAGGGTCTATAGGAATGCAATTGAAATAGGAGCATCCTGGTGACCTCTGACCTAGAGTAAACTCGCCATAACGAAATGACAGTCAAAAAAGGGGTTCACGGATAAACAAGATGATCTCCAGATGGCATTTTATTATCCTAAAGCAGGATGCGTTGATGGATGGGCTTAGGAGGTGTCAACCATTGGCGCCGAGTCGCAGCCCAGACATCCATACCGACCATTTGGCATTTAATGAAAAAACAAAGCCTTTTAGGGGAAAGATAGCAACTGTGACATCATTTACTAGGCGGGAAATACTGAGGGCATAAAAACTGTGTGTTCAGCCCAGAGAACTAGACTTGACCATTTTCGGCCTTTCTCGTCTCCTCAGCGTCTGCAGCGTTGTGTTCGATACCAGTATTTGCTGTTTGAGAATAAAGCTATTCTGTTACATCAAGCTGTGTGTCGGCCAGACTCTTCATTCATCTCATCAGAACCAGATCCAACACTTGGCGTCGCGTTTTGGTGGGCTGCGTCCTCCGCAGAGCTGCTCGGGCGGGGGCCTCGCTCCACGACACAGCCGGCTTTTGGGTGAGTTTTCCCCTTTGTGTTCTGGGGCCAAGTTTCTGCCCGGCTGGATGCTGCTGAAGACGCGCCTGGCCTGTAGTGGGGATTGCAACCCTATTTGGCTCGTGAGATGATGTGGGGTCCGGTTTCCAAATTGTTTATTACTAAGGTTTAAATTAAGAGAAAAGTGGGATGCAAATTTATAGAGATAATTGATTAAGTGGTTTGGTGAAATAGGACTAAGTGTGGTTATGTTGTGTCTTTATTTACGACAAATGCGGAGGCTCTGATGATTATTCTCGTGTCTCGTAGGACAGATTGTGTAGAGACGCGCTGATCATTACATGGTTAAACTAATGACATAGGCTATAGTTAATTAGTGGTTTAATGCACAAAGTAGTATGGTGATTATGTTGTTTTTTCATTATATACAATGCGAAGGCTTTTGAGTGTGTCTCAAGCCTAGTAAGACAGGTTTAAGTGGATTTGCACTGATCAATATTGCTTTGATGTGGTATGCGCGTGATGCATTTTTGGTTAAATGAATAGAGTACAGTGATTAAGTGGTTTATTTCGGTAAAGCCTGGCCAGGTGTAGATATTTGGGGTTTGAATAACTTGTACCAGAGTATGGTTTGTTGGTTTGGAGAGTGTGGTTGTTGGAGAGACGTTTGTTTGCTTGTTTGATGAGAAAACGACTTGGTGGTGTGTGAGTGAAGGTTTGCTCGCATGCAAGAGGAGCCTGTCATTTGCGGGCCGATGTTGCCCTCTTTTGGTAGGATTGTGGCTGCAGAGCGGAGAATTTGAGATAGCCTAATATTGTTGGGAAATGGCAGATTTTGTCATGGAGTGTGATCTTCAAATTATGCGATTTATTGAAGAACGATTCCAGCATTATGTGACGTTAGCGGGCGCGGATGCTGCTACGCCTACATTTCTTAAATACTCTGAACGTGATAATGAGGGCTTAGCTTCAATTTCGGTGTGTAGTATCACCCGGATTGTGCAGCCGATTATTGACGCTGCTCATACTGCGCCGTGCGCGTGTTGTTATATCGCCGTTTTGTCCGAATGTTGTGTGCATCATTGCACATTTACACAGATTCAACAGAAAGTTGGGCCTGATGGATGTTTGCTGTTATATCCTACTTAAAGACGGCCTGAGTTGGCCAATGGGGTTTTCAATATCGTCAATACCACCCTGAACCCCAGCTCGAACGTGATAATTAAATAATTGTGATTAAATATAGCTAACAAGGGTCAAACTCCAAGTAGCCTATTAGTTCTTTTTGGGGAAGCGCCGTCAAGTTGGCATTGTTAATGTTGCAAGATCCGCGCGGAATTTCAAAGTAAAACGTATGCTTTTAACGTTAGGTTAATTTAGAAATAAATAAATGCACCTTTATGTGACGATGATGCTTGTTTCGGTAAAGGTATTGTTAATAGGATAAAATATATTGTATGGACCGGCACGGGGGATTGATGGGGAGAGCTGAAAGTTCCCTCGCGTTTTTTTTTTTCACCGTCTTTTTCCTCTGCTCCATATGCAATGTTAGTGTATAACATCACGTTTTGAACAGATATGAGATGTCATTTGGTGGTCTGTAGGCTTATGTTATACGTGCGTTGCATACTTTATTGTTAGAGCTTATTATAATTATGCGCTACATAAATGCAGCTGTTCTCCCGGTTCTACTAACATACTATGTAAGCATGACTGGCTTTTTACGTGTTTAAGTGGGTAAATAGCTCACTCGGTAGAGCATGGGACTCTCAACCTCAGGGTTGTGAGTTCGAAAACGACTAACTGCGTTTCTTTTCTTTTTATTTTATATTTTTATTTTCTCGTTTTTCTGCTTGCTTTAGATTTTTCATACAGCCGAATCTCTACGTGTGCGTTGTAAGCGACCGTTTTTATGTCTTCTACATCCATTGTATAGTCTCCATTCTGCCTAAGGGGCCTGGTGCATTCTGCTATTTTTGCGGAAAGGTCCTTTCAGCTCGGGGCTTGGGTTGAAATTAAAACTGCGCATGACGAGAAATGGGGCGTGTTTTTGAAAGTCACCATGGCACAATATTGTTCTCCTTTTCGAGAGGTGCCCGCCCCCCCCCCATTTTTTTCCCTCTGTGTGAAGCGCACAGCTTGCTCAGGACTGGTCGATATAGGCTACTGCATGTTTCATTAAATAGTTATGTCTTTGTTGTTTTGTCTCATTTTTATTTTTTAAATTGTTTATACTATGTAACTATGGTTTGTTAGTTTGGCACACAATGATGGATTGGGGGATTAGTCGAGACTGATAATTATGTCAGCATTTATTTTATAGTCTGGGTTGATTAACAGTGTTTGCTGTCCACATACATACATACACAATAGGGTGGATGTTAAGGAAGGACTGGTTCAGTTTATGTGTTTATCATGTTATGTGTTCTAAAAACTGATACATGTTGCTTTTGTTTGTTTGTTTGTTTGTTTTATTTTTATTTTCATCCTGAATGGGAGATTATCAGAAAAACCCTCTTCCGGGACGAGGGACAGACCCTGGTTCCTGCTTCCTGCCACCAGCGTCCATTTGTGCCTCGCCGACGCGATCGATGCCGTTGTCACTACGACTCTGATTTAAAAGGCCAGTGCGTTTGTTTATATACACACACACACACACACACACTCACACACACACACACACACACACACACACATTCACACACACACACACACACACACACACACACACACACACTCACACACACACACACACACACATTCACACACACTCACACACACACACACACATACACACATTCACACACACACACACACACACACACACACACACACACACACTCACACACACACACACACACACATTCACACACACACACACACACACACACACACACACACACACACGCTGTACACACACACGCACATGCGTGTGTGCGCATTTACGCATGTACACATGTCTAACGCATCCATAAGTATATCACACATACTGTTTGTTTATTTACACACATCTGGTTGTCTTTACAGTATTTTTGTTTTCACACATCTGACTGCCATCATACACATTTTTGTTTAGTTTCACACATTTGTTTACATGCTGATAGGTACATACAATCTACATTTGTCATACATCCTCTTTGGTTTGTTTGTTTGTTTACATGGCAGGTTAGCAACTGACTGACTGCGCTTAGGTTCATTGTGTTTTTGTTTGGGTTGCTATTTGTGGCTGTATCAGAGTTGGGTATATTGAATGGTTGGTGATAGCTGATCATTGTTTCATTACATTATTGACCGACCAGTCGGTTGAGTGTTTCATTCTTTATTATTTCACTGATTGATCAAGGAATCATTTTTTATTTGCTAGGCTTTTTAGCTGCTTATTTATCAGTGTTTGGTCAACGCCATTTATTGCCTCAATTGATTGCTCAATTGATTGGGGGGATGAGTGTGTTTTGACATAGACATTGGTTTATGAGTGAGTGTCTTGTTCGCTATCTGTGCATGGTGAATTTGGTTCAGCTTGGTTCTGAATCGAACTGGGTGACGACGGTACGGAAGGTAAGGTAAGCCTTTACAGCTGAGAACTTCAAACAGACTGGTGCAGTTGTCTGTGTTGTTCTGCGTCGAATGAAGGTTTGCGCATGGACTCTTGCAGTCTATTATCTCTTCGCGAACTGAAGGTGTCGTCCGGGTTGGCAAATTATCTAGCTTTTTGTTTTGGTTCATATATACGTTTTTGTTGATTTGTTTAATTAGAATAATGTCAAAAATGGGTTCTACAGCAACAAAATTTACTACTCCGTTGGACGTGGTTCAGCAGAAAAACCCTCTTATCAAAGGCATTGCAAATATGTCAAAAAAGTGGCATAAGCGGTGGCCGGACATTGAACAGCCCTGGCCAGTAGAGGGCACTCTTAACCGGGATGTGATTAGCACATTGCAGGTGTTGATTTCTACATACAAAGCCAAACAAAATAAGGGGAAGAAAGGACAAAATAGACGGGATAAGAGGCAGAGAGAGCTGGGTGTTCTGGAGTTGTTTGATCGCGAGGGGAGGAGGCTGCTTAAGGCCTCCAAAGAACGGAGGGAGGAGCTTATGGAAGATGTGGGAAAAAACGTACAGGAGGCAGGAAAGTTGATGGCGGAAGCCAACTCATCATTTTCACATACACTTCCATCAAAGAGCCCCCCCCCATATCAGAAACACACTACATTCACTGATGCCTATCCCCAGCTCCCGATTTTAACTCAGGGTGGAAAGTATCATATTGCAGACAATCAGGAACGTGTGATTGAAACAGGAAATGCTGTCGCAACCATAGTGCTGCGTCCTGATGTTAGGTCCAAATCACCAGGGCTGTTGGCAACAGGGGCTAGCTCACAGAGGTCAAGAAAGGTGACTTTTGGAAACAGTGCGCCTGATGACAGTGATGAAACAGGACGGGGCATCGGCGGGTATGACTCTTCAGTGAGACGGATATTGGAAAAGGCTGAGAGAAGGGGGAGGAAGCCTTTAGGGAAAACAGACCTAGAGACTGACGAGACCAGTGACAGTGAAGAGGGGAGTGATGCTGATGATGACCCTGGTTATAGCCGCCACATGTCGCCAGGTGCTTGTAATATACCAGTACCCGATGAGTGGAGGCAGCGGGCCCTCGAAGAGATTGCGGAGGAGAGAGCGAGATATCAGTGGGACATGAGAGGGGCAATCAGTGGGGAGATGCAGGAAGATTTGACAAGTAGACTAGCAGGACTTGCAGTAAGAGAAGAGGAGTTGAGACGAGAGGAGCCGAGACGAGAGGAGTTGAGACGAGAGGAGCCGAGACGAGGGGAGTTGAGACGAGAGGAGATGAGACGAGAAGAGTTGAGACGAGAGGTGCCCCGATCAGAGAACCCTCCGAGGCGAAGCAGGAGAAAGAGTAGGAAGCCTACACAGCTGCTTCCAGTGATTGTCAGGGGACGAACCTTGGACTATAGACCATTACAGAACACCGACATGACTGACATATTAGATAAGCTGCCCATTCTTCAGGATGGTGCGCACCCATGGATCTCGAAGTTAGATGAGGCTTTTGTGGGCGTTCAACCCGCAATAGGAGATCTTAAACGGTTACTGGCTAGCATCACAGGGGTCCCAATGATGAATGAGCTTTTTGACAAGGCGGGGCTCCAGAGATATGTTGGCACGGCCGTACACGACCCAGAATTGTTTGCGGCTCACAGGGGTCGTTTATGGAGAGCGTTAAGAGAAACATATCCAACAAACGTTCATCCGGACAGTATCATTATTCCTCCATTGGGGGATAGCGAGAATCCACGTGCGTACATATCAAGAGGCCTCCAACAGTGGAGGAGTGTAACTGGAAATGATCCAGATGTTAGCCAGATTGAACAGGCAGTCTTGAGGTCTAAGTTACAACAGGGGCTTCCCGTACCGGTTAGGGGTAAGCTGGCGGAGGTGGTTGGTTTAGGGAGCATGTCTAAAAGTGTTTACACCGATCATGTTGCGCACCAGGTCGAACTGTATCGAAAGAAGGAGCTAGCCCAGAAGGAGCAAGACCAGGAGATTCTTAGGAAACTCACTCAAATACAACTGACAGACAGTAAAAGGAAGGACAAAGTGCAGGCAGTGGTGGTGACACAGTCACAACCTCCCCAGCCACAGCCAGACCAGATTCAGTTTCTACCACCCCAGCCGCCACCAATAACACCAGTTGCTCCCTATCCAGGGCCGGCATTTGGCCAGCAGCAGATGTGGAGAGGCAGAGGTAGAGGTTACTCAGGAAGAGGGGGAAGAGGGAGCTACAATCCAGGTTTTCAGCAGCCCCTAGGACCATGTTATAACTGTGGAATGATGGGGCATTTAGCTCGTACCTGTAATAGGCAGGGCGGAGGTTTCAGGGGAGGTCCCAGGGGAGGTTTCAGGGGAGCATTCAGAGGGCAGTCACAGCCACCCAGCGGTCCGGAACATCCCTTCCAAGGGGCGGACCCTGGATTTTAGGGTTGCCCATCAACCCCGTGTGGGAGGTGTCAGTTTCAGCTGATGGTGTCTTCGGATCCGATGATATATGTGAAAGTAAATAACCAACCGTTAAAAGTGATGGTTGATAGCGGAGCTGCTTTCACCTGTATCCGACCCAAGGACGCCATACACCTCCCCATGTCCGGTCGATTTGTGCGGACAATCGGGTTTGAGGGAGTGAAACAGCTGATTCCTATGACAGAACCAATTGAGCTCTGCTATAAAAACCAAAAGATTACAATACCCGTGTTAGTTTCAGAACATACTCCCATTGCCTTATTAGGCAGGGACGCTATGTGCAAGTTCAATTGCACCATACAATGCTCACCTGAAGGTTGTCGGGTTGAAATACCTGACCTTTGCCATCAATTAGCTGTGACATCAGATACTGAGGTTTCTTCAGTGTTTTGGGTTGGAAACCTTAGTCAGGACCTGCTACAGCCAGCCAAATTGTGGGAAAGGTTTATCACTGCAAACATGCCGAGTGCTAGAGTCCCAGAATACCCCCATCATTGTACGCTCCAGCATTTCAAGTCAGCTGTCCCATTTGACTCAGAAGAGTGGCTAAGACGACAGCCGGAGCATGTGCAGCTCAGCTCGAGCTGCATAGTTCTGGGGCCACAAGGGGCAGCCATGAAAATAAACAGGAATGATTATCTCAGTCGCGAACATGCCATTGAGACAAGCATCCCTCATGTCACGCTGCTGGTAGCTGAGGATTACGAGCAAAAACATGTAGGGGCAATGATGGCAGAATCAGAGAGTGCCATCTTTGTACCAATAAAAGAAAACCCTGCTATTTGGAGGAGTGAGGATCACCGATTCATTAAAATCATGATCTCTGCTCAGGGGCTGGGCCAGGCACAAGTGGTGCAGATGACAAATGAATCAATACTCAGTGGCAATTTGGACTCAGACCCTGAGAGAGAAGAGATGATAAGACAAGTCCCTGAGTGTCTGTGGTCACGACACAGCGCTGACATAGGACTTGTTAAGTCAGCCCAGCCAGTGAGGGTTGACCTCCGACCTGAGACAAAGCCCCCATGGAGGCCTCAGTATCCTTTAAACAAAGAAGCCGTTGAGGGAATTGAGCCGCAGATAAACGGCCTTGTCCAAGCAGGAGTTTTGAAGATAACCCAGACCCCCCAGTGTAACACACCTCTACTGCCAATAAAAAAGCCTGACGGTTCATACCGTCTTGTACATGATTTGAGGGCTGTGAATGACGTTGTAATTGACTTCTCAGCAGATGTTCCAGACCCACATACATTGCTAGCACAAATTCCAGCGGAAGCAGCTTGGTATACGGTCATAGATTTATGTGGAGCATTTTTTAGTGTTCCTCTTAGTACTGAGTCTCAAGGGCTCTTTGGGTTTACGTACAAAGGTCAATCTTACCAATACCAACGATTGCCGCAGGGGTTTAAACACAGCCCACACATTTTTAACAAAGTGTTAAGGGAGGACTTGGAGGATGTAGGCCAACTGTTGGACAGTACTGTCATTCAGTATGTAGATGATATTATCATTTGCTCAACCAATAGGGAAACATGCCATAAGGATTCAATTAAATTGCTACAGGTCCTGGCACAGCGGGGTCATAAAGTTTCTCAGAAAAAGTTGCAGTATGTCCAGGAGAAGGTGGTTTACCTAGGCCAATCAATAACTCATGGCCACAGGGCCATCTCTGATAGTCACCTTGATGCCATTCGGAAAGCTCCAAAGCCTAGAACTGTCAGGGAGATGATGGCATTTCTTGGTATTTCTGGCTATTCGTCGGCATGGTTGGAGGATTATGCTAAGCTGACAGGGCCTCTGAGAGCTATGGTTAAAAGCACAGGGAGTGATCGACTCCATTGTAATTTAACTTGGACAGAAGATGGCCTTTTGGCATTTGAAACAATCAAGCAAAAGCTTCAGGAGGCCCCAGCGTTAGCATTACCAGACTATTCAAAAAATTTTGTGTTATATGTGTCTACTTCAGTAGGAGGTAGATTTGCATGTGCAGTTCTATGTCAGCCGACAGGAACGGGAGTGGGTCCGCAGCCTATTGCGTACTACTCCACAGCCTATTCAGAGGTGGAAATGGGGTTACCACTATGCTACAGAGCAATGGTGGGAGTCTATTTGATGTATGAGAGGGCATCAGCAGTTACCATGGGATACCCAGTGACTATCCTCACACATCATAGTCTTAGAAACCTTTTGCAGCATGGCAGATACACTTTGACCATGCCTAGGCTCAGAGACTATTATAGGCTGTTAGAACAAGAGGATGTTACTTTGGCACGATGTAACACAGTGAACCCAGCTGAGAATTTGCCAACCATGGAGGACGGGGAACCCCACGATTGTGTGCGGGAAGCAGAAAGGTATTCGAGACTCAGGTCAGACTTACAGGCCCTCCCATTGAAGGAGGCGGACCTGGAGTACTGGACTGATGGATCTTGTTACCGCGTGGGAGATACGTTGTGCGCCGGCTATGCAGTCATCAAAGCCCAGGGCTCTGGCTTTGTAGTAGTGAAAGCTGAGGTGATTCCACAGCCAGCCTCAGCCCAGCTAGCTGAGCTGGTTGGTCTTACTGAAGCATGTTTACTAGCAGAAGGTAAACGAGTGACAATTTACACCGATAGCGCGTATGCACAAGGTATTTCGCATCTTTTTGGTGCGGTATGGAGAAATCGAGGGTTTAAGAAAACTGACGGGTCACCTATTCAACATCATGCACAAATAGTGAAACTGTTACATGCCATAATGAAACCCAAACAAATAGCAATTGCTAAGTGTGCGGCACATAGGTCTGACATGTCACGAGTTACAAAAGGTAACCAGGCGGCCGATGAAGCTGCCAAGCGGGTCACAGGAGCGGATAGACTTGGAAAAGTTCTTCTAGTGACTCATGAAATGGAGCTAGAAGACAAGATCACTCTTAAAGATGTGGTGATGATGCAGGAGGCTGTCCATGCAGTAGACAAACAGTTGTGGCTGGACAGAGGTGCTAGTCAAGACTCCACAGGCTTGTGGAGGAACCATCAAGGGCTAGTAGTGGCCCCCCCCGACCTGCTGGGTCTGATGATTCAGGAGGCGCATGGGCAAGCACATGTCTCCAGGGGGGAGGTCAAAAGGAAGATTACAAACGAGTATGGCTTTTGGGCACCATATTTGTTATCACAAATTGATCATGTCATCGGCAGATGTACAATTTGTTTGAAAAACAATATCAGAAGAGGAGTGTTAATTCCTCCAGGACATATACCTACCCCAAAAGGACCTATGACCGAGTTGGTCATAGATTTTGTCGATATGATAAAACCAGTTGCGGGGAAAAGGTATTTGTTAGTTGTGGTGGATCGTTTCTCGAGGTGGCCGGAGGCCTGTCCCACTAAGAGAAAAGACGCGCAGTCGGTTGCTAACTTTCTATGTCGTGAGGTTTTCAGTCGTTGGGGCCTTCCGGATCGGATTTCAAGTGACAACGGCCGCGAGTTCATAGATAAAGTTGTGAAACTTATCTTACAAAAATTAGGAATCAAACAGCGCCTCGGCTCAATTTATCATCCCGCTTCCCAAGGAATTTGTGAACGGATGAATGGCGTAATAAAAAACCGCGTCTCAAAGATATGTCAACACACAGGGCTAAATTGGGTGGCGGCACTCCCGTTGGCATTAATGGCGTGCCGTTCGAGTCAGCTCCGTGATTTGCAGATGACGCCACACGAGCTGCTGACAGGCAGGTGCATGCCAACCCCTTGTTTGCGTACAGGCGGGAAGGGCCCGAGTCTGTCCCTGTTAGAAGATGAAATGAAATCATATGTGGAGTATTTACATACTCTACATGGCAGCATATCTGCATATGTCTCCGCAAAACAGGCAAGAGAGGAGACTGAAGGACAACAGGGAGACAACGACAGCCCTGTGCAGCCTGGAGACAAGGTGTTTGTGAAAGTGTTTAGAAGAAAGTGGTTCAACTTTCGGCGTGAGGGACCATTTGAAGTTGTGCGCTGCACTGGCACAGCAGTTCAGGTGAAGGGATCTCCTGTGTGGTATCATTTGACACATTGTGTTAAAGCACCAACTGAGGGACCTGGCTCACAAGGGCATGATGATGGAGTGCCGGAAGAGGCAGAGGAAGGTACAGAAGAACGCCTCCTGGACCAGTCTCCAGGGGGGCAGATTGACTGTGACATGGATGATGATGTTGATGATGGGGTGCATGCTTCTGATGGTGCCGGAAACGGTCTCCCAGCTAATGACCAAGAAGGGAGATTCGGTGACATCGATCTACAGCATGCCCCAGAGCAAATTGAGCCAGATCCTCCAGAAAGTGACACGCCGGAGACAGAGAGAGGTGATGTCATTTCAGGAGGACCTGGGGGTCCAAGCAGACCAGGGAGCACAAGGCCAGTCAGACGGAAGGTCAAGCCCAGACGGTTTGACGACTGTAGTTAAAGCCAAAGTAGGAGCGCAAGTTGAACTTCCATGTAAATGTACGAAATGGAGTAGTGCGGATGGCCCTATTCCTCCTAAGTGGACAGACAATCTTGGCAATGACATAGTGCTGTCTGGACCTGATGTTCGTAAAGTGCCTATTCAACAGAGGAAGTATGTTCTGTTCAATGAACACAGACATAGAAAGGTCCCAGAAGACTGTTCACTTTCTGTGAGTAACGTCAAGCGGGAAGATCAAGGGGAATATACATGTACATATGATGATCCATATTTCAAAATGAGACCAATACGTAACGTCTGGATAGCAGGTGTTGTAGTTCGCAAAGTGACACTGGTAGTGATAGGACTGGACACTACCGATGCAACAAAGACTGTTGAAGAAGTTGATGAGCGCACCACTTCAGTGTCAACCTCTCGACCTGATGGTGAGAAAACAACACCCAATCACATTCTTTCAATTCTGAGAGCTATTAACAGTACCACTACATCACTGCCGGTTACAACTTCAGTGATGATAACATCTACAACTAGGGTTGTGACGACTTCCATTGCTGTGTCTACTAATGAAACTATGACGATGGCGCTCACCACAGTTAAGGTTTTGAATGAGACTGAGGGATGGGCACCTATCAACAGTTTGGTGGCACAGACAGTAAAGGAAAAAGAGGAAGTGTTTGCTAACAAGACAATGACGACAATCTTAGCACGTACAGAGGCTGTAAGTACAATACAGACACCTGTAACAGCATCTTCGAAGCCTACAGGTTTTGCAAATATGACTCAAACACCCATCACAGGGGTGACAATTAGCGTGAACAGCAGTGTGAGTAACAATATGACTACATTGATTTCAACTACTCAGAAGATTAATGTGAGTGCTTTTGATCTAACCACCCAGAGGGTCAATACAAGCATTTTGGTTCCATCTACTGGAAAACCTACTGCTGTGGGGACCACTAAAGGTACTCCCACTAAAATCCAGACGACTGTGGGTACTTCAATAATGATGGGAGAGGAGATACGGACAAATAATATTTCAGACAATCTTACAGTAATATATGGAGATGGAGATGTAGAATCTGAAGGAAGGAAGAGACGGGAATCATTTATACTAGAAGAGGATGAGATGCCTCTACTAGTGTGGGACCCATTGTTGAGGAAAGCAAGAAAGAATATGTGGTACCAATGGATGAATTTTACTGGTCATGCTACCGAGAAGGAGGACTGTTACATATGCTCCCAGGCTAAAGAGACTGTACTGATAGTAACAAATACTAAATACAACTGGAAGAATTGTGAGGCGACAAAAGCTGAATGGAGAAAGAACATGAAGGGTCCGGAGGATCGTGTTGAAATTGGGAAGGTTTTTCGCAAGATTCCACTTGAGGAAATTGATTTCGCACCATTATGTGAAGCTGAATGTTTACAAATGTTGGGGTCTAAGGAGTGTTATAATGACACCATGATGAATGGTAAAGTAATGCTGGATTTGATGGACTTCGTAACCCCTATCAAGACAGTGGGGGAGCGATGTGGAGCTTTGGATATAAGAATTAGTGCGCGATTGAGACCGGTACCCGAGGAGACAGAGTTGCATTTAGTGGGACATTTCGAATGTTTTCAGAACAAGGGGTCTTCTAATGTGGGATTTTTGAATGAGAAATTCTGTGACACTATATGGGATGTTGCTATTTCAGCTGACCCCCTTAGGGACTGGGATCGTTCAACAGAGTGCATAACAAATTATAAGATTGCGAGTAATCGGAAAGCAAAAACTATGATTAAAGGGGAACAGACTAGACCCGCTCCAAAGGTATGTGCCTATCAACTTGCCACCCAGGCTGTAGCAGATCAATTTTGGATCTGTGGTGGGAAAGTTCTGCTTGCCACTTTGCCATATTTCTGGCATGGGAGATGTGCCAGGGTCCAGGCAGTCCAGTCGGTTATTATTATCCCAGCAGAAGATTTGGATACGTCACCTTACGCAAGACCTAAACGAGTTCGAAGAGCTGGTCTGTTAGGTCCAGATAGTGCCGAATTAGCCGGAATGCCGCCGGTAGTACCATTTGAATTTAGGGCCATAGACCATAGTCAGTCATTCATTCAGTCTATGCTTTTTCCTCAGGTGTCTATAGGTAAGAATACCGCTTGGGTAAATTGGCTATTTTATAATCAACAAACCTTTGTAAATGAAACGCACGATGCGTTAGGAGCGTTGGGAAGGCAGCTCACTGCAAATAGTGAAATGACCTGGCAAAACAGACAGGCTCTGGACTTCCTGTTGGCAGAGAAAGGTGGCGTATGCGAAATGTTTGGGGATCAATGTTGTACTTATATTCCTGATGAAACAGGGCCTAATGGTAGTTTTACTAGGGCAATGAAGAATCTCAAGAAACTTAGGAAGGAATTGCGTGACCATGCTGGGGTCGAGCAGCGGAGTGACTGGGCATCCTGGATGCTGTCATACTTTGGGTCATGGGGTATGTATTTTGTTAGAATAGGAGCTTACATTTTGATTGGACTGACGATACTCGGTTTGGTGCTCTGTTGTGGAATCCCAATCCTTAGAGGTCTGATAACCAGAGGTATAGATAGGGCAATGGACATCCAAGCCCTTCAGATGGCCCTTATGAGGCAAGAGCCTGAACTTGATGACAACAGGGACATTGATTTCCTGGTGTGATATAAGGGAAAAGGGAACGCTGAGTAATCAGGTGGATGGCTTGGTTTGTGTAAAGCATGACACATTGGCAACATATGATCTAGTGTATTAGGCTGAATGTGTTGTACTTTATGCTATCTACTTTGATATTCTTTTTGATTATTATTTGTTTTTGGGTATTATTTTTGATTGGTTTATTTTTAACCCAATAAGTCATGTTTGATGGCTAAATACAGTGTTTATGAGTTTATTTTGATTTATCTTTAAATTTGGTCAGTCCAGTAGTTACTGACTGGCGTTTGCCTTATATGGAGTTATATGGAGGAAAGTGGTGGAGTGCAATGGAGTGGAATGTCAAGTTTTTTTTTTATTTTTATTTTTTTAACACCAGCCTTGTTGCCTGGAGCAGAGATGTCCAAAGTTTGAAGGGGGGCCAAAGTGAACAAGGGGGGAATGTGGAATGTGGAAATGAAAAGGGATACACCATATACCATATTCTTGTCACTTGTCACATGTTGTTTATGGAAGGGGTAAGAAATTGTCTGGTGGTAATAGAAGGGAGATAAATTTGGAATAAAATTAAATTTCAGATCATTTAAGATCATTTGAGGTCACTAAATCAGATTTTTGGACATACCTGATCTAAATCATTAATATCCCTTGAGGGGTTAATAGTTTGGTTGATAGTTGTTTTACAATGTATTGTTTCCAATGTTTTTGCAAGATACTGGTTGGTTTCTGTCTTCTTTCCTTTCAGGACAATATTGGGGAGCCAACCAGAGTGTGGATAGCTGTCTGGGGACCCCTACGCTTATATGGACTCAAATCGGGACAGTGAACTGGACTGTGGGCCCTGGACAGAAATAGGAGTGCACTGATCTTTGCAAACACATTATGGAATATATGACAATACTCTACAACAGGAGGCAACATCACTGGAAAGTTTATGGTTGATATCACATTGGATGACATTTAATAATGATTGAAGCATAGCATCTGTATTGTGATTTATATTTCTATATGTTTATATCACTAAAGTGTTTGATTATGTGTATAACCTGTGATACCAATGTTATGAATGATTTGTAATGATATATTCTTGATATATTGAAGAAAAAAAAAAAGAAAAAAGAAAATGTATTAGGAAAAAAAAAGGAAAATTATAATGGAATGAATATTTACTTTTGATAATAATCTAGTTATATATTAATTTAGTTTACTTATTTTTCTTAGTTACTATTGATTTAATTTTGAGTTTAAAATAGATTGATTGAATTGGCAGATGACCATAAATTAGTGGATAATGGATAATGGTTAATGACTAACTATAAAATTTTTCCTCATCCTGCTTAAACAGGAGGGTGAGGTTTTTTCTCTGTTTTGATTGAAGAATACGCTCTTACTCTGGTTACATCCTTAGGGTGGTTACAGACCGAGAGACAGTATGTTTGAACTGTATGATTGTTTTCCAGTTTAGACTGGGATTAGCCCAAATATAGCCGAATTCGATCCTATCCAGAATATAGTTTAGTTTATCTAGTCTAATAATAACCTCACATAATGTTCTAAACTAGGACTTTAATAGGAAATTAGCTAAAATTAGTTCACCCAAATCACAGATCTAAAGTAGGACTCTAATTAGACATTTAGAAGAATAGAGATTTTTTGATGACAACAGATGGTACGTTGCTGGGAGACGAGAAACGAAGGGTTTTTTCCTGGTAAGATTGGTTATTCTTTCTGTGACTTTAGGAAGTCACAGAGGGGGGAATGCTGTATATTTCATACTAATTATGAAATATGACTATGTGAAATAGTTATAATATATTAAAATCTGGATAAACTCCTTTTAGCATCTGACTGAACAAGGCCACACTGACCAGCTTGGAGGCCACTCGGGCTGAGGGCAGAGGGTCTATAGGAATGCAATTGAAATAGGAGCATCCTGGTGACCTCTGACCTAGAGTAAACTCGCCATAACGAAATGACAGTCAAAAAAGGGGTTCACGGATAAACAAGATGATCTCCAGATGGCATTTTATTATCCTAAAGCAGGATGCGTTGATGGATGGGCTTAGGAGGTGTCAACCATTGGCGCCGAGTCGCAGCCCAGACATCCATACCGACCATTTGGCATTTAATGAAAAAACAAAGCCTTTTAGGGGAAAGATAGCAACTGTGACATCATTTACTAGGCGGGAAATACTGAGGGCATAAAAACTGTGTGTTCAGCCCAGAGAACTAGACTTGACCATTTTCGGCCTTTCTCGTCTCCTCAGCGTCTGCAGCGTTGTGTTCGATACCAGTATTTGCTGTTTGAGAATAAAGCTATTCTGTTACATCAAGCTGTGTGTCGGCCAGACTCTTCATTCATCTCATCAGATCTTGCCGATCAAATGTCCAGGTTGCCGTTTTAAAGTGTCTTTTATGAGCTAATGTTACAAAGCAACCAACACCACCTCTGCTGTCATTGTTTTAGCCAGGCAGCTGCTGGGTGTGTGCGAGTACCGTGCACATGCGCCAGCTCAAGCACATGCTGCCTGCAGTAACCCTAACGGCCACCAGTGTTAGTAGGAGTTAGCCCCCGTTCACACAGGACGCCGAAGCAACGCTCAACCTAAGCTCTACCTACGCTGAACCCACAAGTTTTTTATTGAGGCGTCCTTGTTAAGAGGCGAGGCCGCTCACACCACCCGTGCGCGTGTCACGCCGAAGCCACGCTCATGCCTTGCTCAAGCGATCGTTCAGGATTCACGCCTATTTTCCAAGCGTCGACGCAAAGCCAGGCATGAAGTCAATGGGAGTTGTGGGCGGGTTCAAGGCACAAGAGTAGGCGCTGAGAGGAAAAGAGAAGGCTTCTTGTGTGAAAGGTTAAGCGTACATTCAGCTTGTGCCTGCTTCTAGCTTCAGTTCTACTTACGTTCGGCGTCCTGTGTGAACAAGGGCTTAGAAGTTACGGAATGGACCTTTAAGCCACACACCCTCCGAGTACAGATACAGATAATTAGTTGTCTCGCTTGCCAGACTACCGTCCCTGCCAGGAGAGAAGTCTGGCTGCATGGAAACAGGCTGCTGGTATAAGCTCTGCCATTGGTGCCGTCCATTTCAGGTGGCAGCGAAAGAAAATCCCTTTCCGCTCCCTGCAAGCTCTGCCATTGGCTCCGACCCACTCTGACTGACCCGCTGTGACCATATATGGATTTCCTTTCCACTCCCTCCATGACGAATCTGTCTATCTCAAATGCCTCTGCCGCTGTGAAACAACATAATCAACAATGTTAGCCCGTAGCTACCATGCTGAAAACGATTGGATCTGGAATGTGCCTGCTTGGTACTTTCACCCCCACCAGAGTACCAGCAAGTACAGCCAGACTACTTAAACAGATACAGATAATGGTGCACTCGGTCATCCCTAGTGTCAACATAAAACTGTTGCACTGGAGCAGCTGCATCAGACATAAACAGATAGGCTACAGTCTATGAAACACATGCACGTCTTCAAACGTTATCTTGTGACCTCGTATCGCTCTCCCAGGTGTCTGCTGTGTGTGCACTAAACAGGCTGTGTGCTCTCCGTGTGTGTGGAGTGCACACATGCAGAGCTGACCAACCGCATTCAACCAAACCCGGGAATGCAGACACGGTCCCCTCAATCAGAAAATATATTTTAATTACTCGTTTCATGGCCACAGCAGCTCCCTCTCTCCCATTCATTCTCAAATTTGCCTAACCACTGCTTGCAAGCCTCACATGGTTGCTCTCTATTTATAAACATTGGGGGGCAACATGGCAGGGACTAACTTGAACACCACACACCATAGAGACACTGCGGAACGCGTCATCATTCAGAAACCATGCCCAAAATGGGGGAAAACAGAAACTCCCACCCAATCCTGGCATTTTCCTATGTCGCGTGCATGGCCGCGAGTTGCACACAAAGATCATATATACGGAACATGAACACTCCAACTTACTTCCTTTACAGCTATCCACATTTTTCTTCTCGCCAATTCTCAATGGCTTCCTTGTTTTGCTCGGGAGTACAACAAAACTTTAGTTGGCGATTTTTTACATTTGTTGTCTGCGCAGCCCACCACACAACAGCTTTTAGCTATGTTTAATTCAAGGAAAATTACGCTGGTTTATGGGAGTGAATGGAGAGCTTTCCCCCATGATGGGCGTGGCCTATTTCATGCAGTGTCTCTGCATGAACAAGCCTTGATTTCACAACACACAGAGGGAACGTGGCTTCCTTCACGGCACAGAACGGCATTACTCGTCTGTCTCGCTAGATATATAGTAGTGGTTTGCTGGCATCTAGTATGGGCCATACTGTATGGCTGAATATCGTATTTAGTGCCTTCAAAATTCAATAGGAGAATAAATCACTTGTTAACAAGGGTAATTTTTACACATCTCTAAACAAAACAAATATCTTTAATGTCTCAGCTTACCAGCCAAGCCGACTTGCAGACGTTGGCAGCCAGGACTCAAATCCTGACCTCCAGACCTGATCAACTGACGGCTGAAGACGTTATCGCTGCAGTTGAGATCGTCAACACCCTCCTCCTGTCTCCTAATGCCACAGAGGTAAGAAAGGCCTTTTCCACCACTGCACCAATGAAGACACAGTGTTCAAGACTACAAGGGGCTAACCCCTCAAGTTTTTCACCCGTTTTGTTATGATTCATTAACTCATTGAGTGCCAGCCACTTTTGGAGAACGGACGCTCCCAGTGCCAGAGTTTCAGAGCGTTTTCAGTGATTTCTCGAGGCCCACAGAATATTGTGTGATATTACTATGTAAACACTGAACACGCACAAAGAACGATGAGACTCTATTCTATCATCTGCAAAAAAAAGTTTATTGATCCCATTTTCCGTTCTTTAGTTATGAGCCGGAGAAGATAGCTTGATTCATCCAAAACCAGCAATTTTTTTCTAGAAGCTGAGATAATTGGCCTTTTGTGAAATTAAACATTTCAAGCACATCACTGACTCTGAAGCTACCGTAATCTTTTCTAATGTAGTCACACCTCAACAATAATTTCCTTCAATAAAACAGTGAAGGCCAGGGAATTTTGTTTGGCAGAATAATATTTTTAGCTACAACCAGCAGCGCTGGCCCCTGCGTGCGCTGCTGGTTGCAGCTTCTTGCTGGTCTTGATTTGCTGCTGGTGGGCATCGGATATTCTGGCTTGCGTTTGTCAATCCTGTCCTGCTGCCTGGGTCTGTCTGGGTGTTGCGTGCTGCTCTGCGTGCCCCCCCCCCCCCCCCGCCCCGCCCCGCCCCGCCCCGCCTCGCCCCGCCTCGCCTCGCCTCGCCTCGCCTCGCCTCAACTGCACACTCCTCCTCCTGTCTGTGGTGGCTCTCTGCTGAGTTTGCTGTGCGCACAGTGAAGGGTGCGCAACATCCTGCTTTTTTACAGCGTTCCACGTGTGTTTGTCACCGGCAACGATGCTTCCAGTTGAGAATAATAACAACTCCACGGTGTGGATGTGCGGATGTGCTGTCGCAACCGACACGGAGCGGCTCAATTGTGGGAGCAGATTGGCTGCTGCAGGCACAGCTGCAGTAACGTGCTTCAGCATATCGATGCATACGGATGCGATGCGATTTCCGTTTCCATAACGACTTCTTCTTTGTTTTTTCCTTGCCTTTCTGTTATGTGGAGAGCACTGTCGCCACCTAAGGGTTCTGTAAAATAGGTTAGACACATCCAATAGCTCTCATATTGTAAGAGGCGATGTAAGAGGCTTAGATCGACACCCCCCCGTCAAAAAACGCAATTGACGAACATGTCCGTCCTTGGCACTCTACGTTACTATTTGAAATGACGAACATGTTCGTCCATGGCACTCAATGAGTTAATAATAATAATAATAATAATACATTTTATTTCGAGGCGCCTTTCATGACACCCAAGGTCGCCTTACAGTGCATAAAAACAGTTTCAAGTAATAAGAACATATACAACATATACATAGAACATATACATATAGTTTCAAGTACCGTAAATTCCGGACTATAAGCCGCGGCTTTTTTCCCGTTTTTTGGCCCCTGCGGCTTATATAACGGTGCGTCTTATCTATGGATTTTTTCAGAAAAAAAAAAAAAAAAAAAAAAATCTCTCTTTTTTAGCACTCTTTCTAACTATAAATCCACTTCTGTTTTAATTTCCTCTCTTGCCCTCTTTCCACCACACCGCGGACACTGTGTGCACTGTAAAAATAAACAACGGTGGTGTTGTGTTATGTTGTTTTGTTGAAATGTTACGGTAATACTGTAAATGGGAGCTTCCTCAAACAGCCATCCCGACAATCCCCTCTGTGCGTGACCACTTACATATGGTAATTACGGTAAGCAAACGGCCACAAGCCCATCAACTCCCTCCCCCGACTACCAGGAGAAAATCACAAACTTCGGCGAATTCACACAAAGGAAGATCAAGGAATATTCCATCGAACCGGAGCAGATCATAAATATGGATGAAGTGCCTTTGACGTTCGACCTGCCACTCACTCGGACTGTTAACAAGAAGCGCCCTGGAGGATTCTTTCACCAAAAAAAAGCTTTGCTCGTTCTCGACAGCATGAGAACGAGCAGTAGATGATCATGAGGTGGTTTTTCAGACGTGTCGATATAGCAGTTTATCGCAAAAGTGTAATGGAAACACATTTTTCGCATTTGCACGTCATGTGACCCATATTATCCCTTGGAAAAGGAGCGGAAAATAAGTTTGGTAAGTAAGGTTCGATAGCCGTGTCAAAACCTCCGCAGCAAGTGGAAAACTTTGAAGCAACGCTACCTAGCAGAAAGACGAGTGTTGTGCAAAAGCGTAGCCGGGCAAATTAGATAATGTTTAATGGCAGAAATCGGTCCATGGTGACAGCAGGCTGCCTGTGTGCGCGCATTTGGCACAGCGGCGAGATGAGAGGATGAAAAGCACACACTGGTGCGGTGGTGCTGTCTGAAGTGAATACAGTGACTGTGAGTAGGCTAATACATTGCACACGTTTCAGGTGCAATTATAGAACCAAATCAGCCTTTTCCCCCCTCCATCTCTAAATCGGACCAGTTGTAGGCTATTAGGCTACCTTTTTTCCTCTGCCTGTCGCGCTGACTGCATTCACGCAGCCAGCAACATTTTGCGACTCATTTTCTTTTGAATTGATAATCAGGCTCGTTTATATGCATTGTAACTTCATGTTGGGATTTCCATTGACCATTGGTTGGATTTGAGCATGCAGGGGACGGGATATGGGGCAGATCCCCGTGCGTAATCACTGTGGCAGCTGCTGCAACGGGGAATCACTCAAACGCAACTTCAATGGAAACGCCTACAAGTCGCAATTGTACATTGTCGAAGTTGTAGAAATATCGCAATTCTTTTGCGAAAAACTGTAATGGAAACACAGCTATAGATGAAGAGGAGTTCGTTGGTTTTGAGTGACAATGAAGGAGAGAGGAGAGTGGTTGACGAAGCCACCCTGAACCTGTTCGTTTCCGACACTGAAGATGAGGACTTTGGTGGTTTCAGTACGCAGGAAGAAGAGGAAGACGAGCATTAGTGACTTGAC
The DNA here is from genome assembly GCF_964638095.1 of Poromitra crassiceps. NCBI lineage: Eukaryota > Metazoa > Chordata > Actinopteri > Beryciformes > Melamphaidae > Poromitra > Poromitra crassiceps. The sequence goes on from NC_139630.1 coordinate 5,832,644, forward strand.
TTCTCTGGTTACAGGTTTGCTGCACATATAGCCTATTGTTGTGTGATTTTGTCTGGGGATTAGTGACCTGACTTTTGTTTTGTTTTGTTGAAATGTTAATAAATGGGAGCTTCCCCAAACAGCCATCGCTTTCCCGACATTCCTCTCTGTGCACGAACCCTTTCATATGGTAATTAAACATCAAAACACCCGCGGCTTATAGACCGGTGCGGCTTATAGAAGAAAAAAATAGTCAATTTTGGTCCCGCGGCTTATACACCGGTGCGTCTTATAGTCCGGAATTTACGGTAATAAGAACATATACATATTAAGAACAAGGCAAATTACAGCAGGAGTGACATTAGAAGCAGAAGTGACATTAATTAGAGGGAGTAGGCCAGTTTGAACAGGTGGGTTTTGAGGTGGGATTTGAATGTTGTGATGGTGTCGGACTGTCGGATGTGTGGGGGTAGGGAATTCCAGAGCTTGGGGGCAGTGCAGCTGAAGGCCCTTGCACCCATGGTAGTGAGGCGGTGTGAAGGGACAGTGAGGAGACCAGTAGTGGAGGAGCGCAGGGAACGGGAGGGGGTGTAGTCGTGCAGGAGGTCAGAGAGGTAGATGGGTGCTTGGTGGTTGAGAGCTTTATAAGTGAGCAGGAGGATTTTGTAATTAATTCTGTATGGAACAGGGAGCCAGTGGAGTTGGATGAGAATGGGGGTGATGTGATCAGAGGATTTAGTGTGGGTAATGATCCGGGCGGCAGAGTTCTGTATGAGCTGGAGTCGGTTGAGGAGTTTGGTGGGGAGGCCGGAGAGAACAGAGTTACAGTAGTCAATCCTGGATGTTACAAGTGCATGGACCAAAACTTCTGTGCTGGATTGGGAGAGGGATGGGCGGAGTCTAGAGATGTTGCGAATGTGAAAGAAGGCAGTCCGGGTGATATTTTTTATGTGGGGGGCGAAAGAAAGGGTATTGTCCAGGATGACACCGAGGCTTTTGACTTGTGCAGAAAAGGGAACAGGGAAACCGTCAATGGTGATGTGGGGGGTGGGGGGGATTTGGGATTTGGTGAGTGTGTTTTTGGAGCCGATGAGCAGGGCCTCAGTTTTATTGCCATTAAGTTTTAAGAAATTCCTGCTCATCCAGCTGTTGATGTCATGGAGGCAGGCAGTGAGGCATTATCCTCCTTCCATGTTGGTGCAAATTCCCATTAGTTGGTACCCATGCAGAGACGTCAAATTTGGCCCAATGGCAGATATTGGTAACCATTACTAGGTCCAGAAATTTGAACCCAATCGGTGTGAAGGTGGCGCTACAATTAAAGGCCTACTTCCAAACCGTAAGTCTGAGTATGAAACATGGCCCACGTTATACAGGTGAATTTGGACCCTAAAGGTCCGTCTCGAAAGTGTTATTTTGAAAGTTTTGAAAAACACATTTCCAACATCTCCTAGACTGATCACCACCAAATTGTTCTGTAGCAACTATGGATCAAGCTAATTAAAAACTCAATAAGGCAGCGTTCACACACAACACGCTCATTGAGCTGCCCAGGTCTTTCTGCAATTCATTCTCTATCTAAGGACGCGCTAAGCGCGGTCCTCTTTCAAGGAACGCACCTGGCGTTTAAACGCTGGTGGTGTTTAGTTTTTTTGGAGGAGCGCTCTGGGTGTTTTAAGCTGAAAAAAGTTAAACATTTGGAGGAAAAGCGCCCTGCTCTCTTCTCCTCCCAGAGGGATCCTCAACCTCTGCTGCTCCCAGAATTGGCAATAATCTGGCTTTCATGTTGACAGTGAACAACAAACAGACGAAACCAGCTGGCTACCGTCCATGTGTTCGTTGTGTCCTAAACTGTACTGCACGCGACTGCAGGGGAAAACAAAACGAAGCACACAAAAAACGCTCGGTGTGCTGTGTTTTGTGCACAATGGAAGCGCTCTCAACATGAATTCCATAGCGTTCTTAACTCATTGAGTGCCAGCCACTTTTGGAGAACGGATGCTCCCAGTGCCAGAGTTTCAGAGCGTTTTCAGTGATTTCTCGAGGCCCACAGAATATTGTGTGATATTACTATGTAAACACTGAACACGCACAAAGAACGATGAGACTCTATTCTATCATCTGCAAAAAAAAGTTTATTGATCCCATTTTCCGTTCTTTAGTTATGAGCCGGAGAAGATAGCTTGATTCATCCAAAAACAGCAATTTTTTTCTAGAAGCTGAGATAATTGGCCTTTTGTGAAATTAAACATTTCAAGCACATCACTGACTCTGAAGCTAATCTTTTCTAATGTAGTCACACCTCAAAAATAATTTCCTTCAATAAAACAGTGAAGGCCAGGGAATTCTGTTTGGCAGAATAATATTTTTTAGCTACAACCAGCAGCGCTGGCCCCTGCGTGCGCTGCTGGTTGCAGCTTCTTGCTGGTCTTGATTTGCTGCTGGTGGGCATCGGATATTCTGGCTTGCGTTTGTCAATCCTGTCCTGCTGCCTGGGTCTGTCTGGGTGTTGCGCGCTGCTCTGCGTGCCCCCCCCCCCCCCCCGCCCCGCCCGCCCCGCCCCGCCTCGCCTCAACTGCACACTCCTCCTCCTGTCTGTGGTGGCTCTCTGCTGAGTTTGCTGTGCGCACAGTGAAGGGACATCGACATCCTGCTTTTTTACAGCGTTCCGCGTGTGTTTGTCACCGGCAACGATGCTTCCAGTTGAGAATAATAACAACTCCACGGTGTGGATGTGCGGATGTGCTGTCCGGCTCAATTGTGGGAGCAGATTGGCTGCTGCAGGCACAGCTGCAGTAACGTGCTTCAGCATATCGATGCATACGGATGCGATGCGATTTCCGTTTCCATGACGACTTCTTCTTTGTTTTTTCCTTGCCTTTCTGTTATGTGGAGAGCACTGTCGCCACCTAAGGGTTCTGTAAAATAGGTTAGACACATCCAATAGCTATAATATTTGTACATCAGAGGCAGAAGGCTTTGATCGACGCCCCACCGTCAAAAAACGCAATTGACGAACATGTCCGTCCTTGGCACTCTACGTTACTATTTGAAATGACGAACATGTCCGTCCTTGGCACTCAATGAGTTAATGAAAAAACGCGTTGGGTGTGAATGCCGCCTAAAGTGTGTGTATCTACTGTCATTTTGAAGATATGATTTTTTTGAGAGAACGTGTGGCCTGTCAGCTAAATTGTCATAACTTCATGACCGATTGTACCATCATCACAGCCAGAGGTGTAGTGCTATCTGGAGAAGTGGGGGAACACACCTATATGGGGAACACTCCCCTCCCCTGACACACGCCAGGTCCCAACAAACTGCCCCCCTTCCCCCGCACGCACGCACACACTGACACCAATGAAGATAGCAAATACGCATTATTATGGAACCCACTGCGGTTCTGGCAAAACTACACCCTGTGCCCACCTACGCAGCAGTCAAGCGCCGGGATTGGCGAGGAGCAAGTATTTTGTTCCCTTTTGACAGCTCTTGCCTCTTGACAGCTCGGATCTCCCACACCACAAACACTGCGCCCAGCCCAGCGATTATATTAACTGGGCCCCGAACAAAATTATTTTCGCTTGTGAAACAAATGTTCAATGTCAATATAGATCATAGGCAGCGCGAGGGCATCACGCATGGGACAAAAGCACATAAACAGCTCGACTTGTACTATATGATAGAAGAAAGGCCACATCTGGCCATGAAATAAAATATTAAATTATGATGCATAATATGATCAAAATTATTATAATTATAGCTGGTATAGCCAAATTGAGATAATTTTCCATTCCTTCTTCACAAAGAAGCAATGCTCACCTCTATTCCGTCAAGGCAGCCGTGCAGGTCTCCATGCACGGCGCATTCCACAACAAAACAACATCGCCAGCTCAGATTTTTAATTTGTTTTGTTTTCTCCAGATAGTCCCGTATTCTGGTTTAACACGCTTTCTCTAACTTGGCCCCATTGTCGTTGTGGCCGCTGGTAGATGCGTTCCATAACACACAGTCAGAATGTAGGCTATTCTGTTGCACACTGAATGTATTCTGTACACTGGTAATGAGTTAATTGTAGCAATATAAGTTCATATTATCTGCGTGTAGCGTACGAATCGGGGCTGTAACAGAGATCAAAGTGGCTGAATCAGGTGAGCTGGCGCTGCCCAATTACGCACAAGGGGGAGACCACGGCTTCAATGCGCAGATATAATATCATCAAAGTTGCCAATTGATTTGTACTGTTGCCACCCACGGCTCAACAGGCGTTTCTGCACTCCTCCAGTTTGCCCATGACATTATTCAGGTGTTTGTTTTTCTTCGTTGGGAAGAACCGTGGTGGGTTCCATAATAACGCGTCTTCTTCAGGCTGTCATACATAATAACGCACAAAACACCCCTTGGAGAAGTGTGGGAACACCGTTCCCCCGCATTACACCAGCACTACAACTATGATCACAACACTTTTCGAGCAACTGCTCTATTGGGTTATCATGTGATGCCATCTGGTGACTTCTAGCAACTGAGCAGCCTATACGAGGGATCGGCCGAGCAGCATTTTGGTAAACAAACCATGTTTCCGGGTGGAAACTGCAATGGGATCCTATGGAGCCAGCTTTGAGTGCTCACTATAGCCCCAGCTGTGCGGTGTACATTTTAGAAACTGCGACAGTTCACACAACTTTAACACGTCATGCATATATTCAGTGATGGCTGGTGGTGATATTGGGTGGAGGGGCTAAAAAGTATAACCATCAATAGCTGATGCTGCAGCAACAGCAGCATCCGAGATACCAAATTACAGCAACGAATGACACCAAGTACAAGAATTGCCTGATGCAAAACTTTCTGTATGGTAAATGGTAGATAGTAAATGGACTGTATTTATAGAGCGCATTTTATATAGTCTACCGACTACCCAAAGCGCTTTTACATGAATACCTCACATTCACCCATTCACACACCGACGGCCTCTGCAGCCATGCAAGGCGCTAACTGCTCGTCGGGAGCAGTTAGGTTAGTTATGTAGTTGTATCACTCTCTCTCTCTCTCACTCTCACACACACACACACACACACACACACACACTAACTAATTAGTTACTAACCACTTCGCCGCAGCCAAACCATGACCAAACATGCCACAATGACACCCGCATTCGTCACAGTGGATTCATGAAATAGCTGTAAATACATTAGCGTTGGCTTGTGTGGGCTGTGATCTATAATTAACTAGATAACGTTAGCTTACTTGCTAACGCGGCTAGCTAATATAGAGCATATACCACCCAGAAGCTCCGCTAACATAACATAACCGTCTTGTGTGGATAATGGAACAGTTGTAAATATGCCTAACGTTACTACCATCGTGCTTATGGAATATTGTTTGACTGCAGTAACAGATAAGTGTTCAGAAATGCCCAGGTTTGAGGCTTGGGACTGGGAGTGAGCGAATGGGAAGGGCTGTGCTGTGGTAGCCTGGAACGGGAGCCCGGTGTAGCTGCTCCATTTAGCAGGTATGGAACCACCGTAAATCTAGCGATCAGGTGGGGAAAGTGTTCAAGCAGAGCTTGATAAAAACCAACAGTCCAGGGCAAGCAGGACAAATGTTCTACTAGCCCAATGCATAGACTTGTAGCTATCAGTCTAGCTAAAGGTAACGTTAACGCTAGCTACTCCCCGCTCCCCGCAGCCATCGCAAGCCAAAACACGACCAAACATGCCACAGTAACATCCAGTAATTCGTCCATAATCCTTCCTGGCCGTCTTGAGGCTGATAAGACCGATAATTGTCCAGGATGCCGTTTGAAAGTGAGTTGACACTAACATCCATTACATTACATTACATCCCATCATCCCATCTCAGAATGGGCTGGGATCGGCTGGGATGTAGCCATTAGCTCTGTAGCTTCTTCTTCTTCTTTTTTGGAGTTTTATGGCGGTTGGCAAACATATGTATGTGCATTACCACCACCTACTGGAGTTTGATGTCTTCTTCATAGTGTAATCTAGCTCTTTAGCTGTTGTGGAGTGTGGAGAAAATGTAAGGAGCCATATGATTGGCTGAAAGCAAACACACCTGATTGGCTGATGAATCTGTCAATCAGAATCATACAGCTTTATCAGCCAATGGTGATGTTCGTTGACCTGCACGTCAGGGGAGTCTCAAAATTCACCACATAGAGTTCTCTCACAAATGTAGACAGAGGTTCACAAATGAGAAGCAGTTTGTAAATGCACATTGAGCAATTCGCATGATCTGTGAATTTTTATTACAAGTGTGCTTCAAAATAATATTTGTGAAGCAGAGCGTGTGCATTTCCGAATTTATATTACAAGTTTGCATAAAAATTATATTTGTGAAGCAGAGCGTGTGCATTTCCAAATTTATATTACACGTTTGCATAAAAATTATATTTGTGAACCAGAGCGTGTGCATTTACGCAACAGATTGTGTGCATTAGTGAGTCTGAAATACAACTGCGAAACAAAGCATGTGCATTTGTGAAGCTGAATAGGTAAATGTGTCAGTTTCATCATGTAGCAATTTGATAGTTATGATGAAGTTATGATGAAGGCATACAGTAAGTAATACAGTAAGTAATACAGTAAGCATTGTGTAGTATTTCAATAATAAATGTGAAGGAAGGAGTAGATTGTCTGTAGTCCTTTCCCAAAAGCTAAATACTAAGAGAAGTTATAATCATGCAGTGATTAAATAGTAATTCACAAGGGTTTGTGTAGAAATGAAAATAAATCCAATAGTGATTAGTAGTGCTAAAACACTATACATACAGAAGGATGCGGTAATTCCATAGGGATTGTGAAGGCATACAGTAATAAATGTGTAAGCATTGTGTCGTAATTCAATAATAAATGTGAAGGAATGAGTAGTGTTTATATAGTAATTTCCCAAAAGCCAAATAGTGACAAAAGTAATTAAGTAGTAATCATGCAGTGATTTAAATAGTCATTATGTAGTAATCATCAGTAGTGATCAGTAGTGAAAGTGGCCAATTCTCTACTCATTACTACTGAAATCACTACACAAATCACTACACATCTCAATAGTAATCAAGTAGTGGAACAGTAGGTTTTGTGTAGACATTGTACAGTAGTAATGAGTAGTGATTCAGTAGCCATCTGAGAAAAAGAGACATGCTCTCACAAAATTATTAATCGCAAAAAGTTTAAAGGAATTAAAAAGTGCTGACTTTTTAAAGTGATAATAGGTAACTTTGTAACTTCATAACATAACATATGATAAAATAATAGAAATACAATAGAGTAATAATAACAATACATACATTACATATAACAATACAATAACAGTACATACACCCACATAATAATAGGTAACTTAGGTCTTGGGTTTCCCTAAATGCAAGTAAGTCTTAGAAAGTGTTGAGTACAAATTGAGATTAGTGTTGTGGAAAATTTCCTCTGCGACAAAACATTTCACCTGTCGGTCTTGTGAAATATCCACTAAAACAGTTTGGTTAAGGTTTGGGTTAAAGAAATGCCAAACTACTTCCTATTTCTAGTCCTGTCTCCTTACTGCTGAAGAAACAGATTCCTCTCACTTTTCCTGTATCGATTATGTAATTTGGATTTTAAAACAATTGTGTTGCGAGGCCAGACTCCTTAAAAACTGCAGGGGTGGCCAAACTGCGGCCCGCGGGCCAACTGCTTTTTTTGTTGTTGCTAAAAACGTTTTTGAGTCTTGCCATATGCAGTCTTGCCATTGAGCGTTAAAAGGAAAGAGTGAGCATGCGCGACGTGAGAGGTCGGAAGGGCTGAGGAGCTCCTGAGGCGAGCCAAACAATGGAGTAAAACTCACTGAAAAAGTTCCATTTACTAATAAATCTTTCCACGTCCTGAATGGAGAACACCTAACGTCAATGTGGTGAGATTTTCCAGCGAAAACGCATTTCCTTAACCTGTTTAACCAAGTAAATCGATGCCTGCCAGGAGGCGACCAGCGACTCAACACGAGGACGCCACAATGGGAACCAATTATGACACCAGATTTGATGCATTGGACGCAAGTATGGAGAAACTGCTTGAACTAAACCAGTCAACTAATACGCTGTTGAACTCTGTAGTTCAGAGAGTTGAAGCTCTCGAAACAAGCTCGGAGACTCTTATGGGTGCAATGCATGAGCACGGAGTGAAATCTGACTCTCAGGAAAAAAGAGTCACTGCACTTGAGAAGAAATTACAGCAGGCTACCGAACATATTGACCAACTTGAGAATCGTCACCGCCAAAACAATCTGAGACTTTTGAATGTGCCGGAGAGAGAAGAAAGGGACATGCCAATGATCTCGTTTGTGGTTAAAACTTTTGCGGAAAAGTGGAGCTGTACGCTTAAAGAGGAGGATATTGAAAGAGCGCACCGCGTCGGCCTAATTAGGGACAACGCAACACACCCTCGAGCCATCATCTTTAAGCTTCATCAATTTCAGAAGAAACTACAACTTCTGAAAATGTCCAAAGGAAGACTAGAGGGATGTAACTTCAGAGTGGTGCCAGACTTGTCTCTACAGCTTCGCTCGAGGAGAGCTGAGTTCTGGCCATTAAGAGAACAACTCCACCAGCTGAACCTCAAGACATACATACGACACCCTGCTACGCTGTGTGTGGAGGACGGGGACGGAGGCACGATGACAAGCTTTGGATCCGTAGAAGAGGCCAAAGGAGAACTGAAACGCAAGTATCCATTCATTAAGTGATGGTGTTTTACTCATTTTTCCTGAGAGGAGTCAAGACAGCAGTTGGTAAGAACATAATTTCATTAGTCATATAATTTAAAAGACTATCGGCCATAGATAAATGGATGGATGAAGAATGTTGGCCAAATAAAACTTCAAATGACTTTCATAGCCTAATTGTGACTAAATGGACTAAAGAAGATGCCTGTTGGAGAACGTTTTCGTTAATATGGAACAAACACACACACGGACTATTTCGGTGTAATGGTGCCGCCCCTCGGCGCTGTTTAATTTTCATCACCTGCATATTTGTAGCCTATGGGTTGCTGCGGGGGAGGGGGTGGTGGGAATGGCTGGGCTGAGATCTCTGTCATCTTATTCCTTCTTGCTTTCTCTCCGTTTCTCTCTTCCCCCTCTCTCCCCCCCCCCCCCTCTCCTGATCTTCTTCTCTCCTGATCTTCTTCTCCCTCTCTATTTTATTTTGTTAATTTACTTATTTGAATGTTTATTATTTTACAGGGCCTTATTATTAAAAAAAAAAAAAAAAAAAAGCTTCTACCCTTCATATTGTGGGTAAATAGTTAGCCTGGCTGGTATTAACTATCAGAGACAGACTGACTGAGGTGAAGGCCCTAGGGAGACTGATAAATTTATTTTACTAGTAACCCTCCAACTTTCGTTATATATTTAGTTTTGTTGTTATTGTTTTATTGTTACTATTATTAATATTATTATTATTATTATTATTATTATTATTATTATCGTTATTATTATTTGTATGTGTATGTATGTGGGTGTATGTATGTAAGTATGCGGGTGTGTATGTGGGTATGCTGCAGGTGTATGTATACATATATGTATATATGAATGTATGTATGTGTGTGTGTATATATGTGTATGTGTGTGTGTATGCATATATGTATATATGTGTGTGTGTGTGTGTGTGTGTGTGTGTGTGTGTGTGTGTGTGTGTGTGTGTATGTATGTATGTATGTGTGTGTATATATATATATACTTGTTTATTTTTATTAATTTTTTATTATTATTATTATTATTATTATTATTATTTGTAATAATGTCCAGAAGACTGGTTGTGCCTGGATATCTTTGGTTAACTTTATAACATAACAAGAGGGATGACGGCTTAAATAGGAAGATATGCAACCGTAGTGGGTGAAACTGAATGAGAAATTGTAAATTTCATATAAGAGACAGGTGTGCTTAATGATTAGTGTGTGTGGGTGGGTGTGGGAGGGGTTGAATGTGTGTGTATGGGGGTTTGTATGTGTGTGGGAGGGGGATGTGTGTGGATGTGTGTGTATGGGGGGGGGGGGGGGGGGGGGTGGGTGTGTGTGTGTGTGTGGGGGGGGAATTAAACCATTGTCGGCTCGCCAAAGTAGAGTTAGGGGGTTTAAAGCTCTAACAAAGCATGTTTCTAAAAGAAGAGAAAGGGTGGGAGTATGTGTTTGTAATATGTGTCTGTGTGATGGTGTATGAAAGGGTGTTCTTTTTCACAGGTTTAAGTTCTATGTTGTCTTTTTACGTTATGTTAGGTTCTTTAGTTCTTAGCTGGTGTGATTTTTGCTGCTCTATCTCTAAAACTACTACGGTTGGTTTAGATAAAGAATATGGCTAATAAAAATCCTGTACAGACACTTCCGACTACTTTTCAAGTTTCAACCTGGAATGTGAACGGACTGCAGGAAGGTACAAAAAAACATAAGGTTTTATATCATTTAGGAAAACTCTCATCCGACATTGTCTTTCTACAGGAACTCCACTTTAAAAAAGGGCAAATAGAATACCTTAAGAGGCAATGGGTGGGGGAGGCCTTTGAAGCTGCATTTACTTCGAGAAGCAGGGGGGTGGGAATATTAATCAATAAGAGGATACCATTTAAGCTGCTCTCTCAGCAAGCTGATACTTACGGTAGATTCCTAATAGTGAAATGTGAAATGTTTGGAGAACTTTATACGCTAATTAATATCTACAAGCCTCCCATCTCAGATATGTCTTTTTTGTGTAAAATTCAAAAAGTGCTAGACAGATCTCCAACAGGAGTGATTATACTTGGGGGTGACTTGAATAACATTTTTAGTTCTAACGATAGCTCAACAAAAAATAGGAAAATCAACCCTCCAAAAAAACTTTTGAAATTTCTTACGGTAAATGAACTACAAGATATATGGAGAACTCTGCACCCTAATACAATAGACTATACATACTTCTCACATCCACAAAATAGCTACAGCCGAATAGATTATTTATTTGTTTCTAAAACTGGTTTGGACACTGTACTTTCGAGTAAAATAAACGACATATTAATATCTGACCATGCCATAGTCACTTGTACTATGACCCCAAAACAAAACACACTTTTACATAGGATATGGAGAATGAATAGAAAATATTTGAGTGACACCGATTTCCTGAAGCATATAAAACAACATATTGATATATTCATTCAAACCAATGTAAAGGAAGGGGACCCCTTAGACAGACCAGAAATCGGCATAATTTGGGACACCTTTAAGGCCTACATAAGAGGAATAATGTTAGGATTTGCAGCAAAAAGAAAAGCAGACCTGGATAAAGAATTAAATAAACTGAAAGATCAAATAAATACATTGGAGAAAAAACATAAAATACAAATCAATAATAGCACATTACATGAATTACAGGAATTGAAACTAAAATTAGATACTTTGTTATTAAAAAAAGCAAATGATTTCAGACATAATTCTAATAAATTCAATTATATCTCTGCTAATAAATCAGGCAAACATTTAAGCTCTTTAGTTAAAAAGGTTTTAGCGAGGCAACCTATATCTCTGAAAAATAAAACACAAGATGTAGTTTATATAAATAACAAAAAAATTAACGAAGAATTTAAATTATTTTATCAGAAATTATATACATCAGAAATAAAAGAAAATGATCCTCTCCCCTTTCTTCAATCACTTAACCTAAAATGTTTATCAATGGAGGAAAAAGAAACACTTAGTAAGGAGATTACCTGCACAGAAATTAAATCGGCCATTAAAAATTTTCCAATTAAAAAAGCTCCAGGGATGGATGGTCTCCCAATAGAGTTTTATTCCACATTTTGGTCAAGTATAGACTCCCTTTTCTTAGAAGTAGTTAAATCAGCCCAAATTAATCATAAACTCCCACAAACAATGTATTCAGCAACTATATCCGTAATACCAAAACCAGGCAGAGACTGTGATAGCCCCTCTGATTTTAGACCGATAAGCTTAATTAATTGCGATAAAAAAATTATTACTAAAATAATAAATAACAGACTGACATTAATCTTACCAAATATTATACATCACAATCAAACCGGATTTATACAAAACAGAGATCTAAAAACTAATACTAGAACATGTTTATCCTTAATTCAATATGCAAAAAAGTACAACAAAGAATTAACACTCATGGCGGTTGATGCAGAAAAAGCCTTCGACAGAGTTGAATGGTCTTATTTGTTTAAAGTTTTAGAAGTTTATGATTTTCCAGTTGAATTTATTAATATGATCAAAACATTTTATAAATCACCAATAGCACAAGTATACACAAATGGCATTCTTTCTGACCCTTTCCCCTTAAGTAGAGGTACAGCTCAAGGGTGTCCTTTATCCCCGTCTTTATTTGCGTTAGCAATTGAACCGTTAGCCCAAAAAATTAGACAATCGGAAAAAATAAGTGGCATTACAATTGGTAAAAATGAATATAAACTTAGTTTATTTGCTGACGATTTACTGCTTTATTTAAGTAACACAAACACCTCAATCGCACAGGTAATTGAAATTATTACAGAATTCTCCAAATTATCCGGTTATAAAATGAATGAAGGGAAAACAGAATTAATGATAATAGAAAAAGGTACAACTAAATTGGAAAATTTAAAACAGTTTAAAATACAAAAAAAAGAACATTAAGTATTTGGGTTGCTACATAAGTGCAGATAAAACACAGCTATATAAGGATAACTTTCTTCCACTCATAAAAGGACTTAAACAAGATATAGAAAGGTGGTCTGAATTGAAAATTAATTTAATAGGTAGAATTAACCTTCTCAAGATGATGTGGTTGCCAAAATTCTTATACATATTCCAGACTATTACAATTACACCACCGCAGTTATTTTTTAAGGAGGTGAACTCTCTTTTCTCTTCTTTTATCTGGTCAAATAAAGCTAACAGATTAAAGAAAAAGTTACTGTATTATCCTCGAGAGGATGGCGGTTTGAACCTACCGAATCTGGAGTTTTACCATAATGCAGCTCAAATGTTTTATTTCGATCATATAATAAATAATACAAGTGAAGAACCATGGATAAATATCGAAAATCAACAGTTAAAGCCCAGCAGTTTTCTTTTAGCTCTTTTCTCCAAAAAAAAAATTAAATCTACAAATTTTATAATTAATAGTACATTAAATGCCTGGAAAAAAATGAAAAAAATACTAGGTCAAGACATAGGAATCCCCATACATATAGAAATCTAAGAAAAACCCATCAATAACCATTCAGAACACGCAATTATATTGGGAAACATGGATAAATAGCGGAATTCAGAAAATATCAGATATCATAGACCAGAACTCGTTACTTTCATTTCCGGAATTAAAGAATAAATATAAATTGAACGACAAAGAAATTTTTAAATATCTTCAATTAAAAAATTGGATAATAACAAACTTTGACCTTGGAAATAGAATTTCGACTGAGATGGGGGAAATTCTAAAAAAAAAAAAAACAGATGAAAAGAGGCGATTATTGGGTGCGGCGTATAAAATACTTCTTAAAGCGGAGGACAATAATGAACTACTTCAAAATATATATAAAAACTGGAGCAAAGATCTTGGAATAGATGCAAAACAAAAATGGAAGGAATGTTTGCAACATACATATGTATTTACCACAAATGAAAATTTACGCTTAATACAATACAAACTAATGACAAGAATATATTATAGTAGAGACAAAATTCATAGATTTGATACCAGATCCTCAGATAAATGTTTAAAATGCAGTATTCATAGTGACTCTCTCATACATGCCTTTTGGTACTGCGACAAAGTTAGAAAGGTCTGGGATGATATCGAAAAGTGGATGACAAAAGTGTGTAAACACAAAGTAAATTTTTCTCCAACGATCTGCATCTTTCAAGACATTGATGACATAAGATATCCAGCTAGGTGGCAAATCCTTTTTGTGTCACTGGTGTATAAGAAATTAATACTGCAAAATTGGAAAAGTAAAGACGCACCTTCAATTCAAAAATGGAAAACATTAATGAAATATTACTTAAGCATAGAGAAGACAATGTCGGATGACAGCAACAAAGAGAAACAATTTCACACGATATGGAAGTTAATCTACGATGCTCTGTAGACTGAGTGAGGCAGCGAAAAGAAAATCAAACCAGCATTTATCAAACATTTTTATTTTTTTTTGTTTGTTGTTTTTTGTTTTTTGTTTGTTTTAGGAGTGAATGTGCGTGCGCGTGTGTGTGCAGTGTGGGTGGGCGGGGTGGGGGGTGGTTAGTGGGAGGAAACGTATTATGCCTTGGATGCAGATCATTTTTGATGGTATATTCAAAAATATAAGGTAAACCATGTTTTGGTCTTCATGTAACCTGTCCTGACCCTCACTCAAAAAAAAAAAAAAAAAAAAAAAAAACGTTTTTCCGTTTTTCTGTTTTAAAGTTTAAAACGGAAAACAAAAACAAAAAAACGAAAACGTTTTTATGCCTCCGCCGGGTTGTCCGCCCGTCCGTCCGTCCGATCTTTGTAAACGCGAGGAACGCGAGGAACGCCTTGACGGAATTTCATAAAATTTGCCTCAAACATCGCCTTAGACTCAAGGATGATCTGATTAGATTTTGGTGGCCAAAGGTCAAAGGTCAAGGTCACTGTGACCTCTCAAACGCCATTTTCAAGCTTGTTAACGCGATTTCTCAGGAATGCCTTGACGGAATTTAATCAAACTTGTCTCAAACATCGACTTGGAATCAAGGATGAACTGATTAGATTTTGGTGGTCAAAGGTCAAAGGCCAAGGTCACTGTGACCTCTCGAATGCCATTTTCAAGCTTGTTAGCGCAACATCTCAGAAATGCCTTGACGTTTTCATCAAATTTGCCTCAAACATCAACTTGGACTCAAGGATGAACTGATTAGATTTTCGTGGTCAAAGGTCAAGGTCACTTTGACCTCACGAATGCCATTCCCAAGTTCGTTAAAGCGATATCTCAAGAACGGCTTGACGGAATTTCTGCCAATTTGGCTCAAACGTCGACTTGGACGCAAGGATGAAAGGATTACATTTTGGTGATCAAAAATGAAGGTCACTGTGACTCTCCAACGCCATTTTCAAGCTTGTCAACGCCATATCTCAGGAATGCCTTGACGGAATTTCATCAAATTTGCCTCAAACATTAACTTGGCCTCAAGGATGAACTGATTACATTTTGGTGGTCAAACTTCAAGGTCACTGTGACCTCACGAACGCCATTCCCAAGTTGGTTAACGCAATATCTCAAGAACGGCTTGATAGAATTTCTTCTGATTTGTCTCAAACATCGACTTGGACGCAAGGATGAACTCATTCCATTTTGGTTATCAAAGGTCAAGGTCACTGTGACCTCTCGAATGCCATTTTCAAGCTTGTTAACGTGATATCTCAGGAATGTCTTGATGGAATTTCTTCAAATTTGCCTCAAGTGTCCACTTGGACTCAAGGATGAACTGATTACATTTTGGTGGTCAAAGTTCAAGGTCACTGTGACCTGCACACACCCAATTTCCAAGCTCTGTAACGCAACATAATATGAGCGCCTTGACAGAATTTCTTCCAATTTGCCTCAAATGGCGATTTGGACTCAAGAATGAACTAATGGCGGAGGCATAAGTCCGCATGGCGGTCATTCTAGTTTCAATTTAAAACCATTGAAAATAGGTTATACTTGAATACCTGGTCAATTTATTTAAAAAAAATGTAATACTGACTGAATGTTTAATACTAATTTTATGTTAAATTATCTCTGTCTTAACCTGTTGGCACAGGAAAAGAAATTTTGAAAACATACAGAAATACCCATTGTAATAGGTAAGCACATCAATAAACTGTGTCATATATATTTACTTGGGTAGAAATTACATTTCTTGATGGCACAAGGGTTTTCTGGTCCAATTTTTTTGCCGCGAAAACTGCCTCGCTTAATATTGTTTGACCCGCGACTCCTTATATTTTTCTGTATGCAGCCCACAACCAAAAAAGTTTGGCCACCCCTGCCCTAAAGGATAACATTTTGAGACCTGGCTCCCTCCACATTTACAGCCTGAATCCTCAATTTCAAACAGTATTTTTTTTCAAAGCTGATATTGGTTTGGCAATTAACTCTTCTAACTATACTACAATTCACTCTCCTGTTATGTTCTATCCTGTGTTGTGTTACAGAGCGTTAGGGTGGCAGCAATAGCTACAGTCAGCCAGTTGATGGATGCCAGTGCACCACCTGCACCTAGAAATCACAGGTAGGCTACGGGTTGGGCTAGGGTTTAAAGTGATGTTGAAATTTGGGGTTTCTTCTGTCATGTTTCTACCGTGTTAGGGGCAACATGTTGAGACTTCTTTTTACTGCCTGTCCAACACTCACATCATCAAGCAGTTGGACTGCCGTATAAGTCGCAAAATGCTGCGAAAACTCCTGTAGGATGTCATAGTGCGTTTAGATCTACCTAATAGAGCTGAAGAGATATTTCTTGCCCCAGAAGAGAGTTCCCCATTTATTTTCTCCGTAGACATTTAGGAAAATCCTTATAGAGTTTTAAGGCTGGAACCAAGCCAACCAGCGACCTACTGAATCATGACTGACCATAAAACATTTACTGTAACTTGAAGCAAACAACTAAAAATAACAATAACAAAAAAATCAAATTTCCATCTTTATTTTTTGTTTTTACTTCAAGTTAAATGTTTTATACCTTTTATACCTGACAGAGTTCTGTGTCGAATTTCATGCTATTCGACATACGCCGCGTACTGGCGACACTCAAAGGGCCCTATCGTCGTACGGCGCTATCGTTTGCGCTGCGTTTGCGTGCCTCTTATTGCTATCTTCCCAGCGTCTTAAGCTATCGTCTGCGTCCACCGTCCAGTTTTGCACTGGGATGACACAGGTGTAGGCGTGGCCCAGGCATGTCCATGGGCCTCTAGTCTATCATGTGTCTCGCGCAAGTGTCATTTAGCGCTGTTGGGAAGATACTGTTGGTATGTGCCAAGCGCAAAGAGAGGTTTGGGCATTGCCCGTTCCAAAATAGGCATTCCAGCGTTATGTGTTAGAAAAAGGGCCTTGGGTGCTCTCAATTTTAACGCCAGCAAATAGCTGGTCTTAGCGCAAACAACCCCACTACGCCAGGCGTATGCCTGAGCACAGACAGCATTCTCCGGCGCAGTGCAGGAAATCCTCGCTTGGATAGGCCCATTATGCATGGCTCGCGCGCGGACACACTTCCCTCCTCCCTACACAGCAGAAAAAAACACACCTTGATTTAACAATGAGAATTTGTTTGTCATGGTTTTGTGCGAAAAAGTGATTTGCGTTTTGAATTGGATTACCAGGGGAACGAGGGTCTGGCGGGGCGGGAGTCTGTGTGTAGCGCGGGGAGGGGTGCTTTGTGTTCGGCTAGTGTGCCGTGTCCTGAAGGGGCGTCTCCCCGGAGAAGGTGTGAGCTGGGCCAGGTAGGCAGGCCGGGGGGGCCTGCCTACCTGGCCCCCCCGGGGGGGCCTGCCTACCTGACCCCCTTACTATACAGTAACCATTGATAGTATACAGTAACCTCTCTCCCTGCACCATTGCACCATGCAACAATAGCTTAACCCGAGTGGACAATTCTGGTATAGGCTATTGAAATAAAATCTCACACATCCCTACCCTATTAAAGAAACTAATAATGTGTATGTTATAGCTTATATGAGCGAAACAACTAATTAAAAGGCTACTAATTACAAAAGCATCAATTTTCATTACGAATCCGAACTGGTTCATACTCCAATTCTCTCTTCCCTCTCTCATCTGACTGAGAACTGAGTCTACTCTCAGTGAGGAGGAAGCTGCTGACGTGGCGCTGTGGTTTATGGGCATGACCACAGTAGTCTAGCAGAATGGGCCCTCAGATTTTGAGATACCCCTACCCAAGGTAGAACAAATGACAACAATGATTTTTCTTATCTTTAGGGTCTCCCATTAATGAAATTGATTGTTGTAAAAAAAAAAATTGGGGGAAAAGATGTTTTTTTGGCTGTTCTTTAGAACTACCCCAATCCCTGAAAAAGAGCCAAATTAGGCCAGTCCGAATAGGGGAAAGGTGACAAAAAAGCCAATAACTTGAGAATGCTCACTCTTTTCCTCATCAGATTTGCTGAGGTATGAACCAGGTGGCTGCCCTACATCACCAAATAGTCAGAAAATGATTTACCTAAAAAGATAATGAATTATAGTCCTGTAAACATAATAATAATACATTTTATTTGGTGACACCTTTCAAAACACCCAAGGTCATTGTACAGTGCATAAAAGAGACATGACATTCTAAAATATCATACATAAAAACAAGCATTGCAAACACCAGCATCATTAAAATACGACGAGCGTAGATATAAGAAAAGACAGGAGATACACACGGCAGGCGAATAACAGATTGAGTACTGTATATGATTAAAGGTAGTAGGCCAATTTGAACAGGTGGGTTTTGAGGTGGGATTTGAATGTGGTAATGGAGTCAGACTGTTGGATGTGTAATGGCAACGAGTTCCAGAGTCTGGGTGCAGAGCAGCTGAAGGCCCTAGCACCCATGGTACTGAGGCGAGGGAGGCGGGACAGTCAGGAGGCCAGCTGAGGAAGAGCGTAGGGAGCGGGAAGGGGTGTATTCCTGGAGGATGTCAGAGAGATGGGTGGGTGCTAGGTTGTGTAGGGCTTTGTAAGTGAGCAGAAGGTTTTTGAAGTCAATCCGGTAGTGAATGGGAAGCCAGTGGAGTTGAATGAGGACAGGGGTGAGGTGGTCAGATGATTTACTGCGGGTGATGATCCAGGCATTTGGAGTCTGTTGAGCAATTTGGTGGGTAGGCCAGAGAGAAGAGAGTTGCAGTAATCAATCTGGGATGTAACAAATGTATGGATGAGGACTTTGGTGCTGTGTTGGGACAGGGATGGGCGGAGTCTGGAGATGTTGCGGATGTGGAAGAAAGCAGACCGGGTGATGTTTTTATGTGGGGTGCAAAGGAAAGGGTGCTGTCCAGAATGACGCGGAGGCTCTTGACTTGGGTGGAGAAGGGAACAGGGAAGCTGTCAATGATGATGTTTGGGGCAATGGTGTTTTGAGCTTTGGAGAGGATGTTTTTGGAGCCGATGAGGAGGGCCTCGGTTTTACTGGCATTTAACTTCAGGAAGTTACTGCTCATCCAGCTCCTGATGTCCTGGAGGCAGGCAGTGAGGGAGGTGGGAGGAAGAGCGGCAGTGGGTTTGGTGGAGATATAGACCTGGGTATCATCGGAGTAGCAGTGAAACTGGACACCATAGTGTCGGAGGCTTTTACCCAGGGGGAGGAGGTAGGTGATGAATAGGAGTGGACCCAATACTGACCCCTGGGTCAAATGGCAGAACACCCGGACGAGTGGTTCCCTAGTTGGACTAACTGTCGTCTGTCGGGAGGTAGGATGCAAACCAGGAAAGTGCAACACCAGTGATTCCAATGTTCGCCAGGTGCTCCACAAGTAGCAGTGGAGAGGTCAAGGAGGATGAGGATGGTGAGGAGTCCAGAGTCAGCTGCACGGAGGAGGTCATTATTTATTTTTAACAGGGCTGTTTCAGTGCTGTGATTAGGGCGGAAACCATATTGAAATGGTTCGTGGAGGATGTTTGAGTCGAGGTGGGACTGGATTTGGGCGGCAACCACCCTCTCAAGAGTTTTGGAGATGAAGGGGATGTTGGAGTTGGGACGGTATAGTGTTTGAGGTCAGATGGGTACTGTGGCCTATAAGTTAAGAATGCTCACTCTGATGATCATCATCTTTGGAGAGGGAAATACCAGGTGGCTGAACTACATTACCAAATAGTCAGAATGTGGGGAACCCAATGAAATAAAGTTGATCTAAATTACAAGCCTCTAAAACATAGAAATACAAGGTGTAAATATTGGAAGTTTTATTGAAACTGGAACATTAATCCAAACTATAAATCAGTAGTATCTCCTGTCTTCACATGATGGAATAATACAAGTATAATAGTAATCATAATACATTTGTTTTATGGTAGCCCCAAATCTCAGTGCTTCATTTCATTTCATGAACAAAAACAGGAGAACAGACTAGAAAACAAAATACTGCTCATTTGACCTGGCATATGGACACTTGTTTCACAGCCAAAGTCCAAATATCCAAATATGAAATACAGTATCAGCCCTTTGTTGAACGTATTATGACCGTACCAGATTATTGTGCCAGTATTTGGGAGTCTGGGGCACATTCACAAGCTTATACTCCATGGACTGCAATTGTAAGGATTGCAAAAGACTGATGCAAACAAACTGTCTAAATATTGCTCAGTCTGTAGGCAGCCTGTCTATCTGGAGACAATCGTGTTTAATATACTGCATCCTTAGTATCATTGTCCATTTGTCAGATTAAGCTATCACAATGTAAAAAAAAATCCTCTTCTGTGTATCATATTGTAACCTTTTTCCGAAGTATTTGGATGTTTCATTGTTGCTGCGCGTACATAAGATGTGTTTCAGTGAGAGGTCAAGTATATAGATACTAGAATGTCAAATGTCAGGTTCCTCAGATGTTTGGGGACACATTTTGACATTCTGCACAGCAGGTGCAGAACTCCGTACAGGGGAGGCCAACAGAGAGGCACTGGCACTTTCCACTCTCAACAGTTTGGATCTTTGCAATACAAGTAAGTAATGTCTCTCACTTCTGTAGGTGCTGGGGGTTTCCTAAATAGGACTGGTTTAATGGCTCCATCTCTGACAATCCATCCCTTGCTCATAGGACTCCATAACATTGGTTTGGGCATGTGACTGTGACACCATATCGCTGTCTGATACATTGCTCTTTGCACATGTTGTGCAAATGCATCCTCTGTTGGTGGCAAATTTGCAGAGGCTGCATATGTTGTTGATGCAATTATGAACCTCAGTTCATACAAGTTTGTGCACATCAGTCCATTTTCCTTTTTCTTTTTTCCGTAAAGCAGAAGTGCAAATTCTCTTGCGACTGGCAAAGACTCTTCCAAGCTGGCAGAGTCCAAAATGGGCCAGATCTTTGAGCTCACTGAGATGGGTCTTGAGTTTGGTGAACGCTGTTGTCTTTCCTATTCTGTACAAACTACTTGTTGTGTCACAGCCAGTGAGTGCATGACATGCTGGTAGACAGCAAGAGCAATGTATCAGACACTGATATGGTTTCACAGTCACATGCCCAAACCCCTGTTATGGAGTCCTATCGTCAAGGGATGGATTGCCAGAGATGGAGCCAACCAGTCCTATTTAGGAAACCCCCCAGCACCTACAGAAGTGAGAGACATTACTCACTTGTATTGCAAAGATCCAAACTGTGGAGAGAGTGGAAAGTGCCAGTGCTTCTCTGTTGGCCTTCCAACATCTTATGCGCAGCAACAATGAAAGATCCAAATACTTCGGAAAAAGCTTACAATATGATACACAGAAGAGGAAAGAATGTAACATTGTGATAGCTTAATCTGACAAATGGACAATGATACTAAGGATGCAGTATATTAAACATGATCGTCTCCAGATAGACAGGCTGCTTCCAGACTGAACAATATTTAGTTTTGTTTGCATCACTCTTTTGCAATCCTTACAATTGCAGTCCATGGAGTATAAGGTTGTGAATGTGCCCCAGACTCCCAAACACTGGCACAATAATCTGGTAGGGTCATAATACGTTCAACAAAGGGCTGATACTGTATTTCATATTTGGATATTTGGACTTTGGCTGTGAAAAAAGTGTCCATATATCTGGACAAATAAGCAGCCACTTTTTATTTCTCTGTTCTGTTTTATTTTTGCCTTGGTTATTTTGTTTTCTAGTCCGTTTTTCTAGTCTGTTTTTGTGATTGTGTATTATGTATTATGATTACTATTATACTTGGATTAATGTTCCAGTTTCAATCAAACTTCCAATATTTACAGCTTGTTATTTCTGTTTTATGGTAATGGTAAATGGCTTGCATTTATATAGCGCTTTTATTTAAAGCGCTTTACAATCAGTAGGTACATTCACCTATTCATGCACCGATGGCGGCAGGTTAGGGTGCTGGCACACCATCAGGAGCAATTTGGGGTTCAGTATCTTGACCAAGGACACTTCGACATGCAGACTGGAGGAGGTGGGAATTGAACCACCGACCTCTTTGATCCAAAACGATTAGTGGACGACCTGCTCTACCTCCTGAGCTACAGCTGCTCCAGGCGTTTTGTAATTTAGATAATCTTTATTTTATTGGGTTACTCACATTCTGACTATTTGGTGATGTAGTTCAGCCACCTGGTATTTCCCTCTCCAAATATGATGACCATCAGAGTGAGCATTCTTAACTTATAGACTATTATGCCAGTGACCTAATTTGACTGTTTCAGAGAAGAGATAGTAGGCCTATGTCTAAAGAAATCTCATTTGCAATACAACTGTACCAGATATCTCCATACAGCTACTGGTCAGTGTTCAATAGCACCCTAGACAACTCCGTAATGGTATATTTTTCAGGAATTTCAGTTTTTCTGATAAATGAGAGAAAAGTGATGTCCTATGTTCCTATCACCAAAAAGTACAATTTCCGCCTAAACTAAAGCTATATTTACAGGACTATAATTCATTATCTTTTTAGGTAAATCATTTTCTGACTATTTGGTGATGTAGGGCAGCCACCTGGTTCATACCTCAGCAAATCTGACGAGGAAAAGAGTGAGCATTCCCAAGTTATAGGCTTTTATGCCACTTATTCCCCATTCAGAATAACATACAATCATTTGACTGTTTCAGTGAAGAGGTAGTAGGCCTATGTCTAAAGAAATCTCATTTGCAATAGAACTGTACCAGATATCTCCATACAACTACTGGTCAGTGTTCAATAGCACCCTAGACAATTCAGTAATGGTATATTTTTCAGGGATTTCAGTTTTTCTGATAAATGAGAGAAAAGTGATGGAGTCCTATGTTCCTATCACCACAAAGTACAATTTCCGCCTAAACTAAAGCTATATTTACAGGACTATAATTCATTATCTTTTTAGGTAAATCATTTTCTGACTATTTGGTGATGTAGGGCAGCCACCTGGTTCATACCTCAACAAATCTGATGAGGAAAAGAGTGAGCATTCTCAAGTTATTGGCTTTTTGTCACCTTTCCCCTATTCGGACTGGCCTAATTTGGCTCTTTTTCAGGGATTGGGGTAGTTCTAAAGAACAGCCAAAAAAACATTTTTTCCCCCAATTTTTTTTTTGACAACAATCAATTTCATTAATGGGAGACCCTAAACATAAGAAAAATCATTGTTGTCATTTGTTCTACCTCGGGTAGGGGTATCTCGAAAACTAAAGCCTTTTTTGAGGACTTGCTGCTAGACTACACCTCCACAATGCTTTTGGGCATAAACACGCCTATACGAAGGTGTGCGCCGAGATGACGTGAAGCGCAGCGGGCCGACACGCCCACAATTAGGGCTTTGCGCGGCGCTATTCCAGCGCAAAACAGGCGCTAACATAAAATTACCGCCGTTGCTTTATTGCAAGAATCGTTTGTCCAATCAACTTCAAACTTGGGGAGTGCGCTTAGGGGGACCTGGTGGAGTTTAGTGCCGAATTGTGTGCAATTCGGCATAGTGCCACCTACTGGCAAACACAAAAAGTGGTTTATCTCAAGAACCATTCGTCGGATCTACTTCAAACTCTGGGGGTCGGCTTAGGGGGACCTGACAGAGTTGGGTGCTGAATTTTGTGCTATTGTGGATAGCGCCACCTACTGACAAAGTGGTTTTAAAGTCGAATTGACTTTAAAACCTCGACTTTAAAGCCTCCCTCCATTGTATTTTGTTAAGATATTTTATGTGTAGCTGGGTTTTTCCCCAAAAGTGGTTTATCTCAAGAACCGTTCTTCCGATCGACTTCAAACTTCGAGAGTGCACTGCTGGGAACCCGACAGAGTGCAATGCTGAATCTCGTGCTATTCGGCATCACGCCACCTACTGGCAAACACAATAAGCCATTTGTCTCGAGAGCCATTTGTCTCGAGAACCATTTGTCCGATCAACTTCAAACTTGGGGAGTGCGCTTAGAATGCAACAGAGATGATACATACATACGTAGGTTTGCCATTTTATGTGTGTGTCCACTATTTCCTCACAGCCTCACAGTGACCCTGGAGGAGCTCTCTGTGACCATGTCTCAGTCTCAGGTGGTCCAGCCAAACCTGGTCCTCCAGTCGGTCCAAATTCCTGCTGGAATCACACAGGGAGTCCAGTTTGCTTCACTCAAAGGTACCAATCACAAAAGTACCAATCACATCACACCATCTCAAAATGCGAAAATCAGACATTCAGCCTCTCCATATAGCCGCAAAAGGAATGATCCTGTTTCAGAACCACATTTTGCGACAATTCGACTCAGAGATTGGCAGTCGAATCAGGCTCCTTATAATGAATCGTTGACTATTTGTGGTCACCCCTAGTAAATAATGTAATCTAATGTATTCTAATGTAAATAAAGGTTAACAATTCTGATTCTCACTGTTTAGGAACTACTGGCAGTTTTGTGGCAGAGCGAATTAAGTTGAACACCAATACTTCAGAAATTGTGGTGGAAAACGGGTTCCAAGCAGACGTCCTGATATACATACAATTCCCCCCCGGTGAGAAGTTACCTTTTATTTTCAAGTGGAAAAAGTCACAAGTTTCTCACCAGTGCTTCCAACAATAACAGATTCCCTTCTCAGCCCAATCCATGCTCCTCATACTAGCTCCAGATAGTTAGCCACAAAGCAGTGCAAGGTCAATGGGGTCACACTCCTGTGCAAGCTGACCGAGGCTCAATGGCATACTGCACATGTACTTTGTGTGCACTGTGGTGGACATTTCAGAGAGCCTCAGTCAGCTTTGCACAGAAAGGAGCGTGACCCCATTGACCTCGTGTTGCTTTGTGGCTAGCTATCTGGAGCTAGTATGAGGAACAGCATGGATTGTGCTGAGAAAGGAATCTACCAATCAACATCATCATTGTTAAGTAGCAAATAGGGCTAGGGTTCCAAAAATCAGAACTAACCCTTTAAAAGCAGCGAAGAAATGTGACTAGAAATACTACTAATAATTTACATTTCTTTCTCTCGGTCTCATTTCTTGCATCTGAAAAAGCTGTGGCTCGACAGCGAAAGCCATCAAACATCTCGGTGGGTTTTGTTCTCTACCAGAACGATGGTTTGTTCAGGTCCCGGCTCTACAGGAAGCAGCAGTCCACCTCCATCAGGGTCCTGTCAGTGTCAGCCAGGGTCGAAGGTCACAGCCGGACTGTAGTGCCGCAACATGTGGAGATGCTGTTCAGACCCACAGTAAGAGAACTGCTATCATCACTTTTACACAATAAGAGAGTTTGGAGGGAATCAATGGATTTTGTTTTCCGGAAGGTTATTTTTCTGAGGAGCTGTGGACATGGGGTTGGGGACAGAACAGTGAACTGGATGAGGTTATGGTCTGACAGAGGGAATGGGGATGGATGGATATTGTGAACCGGTAGTTTGAGGGAGCAGACAAGGTCAAGGATGTGGCCTTTGACATGGGTGGGGAAAGTGACGTGCTGGATGATGTTGAAATTGTCGAGTCAAGTGATGAATTCAGAAGTGAACTTTCAGGTTGGTGAATCAATGAGGATGCTAAACTCGCCGAGCAGCAGTAGATGGGAGGAGAGAGATGAGGCAATCGCGAGTACTTTGGTTTGGGTGGCCGGTAGATGAGGATGACAGTCCTGAGAAGCAGGTTTTTGCGGTTTATCACGAGAACTGTTCATTCGATCAACTTCAACCTTGAGGAGTGTGCGGTGCCCTATTTCAGACATGCACATAGTCATAGGGCCACCTACTGGCAACAGAAAATTTGGTTTATATCAAGGTACCATTCAACTTCAAAATTGGGGGATGCGCTGCTGTGGACCCAGTTCAGTTCCGCATGAGTTTGGTCACACTCCAAAAAAGTGTGCCTATGGCACATCGTCTCCATAGTCTCCACCGTAGAAACAAGCAGGCTAAATTCTAATAATAATAATAATAAAGTTTAATATAGCGCTTTTCAAAAACACAAAGACACTGAGAACAATCTCCCCTTGTACCAGGATCACACATATGTTGAATGCATTGCTCCCCAGAAGTCATTTCAAATGAGAGAATCTGTTTCATGATTGCATTTGTGCATTGGCTTTATTCATCTTATATTTTGATTTTACTTGTATGAACTAAATTAATGTTGTTTCAGCCTGTTTTACTAGCTCTATTAAGTTTAATATGGCTCATAATATACAGTATATGAGACATGGGATCCTTGTGTTTATCTTGCACGTTTGCTGCCACGTCAGAACTCAACATTAATTTATTGTTGCAAGAAGAAGAGAATTAAAACAAGAAGCAACTTATTTATTGTTGTTGTTGATGTTTTAGATCATCGCAAACACAACGCTGTATGACTACGCCTGTGTGTTCTGGGACTACAGCCTGGGTGACTGGAGCACTCATGGCTGCACCAAGGGCAACGCATCGGAAGGAGTTCTGCGATGTGTCTGTAGCCACACCACTAACTTTGCTGCACTCATGGTAAGTGCTGTGGCTCTATTGTGGCAGTGTCATTCAAATTGAGGTTAAAAAGTAAAAAACAACAACAACACAACATTACAGATAGGACAACCAGAAATTGAGAAACAAGTGTTTTTATTATTGGAATGCTGATCGGAAAAAAATGTAAAGTCTGTGCAAAGCAAAAAAAAGAATGTGTTCCGAGTTTGTTACACCACAGAAACGTGTTATTAACCACCCAGACAAATTTGAACAATTGAACATGTCGCCAAGTTGTCGAAGGTGCAGACATTTTTATCTGCCCTATGCATTTTACAAGCACCTGATCAGGAAAAAGTTGGGGTGATGGAGGGCTGGAGGGGAGAGGTCTGCTAACACGGCAGGACCAAGATGTCAGGGGAAGGGCTCGGCTGTGGCCTCCATCTCCCGCTCTCTGCATGTGAGCAGACAACCCATTCTCACTCCGAGCGCGTTGTCAATATGGGACGGGACAAAGCGTCAATATGCTACGTGCTCGGAGTGAGAACATGTTGGAGCAGAAGACCTGTCTTTCCTCAAACCAACCTACACAATTGCAACATAATTTCACCGGATTCTCAATTGCAACATTATTACAACAGATGCCCTTCTCTCACTCACACACACACACACACACACACACACACACACACACACACACACACACACACACACACACACACACACACACACACACACACACGGTGATTTTGTCACAGTGACAAGTATTTGTTATTTCCTTTGTCATATGAAACAGCATTTTGGAGGTTGACTCACGCCACTCATTTCAAGTCATTTCATGACTAAACTATAGCCTATAGGCTACTACTGCCATCCAAAGCTGAACAAAGAATGCCAGCCGCACGGGGAGCATTGTCACTTGCATGGAGCGCATGTGATGCCAAACTTCATTCAAAAAGCTGTCAGTTTAATGTTGCCTTCATTGTCGGCAACGATAGGCCCAGAACAATAAAGGGCTAATTACGAATCGTTAGGAGAGACTGTTCAATTCGGCATATAACAATAAGCCACAACTATTTCCATAAAATATCCACTTTTAGCCTGCTGGACCACCTGCCAATCATTCCCTGCCTGTTCAGTGAGGTGCACGGTGCGTCTGTCTGTCCATGGTCTGGATTTCCACATGCCTGCGCTGTGTCGGATATTAATTAAGGTTGTCCAAAAAGTCAGTGACTACTAGTCACGACAAGTGAGCACTCTCAAAAAAAGTTTCAAAAGCTATGGTGCAAGGCACAAACAATATACAAGAAGACAGAAAAGCCAGCACTCAAAGTAAATCCTTTTGGTTTTTAATACCTTCAGTAGCAGCAGTGACATCAATCAATGGACGTACGTTTCGGCACAAGCCTTCCTCAGCATTGTGCTGACAGTAGACGGACATGACGTATAAATAGTGTCATACCGGAAGTACAATCAATTGCATCGTCAAATAATGGAAATATCTATACAATATCAAAAATACAATATCAAAAGCATTAGAAAATATCGACCAACAGACAAGGTACAATTTAAAAAGTACACTTGTAAAGATATGCCTGTACATATTACACAGCAAGAATGGATCAATGTTTGCATACGAAGAGAATGAGGCTGGATGGCCACACTTGTGTTATATAAGCACAGATAGAAAGTCAACACGTTTCAATAGCAAAAATAAGTAAGAAAATATTAAAATAGAATTAGAAAAATATAATAAAGTGTATACAGTGCAAGAGCATTATGTGTAAACCTACAGTATATCTATCCAAATGTATTCCCTAAAGGAAACACCCTAATAGAAGTTCTTCATTCAAGCCCTTGGGGTGCTCTGTCTGCAAGGTATGTATCCAAAACGCCTCTCTTGTAACAGGGCCTTGTCTCTGTCACCCCCTCTCTTTAGTGGACTGACATGTTCTATACCCTGGAACCTGAGGGAACACACGTCGTGACCGAACTCATTAAAATGTCTGGCGACAGAGGACGTTACATCTGTGTTCCTAATGCTACTCTTGTGTTCTGAAATGCGAGTTTTCAACTCTCTGATCGTTTTCCCGATGTAAACTAGCCCACATGGACACTTCAATAGACACAACAAATTTAGTTTGACATGAAATTCTACTCTTAATCGAGTACTTTCTTCCAGACTGAGGATGGAAGAATTTCTCTCCTCTGATCATAGCATTACACTGAACACAGTTAAAACAAGGGAAATTACCGTTCTGTACATCAGGCAAGAAATGGGAGGGGCCGGGGCGTAACAGTCAGCTCTGACGACCATATCTCGGACATTTCTAGCCCGTTTTTGAGCAAACAAGGGAGGCTCAACAAATAAATGGCCCACTTGGGGGTCACTTTGTAAAATGTTCCAGTGACTTAAAATACATTTTTTTTAATTTCCTGAGAAGCAGGTGAAAAGGTAGCGGCACACACTATTCTAGACCCTCGGGAAGGGGCGGACTTCGGGACCAACAGGTCCTCACGCTTCAACCCCCTACCTCTCTGTAGGCTGTTCTCCAGGATTGTGTTGTTGAACCCTTTTGTCCTAAACCTTTTACACATTTCAGCAGCCTGCTCTTCAAATATGTGGTCTGAGCTGCAAATCCTCCTGATCCTCAAAAGTTGACTGTATGGTAAACCTCTTTTGAGGCTGGGGGGATGATAACTAGAGTAATCTAAAAAATGATTCCTGTCTGTCTGTTTTCTATACACCTTTGTCAGTAGTTGTTCAGATTTGTTTACAGAAACATCAAGAAAAGAGACAGTGTCTTCACTGTATTCTAGTGAGAATTTAATAGATGGTAATCTGGAATTGATATATACATTGAACTCCTCTAGTTGAGAGTGTGTCCCAGAGAACAGAAAAAATATGTCATTAGAAAATCTGAACCAACATTTAAAAAAAATGGAGAAGGGGTTGTTGTTATAGACAAAGTCTTTCCCATAAAGAGGTTTGCATAATTGGGGGAGCACGGGCTACCCATAGAAACCCCCTGACATTGAAGGTAGTATGCATTCTCAAATTTAAAATAATTACTATTAAGGATCAAGCTAGATAAATCAACCAAAAAGTCAGTGGGGGGGGGAGCGTACCTATGTTCCCCGGGTTCTATGTTCCCCGGGTTCTATGTTCCCCGCTCCTGCTAAAAAGGGTTCTATGTTCCCCGGGTCCTATGTTCCCCGCTCCCGAAAAAGGGTCCTATGTTCCCCGCTCGTATGCGTAAAGTCGGCAAGTGCAAACCGCAATATCTCGAGGTTGTGAGACTTCATTGACAGACTGCATGAGGGAAAGCTCGAGTCAGATGCACACATTCGAGTCAGACAGTAAAAATAAATTATAAGTTGGTGACTGCGCGGCAGCAGCAGCAGCAACATGCTATCCATAATATTAAATTTTTCAGAGAGAGAGAGAGAGAGAGAGAGAGAGAGAGAGAGAGAGATCAATATTTGCAACATTGACACAGCACAAATCGCCTCTGCCTATATAACCCACAGACATGCACAAGTTCTGAGTCATTCAAATAAATTGTTTAATTTCGCTTGATATGTTTCCCAATGTTTTTTTTATATTATATATTTTTTATTTCATTAATAGAGCATGTGGACTTAAAGGCAACGAAAACAAATAGGCCTGCTTTAATGGCTTTCTTTAGCGGATAAATCACCTCCACACACAGCTAATAGGTGGCAGTTTCTCACCAGTTCTTACTTAGACTACTTTGAATACCAAAATATAATAGCCTGGGGCTAGGCTACATATCAAGCGAAATTAAACAATTTATTTGAATGGCTTTACAGAACTTGTGCATGTCTGTGGGTTATATAGGCAGAGGCGATTTGTGCTGTGTCAATGTTGCAAAAAAAATTTTTTAGATATTTTATTTTACAATTTTCAGAACAAAAACAGGCTCAGACAAAACAGAACAATACAAAACAAAAATAAACAAAAATATATATATATCAACATTTCAATGTTACAACATTGTGCTATCAGCCACATCAAGTGCTTATTGTGCTTGTAAGAGATGTGCGTGGGATCCCATGCAAGGGGTCCATGAAAAGTCAGCTGGGAAAATCACTTGTTGCTTTCAACCTCGTCTAAGTAGGCCAGAAATGGGTCCCAAATAGCAGAGAATTTCACAAGAGAATTGGTCCTCAGGAACCGGAGTCTCTCCATACGTATAACCGAAAACATGTCCGTCAGCCACAGCTTAAAAGAAGGTGGAGAGGAAGACTTCCACTCCTTCAGAATGAGTCCCTTGGCGACAGTCATCCCCTGTGTCAGAGACTGCTGCACAGCTGCACTGAGGAGCAGAGAGGACTCCGAGCAGCCGAAGATAGCGAGTTCCGCCACCGGTCGAAGGGTTATTCTATAGGCCTTAGAGTAATGTTGCAAATATTGATCTCTCTCTCTCTCTCTCTCTCTCTCTCTCTCTCTGAAAAATGTAATATTATGGATAGCATGTTGCTGCTCCTGCTGCTGAATGTGTGCATATATCTGAGCCTATAGACTCGAGCTTTCCCTCATGCAGTCCGTCAATGAAGTCTCACAACCTTGAGATATTGCGGTTTGCACTTGCCGACTTCACGCATACGAGCGGGGAACATAGGACCCAGGGAACATTGAACCCTTTTTAGCAGGAGCGGGGAACATAGAACCTGTGGAACATAGGCATGACCCCCATCTGGGAGAGAGAGGGAGGGAGAGAGAGAGAGAGAGAGAGAGAGAATTGTGCAC
Organism: Poromitra crassiceps; assembly: GCF_964638095.1. Taxonomy (NCBI): domain Eukaryota; kingdom Metazoa; phylum Chordata; class Actinopteri; order Beryciformes; family Melamphaidae; genus Poromitra; species Poromitra crassiceps. The sequence goes on from NC_139630.1 coordinate 5,863,951, forward strand.
ACAGCCTACAGAAGTTTAAATGTCCAAACGAAAATATTTATTGACAAAAACGATTCTAATCAATTCCATAATTCAAAGTAGATTTTGGGAAAGATGTAGCTTTCACGGTTTGATTGTCTCCTGCTCAGGGACTACAGGCGCAAATTAGCTCTTAAGCTAACCCTGGCACATTTACATTCATATTGATGATTAATGTGCACTGTCCCTGATAAAAAAAATAAAAAAATAAAAAGTTCAGGTTTGGTTAATATTTAGACACACCAGATATTATAGACACAAGAAATCACAGAGTGCAAGCTGCAGGCCGCGGCTCCGCCCGAGTAGCCTACTTTATCTGACACCAGGTTCAGCACCCTGGACAGCTGCCTGAACGTGAACTGGAAGTCAAATCAAGTTCGAAGTGGCGGACCTTATGAAATTCTGAGTGGCGAGATTTCTGAGTGGCAATATTTCTGAGTGCCGGAATGTCGGAATGGCGCCATATCAGAGTGGTGGCATGTAACCCTCTGCTGGATAGGTTGATCACGTTTTCCCCCTCTGTTGCTGCCGATTCCCTCTCCCTCTCCCTCTGCCGGTGTTGGCGGTGTCGCTTGCCTCCCCTTCCGGTCGGGCGGCGTTTAAGGCCCATCTGGTCTCGTACCTGTGTTGTGGGGGTACGCCTAAAAAAGGCGCCCGTCTGAAGCCCCTCGTTGGACCGTCGCTCCCCGAATCTTCCGTGGACAGCCCGCTGGAGGCTGTGTGTTCTTCTCGTCTGCGTTGATCGCTGATAGGAACCTGAGCCGTCGGATGACAACCAGGAATAGACGCGTTTGTTCTTGTAGTCAAGGGTGTCTCTGCGGTACTTGTTTAGCTTCACTTCCATGACCTGCTTCTCATACGTGTCTTTCAGAGTCATACATGATATTTCAATCTCTTTGAGCTGTTGCACGTCGATCTTGTTGGTCATCTCTTTCTTCAGATCCATGATCTCTTTTCTGGTTGTGGACAGTTCAGCGTCAACATGCTTAATGACAAGGAGCATGAGATCGAATGAACATTTGTTGAGAATCTCACACCATTGTTGGCAAAACTCGCTGTTGTCTCTCCCCAGCGCCGGTTCTTTATTCATGCGTAGCCCTCTCGGTATGCGTTTGTTGTGCCAGTACTGCGAGAGTGTGGAGCCGTGGAGGCTGGAGCGGGTCTCTTTCTTCAGTAGAAACTGGACATTAAGTAAGGGACTAGTTTGGATCTGTGTCTACATGTTTATTGCTTACAGTGATGCATTATGATGTTTGTGCAGCTCACTCGGAAAAAAAAGGCAACTAATTTCTTTATCTTCAGCTCTCCCTTTCCTCTCATACAGTAAGCTATCCTCTCTCTCTCTCTTTCTTTCTCTCTCTCTCTCTCTTTCTCATCCTCTCCAAAAATAGCCTACCTAACGTTAAAGTGTTGGAATGTTTCCTATTTGACTTTTTACAACATCGTCGGACTATATTTCAGTTAAAAACGTGCTCTCCTCCGTGCCTTTGAAGCGCTCCCAAATGAACATGCTTTTTTCGATGACTTGCTGAGCCCTCCTCACTCCAGGCATCTCATCTCCAGATTTGTATGTCTCTTTGACAACTACAATATGGCCTCTACTGAGAGGATTAGAGAAGCGTGGCAAGGAGAACTTGGTAATGATTTATTTGACATCTTATGGGAAAGGGGTCTGTCTGTGGTACAACTCTGCTCAGTTAATAGCAGACACCAGTTGATTCAATTTAAAGTCACTCACCGTCTTCACACCAAGCATAAGTTATACATGATATTCCCTTCTGTCTCACCATTGTGTGACAGGTGCCAGGTGTCGGAGGGCACACTGTCTCATGCCTTCTCGTTCTGCCCTTCACTAACGGGTTCTGGGCCAAACTTTTTGACTGGTACTCTAAGGCCTACAAAATAGCCCTTCAACCGGAGGCAGAACTCGCCATCTTTGGCTGCTCAGAGTCCTCTTTGAACTTTCCTACAGCTGTGCAACAGTCTCTGACACACAGAACAACTGTTACCAAAAAACTAATTCTGAAGGAATGGAAGTCCTCTCCTTCACCCTCTTTTCAACTGTGGTTGATGGACATGACCTCTGTTATACGGATGGAGAGACTTAGGTTCATGAGGACCAATTCACTTAAAAAGTTTTCAAACATTTGGGACCCATTTCTAACATACCTCGATGAGGTTAGGGGAGACGGGTGACTCGCCTGGCCGGTTTCTCACGGTCCCCTTATGTGGGACTTCAGGCATAATATCTCTCACAAGCACATAAGCACCTGCGGCTGGTAATTATGATGTAGTAATGAATTTTGATAATATGTATGTTTTTCTTTTTCTTTCTTTTACTGTGTCTGAGTTTGTTTTTCTGTATATTGTTCTGAAAAGTTTAAAATAAAATATTGGGGGGGAAAAGTGCTCTCCTCTTTCCACCATGTGCTACCGCGGCTCGTTTTTCATCGTTCCTCTGACAATAGCCTCATGAAACGTTCCTGTATTTGGTTCGAAAGTGCAAACTATCCCCAAAATGCTTTCACACTGCAAACGAGATGCACGATATATCGGCAATCGGTATTGGCAGATGTTAGTCATTTTTTTAACATATCAGCATCAGTCCGATGTTGCTATGTTAATATCAGTTATCGTTTTTTTTCAAAATTTTCAGATTGAGAGGAAACAATGCAGTAAATGATTTATGGGCTTTTCCAAATGTTTTGGAAATGCATAACTTTTTCCAATTCAATTCAAATTTCAAATTCAATGTATTTTTCAGTATGTACCAAATTTTATTATTATAAAAATGTGGTTTTTATAGAGATCATATCGACATTGGTAAATATCAGTTATCGACCATAACAGCAATGTTAATATCGGTTATCGGTCTCGGCCAAAACTTTCATATCGGTGCATCCCTACTGCAAACGAACCGAACCATGGTGCAGTTTGATCCAGAGTCCGGACAGAGACCTCGGGCCCTATCTTGGTACAGGCGATATCCCCTATTTGCGCTTGCCCACCTGTTTGCGCGTGCCTAAAGGCTGCGTTCACACACAGCACCCAAGCCTTGCCTACGCCTTGCCTTTACCCACGCTTTTAAATAGGCGTCCTTTTTAGTCAATGAGGCTGTGTACACAGGGCGCCTAAACGTGAACCTTGCGTGTACCCACGCCTCGCCTGAGCTGTGCCGATTTTATCGTTTAGCCGCGAGTTCTATTTTCAAGCCAACTAGGCGCGTGAAGGCAGACTTTTTGTCAAACCATTAAGTAAAAACGCGACAATATCCGTGGGAAATGTCAACTGAATTTCAAAATAAAATGGTGTTACTACAACAGCGTTGAGCAGAGAGAGAGAGAGAGAGAGAGAGAGAGAGAGAGTGATTGACGGGTGGCTATCACGTCACGTGGGGCTTTCTCCCCGTCGGTAAAAAAATCTTCAGGAGAGAGAATAGCGACCGAAGAAGCAAGATGGACAGTGAAAAGTTAATTACTTAGTATAACAGCATCCAGTTCTCTATGACAGCAGTGACCCAAGAAGGAGACCTGGTTATACATATCCAGCATCAGTAGCACATTAAATAATCATCTACCTGAACACAGTAAAACTCCCCTGTCCTGCTCCCCCTCCCCCATTACTGCACTACCTATCCCTACTCTGCTCCGCCCTCGCCCCCCTCCCACTTCCCTTCACCCTGCCGTAATTTTTTCTAAAGAAGGCATCAATAACAATAACCTCATATCCAGTCCAGTTAGCTCCTCCCCCTCCCCCCCTCCACTCTGTAATAACCTTTTTAACATTGAGGGAGGTCTCTGGAACTGCCAGTCTGCTGTCAATAAACCGGAAATCATATCTGCCCACGCCCTTTCTCTGTCACTTCACTTTCTTGCACTCACCGAAACCTGGATCACCCCCGAAAATTCCGCCACTCCTGCCTCCCTCTCATCTGCATTCTCCTTCTCCCATAGCCCCAGACCCTCCGGATGCGGGGGTGGCACGGGCATTCTCATCTCCTCCAACTGGTCTTACTCTGTCTCACCTCTTTCCCACCTTTCTATTTCCTCCTTCGAATCCCACTCCGTCACTATTACCCTTCCCACCAAACTTATCATTATGGTCATCTACCGCCCACCCGGACCTCTCGGCACATTCCTCGAAGATCTTCACACCCTTCACTCCCTCTTTCCCGAAGACACCCCGCTCACCCTCATGGGAGATTTTAACATCCCCCACTCAACTCTTCTCTCTACCCCCTTTCTCAACTTCTTTTCATCTTTAGATCTGTCACTATCTACCTCCCCTCCCACCCATAAAGCCGGTAACCTCCTTGATCTCATCTTCACCCGTTCCTGCTGCACCTCCAACCTCTCAGTCACCCCTCTCCACGTTTCCGATCACTTCTTCATTTCCTTCTCCCTCCCGATCTCCCCTCCCACCTCTCACCCTCCCCTTCTGTCCCCATTTCCTCCCGGCGCAACCTGAAATCTCTCTCACCCTCATCCCTATCCTCCGCTACTCTCTCCCTCCTCCCCTCCGCTGATCAATTCTCTCTCCTACCCCCGATGAAGCCTCCCTCACCCTCATATCCTCTCTCCTCTGCCCTTGAGTCCCTCTGTCCACTCTCTACTAAACCTGACCGCCCCTCTCCCCCTGCACCCTGGCTCACTGAACCCCTCCGCACCCACCGCTCCCGACTCTGCACCTCAGAAAGGACATGGAGAAAATCTCACAACCCCAATGACCTCGCCGCTTATCACCTCTCCCTCTGCAACTTCACCTCCTCCGTTTCTTCTGCCAAATCCTCCTTCTATATTTCCTCTATTCAATCCTCTGCTTCTAATCCCCGCAAACTATTTCACACCTTCACATCCCTCCTCAATCCGCCTCCTCCGCCCCCTCCCTCCTCCCTTTCTGCCAACGATTTCTCCTCCTTCATCAATAAGGTCGCTGCCATTACCTCATCATTTCCCCCACCAACCCTCCTCACCCCCACTCTCACCTCCTTCTCTTCTTCACAACCTCCTGCCTCTATGTCGTTCTTCTCTCTCAGCCCGTGCCACCTCCTGCCCCCTATATCCTATCCCCTCATCCCATGTTCAGTCCATCTCCCCTGACATTGCTCCCTACCTCACCTCCCTCATCACTCCTCTGGTATTTTTCCCTCTGCCCTAAAAACAGCCATAATCAAACCACTCCTCAAGAAACCATCCCTCGTCTCTGCCATCAACAACTCCCCCATCTCCCTCCTCTCCTTCATCTCCAAATCACTTGAACGCACAGTATCTGGTCAATTATCTTCTTATCTCTCCCTTCACAATATCTCTGACCCCCTGCAATCTGGCTTCAAACCTGCACACTCCACTGAAACAGCTCTTCTCTCTGTCACCTCCGCCCTTCACTCTGCCAAAGCTTCATCTCTTTCCTCCGTCCTCATTCTTCTTGATCTGTCCGCCACTTTTGATACCATCAACCACCAAATTCTACTGTCCACCCTATCCAACCTTGGCATCACCGGCTCTGCACTTTCCTGGTTCTCCTCTTACCTATCTAACCACTCTTTTCAGGCCCTCTGGAGAGGAACTCTTTCAGACCCCTGCACTCTCACCACGGGTGTCCCCCAGGGTTCTGTCTTAGGTCCTTTCCTCTTCAGAATCACTTCAGAATCACTTTTTTTTATTGCCACAGTATGTAAGTTACATACGAGGAATTTGTCTTAGTGTCTGTATGCAGCGTAGCGGTTACATTAATATACAGGGATAAGAAGTAGGAAGATAACTAACGGCAATCGCAAGGTTACAAGTGCAATCAAATCAAATCAAATCGAGTCAATATATACAATATGTACATGAGCGGTGAAGTGTTCTGTGGATAATAAATATGAATTTACGTTGGATTTACATGAGATTTACAGACTGAGTTAAATATACGTTAAATAGGCAGTGGATTTACATGAATTTACAGTCAGAGTTAGATAAGAGTTTACATTGAATGTACATGAGATTTACAGGCTAAGTTAAATAGGCATTAATGTGCAGGGAATTTACATCAATTTACCAGTCCCAGTTAGACAGGCATTAAATTAGATACAGTACGAGTTCCAGTTTTATGGGGGGGTGGGGGGGGGGTTGTTGGTGAGGCCCTTGGCGGAAGGGGTTTCCGGGCCTTGTTGGTGAGGCTGATGGCGGTTGGGAAGAAGCTGGTCTTGTGGCGGGTGGTTCTGGTCTTGGCAGACCTCAGTCTCTTGCCGTGGGGGAGTGTCTTAAAGAGTTTGTGGCCAGGGTGGGAGGAGTCAGCCATGATTTTGCGAGACCGCTTCAGTGTCCTGGCTGCATGCAGGTCCTGGAGGGATGGCAGGTTGCATCTGATTATCCTCTCAGCACAGCGGATGATGCGCTGAAGTCTGTTGATGTCTTTTTGAGTGGCAGCAGCATACCAGACGGTGATGGAGGAGGTGAGGATGGACTCAATGATGGAGGAGTAGAAGTGCACCATCGTGGCCTTTGGCACTTTGAATTTCTTCAGCTGCCGCACAAAGTACATCCTCTGCTGTGCCTTCTTGGTGAGAGCTCTGATGTTCAGCTCCCATTTTAGGTCCTGGCTGATGATGGTCCCCAGGAAGCGGAAGGACTCCACAGTGTTGACTGGGGAGTCACCCAGGGAGATGGGGGAAGGTGGGGCTTTGTGCTTCCTGTAATCCACAATCATCTCCATTGTTTTTTGAGCATTTAACACCAGGTTGTTTTGACTGCACCAAGTCACCAGATGGTCAACTTCCTGTCTGTATTCCGCCTCATCTCGGTCTGTGATGAGCAGGGCTGTAGTGGTGGCTAAACGCACGTAAACGGCGTTTACGTACCTTTTTCAATGCTCTGCAGCGTTTAGGCACCTTTTAAGATCGTTTACTCACATGTTTAAATCGTTTATGCACACTTATTATTGCACGAGTTTTAACACGTTTGCGTAAACTCTGTTGATGCGGAGACCACGCCAAGCACGTCACACACCAAAAGAAAAGAAAAAAGATTACACATGGGCATGGCACTGACCAGGATCTCCGCGAACCGTAGCCTATTTTTGTGGAGCGCTCCGCGGGAAAGGTACACGGCCCCGGTCACGTTGGTGCCTTTATCGAGCTGTGCTTGCCTGCCCAGACAGCGCTCCCTTCAAACAACTTAACGGTGCCATTGTGCCAGCGATGCGCAATGCGCATTTGGAGACCAGCTCATGGTGAGCTGAACATAGGTAAGGTTGGTTAAAAATGTGTGTCCGGAGTGGGGAAAATCATATAGGCTCACCGTTTTACAACTGAAGAGTGAATCACTGGTGTAAGAAACATGATTGATTTCCCTCTGATCAAGTAAAGTTTGTAACATTAGGTGCGTGCGAGTCGACTTGAATAGTCCAGGTGCTACTGTATAAAGCCAATATAATACGACCATGTTGAAAACTATCTAGAAACATACTGGTGTTTGTTGTGCCGAGATCTGTATAAATAAATATTGGCTGACTAAAATTTAGTGGCCAGAGTGGCAGAACCACTTTTATTTCCATGTACAGTATGTTGTCTACCTATCCTTGCCCAATGTGTTTGTGGACAGTTTGAATTATATATTGGTATTCAAGAATCACAGATTAAATCTTTCTACATACTTTTAGCTATAAAGCTGAAGTTGACAATCACAGGTACAGTGTGTGTGAGAGAGAGAACTATATTACTCTTCAAACTGTATATACTGGGTTCATACAAGGTCCTTTAAAGTAGGCTACCTACTGTATAATTTAACTTTTCATACCTGGAGAAATTCAACAAATGTTCAATAAATACATTTTATATTGATTGTTTAGGCCTAATTATTTGTAAAGTCACAACACATTAGAGATGTGTGTAGTTCATTTTGCTCTCAAATGCACCAGGTTGATGAATTTTACTTTAAAATGTAAAAAAAAAATCTTCCGGGGGAGAATCCCCCCGGACCCCCCTTGAGGGGCAAGGCCCATCCCATAGCCAGCTACTTTTTCTATCTGGCTGGCTACTCAGAAATGTGGGGGAACCCCCTGATATACCTTATAGGGCTATATGATTCAGATTAAGTTGTTATATATACTCTCATATTTTGTCTTGTATATCGGTCACGGAAGCTTATTTATCCGCCGTTATAACACTGCCGGTGCCGCGTGAGAAAGCTGCCTCGAGTCAAAAGTATAGTTTACCCACTTTTTTTTTTACCACTACAGCACTGGTGATGAGCCCTATGAGGGTGGTATCGTCTGCGAACTTCAGGAGCTTGACGGACTGGTGACTGGAGGTGCAGTCTTCTCTACATGAGATCTTTGGGTCACGTCATTTCCTCTCACGGGTTCTCCTATCACTCCTACGCAGACGACACACAGCTCTATCTCTCCTTCCCCCCCTCGGACTCCCATATCTCTTCCCGTATCTCTGCCTGCCTCAAAGACATTAGCAACTGGATGTTTTCTCACCATCTCAAACTCAACCCGACAAAATCTTTGGAATGGCTTGGACGAAATGATCAAAAGGAGTAATCATATAGGAAATTTCAAAAGAATCTATAAACTATCAATCATGGACATGAGAGAGCTTGAAAAATGAGTATTGCACTTAGTATATTTAATTTCACATTTCGTAGCATTAAGTGGGATTGCCTATGGTAGGCTATCTGTTTTGTATTGTAAAGCAGCTATTATTATTATTATTATTTAAACCTTATTTAATGAAGTAGTAAGGAGGGGCAGGACTAGATAAGCATGGCTTCTTTCTGTCCCTTCTCGGACATATAATATGTTGTTTTGTAAATGAATGTGTTTTTAACTTTTGTTCGAGACAAATAAAAAATTCAATTAAATTCAATTCAATTCAACCCCGACAAAACCAAACTTCTCTTCTTCCCCTGCAACGACTCCCCCCTATCCGATCTGTCCCTATCCATTGACAACACCACCGTCCTCCCCTCAATCAGCCAAAAATCTCGGAATTACCATCGATAACCAACTATCCTTCTCTGCCCACATCACAGTGACGGCACGTTCCTGTAGATTCTCCCTCTTCAACATCCGAAAGATCCGCCCTTTTTTAACCATAGAAGCAACCCACATTTTAGTTCAGGCCATGGTTTCATCTCGTTTTGATTATTGCAATGTTCTTTTAGCCGGTCTCCCCTCCTCTGCCATCCAACCCCTTCAACTCATCCAGAATTCTGCTGCCCGCCTTTAACCAACCCAAATTCTCCCACGTCACCCCTCTCCTCCATGACCTCCACTGGCTCTCCATCCTGTCACGCATCATATTCAAAACCCTTGTCCTCACATACAGAGCTGTCCACTCAACCACCCCCCAATACCTTCAACCCTTGGTCACGTTCCAAACCTCTCACCGCTCCCTCCGCCCCTCCACTAGCGCAAGCCGTCTCGCCTCCCCCTTGCTTCGCGTGCTCAAGGGCCGCTCTCAAGCTCACCTTTTTTCCTGTCTCGCCCCCAAATGGTGGAACGAGGTCCCCCCATGGTCAGGACATCAGAATCTCTCCCCATCTTCCGCAATCGGCTAAAAACTCATCTCTTTTCTCTCCATTTTACCTCCCCCTAACCATACTTCTTCATCTCCCTTATATGCTGCTCACGGACTTGTTTTTGACGCAAACTGTCAACTGTTTTTTGTTTCTTTATCTTATTTATCTTTTTCATTATCACTGCTTTCCACTATGTATGTTACATGATCTATGCTTGTTTTTTATCCCTCTGTACGTCGCTTTGGAGAAAGGCGTCTGCCAAATGAAATAAAGTAAAAGTAAAGTAAAGTAAATATATTAGATTTATTTTACCTACTCATGATAATTCGGGACCACACGTGAAAAAACTCGGGAGAGAGGAGAAGCGCTTGTGACTCGGCTCAGGTTCAGCGTGGAATAGGCGTCCAGTGTGATCGCAAAAGCATGTGATAGGTTCACGCCCAGCTCAAGGTATGTAGGCGTAGGCGTGGGTTGAGGCAAGGCGAGGCGTAGGTGCCCTGTGTGAACGACGCCTAAGGCAGGGAAGAGTGGTCTGCCTTGCGGATTTGTCCAGGTGTTATGCCGAGTTTTGCACCCCCACCCGGCAGCAGCTAAACGCATCCCCACCTCACGGGAGCATATTGTAATGATTTATACAGAAATGTAACTGTTTAAAAGTGATATAATTGTCTGGTAGACGTGACCTCCCTGATTTCTAAGTTAAAACAGCCCTGAAATATGTTGGGGATGCAATTCTTGGCGGGGATGCAGAAACGTTCATGGCACGTGCCGCAGGCACAAATTAGAGCTGTGCCAAAATTATGTGCGCCCCCAAAATGCCTGCACAAACGTGATTTGGGCGGACTTAAGTACCAGAATTATTCACAGGTGGCCAGGCAATGTCTGGGCGTTACATCAATAAAAAACAATCAAATTCCCGTCTCGCAATCACTGTTTGCGCGAGGCATGCAATATGCTGTAATTCTCTCCATGCGTAATAGTGGACTCACTCGTGCAGAGTGAGACAGAGAGAGATGGAGAGAGCTTATTGACAGATCGTCTGTGGTGCCAATGACCCTCCGGGTTATGAAGGTGAATAGCGTATGTCCATTGTCCAAGAAGTTTTCTCAATTAATTTCCTTCTTTGCAATGTGATAAAAGTTTCTCAGTGAGTTATAGTTGATTGCCTCACTGAATTATCTGCTAATGCCCAATTTTAGCAGCATAATTTGATGTCCTGGCGTGGCAAGGCTGTGCGTAATGACATATCCAAAAGGAATTTTACTCTGCGCTGCACGGAGATTATGGTACGCTCAAGCGCAACGGGGTATTTAGCGCGTAAGACAGGGGTGGGCAACTTTTTTTCATCGGGGGCCACATGAGAAACCCAGATTGTTGCCGGGGGCCGAACAAATATTGTCATGCCGTAACCCATGGATGGGCAACTTTGATGGTAGAGTAGGGTGACCAGACGTCCCCGATTTTCGGGGACAGTCCCCGATTTCGGTGCTCTGTCCCCGGCTGGAGCTGTCCCCGAAAATGTCCCCGATTTTGGCCACAAAGTCAAATAATAATACTGGCAAGAAACTTCGATAACAGAGCATTTGCGGCACCACAAAAGCCTGTCGTTGTGCACGTTGTGCAAAGTGCTGCCTGTGTGTGACAGAGTAGATCACAGAGTAGATGTTCTCCCTCTGCCCGTGCGTGGTTTTCCCAGGACCCAGCCGCCCGCAACCGAAGCCCCAGAGGTGGCGAACGAGAGGCGGCGTCTGCTTGCTGCTTTTGCTACCGTCCTTGTTTACCGGACCCCATTCAGCGGGTTATCCATCCCAGTTGTTTTGAATAGTTAAAAGTACAGTAAAACTATCTGGTAAGTAAGTGCAGTAACTAACTCAAAACGTTTTTGCAGAGAAGTCAGTAACGTTTTTATTTACACCAAACTCCATTGAAAAAAATGTCAATTTTTAACGTGATTGGTGATGGATCATTGTTATCTAGTCATTAGCCTACTGTTCCCTAAATTGGCCTTCAGCCATCAAAACTTTGATAACCCCTGGTTTAAATTAACACAATAGGTCATATTTATCTCTAGATTACAATTTTAATCATTAAAATAGTATTAACATGATTTTTTTAATTATTTTGTCAGCATTTAATATTAAATTAGCAGTTAATATGGTCATGTGGCCATTGAATACTTGAAACTGGTGAGCGACACCCTAAACTCAAGGAAAGTGTTTACTGAGGTAATAAATCACTACTGTAATGTTTTTGTTTTGTGGAAATAAATTATCCACCAGTTGGTGAGGTCAAAGAGAGAAGTTGTCCCTCTCTATGTTCCTGCACTCTACACCAGTAGCCTATTTCCCATACCTAGGCTGTCTAATTTGTGGTAAAATGTGCCAGATAACTAGTAACCATTGTAAACTGCTTCTTTTTCAATTGTTTCAAAATCACAAAGTTCTTCATAGATCTAGCCTCTTTTGCTCTCAAAGTGCACCAGATTTATGCATTTTACTGTAAAATGTACACAATTTTCTAAAAGCCGGGGGGGCCGAACGGCGCCAGTGCGAAAAATTTGGGGCATTTGAAGCCAGGTTTAGAGGAATAACTCATTTTAAATTCACAGTTGTGATGTCAGTATTCAGTCTTAACCACCAATATTTGATCCTTTTCTCACTCACTCCTATGTCACCACCTGCTCTCAGGGCTTGAAATTAACTTGTTTGACCACCTGCCAATATGGCTGCTAGATTTTAAAGTTACCAGCCAATTAGAATTTCCACTAGCTGAAATGTTTTTCTTGAAATAAACCAGAATATGAGTGGGTTAATTTAAGCATAAGTATCAGTAAGTGGCCCGGGATGATCAAAGCCTGTGTTGAGGGTCACACGAACAAAAATGCACTCTTGAAGTTAAATAAATCCAAAACCAATGAGTTAATTATTTAAATTTCTACTTCAATGTAGCCTTTTAGTCATAAAGATTATTGAAAGATATTCCATATTCCAGACTGAAATGCTATAACAGAAGTTAAGTATTGGTCAGAATGACATGAACATTTGGACACTTATTCAGCGGGTATCTTGCATGTTGCGTTCAGGTGCACTATAATTTATTTATTTATTTTTGCAATTCCATCGCGGGCCACACAGGTGGCGCCCGATGGCCGCAAGCGGCCCGTGGGCCGTATCCATGTTTGTCGTAGAGCCTTCATATTAGGCTTTAATGAAAGCTCTGCTCTTGCAGTTGAGTTATAATCAGTACAACAACATAACGTAAGTACACAGAGGTCATTTCAGATGTCAAAAAGGTAAATGTTTGTGGTTAGGTTAGGTCAAGTTTATTTGATATTGACATCACAGAGCATTGGGTTAATGTACCGGTATGCACAGTAACCAGATACACAGTGTTAAGTGTGTAAATGGTAAAATGGCCTGCATTTATATAGCGCTTTTATCCAAAGCGCTTTACAATCAGTAGGTAAATTCACCCATTCACACACCGATGGTGGCCAGCTGCCACGCAGGGTGCTGGCACACCAACAGGAGCAATTTGGGGTTCAGTGTCTTGCCCAAGGACACTTCGACATGCAGACTGGAGGAGCCGGGAATCGAACCACCGACCTCTTTTATCCAAAGCGATTATTGGACGACCCGCTCTACCTCCTGAGCTACAGCCGCTGCGGAACGCTAATTTCAACACCTGTCCACAGGTGACTCCTACACCAAAACACAACCCAAAAGGACATACCCAAAAAGATGCCAAATCAAATGTAAAAAACCACATAAGCAAAGCTATACATACAAGGATGTACATACAATACAGTACGCACAATGTACACACAATACAGACATAATACACAGAGTACCACCAGAGGTCTACAAGGGTATTAAGTGTGAGAACACAGTTGTTTCTCTTTTAACCATGACTTAATACTAGGGGTGTCACAATATATCGTCCCACGAAATTTCGCGATAGTAAAACGTCACGATATGTATCGTTGAGATGAAATCTCATATCGTGAAAAAAAAAAAAAAAAAAAAAAAAAAAAATCTTTTCTAAAATAGACAAAGAAACGTCTTTGTTTGTTGAAGTTCAATGTGTGGAAAGTAGTTCAGTTGAACAAGTCTCTGAAGAGACACATGAGAAGTTATACAGGAGAGAAACCATTCAATTGAGTTTCTGGCAAAACTGTTTACTTGACAGGAAAAACTGAAGATGCATAATGAGAATTTATACTGCTGAGAAACCTTTTAGTTCAAAATAAATCTAAGTGACGGTGTAACTCATTCTATTTCAAGATAAGCCTTATCTCCAATCTCATGTTTTTTCTAGTTGTTATTGTAATAACAATTTCCCACAACAGCATGTTTTGTATTTGTGCATTTCAAATAAAATACTACTTTTCCAGTCATATATTGTCATTATTCAAGTTTAAAAAAATCGTATCGTATCGTATCGTTATCGTGAACCCAGTATCGTGATACGTATCGTATCGTGAACTGAGTGTATCGTGACACCCCTACTTAATACCCCTGTTAAAAACATTAAAATTGTGTTGTGTTTTCAGCTCAGTAGGTAGACTGTTTTAGTTTCGCTCCTTTAACTCATTCATGGCCAAAGACGTCTTTGACGTGTTATCAGGAATAGCCCAGAGGGCCAATGACGTGTTTGACGTGTTTTTGTTTTTATTAGTGCAGCGCGTAGTTCAAAGACTTCCCCAGCCTGTGACATGTTATCATGTCCCTAGCCTCAAAGCCAAGCCGACAACACGCGATCAAACACATACCGCAGCTGTTGTTTGAAATGAGCAGGAGGAAAAACAGAGAAACGCGCTTCCTTGTGCAGAGGAGAAACGCCATTGAAACGCCCCTCGGCGCGCTGCACTGGTCGCCTTGCTGCAGGGCGAACCTGGATTGATTTGTTCGCGGTAGTCAAACCCGTGACGAACATGATCAATCCGGTTCCAGCGCCTGGTCCCAAAGCCAAGCCGGACCCGTTCCTGTGTCGCAGCATTCGTCCCAGCCCGAACGAGAGGAGGAAAATGATGCAGAGGCAGAGGAGGCTAGACGCTGATCTCAGACCAGATGGGTGTTCCCCTCCTATGCTAATTTGCGGGGGAAGGAGGTGCGATCCAGCAGCAGCTGTGGACAGAACTCTCTCTCTGTGTGTGTGTGTGTGTGTGTGTGTGTGTGTGTGTGTGTGTGTGTCTGTCTGTCTGTCTGTCTGTCTGTCTGTCTGTCTGTCTGTGTGTCTGTCTGCACACTCACTCACACTGAGTAAACTGTATTGTTGAATGTAAAAAAAGCACTTCATGTATATATATATATATATATATATATATATATTTGTAATTTGTCTCATAACGAATAATATTTACATGTCTGATGTCAATACAGTTCAAAATAAAAGAATTGAGAGCGAGTTCTGCCTGAGATTGTGTGCTTTACAAAAATGGCCTTTTCTCCTGTTTGTCTTCTCAGAGAGACCTTTTTGGTGAAAACAGGGTGTATATAAATGGCTATAAGTAGAGTACAGAACATGCTAAAAGCTCACTTTTTTTTTCCTGAACCCAGAGACGTACATCTTCATTTTGAGGTATTGCAAATCACTTTGGTGCTAATAGATAATTTACTGTGGGTCTTGAAAGATGCAACACGTTCTCACTCCGACCACGTAGCATATTGACGCTTTCTCCCGTCCCTTATGCGCCACTTGTTACTAACATGGTACCCTTGAGCGACCCATGAAACGACTTGGGCTTTCCGACTAAACTCAATGCAAACCCATAGAAGTCAACTTTGACGCTTATGGCAACTGCGCCCCCATTAGCCTAACTGCTCCCCCATTAGTCAACTGCTCCCCATTAGCGTCTGGGGGGGGGGTTAGGTTTAGGCGTGGGAGGTGGGAGAGGTTAGGTTTAGGGTCTGGGGGAGGTTAGGTTTAGGCATGGGGTGGGAGAGGTTAGGGTTAGGGTCTGGGATAGGTTAGGTTTAGGCATGGGGTGGGAGAGGTTAGGGTTAGGGTCTGGGAGAGGTTAGCTCCTCCAGACAGCAGTTGACTAATGGGGGAGCAGTTAGGCTAACGGGGGAGCAGTTAGGCTAATGGGGGAGCAGTTGCCATAAGCGTCAAAGATTACTTCCATGGGTTTGCATTGAGTTTAGTCGGAAAGCCCAAGTCGTTTCATGTGTCGCTCAAGGGTACCATGTTAGTAACAAGCGACGCACAAGGGACGGGACAAAGCGTCAATATGCTACGCGCTCAGAGTGAGAACGGGTTGAAAGATGACCAACAATTATGAAAATCTTTGGCCTGTGCTAAATATTGGCAGTCCTAAACTGGCCATGAATGAGTTAACAGAGAAAATGGATTGTCCAAACGAGGTTTTACACATCGGGACATGACCATTTGCAGAAGCCACTGTGTTAATTCTACTCGTCTGCTGGTGTCTTACAACGTAATCATGAAAAGAGGAAGGAGCATGTCCATGCAGACATTTAAAAAATAAGCTTTAGGTTTGAATAGCTTATGAAACTTTCAAAGCTGAGCATTTTGTTTCTCCAAGATGTGACAATGGCGCCACCTCATTGGTTTTTTGTCCATGATTTTTATTGTCTGATTATGTAGAGATACGATGGGTTTTATATCAGGACCAGTGGGTGCGGATCCAAACGCAGGAGGCAGAAAAAGGTTTACACTCTTTATTTTGTGACTGTAGGCAGGGCTGGTTGCCACAGGCAGCTTGAAAGTCTCAAACAAAAGCCAACGTTTTACTTTAGGAACAGAGAAAGTCTTGGCAACGCCAAGTAGCTGAAATTCTCCAGGTCAGGAGTCCAACACAAAGAATACTTCTTAAGGAACAAACGAAAACGAAGCCCTGGTCCTGCAGGTGAAAAGATGGTTCAGTCTCGAGCATCAAAAAATGGGAAACTTTCTTGGCTTGAATCCTGGTAGATGAACTAACCTTAAACCGTGCACTAAAGGCAGTGTACACGAGGTTGTAACAACAGTGCGATCCCGGGCCCTCTGATGTCTGCCTCTTTATCCAGTCCAGCCACACCACGCCATGCCATGCCCCCTCCTGATTCTACACGGCTGGACTCGCATCAGTCTCATTACTGGGATTGAGAATGGGGAACAGACTGTGGGGTTGTGTGAGAGAGGCTGGGCACAGAGAACAACAACAGAGGACAAAAATCCAAACAAAAATGTGCAAAAACATGACATGAAGGGGAAAATTCATGACATTTATAGTTGTTTGTGAGGCTTGTGTAAGGAATTTAGATAGAAATATGGATTTTGATATCACTATTGATTCAATAAGTTAATATCAAAACCCTGGGGCACCACCACGTTCATCAGTAATTTATATTACTTTAATAAGCAATTTATATTACTTTAATAAGTAATCTATTACCCCTGCCGTCGGTCACAGGGAATCAGAATCAGTTCTAAAGGAAGGGAGATCTTTAATCGACTGATATTATTATAACAAGCAAAGAACAAGTTTTAACTTCAAAACAGAATGCGTTTATTTAATCCACCAAATAGTAAAATCACAGTATTATGCATAACACCTTGTTCGATTGAGAGGTAAGGAGGAAGTAGGAGAAAAGTGAAAGAAAGGAAATAAGGTATTCAAAGAAAGCCTAGTTTAAACCTAACCTAATTAAATACATATTCTAATTCAATAGGTGAGTATTCTAAGTTACTCTATCTTCACAGCACTCTCACAATAAGCAGAAAGACGTGTGGTCACTTTGCCTGTCTGAGAGTCGAGGGTTCTCTCCCTCTGTTCGTCTGTGGGAGAACGGCCTTCCTGGCTCGGCTGGGATCCCACCGGAAGGCAGGAGCTGCCATGGCAACGAAGGGTGGCCGTGTCTGCTCTTGGACGGGCAGGCGAGGGGTCTCAAAACCGGCTGGTTGTTGGTTCAATTGTCTTTATCTCATCCCGTTGAGAAAGGGGGGATCGCCTTATATTTAGTTCGATAAGCTCCAGACTATTGCTTGCTGCCGTTTGTCGAGTCAATACTGTTTGAATGGAGCTTGGTTGTCCACATGCCTGTTCTCGGGAAGCGGTCTCATGGTCATGGGACCTGACACGGCTTTCCTCCGTCAGGGCCAAGGGATCCAAAAATCATATTAGTGGGTTGGTTATCAAGCCCAAAAAGCTCCTCAAATCAGACGCTTAATGTCCATCAGTGTTCTGTTGCTCTGCTGTCAAGTGACTGACTGCATATAAAATTGGCCAGACTATCACGCCTCTCGACTGGGTGGTAGTCATATCATCGCCTTCAAAAGCATGGCATCTTTTGAGGCCTAAAAGTAAGGACTACATCTTGAATTCTTGAGTTCTAAAAAGTCCTTGTTGTTTCAAAAGTTCTTCTTTCGTCTGCACAAGTCTTTTAGAGCGCAGCCAGCCACAGTTTTT
Organism: Poromitra crassiceps; assembly: GCF_964638095.1. Lineage (NCBI taxonomy): Eukaryota > Metazoa > Chordata > Actinopteri > Beryciformes > Melamphaidae > Poromitra > Poromitra crassiceps. The sequence goes on from NC_139630.1 coordinate 5,881,891, forward strand.
ATCTCCTCCTGTCAGGAGAAAGGGGGCATGGCCCTGCCTTCTATTGCATTCAGATAAGGGTATGGGTTTAGAACTCAACTAAACTATTTCTCTCACAAGCATATTTATATTTCTTGACATCACTCTTGGTGTGATAAAGACAAGATATAAAGGGAAAAGAGAGAGGTAAGTAGATAACTACTTAGATAGATAGATATTATAGACATTGGTCTTGTTACACTGGATGGCCCACGAAAGATTTACGACTGTTTATCCAGGGGCTGGCGGCGAGAAAGACATCTACGTCTTTCCCTTAAAACTTATCACATGCTTAAAACATCTCATCAAATGACTTCATGGCCATGATACTTTCAGAATTACATCACACACATTATTCTGATTATTTTGAAATCAAACATGTGTGGTGTATCTTTATATTTAAGGAATAAACCAAAACTACTTCTGGAACACATATCTTTACCAAATCTTGTATACGTGTACGTAACACAAACATATCTAATGAAACCATGGGTTAATTAAATCACTTATCTTGGGTGAATTAAAAAGAGTTACCCTAGATTCGATAACATGTCAACACTGTTAGATCTACGGTAACAAATTAAATGATTGTCACACACACATTAACACACTATACATATACATTCCTACTCAAAAAGTATGTAATACTAATTAACTTGACAAAGTATAGAATCATGAGGTTTGTTAATTCCATTTTGTCACACACAAAAAGACCACGACAGTGAATGTCTGTTGGCTCTTCTTAAAAAGGAATGTGAAGTGGTTTATAGCCTTTGACCCCCCACTTCCATTCGATGACCTTTGGTTTAAGGAGGAAGATGGGACCATGTTGTACATTTACAATTTACAAAGCATTATTAAACATACCCATGATTTATATAGATCAATGTGGGTTGCGATTCGGAGAATATTGATACCAAACACTCCATGAGTTGTACGTACAGTACACAAGTTCCTAAACTGTTTGCTCCCAGACTCAATGCCTGGGCATGACTGTTTTTCTTCAAGAGTCCTGTCCCGGGGTCCCGTCCGTGTGACCTGTGAACTAAATCTCCACCAACCGGACAGAACGGACATTGACGAAACACACTGTCAGCAGTTAGAAATCACTCCTTTGGTATTTCCAGACAGGCTGGCATCTTGGGCCCTTTTCGGCTCCCCCCCCCCCCAGATGCACGGGCCAGAGGTCAATTCCTGTGACCTCTGGAGAGGAGAGATCTGTACATTAAATATTCAACATTTAATGGACGTTACAAGATGAGTTTCGCTACATATCCCCCCCGTTGTATCCTAGAAGCGGTCATATCGGAACTTCTGGGAGACAAGGCGAAGAAACCAGATGGTAGATGCATAGTAGTGACCACGTTCCTGCATGAGAGTGCTGTATCCTTAGATTCAAGCAGAGAGGTGAAGCAGGGATAGGACAGATAAAGGGAAAGATAAGATCTTTGCCTATCGTGTTTAGAATAACCTATGTCACTTATACTCTTAATAATAGTTTCCACATATGTGTGAGCGGTCAAAACTGAAAACATACCAAAGGTTGTTCTTTCATTCGAAGTCTGAGAAGACTCTGGTTTAACGCACAGTGCCCTTATTGGCTGTAAAGTTTACCACTGGGACCGGTACTTAACCACTGAAGGGGGAACCTAACCCCCCTTCTCTTAAGAAGAAACCATTCTGCTTATCAATTCTCCTAAAACAACCTCTTAAAGTTTGATAGGAAATAACCAACTCAACAGGAGTGTGGATTTAATTGTGTGATCCTGTGGAATAGTTAACCCGCTCACTTCACTGCTGGTTGACGAGGTTACTCCAGCGATTTTATTAGTGGCTGTTTCATTCGCAACCAAGGGGTTGCTTTTAGCGCACCTTGGTTGTAAACCAGGCACGGTTCAGATTTCATTGTTTGAAAATAATGTTCAGACATCTTATCAAAATTTGGTATAGGCTAGCACAATAACAAGTGCCTATTCCATCATGTGACAAAGGGTTAACTGCCATATCACAAAATAACCACTTTATTGACTGTGTGTGTCTGTAGGCTATTCTCTGTGACAATACCATAGCGTACATAAACCCGATCACATGGCCTTGTATTTAATTCAATGGTCCTGACTGATGGGTAAATTCTGCTTTCCGGCCGTCAGTCACAACCAGCGGCTAAGGACCCGAATCCTGAGCAATTCTAATTCAACAGCAAACGGGTTTTTTTTTTTATATATCTGGCGAACAGTCACGTTGGAAAATGAAAAATCTTTCAGCTCAAACGGACAAACGCGCCCCCAGCTGAATTTGTTCATATAACGCTATAATTAATACTGGCTGGCAGGCCGTATTTTCACATCCTGACAAGCAGGCGCATGTATGCAAAGCAATTATTAGTTAAGGATGCATCATGCAAGCGGATTATATTTGCCTGTACAATAAGATTATATGTGTGGCGGCAGCTATGACTGGGGGGTTTGAGATCAACCCCCCCTTTGCTTCCCCCCCCATAAGAGACTGACGTGTTGACGTCAGCATCTAGGTTTTAGGTTTTAGGACGGCGCGCTTATAGGCTAGGCCTACTCTACTGTACACATAACATGTCGTAACAGTAATTAGCTAGCCAGCATCGGGCTGGTTAAACGCAGCACCAATACACATGGCAGAAAACACAGGGCAAGGAGCTTGCTGAGCGCGTCACTCGCTGTTGATCTGCATTTTGATTCACAGGTGTAGAGTTTTCAACTCTCTGTGACAAGATACCTTCTCAGCTCATAGCTGGTCAAATAAAGTCAGGTGGCTAGTCTGATTTAAAAACGCGAAGGGGGTCCGGATGGATTTAAATCAGCTAGAAATCGTAGCATGATTCCTTCCTCATTCCGGAGCATATTATCTTTCTTGAAATCCAACGGGCACACGCGCAGATCAATACTCGATTAATGCAATTTAAGAAGATATCTACTCTCTGTAACCAGATTAAACCTTCTCAGCTCATATAGCTTGTGAATAAAATCAGGGAGCTATTCTGATTTACAAACGCGAAGTAGGTTAGTCTGGGTGGATTTAAATCAACTAGGAATCGTAGCATAACCTCTTATCCCAGACCTATATCTTTCCTTTTTCCACGGGCATGCGCGCAGATTTAGTACTTGAAACCTTCTCAGCTTATATAGCTTGTCGATAAAATCAGGGAGCTATTCTGATTTAAAACGCGAAGTAGTCCGGGTGGGTCTAAATCAACTAGGAATCGTAGCATAACCTCTTATCCCAGACCTATATCTTTCCTTTTTCCACGGGCACGCGCGCAGATTTAGTACTAGATACCTTCTCAGCTCATATAGCTTTGTCAATAAAATCAGGGAGCTATTCTGATTTAAACGCGAAGGAGTCCGGGTGGATTTATCATCACTAGGAATCGTAGCATGATTAACCACTTATTAGAGCTATCTTTTGGCCTTTATGTCAGTTCTCAAACTGCGGACAACGCGCAGTGAAACCTCACTCTGCATTCGTTCACAATTCACTGTTAGCAGCAAGCTCTGCTGTGCTTAGCCTTTGAGCTAAGCCTAGGTAGCCACTGCAGCAGCTAACTTGTCAACAACGCGGTTCCGGTGTAGGGTGTAGGGCTGTGAGCAGTGACGCCCTCGCCTGGCTCCACCCCCTGATATACGCTCTGCGTCTCGCGCAGACCAGCTCAGTCTATACAGAGCAACGGCAGCGTATCGCTGCCCTGAGCCGTGGAGCAGGGAGACGCTTGGCTCCTCCAGCCAGCTGACCAATCGCAGCGGCTGGCCATTTGACTCAATGTTTGGTCCCGTCTGTACTGAGCAGACGGAGAAAGGGCCTCCTAACACTTGAATCGTGTTATCAAAAGAGGTCTTTAATCAATAGGCTATTATCATAACGAACTCACAATCCTCAGATTATTGTCCTCTTAACACAGCGATGCTGTGTTCCTTCTTTTTCTTTCTCAGAATCGATACTCAGCTATGTCTTATAAACACATGCTTATATGGCAAAAACACTGCATTCACCTTGGTCAATGATAGTTCAGTTGCTTGTCAAAATAATATGTCAAGCCTCACACGGCGCGTCAAATATGTAAGGAATTTAGATAGAAATATGGATTTTGATATCACTATTGATTCAATAAGTTAATATCAAAACCCTGGGGCACCACCACGTTCATCAGTAATTTATATTACTTTAATAAGCAATTTATATTACTTTAATAAGTAATCTATTACCCCTGCCGTCGGTCACAGGGAATCAGAATCAGTTCTAAAGGAAGGGAGATCTTTAATCGACTGATATTATTATAACAAGCAAAGAACAAGTTTTAACTTCAAAACAGAATGCGTTTATTTAATCCACCAAATAGTAAAATCACAGTATTATGCATAACACCTTGTTCGATTGAGAGGTAAGGAGGAAGTAGGAGAAAAGTGAAAGAAAGGAAATAAGGTATTCAAAGAAAGCCTAGTTTAAACCTAACCTAATTAAATACATATTCTAATTCAATAGGTGAGTATTCTAAGTTACTCTATCTTCACAGCACTCTCACAATAAGCAGAAAGACGTGTGGTCACTTTGCCTGTCTGAGAGTCGAGGGTTCTCTCCCTCTGTTCGTCTGTGGGAGAACGGCCTTCCTGGCTCGGCTGGGATCCCACCGGAAGGCAGGAGCTGCCATGGCAACGAAGGGTGGCCGTGTCTGCTCTTGGACGGGCAGGCGAGGGGTCTCAAAACCGGCTGGTTGTTGGTTCAATTGTCTTTATCTCATCCCGTTGAGAAAGGGGGGATCGCCTTATATTTAGTTCGATAAGCTCCAGACTATTGCTTGCTGCCGTTTGTCGAGTCAATACTGTTTGAATGGAGCTTGGTTGTCCACATGCCTGTTCTCGGGAAGCGGTCTCATGGTCATGGGACCTGACACGGCTTTCCTCCGTCAGGGCCAAGGGATCCAAAAATCATATTAGTGGGTTGGTTATCAAGCCCAAAAAGCTCCTCAAATCAGACGCTTAATGTCCATCAGTGTTCTGTTGCTCTGCTGTCAAGTGACTGACTGCATATAAAATTGGCCAGACTATCACGCCTCTCGACTGGGTGGTAGTCATATCATCGCCTTCAAAAGCATGGCATCTTTTGAGGCCTAAAAGTAAGGACTACATCTTGAATTCTTGAGTTCTAAAAAGTCCTTGTTGTTTCAAAAGTTCTTCTTTCGTCTGCACAAGTCTTTTAGAGCGCAGCCAGCCACAGTTTTTATCTCCTCCTGTCAGGAGAAAGGGGGCATGGCCCTGCCTTCTATTGCATTCAGATAAGGGTATGGGTTTAGAACTCAACTAAACTATTTCTCTCACAAGCATATTTATATTTCTTGACATCACTCTTGGTGTGATAAAGACAAGATATAAAGGGAAAAGAGAGAGGTAAGTAGATAACTACTTAGATAGATAGATATTATAGACATTGGTCTTGTTACACTGGATGGCCCACGAAAGATTTACGACTGTTTATCCAGGGGCTGGCGGCGAGAAAGACATCTACGTCTTTCCCTTAAAACTTATCACATGCTTAAAACATCTCATCAAATGACTTCATGGCCATGATACTTTCAGAATTACATCACACACATTATTCTGATTATTTTGAAATCAAACATGTGTGGTGTATCTTTATATTTAAGGAATAAACCAAAACTACTTCTGGAACACATATCTTTACCAAATCTTGTATACGTGTACGTAACACAAACATATCTAATGAAACCATGGGTTAATTAAATCACTTATCTTGGGTGAATTAAAAAGAGTTACCCTAGATTCGATAACATGTCAACACTGTTAGATCTACGGTAACAAATTAAATGATTGTCACACACACATTAACACACTATACATATACATTCCTACTCAAAAAGTATGTAATACTAATTAACTTGACAAAGTATAGAATCATGAGGTTTGTTAATTCCATTTTGTCACACACAAAAAGACCACGACAGTGAATGTCTGTTGGCTCTTCTTAAAAAGGAATGTGAAGTGGTTTATAGCCTTTGACCCCCCACTTCCATTCGATGACCTTTGGTTTAAGGAGGAAGATGGGACCATGTTGTACATTTACAATTTACAAAGCATTATTAAACATACCCATGATTTATATAGATCAATGTGGGTTGCGATTCGGAGAATATTGATACCAAACACTCCATGAGTTGTACGTACAGTACACAAGTTCCTAAACTGTTTGCTCCCAGACTCAATGCCTGGGCATGACTGTTTTTCTTCAAGAGTCCTGTCCCGGGGTCCCGTCCGTGTGACCTGTGAACTAAATCTCCACCAACCGGACAGAACGGACATTGACGAAACACACTGTCAGCAGTTAGAAATCACTCCTTTGGTATTTCCAGACAGGCTGGCATCTTGGGCCCTTTTCGGCTCCCCCCCCCCCCAGATGCACGGGCCAGAGGTCAATTCCTGTGACCTCTGGAGAGGAGAGATCTGTACATTAAATATTCAACATTTAATGGACGTTACAAGATGAGTTTCGCTACATATCCCCCCCGTTGTATCCTAGAAGCGGTCATATCGGAACTTCTGGGAGACAAGGCGAAGAAACCAGATGGTAGATGCATAGTAGTGACCACGTTCCTGCATGAGAGTGCTGTATCCTTAGATTCAAGCAGAGAGGTGAAGCAGGGATAGGACAGATAAAGGGAAAGATAAGATCTTTGCCTATCGTGTTTAGAATAACCTATGTCACTTATACTCTTAATAATAGTTTCCACATATGTGTGAGCGGTCAAAACTGAAAACATACCAAAGGTTGTTCTTTCATTCGAAGTCTGAGAAGACTCTGGTTTAACGCACAGTGCCCTTATTGGCTGTAAAGTTTACCACTGGGACCGGTACTTAACCACTGAAGGGGGAACCTAACCCCCCTTCTCTTAAGAAGAAACCATTCTGCTTATCAATTCTCCTAAAACAACCTCTTAAAGTTTGATAGGAAATAACCAACTCAACAGGAGTGTGGATTTAATTGTGTGATCCTGTGGAATAGTTAACCCGCTCACTTCACTGCTGGTTGACGAGGTTACTCCAGCGATTTTATTAGTGGCTGTTTCATTCGCAACCAAGGGGTTGCTTTTAGCGCACCTTGGTTGTAAACCAGGCACGGTTCAGATTTCATTGTTTGAAAATAATGTTCAGACATCTTATCAAAATTTGGTATAGGCTAGCACAATAACAAGTGCCTATTCCATCATGTGACAAAGGGTTAACTGCCATATCACAAAATAACCACTTTATTGACTGTGTGTGTCTGTAGGCTATTCTCTGTGACAATACCATAGCGTACATAAACCCGATCACATGGCCTTGTATTTAATTCAATGGTCCTGACTGATGGGTAAATTCTGCTTTCCGGCCGTCAGTCACAACCAGCGGCTAAGGACCCGAATCCTGAGCAATTCTAATTCAACAGCAAACGGGTTTTTTTTTTTATATATCTGGCGAACAGTCACGTTGGAAAATGAAAAATCTTTCAGCTCAAACGGACAAACGCGCCCCCAGCTGAATTTGTTCATATAACGCTATAATTAATACTGGCTGGCAGGCCGTATTTTCACATCCTGACAAGCAGGCGCATGTATGCAAAGCAATTATTAGTTAAGGATGCATCATGCAAGCGGATTATATTTGCCTGTACAATAAGATTATATGTGTGGCGGCAGCTATGACTGGGGGGTTTGAGATCAACCCCCCCTTTGCTTCCCCCCCCATAAGAGACTGACGTGTTGACGTCAGCATCTAGGTTTTAGGTTTTAGGACGGCGCGCTTATAGGCTAGGCCTACTCTACTGTACACATAACATGTCGTAACAGTAATTAGCTAGCCAGCATCGGGCTGGTTAAACGCAGCACCAATACACATGGCAGAAAACACAGGGCAAGGAGCTTGCTGAGCGCGTCACTCGCTGTTGATCTGCATTTTGATTCACAGGTGTAGAGTTTTCAACTCTCTGTGACAAGATACCTTCTCAGCTCATAGCTGGTCAAATAAAGTCAGGTGGCTAGTCTGATTTAAAAACGCGAAGGGGGTCCGGATGGATTTAAATCAGCTAGAAATCGTAGCATGATTCCTTCCTCATTCCGGAGCATATTATCTTTCTTGAAATCCAACGGGCACACGCGCAGATCAATACTCGATTAATGCAATTTAAGAAGATATCTACTCTCTGTAACCAGATTAAACCTTCTCAGCTCATATAGCTTGTGAATAAAATCAGGGAGCTATTCTGATTTACAAACGCGAAGTAGGTTAGTCTGGGTGGATTTAAATCAACTAGGAATCGTAGCATAACCTCTTATCCCAGACCTATATCTTTCCTTTTTCCACGGGCATGCGCGCAGATTTAGTACTTGAAACCTTCTCAGCTTATATAGCTTGTCGATAAAATCAGGGAGCTATTCTGATTTAAAACGCGAAGTAGTCCGGGTGGGTCTAAATCAACTAGGAATCGTAGCATAACCTCTTATCCCAGACCTATATCTTTCCTTTTTCCACGGGCACGCGCGCAGATTTAGTACTAGATACCTTCTCAGCTCATATAGCTTTGTCAATAAAATCAGGGAGCTATTCTGATTTAAACGCGAAGGAGTCCGGGTGGATTTATCATCACTAGGAATCGTAGCATGATTAACCACTTATTAGAGCTATCTTTTGGCCTTTATGTCAGTTCTCAAACTGCGGACAACGCGCAGTGAAACCTCACTCTGCATTCGTTCACAATTCACTGTTAGCAGCAAGCTCTGCTGTGCTTAGCCTTTGAGCTAAGCCTAGGTAGCCACTGCAGCAGCTAACTTGTCAACAACGCGGTTCCGGTGTAGGGTGTAGGGCTGTGAGCAGTGACGCCCTCGCCTGGCTCCACCCCCTGATATACGCTCTGCGTCTCGCGCAGACCAGCTCAGTCTATACAGAGCAACGGCAGCGTATCGCTGCCCTGAGCCGTGGAGCAGGGAGACGCTTGGCTCCTCCAGCCAGCTGACCAATCGCAGCGGCTGGCCATTTGACTCAATGTTTGGTCCCGTCTGTACTGAGCAGACGGAGAAAGGGCCTCCTAACACTTGAATCGTGTTATCAAAAGAGGTCTTTAATCAATAGGCTATTATCATAACGAACTCACAATCCTCAGATTATTGTCCTCTTAACACAGCGATGCTGTGTTCCTTCTTTTTCTTTCTCAGAATCGATACTCAGCTATGTCTTATAAACACATGCTTATATGGCAAAAACACTGCATTCACCTTGGTCAATGATAGTTCAGTTGCTTGTCAAAATAATATGTCAAGCCTCACACGGCGCGTCAAATATGTAAGGAATTTAGATAGAAATATGGATTTTGATATCACTATTGATTCAATAAGTTAATATCAAAACCCTGGGGCACCACCACGTTCATCAGTAATTTATATTACTTTAATAAGCAATTTATATTACTTTAATAAGTAATCTATTACCCCTGCCGTCGGTCACAGGGAATCAGAATCAGTTCTAAAGGAAGGGAGATCTTTAATCGACTGATATTATTATAACAAGCAAAGAACAAGTTTTAACTTCAAAACAGAATGCGTTTATTTAATCCACCAAATAGTAAAATCACAGTATTATGCATAACACCTTGTTCGATTGAGAGGTAAGGAGGAAGTAGGAGAAAAGTGAAAGAAAGGAAATAAGGTATTCAAAGAAAGCCTAGTTTAAACCTAACCTAATTAAATACATATTCTAATTCAATAGGTGAGTATTCTAAGTTACTCTATCTTCACAGCACTCTCACAATAAGCAGAAAGACGTGTGGTCACTTTGCCTGTCTGAGAGTCGAGGGTTCTCTCCCTCTGTTCGTCTGTGGGAGAACGGCCTTCCTGGCTCGGCTGGGATCCCACCGGAAGGCAGGAGCTGCCATGGCAACGAAGGGTGGCCGTGTCTGCTCTTGGACGGGCAGGCGAGGGGTCTCAAAACCGGCTGGTTGTTGGTTCAATTGTCTTTATCTCATCCCGTTGAGAAAGGGGGGATCGCCTTATATTTAGTTCGATAAGCTCCAGACTATTGCTTGCTGCCGTTTGTCGAGTCAATACTGTTTGAATGGAGCTTGGTTGTCCACATGCCTGTTCTCGGGAAGCGGTCTCATGGTCATGGGACCTGACACGGCTTTCCTCCGTCAGGGCCAAGGGATCCAAAAATCATATTAGTGGGTTGGTTATCAAGCCCAAAAAGCTCCTCAAATCAGACGCTTAATGTCCATCAGTGTTCTGTTGCTCTGCTGTCAAGTGACTGACTGCATATAAAATTGGCCAGACTATCACGCCTCTCGACTGGGTGGTAGTCATATCATCGCCTTCAAAAGCATGGCATCTTTTGAGGCCTAAAAGTAAGGACTACATCTTGAATTCTTGAGTTCTAAAAAGTCCTTGTTGTTTCAAAAGTTCTTCTTTCGTCTGCACAAGTCTTTTAGAGCGCAGCCAGCCACAGTTTTTATCTCCTCCTGTCAGGAGAAAGGGGGCATGGCCCTGCCTTCTATTGCATTCAGATAAGGGTATGGGTTTAGAACTCAACTAAACTATTTCTCTCACAAGCATATTTATATTTCTTGACATCACTCTTGGTGTGATAAAGACAAGATATAAAGGGAAAAGAGAGAGGTAAGTAGATAACTACTTAGATAGATAGATATTATAGACATTGGTCTTGTTACACTGGATGGCCCACGAAAGATTTACGACTGTTTATCCAGGGGCTGGCGGCGAGAAAGACATCTACGTCTTTCCCTTAAAACTTATCACATGCTTAAAACATCTCATCAAATGACTTCATGGCCATGATACTTTCAGAATTACATCACACACATTATTCTGATTATTTTGAAATCAAACATGTGTGGTGTATCTTTATATTTAAGGAATAAACCAAAACTACTTCTGGAACACATATCTTTACCAAATCTTGTATACGTGTACGTAACACAAACATATCTAATGAAACCATGGGTTAATTAAATCACTTATCTTGGGTGAATTAAAAAGAGTTACCCTAGATTCGATAACATGTCAACACTGTTAGATCTACGGTAACAAATTAAATGATTGTCACACACACATTAACACACTATACATATACATTCCTACTCAAAAAGTATGTAATACTAATTAACTTGACAAAGTATAGAATCATGAGGTTTGTTAATTCCATTTTGTCACACACAAAAAGACCACGACAGTGAATGTCTGTTGGCTCTTCTTAAAAAGGAATGTGAAGTGGTTTATAGCCTTTGACCCCCCACTTCCATTCGATGACCTTTGGTTTAAGGAGGAAGATGGGACCATGTTGTACATTTACAATTTACAAAGCATTATTAAACATACCCATGATTTATATAGATCAATGTGGGTTGCGATTCGGAGAATATTGATACCAAACACTCCATGAGTTGTACGTACAGTACACAAGTTCCTAAACTGTTTGCTCCCAGACTCAATGCCTGGGCATGACTGTTTTTCTTCAAGAGTCCTGTCCCGGGGTCCCGTCCGTGTGACCTGTGAACTAAATCTCCACCAACCGGACAGAACGGACATTGACGAAACACACTGTCAGCAGTTAGAAATCACTCCTTTGGTATTTCCAGACAGGCTGGCATCTTGGGCCCTTTTCGGCTCCCCCCCCCCCCAGATGCACGGGCCAGAGGTCAATTCCTGTGACCTCTGGAGAGGAGAGATCTGTACATTAAATATTCAACATTTAATGGACGTTACAAGATGAGTTTCGCTACATATCCCCCCCGTTGTATCCTAGAAGCGGTCATATCGGAACTTCTGGGAGACAAGGCGAAGAAACCAGATGGTAGATGCATAGTAGTGACCACGTTCCTGCATGAGAGTGCTGTATCCTTAGATTCAAGCAGAGAGGTGAAGCAGGGATAGGACAGATAAAGGGAAAGATAAGATCTTTGCCTATCGTGTTTAGAATAACCTATGTCACTTATACTCTTAATAATAGTTTCCACATATGTGTGAGCGGTCAAAACTGAAAACATACCAAAGGTTGTTCTTTCATTCGAAGTCTGAGAAGACTCTGGTTTAACGCACAGTGCCCTTATTGGCTGTAAAGTTTACCACTGGGACCGGTACTTAACCACTGAAGGGGGAACCTAACCCCCCTTCTCTTAAGAAGAAACCATTCTGCTTATCAATTCTCCTAAAACAACCTCTTAAAGTTTGATAGGAAATAACCAACTCAACAGGAGTGTGGATTTAATTGTGTGATCCTGTGGAATAGTTAACCCGCTCACTTCACTGCTGGTTGACGAGGTTACTCCAGCGATTTTATTAGTGGCTGTTTCATTCGCAACCAAGGGGTTGCTTTTAGCGCACCTTGGTTGTAAACCAGGCACGGTTCAGATTTCATTGTTTGAAAATAATGTTCAGACATCTTATCAAAATTTGGTATAGGCTAGCACAATAACAAGTGCCTATTCCATCATGTGACAAAGGGTTAACTGCCATATCACAAAATAACCACTTTATTGACTGTGTGTGTCTGTAGGCTATTCTCTGTGACAATACCATAGCGTACATAAACCCGATCACATGGCCTTGTATTTAATTCAATGGTCCTGACTGATGGGTAAATTCTGCTTTCCGGCCGTCAGTCACAACCAGCGGCTAAGGACCCGAATCCTGAGCAATTCTAATTCAACAGCAAACGGGTTTTTTTTTTTATATATCTGGCGAACAGTCACGTTGGAAAATGAAAAATCTTTCAGCTCAAACGGACAAACGCGCCCCCAGCTGAATTTGTTCATATAACGCTATAATTAATACTGGCTGGCAGGCCGTATTTTCACATCCTGACAAGCAGGCGCATGTATGCAAAGCAATTATTAGTTAAGGATGCATCATGCAAGCGGATTATATTTGCCTGTACAATAAGATTATATGTGTGGCGGCAGCTATGACTGGGGGGTTTGAGATCAACCCCCCCTTTGCTTCCCCCCCCATAAGAGACTGACGTGTTGACGTCAGCATCTAGGTTTTAGGTTTTAGGACGGCGCGCTTATAGGCTAGGCCTACTCTACTGTACACATAACATGTCGTAACAGTAATTAGCTAGCCAGCATCGGGCTGGTTAAACGCAGCACCAATACACATGGCAGAAAACACAGGGCAAGGAGCTTGCTGAGCGCGTCACTCGCTGTTGATCTGCATTTTGATTCACAGGTGTAGAGTTTTCAACTCTCTGTGACAAGATACCTTCTCAGCTCATAGCTGGTCAAATAAAGTCAGGTGGCTAGTCTGATTTAAAAACGCGAAGGGGGTCCGGATGGATTTAAATCAGCTAGAAATCGTAGCATGATTCCTTCCTCATTCCGGAGCATATTATCTTTCTTGAAATCCAACGGGCACACGCGCAGATCAATACTCGATTAATGCAATTTAAGAAGATATCTACTCTCTGTAACCAGATTAAACCTTCTCAGCTCATATAGCTTGTGAATAAAATCAGGGAGCTATTCTGATTTACAAACGCGAAGTAGGTTAGTCTGGGTGGATTTAAATCAACTAGGAATCGTAGCATAACCTCTTATCCCAGACCTATATCTTTCCTTTTTCCACGGGCATGCGCGCAGATTTAGTACTTGAAACCTTCTCAGCTTATATAGCTTGTCGATAAAATCAGGGAGCTATTCTGATTTAAAACGCGAAGTAGTCCGGGTGGGTCTAAATCAACTAGGAATCGTAGCATAACCTCTTATCCCAGACCTATATCTTTCCTTTTTCCACGGGCACGCGCGCAGATTTAGTACTAGATACCTTCTCAGCTCATATAGCTTTGTCAATAAAATCAGGGAGCTATTCTGATTTAAACGCGAAGGAGTCCGGGTGGATTTATCATCACTAGGAATCGTAGCATGATTAACCACTTATTAGAGCTATCTTTTGGCCTTTATGTCAGTTCTCAAACTGCGGACAACGCGCAGTGAAACCTCACTCTGCATTCGTTCACAATTCACTGTTAGCAGCAAGCTCTGCTGTGCTTAGCCTTTGAGCTAAGCCTAGGTAGCCACTGCAGCAGCTAACTTGTCAACAACGCGGTTCCGGTGTAGGGTGTAGGGCTGTGAGCAGTGACGCCCTCGCCTGGCTCCACCCCCTGATATACGCTCTGCGTCTCGCGCAGACCAGCTCAGTCTATACAGAGCAACGGCAGCGTATCGCTGCCCTGAGCCGTGGAGCAGGGAGACGCTTGGCTCCTCCAGCCAGCTGACCAATCGCAGCGGCTGGCCATTTGACTCAATGTTTGGTCCCGTCTGTACTGAGCAGACGGAGAAAGGGCCTCCTAACACTTGAATCGTGTTATCAAAAGAGGTCTTTAATCAATAGGCTATTATCATAACGAACTCACAATCCTCAGATTATTGTCCTCTTAACACAGCGATGCTGTGTTCCTTCTTTTTCTTTCTCAGAATCGATACTCAGCTATGTCTTATAAACACATGCTTATATGGCAAAAACACTGCATTCACCTTGGTCAATGATAGTTCAGTTGCTTGTCAAAATAATATGTCAAGCCTCACACGGCGCGTCAAATATGTAAGGAATTTAGATAGAAATATGGATTTTGATATCACTATTGATTCAATAAGTTAATATCAAAACCCTGGGGCACCACCACGTTCATCAGTAATTTATATTACTTTAATAAGCAATTTATATTACTTTAATAAGTAATCTATTACCCCTGCCGTCGGTCACAGGGAATCAGAATCAGTTCTAAAGGAAGGGAGATCTTTAATCGACTGATATTATTATAACAAGCAAAGAACAAGTTTTAACTTCAAAACAGAATGCGTTTATTTAATCCACCAAATAGTAAAATCACAGTATTATGCATAACACCTTGTTCGATTGAGAGGTAAGGAGGAAGTAGGAGAAAAGTGAAAGAAAGGAAATAAGGTATTCAAAGAAAGCCTAGTTTAAACCTAACCTAATTAAATACATATTCTAATTCAATAGGTGAGTATTCTAAGTTACTCTATCTTCACAGCACTCTCACAATAAGCAGAAAGACGTGTGGTCACTTTGCCTGTCTGAGAGTCGAGGGTTCTCTCCCTCTGTTCGTCTGTGGGAGAACGGCCTTCCTGGCTCGGCTGGGATCCCACCGGAAGGCAGGAGCTGCCATGGCAACGAAGGGTGGCCGTGTCTGCTCTTGGACGGGCAGGCGAGGGGTCTCAAAACCGGCTGGTTGTTGGTTCAATTGTCTTTATCTCATCCCGTTGAGAAAGGGGGGATCGCCTTATATTTAGTTCGATAAGCTCCAGACTATTGCTTGCTGCCGTTTGTCGAGTCAATACTGTTTGAATGGAGCTTGGTTGTCCACATGCCTGTTCTCGGGAAGCGGTCTCATGGTCATGGGACCTGACACGGCTTTCCTCCGTCAGGGCCAAGGGATCCAAAAATCATATTAGTGGGTTGGTTATCAAGCCCAAAAAGCTCCTCAAATCAGACGCTTAATGTCCATCAGTGTTCTGTTGCTCTGCTGTCAAGTGACTGACTGCATATAAAATTGGCCAGACTATCACGCCTCTCGACTGGGTGGTAGTCATATCATCGCCTTCAAAAGCATGGCATCTTTTGAGGCCTAAAAGTAAGGACTACATCTTGAATTCTTGAGTTCTAAAAAGTCCTTGTTGTTTCAAAAGTTCTTCTTTCGTCTGCACAAGTCTGTTAGAGCGCAGCCAGCCACAGTTTTTATCTCCTCCTGTCAGGAGAAAGGGGGCATGGCCCTGCCTTCTATTGCATTCAGATAAGGGTATGGGTTTAGAACTCAACTAAACTATTTCTCTCACAAGCATATTTATATTTCTTGACATCACTCTTGGTGTGATAAAGACAAGATATAAAGGGAAAAGAGAGAGGTAAGTAGATAACTACTTAGATAGATAGATATTATAGACATTGGTCTTGTTACACTGGATGGCCCACGAAAGATTTACGACTGTTTATCCAGGGGCTGGCGGCGAGAAAGACATCTACGTCTTTCCCTTAAAACTTATCACATGCTTAAAACATCTCATCAAATGACTTCATGGCCATGATACTTTCAGAATTACATCACACACATTATTCTGATTATTTTGAAATCAAACATGTGTGGTGTATCTTTATATTTAAGGAATAAACCAAAACTACTTCTGGAACACATATCTTTACCAAATCTTGTATACGTGTACGTAACACAAACATATCTAATGAAACCATGGGTTAATTAAATCACTTATCTTGGGTGAATTAAAAAGAGTTACCCTAGATTCGATAACATGTCAACACTGTTAGATCTACGGTAACAAATTAAATGATTGTCACACACACATTAACACACTATACATATACATTCCTACTCAAGAAGTATGTAATACTAATTAACTTGACAAAGTATAGAATCATGAGGTTTGTTAATTCCATTTTGTCACACACAAAAAGACCACGACAGTGAATGTCTGTTGGCTCTTCTTAAAAAGGAATGTGAAGTGGTTTATAGCCTTTGACCCCCCACTTCCATTCGATGACCTTTGGTTTAAGGAGGAAGATGGGACCATGTTGTACATTTACAATTTACAAAGCATTATTAAACATACCCATGATTTATATAGATCAATGTGGGTTGCGATTCGGAGAATATTGATACCAAACACTCCATGAGTTGTACGTACAGTACACAAGTTCCTAAACTGTTTGCTCCCAGACTCAATGCCTGGGCATGACTGTTTTTCTTCAAGAGTCCTGTCCCGGGGTCCCGTCCGTGTGACCTGTGAACTAAATCTCCACCAACCGGACAGAACGGACATTGACGAAACACACTGTCAGCAGTTAGAAATCACTCCTTTGGTATTTCCAGACAGGCTGGCATCTTGGGCCCTTTTCGGCTCCCCCCCCCCCAGATGCACGGGCCAGAGGTCAATTCCTGTGACCTCTGGAGAGGAGAGATCTGTACATTAAATATTCAACATTTAATGGACGTTACAAGATGAGTTTCGCTACACTTGTGACCAGGTGGTGATGCAGTATGATAGATGTGAAAATATCATAGCATGCATGTAAAGCTGGGCTGTACGGAGTGTCAGACACTTTCTAATTAGTTTGAAGCAGTTGAGGTTTGATTTTACTTTTTTTTCTAATATTGGTTGTTTGTCAAACCATAGGTGGGAGTCAAAAATTTGGACATTATCAACCTCATGGATATCTTTTTTTTTTTTTTTTACCAGAAAGCTTTCATTTTGGTTTTGTTTACGTTTTGAAAAGCAGATTGAAACAGTTTATTTTTTACATTCAGTGTTAAGCGAGACGATTCAAGCCATTGTGATACAGAGTTTAAGGATTCAGTGAGTTGGACAGCCGCCTTGCAAGATATTCTAGCAGATGACCATATTATTGGCGTACATTTGACAGCCAACCCCAGGACAACTCTCAGGTAGGTCGGTGATATATATGCTGAAGAGCAAAGGACCTAGCACTGACCCCTGGGGTATCCCCATGCTATTGGCCCGGAGGGTGGACTTTTCCCCATTCACTCGTACACATTGGTCTGAGGTATGAGACAAACCATTGTGAGGCATGATCAGAGAATTGGAAGTTGGAGAGTTTGGCTAGGAGCACACTGTGGTTGACAGTATCAAAGGCCTTTTTTAAGTCTAGGAAGACCGCTCCCACAGCATGACCTCTATCCCAGAGACTTTTTATCTTTTCAATTAGAGGACAATTTGATAGTCTCTCCCCAGACTCAAATATTGAGAGAGATAAACTTTATTGTCCCAGGAGGGAAATTTGTCTTGGGCAAAAGAGCTTGTACCAACATCGGTGTAACACACACAGTAACACAGAACAGACACGGTCACAGTCACATCATTGCACTAAAACACAAGAAGAGTGCCAGCTAAGGCACAAGATTGCACAGCCCTATTGCACGGTATGTTTAAATCATCCAATCCCTTAGTAAGGGAAGAATAAAATAAGCAATAAACCATAAAACCATAAAAATCATAAAAAACGGCAGCGGATTAGATAAAAGAATAAAAGAGTAAAAGAATAAACCATTAAAAATAGGATTAAGAGGTAAGAGAAATAAGACCAAAGTAAGAGCAGTAAAAACAAAAAACAAACAAACAAACAAACAAACATAAGGCTTTAAATACCGCTCCTACTTGGAGTACCTAACCTAACCTCACTGGAGTGCTACACCTGGAGGAAGAGCAGGCTGTTTGTTCAACAGTGCAATTGAGGTGGGGAGAAAGGAGAGCTTATAGCGGTTGCTCCTGTGTTTGCTAGCTCTGAATCGCTGCGCTCCGCATACCACATGTGAGTCTGTGCCACTTCACAGCCACTGCTGGTTTTTGAAGGCGGGTTGAAATTGAATGAGTGACAGGTCGTAGCACCGATGAGAGAGCGGTTCGAAAAATGGGCTGCGCCTCCCGTGTCATCTGATCGCAAAGTCGTTACTGATTCAGGAAGACTGAATCTACAACTGGCATATCATTGGCCAAGTACATGGTTCCCTCCCATAAGCTGAGGGAAAGTGTCCCAGACACAGAGAGAGCTCTGCAGCATGCAGTAACATCATGTATCAGTAGTTCTATAAAAGCTAGCTTTTATAGAACTACGGTGAATATTGCACCTTTGATACAATTCAAGGTGGTGCATAAATTGCACTTCTCTCCCTCTAGGTTGCATACGATTTCAGATCAGATCAGATCAGAAAGACTTTAATGAGCTCGCTCACAGAACACACATAGCATAAAATAAACAGTAGTAAATGCAATTTTAAGCAAATAAGCAGAAGAACACAACATAGCATAGAATAACAGTAGTAAATGCGATAGAAGCAAAAAAATAAGTAGAATGTCTAAGTAAGCAAAATACAAAAAAAGTAGAGTAACTATACATTCCGTGTCAATTATCATTATTGCACCCTGGACTTATATTAAGTCGGCTTGCCCTATACGTTACACGTGGCTCAGCCAGGCACAGTTAACCTATCGGCTGGCTCAACTGTGCCTGGCTGAGCCACGTGTAACGTATATTTTCAAGGATACCTCCCCCCTCTGTGAAATGTTCAAAAGATGAGGGAACTCTATCTCCCTTATTCATACAATGTCATAAGTTGCAAACCTTTTGGGGTATTCTATTTGATTTTTGATAAGGAGTTTCCTCCTGATCCTCTAACTGCATTATTTGGGGTGGCTGAGCCGGGTGTGAAAGACGGGTATGAGGCCATCTCTCTATCCACTTTACTGTCCAGTAAACTACTGCTACAGTCCTGGAAATCTGAGAAGTGTCCAACATTTGATATGTGGCTAAAGGAATTAGGAAATGTATTACATCTGGAGAAAATCCGATTCACTATGTCAAACTGAGAAGGAGTCTTTCAGAAAGTCTGGCAACCTATTGTCAGCCTGCTTGGAAAATGTAATGGTTGATGTTTTATCGAGCTAACTGCGCCATCTGTCATCGCCTTGTGACTTAGTTACGGTATCTGATTATTTGTATGTAACCTTCCTCATTTGCGCCACCACCATTTTATTGTATATATTGTTTTTTTTGTTTTTTTATTATTATTATTATTATTATTATTATTATTATTATTATTATTATTATTATTATTATTATTATTATTATTTTGGGGGATCTGTTGCTTGTGTGTTTATTCTATGCTGTATTTTCTGTGATGTCTCTATTACATTAAAAATCAATAAACATGTTTAAAAAAAGGAGTGGTTTCGGTGCAAACAAATGCTTGCAATCGATTCAGAATCATGACCCCTAGTAGTGTATAGAAAAATCACTGTTTGATTCTGTCCTCTGATTTTGTTTACCCAACAGACATTCAAGGAGAATTACAAATATGCAGAAGCCCTGAGCTATATTTCCATCATTGGACTATCTTTGTCTATCATTGGCTTGACAATAACAATCATTCACCGCATTACGGAAAGGTAAGACAGGACAGACCTTCTTTTCCTCCACATGCAGAAATGTACCTTACTAGGCATGTGTGTGTGATGCTCACTAAATGTTATTGCATTGCATGTTATTGCATTTTTGACATTTGTGAATCGATGCAGAATTGTGCACGTCCGCATCGCGATGCATCTTATAATGGATTATTTTTGACACCCCTAGTGTGTGTGTGCCCCATTATGATATCACTGATGACATCATCTGTGTCTGTGTGTGTGTGTGTGTGTGTGTGTGTGTGTGTGTGTGTGTGTGTGTGTGTGTGTGTGTTAGGGCATTCACAGACTAGTCGACTAGTAAAACCACTAGTCGACACTGTGCTTAGTAGTCGACTAGTCGTTTTTTTTGTTTTTTGTTTTTTTGTTTTTTTATCTTTAAGAAAGAACATGAGGTATTTACACGACATACATGGACTATCATATCCCATATCCCATATCCCCCACAAAGAACATCAAAACACAACAAAACAAAACAAGAAAACTGCATAAGATACACAATAATCCAAGAACAAACAAGACTATTGGACAAACAACCAAACAAAAACAATGCATTCAAAGTAAATACATAGATCTTGCCCTGTTGGCAGCTAGGAAATGCATAGCTTTAAATTGGAAAGCATCCAATCCCCCAGCTGTAGTTCACTGGTGGAATGAACTCTCAAGCTACCATACGTTGGATAACATTTACTACAAGAGCAAAGGCAGATTCTTAGACATCCCCAAAATATGGCAACCACATACAGAGTTTGACTTTAAGAACTTTTTACCCCAGTGTCATTAGGCTTATCAGGATAGGAGCTGCTGCCTGTACTACGAAGCTATCTTAACAGATCCGCGATAAGTCCCTTTGATCTGGTTTGACTGAACAGGATCAAAGCTATCTAGTTAACCGATACTACGACGCTGGTTTTCTACTAGATAACTGAAGCTGGCTTTATCTGGGATCTGCCTGTGCACGCGCACGTTTTTCGCTCGTGCACAGGCGCGCGTCCACGCGAAAGAGGTGCGCTAGCCAATCACATTATGAACAGCTGAGTTGATCCACGCCCACACCCATTTCTACACCCATTTCCTCATTCAATGAAAGTGCAGTGCGTGATCAGAGTTTTAGCAGATATTTAATGTAACCTATGTCAGAATGAAAATCCGCGTTGGATATAATCTGCTGAAGGACTGCTAAAGCTGCCGCTTGTATTCACATCAGTCATTTGATTTACTTTGATCAGCGATTTCTGTCCCCTAAATGTGTAATCTCAGCCTATAAATTTCCACAATCTGTAAACCTATTTAGACCATAGATTTAGAAACGCATGCTCAATGAATAATGATCTCTATCACTCATTATGTGTGTAGTTGCACTGATCGAATAATTAATATATAAAATAATGATAATGCTGATGCCTAATATAAAAGAGAAAACTGCTGAACTGAATTGAGACGATGCGGGCATAGTTTTCATTGATAAAAACTAGCCTATTTTTGCTCATATATTGGCATACAGCCTACAGGACACAGTTCCAGCTGAAACATGCAAGAATTGCCTGCATATTTAGTAGCCTATTGGGGCTATCCCATATTTATCCCATATCTATATTATATGTAGGCTATAGGCTTTTCTGGCATGTAGGAGAATATCACCCTCACTCCATTTGAGGCTCCGTGTATGATATGCGCTGCGTGATTAATAGTGATCATATTTCTCCACGCATCGTTGAGCTGTTAAGACATAAAGTGGTAAGTAGGCTTAATTTAATTATGTAGCCTACAGAGCCACAAATGTTTTTCTTGTTATATTCTCAGTTGACTGCAATCTATTTTTCATATGGCGATCTTATATGAATGGTGAGTGACTCCAGAGAGCCGATTATATGGGTCTGTCATGGATTTTGATCTTATCCTCTGAAGCTAACCTGGTCGCGACCAGGTTAGCTTTGCAGCGTCAGTTGCCATGGTGATTGAAAGTTAACTTGCTTTGTAGTACGGCTAAACCAGGTTTAAACTCAAACTTACTCGGATAAGGCATTAAACTAGCTTTGTAGTACAGGCTACTGAATGCATTGTTTTTGTTTGGTTTGTCCAATAGTCTTGTTTGTTCTTGGATTATTGTGTATCTTATGCAGTTTTCTTGTTTTGTTTTGTTGTGTTTTGATGTTCTTTGTGGGGGATATGGGATATGAGATATGATAGTCCATGTATGTCGTGTAAATACCTCGTGTTCTTTCTTAACACATTCACTGCCAACAACGTATGAACACGTTTTCAGAATCCAGCTGTTCCCTGCCAACAACGTGTTTACACGTTTTTGGCATCGATTTTTTTTTTTTGACGGTGGGTTATGCATCTAACCCTTTTACATCTCTTATATAATTATTGGAGCCACCGAACGTTTACAACCCATTCCACCGACCCACTAAGTGGCAACAGGCTAGAGGAAGGAAAGCATTTTTTTTAACTTGTCACGCCATTCTCAGCCCAGCCATTCTCCTTTTCGCGCTGATTGCTGGCGATGCGGGATTGCAAATTTACATAATAGATTCAGCCGATCTACTATGATCGGGTGATAGATTACAGGTGGAGGAACACACTTTGAAACACGCAGCATAAATATGACCAGAATCGCAAAAGCTTCTCTCAACCAAAACTCCAAACGAGCGAGTCCATCCCGACTTCCTCAAACAGCGGCCGTGCAGACATGCAGGCACAGGAGAGCAGCAAAGCACTGACTGGTGACAAGCTTGTCCGCCCACGGAGGGAGGAGTTGAAGCAACTCGAGAGGGAGGGAGAGAGAGAGAGAGAGAGAGAGAGAGAGAGGGAGGGAGAGCGAGAGGGAGGGAGAGAGAGAGAGAGAGCGAGAGGGGGAGGGAGAGAGAGAGAGAGAGAGCCAAAAATGAATGGTTAAAGTGACTGTTCCATCCAATTTCACAAAAAGCCGTTTATCTCTGAATATTCTTTCTGAGGCTAAAACCATGCTGTATTCAACTGCTAATGCTTACATAACTACTAACTCTACAAACTAACTCTTTTAGACAGAGAAAGTACACATTCTATTAGTACTTTTGAGATATTGTATGTTCACAAACTCCAAGCTGAAACGAATCCTCGGCTCTTGTAAAATGAGCCATAATCCTCAAAAAACGGCTTGGCAGAAGCTACCTACAGCAAAAAAAAACGTCTGGCAGTCAATGTGTTAAAGATAAAAAGAATTAAAAAAAAATTAAAACGACTAGTCGACTACCTTTAGGGACGACTAGTCGACTAGTAAAATTCACTAGTCGTGAATGCCCTAGTGTGTGTGTGTGTGTGCCCCCCTATGACATCACTGATCAGTCTGGTCCTCAATGCCCCCTTGTGTGTGTGTGTGTCATCACTGATCACTCAGTCTTGTCACAATGCCTCCGTGTGTGTGTGTGTGTGCGCGCCCTTATGACATCACTTTTGACATCCTTGTGTGTGTGTGTGTGTGTGTGTGTGTGTGTGTGTGTGCCCCATTATGATATGACTGATGACATCATCAGTGTGTGTGTGTGCCCCCTATGACATCACTGATCAGTCTTGTAACTATAGGCTCGTTTGAGTTGACTCCCGCCTCGCCTGGAAAGCAGACGAGAGCAGGCGAGCACAGTCAGGCGAGGCGTCAATAAGTCGAACACCCCAGCAGCACACTCACTGCTGCTTTTCTTCTTCTACAGTTTTGTTTAACAGCGGTTTGTAAACAAATTAAAACATGCATTATTGCCACCCACACTCACTGCTCAAATGACCCAGCCCTTCAGATTACTTATTTTTATTTTAATGTAGGCATTACAGGTGGTATTTATGTAAAATGTAGAGTGACAGCTTGGAATAGATATAAAATTTAAGTTTCTACACTTCACTGTGGGTTTGTGATGCACCTGTGTTGAACCAATGGGCGCTGAGCTTGATGCGTTTCTCGCTTAATTAGAAAATCTGGCTCTGTCAGGTCACCCGCACGGGTGCCTTTTACACACCCTGAAGGTTTCAGCCCGATTGCACGTAAAACGGCATAGCTGTGGCCGAACACAGAACTTGAAACAAACAAAGTCCACATACTAAATTTTATATATAGATAGATCTTAGCATTAGATTGTATCACTTGTGTTGCACAATAACCTTGGATCTGCACAAAATGGCCCTCATTTATCAAACAAGCATACATGTAGAAACCAGCGCAGATCAATCAATCAATCAAACCTTTATTTAACCAGAAAATAAAAACGCATTGAGACCGAGGTCTCTTTTTCAAGGGTGATCTGGCCAAGAAGGAAAAAGCACATTACACGTCGGACAAAAATACAACTACACAAGTACAAAACACAGTACAAATACAAAACTTCTGTCAATAGACCACCGTCTAGCCTACTCAAGTTGGAGAGTAATTAAGACACAAACTGTGTAAAATACAAGTGCAAATAAAACAGTACAATCAAACAAGCTTCATTATAAAGAGAGACAAGAGGGTTTATGATGAGAAGTGCTACACATCAAAGCAGGAGCAGCAAGTGACAAGGGCCTCAGCTATCTGTTGCTTCAAACTATATAAAGAGACCAGAAAGGCAAGACGGGTCTGTAGATCGTTCCAAGACCAAGGGCCAAAATAAAAAAGACTTCTCCTACTTACTTCAGTCCGCACGGGTGGCACTTTGAAGAGCACCCAGGCGCTGGATCTGAGATTTACAGAACTCTGAATCAGTTCAAACTTAGAACAAATGTAGGATGGAAGCTTGCCAAGAATAGCCTTATAAATAAAAATGTACCAATGTTGCAACCTCCGTGTAGCAAGTGAGGACCAAGCAACCAAAGAGTAGAGCGTACAGTGGTGCGTCCTATAAGCTGAGTTGGTGATGAATCTTAGAGCAGCATGGTAGAGAGTCTCAAGTTTGGCTAGGGCAGTGGGACAAGCAAATCTATAAACTGTGTCACCATAATCTAGCTGTGACAGAAACAGGGCCGTGACCAACTGAACAAAAACATGCTTTAACTCTGTAAAAGAAACCAATTGTGAACTTGAGTTTCTTGACTAAGGCATCAATATGGTGTTTAAAATCTAGGGTTTTTAGCCAGCCAGATGCCAAGATATTTGTAAGTATCAATACACTCGATGGGGGTACCTTTTAGGGTGAATATAGAAGAGGAAGAGGCAACTGGTGACGTATTTGGAGCAAATACTAAAGCCTTTGTTTTACTTCCGTTAAGTAACAGTTTAGATTTGAGGAGAGCATGCTGCAGAGAGACAAAATCAGACTGTAAGTTGGAAACAGCAGCATCAATAGAAGGAGCACAGGAATATAGGACAGTGTCGTCCGCATACATATGATACACGGAGTGGTTAGGCAGGTGATCACAGATATTATTTATATACAAAAGAAAAAGAAGCGGCCCCAAAATCGAACCCTGTGGGACCCCCTTTTCCAAGTGCAGAAATCATCTTACGCCAGGGTTCATGTGGGATTCGCGAAATGGTCATATCTCACCAATCAAAGCATAAGAATGAGCGGGTGTTGATAAATGTGGTGGCTGGAAACCTATCGTAATTTAAATATCACGCCCATTTAATATTCTCAGTTCAGAGGCCTCGCCCCTAGAGTTTACAACATGGAGAGGCGGAATACATACAACTTCTCTGACCTCGAAATAGAAACTGTAATGTCGCAAGTCCAAATGAACCAATTAGTTTTATTTGGCAGCCTGAAAAGTGGCAAGGAAGTCAGCCAAATGCAGAAAGAAATTGCAGCTGCGAATGTAGCAGTAGATTCCCTGCCTACCAACACGAGGGTCGCAGGATGGCACCCCTGTGTTCTCTGACCTCGAAATAGAAACTGTAACGTCGCAAGTCCAATTGAACCAATTAGTTTTATTTGACAGCCTGAAAAGTGGCATTAAAGGAAGTCAGCCAAATGCAGAAAGAAATTGCTGCCGCGAGTGTAGCAATAGAATCCCTGCCTACCAACACAAGGGTCGCAGGTTTGCACCCGTGTTACCTCCGGCTTGGTCGGGCATCCATACAGGCATGATTGGCTGTGTATGCGGGTGAGAAGCTGGATTGAAGGTATGTGCCATGGCCGCTGCGCTAGTGCCTCCTCTGGTCTGTCAGGGCACCTATTCGGGGCGGAAGGGAACTGGTGGGAATAGCCTGCTCCTCCCACGTGTATGTATGTATGTATGTACGTACTGTATATGTATGTATGTATATATATATATATATATATATACATACATACATACATATATATATATAAATATATATATATATATATATATACACATACACACACACACACACTAGATTATCAGGCCGCTATGCAGCCTTCAAACCTAGTTTGCTGGGACTCCGGCCCGGTATTGTGTTGTGTGATAAACCGCTTTTTGTGTTTGCCAGTAGTGGCGCTATGCCGAATACCACAGAATTCGGCACTGAACTCCGTCAGGTCCCCCTAAGTGAACTCCCCAAGTGTGAAGTTGATCCGACTAATGGTTCTCAAGATAAACCACTTTTTGTGTTTTCCAGTACTGTAGGTGGCGCTATGCTGAATTGCACAGTTTTCAGCACTCCATCAGGTCCCCCTAAGCGCATTCCCCAAGTTTGAAGTCGATCGGACGAACTGTTCTCGAGATAAACCGCTTTTGATGTTTGCCAGTAGGTGGCACTATGCTGAATAGCACGAAATACAGCACTGAAACTCTGTCAGGTCCCCCTAAACACACTCCGCAAGTTTGGAGTCAATCCGATTCAAGATAAACTGTTTGTGTTTGCCAGTAGGTGGAGCTATGCTGAATTGCACGAAATTCAGCATTGCACTCCATCAGGTTCCCGCCTAAGCGCACTCCACAAATTTGAAGTCGATCGGACAAACAGTTCTCGAGATAAACGGCTTTTTGTGTTTGCCAGTAGGTGGCGCTATGCCGAGTCTTGGTGTGGGGGAGATGGCGTGGTATCTGTCGCCCCAGGCCTGTGGCCCGATGTCACTTTTGTGTCACAAAACGTGCCGCAAATCGTAACTGACAACGACGCCCGCCCGCCGAGCTAGAGACAGCTGAGCTAACTAGCGCAAGCTAGCTAATGGTAAGCAATATTTTTTTCCCAGGATGGCAAAGGCTTGGGTGGCTAAAATCGCGCTAACGGTAACAATGATCGCTAGCTGCCTACTGAAATGGAAACATTTAAGGTTAACTTCCGACCTCTGGGGTGGCTTATCTATGGACAGTGTTGGGAACGTTACTTTTAAAATTAATATATTAATCATTACTCGTTACTCTTTTCAAAAGTAATATTATTACTTTACTTATTACTTCCTACCAAAAGTAATTAGTTATATTACTCGTTCTTACTTTTCCGTTACATCCCACAAAATTGGTTTTGCGTCCTTTCTCATCAAAATGCAGACTTTGCATACGTGTGAATATAGCCTAGGTCTAATCGCTTTGCCGGAGCGCAGCTAAAGCAAGCTTGAAACTAGCAGTTGTTTCTACAGCCTATGTATGAATCCATTACTAGCCCCTATGTTTCCCTGTTCTCCATTCCTCTGTGATCCACTAATAAGTTACCTTGATGAAGAGCACACCTGGCTCAAAGTGATGACAAGACAATCTTTTAAACAGCTTCTGTTTTCAATAATGCAGTAAGTGCACTGCCAACGTATTCTCAATACGCATTGTACATCTTTGCATAACAAGTTTGTGTAACAAATAACGTTAGCACTGCAACAACAATACCGTAATAACTTAGCAATGTTACATCCGCCAGTAGTAGACAGTGCTCTGCCCTTGTGATATTTAACGTTATCTGTATTTTAACAGGTTTACTGTTTCTGTGCTTACCTTTGGTGGTAATTAACGTTAGTCCATGAGCTTCATGTTGTTGTGCTGTCCTCATAAGTCTTAACGTTAACGTTAGGTACATGTGTGGGGGGTTTGAGGTTGTGTTTTTCGCAGTGGAAAGAGTCTTAGCACCTGGACACAGGTTACATGTGGCTTTCGTCACGCATTGTTGTTGCCACGTTAATTGCCATGCTGCCTGCTTGGAGCTTGTTTGGTCACGTGAACGCCGACTGCGCACGTCGCAATCACGGAATAGAATCAACAAAAGTAAGGATGTAACGAGTTGTTTCATCTTGGGGTAATGGCAATATTATTACTTATATTTTATTAGTAATTTGTTACTTGTTACTGGGGAAAGTAATATTATTACAGTAACACGCATTACTTCCGAACACTGTCTATGGACAAGTGGATTGAACAGTGCCTACTGGACATGTTGGGCCCTATCTTGGTACAGGCGTTATCCCCTATTTGCCCTTACGCACCTGTTTGCATGTGCCTTAAGGCAGCGAAGATTGCAGTCCGCCTTGCGCTAGTGTCCAGGTGTTATGCCGAGTTTTGCACCCCCGCCTGGCAGCAGCTAAACGCATCCCCACCTCACAGGAGCATATTGTAATGATTTATACATAAACATAACTGTTTAAAAATTATATAATTGTTTGGGTAGACGTGACCTCCCTGTTTTTAAGTTAAAACAGCCCCAAAATATGGTGGGGATGCAATTACTCCCGGGAGAGCATAACCCATCAAGCGCAGATTAGAGGCGTGCCAAATCATTTATGCACAGCACAAACGGGATTTGGGCGGTGTTAACCACCAGAATTATTCACACGTGTGGCCTGGCAATGCCTGGGCGTTACATCAATCAATCCAGATTTCCGTCTTGCAGTCCCTGTAAGTTTGCATGAGGCATGCTGCAATTCTCCCCATGCGTAATTTGGATCGGTGTAGGCCTATTGACTGTATATATTATACCTCATAATGACACCATCACATCATATACCTGTTAAAAACATCTGTGTTTTGATGCAATTCGGGTTATTTTGTTGACTGGGGTGGGACAATAGAAACGTGTTTGCAGCGGGTAAACGGTGGAGACAAAATAAAAGATTGGAGGATTTACAGTGGACTCAATTAAAATTTGGTGAAAGATTGAGCTGCTGACTCGTGCCGAGAACAGAGAGAGATGGAGAGAACTTGTGACAGATCGGCTGTGGTGCCAACGACCCTCCGGTATTGACCATAACCCCTCCTTGCGATGTGATAAAAGTTTCTCAGTGAATTATAGTTGATTGCCTCACCAAATAATCTGCTGATTACCCAATTTTAGCAGCAGAATTTGATGTACTGGGGTGGCACGTCCATGCGTAATGACGTTTCTGCGCTGCGCAGCAGGGAGATTATGGTGCGCTCAAGCGCAGCGAGTATTTTAGCACCTAAGAGGTGCTTTTCAAAGCTCTTAGAGCAAAGTAATTGCATGCTGCTGACGATAGGATAATGCCATCTATCCTGACATTTTAGCGCTGAAACGCCTGGTTTGGCATGTGGCACGCCTATGTCCAGTACAATTATAACAGGCATGCGCTTGTGCACGCCCCCAATTTGCATTGCGCGCGGCGTTAAACGAGCGCAAACGCTAAATTACCGCTTTTGGAAAGATAGGGCCCGTTATCGAAAAAAAAAAAAGCCTTGGACCTAACGTTAACAGGTTCCCTTTTTTGGCTCGTGACCCAACTTTGACGTCACAAAAATCTAGGGACCCGAGACATTAAAATTCCGGTACACCATCGATATCATCAGTAGCCGCTTTCACACCGGCCTTGAAAGCTGTAAAATACACAAAAAATGTGATCCGCGCCTCCAAAAGCGGGTTGGTGGATAATTGTTTTTCGCCTTTCGTTCCGCCAGTGGACCTAGTCACAGCACCGGATTACCCTGCAACCCGCCTCCACCTGAAAGCGTAGGAGCGGCAACACGGAACGGTGCGAATGGTCAGCTCATTCATTAAAAAAATACAGGGGAAACCACATCATGCAGCAAGAAAGGCATAAGTGAAAGTAAAAAAAAAAAAGTAGCCTATACAATCATGACTGCAGGGGCGCCAGGAGGAATGCTCCGTGAGTAAGTAGGTTAGGCTTTATGCTCAAACAATGTTGACATTAGTAGGTAAAATTAACAGATATAATAAGCTTCAGACGACGCGTGCATAGCTGTCTGTGGCGAGTTGGTCTGAGGATATTCCCTCTGGAAACCAGCTCCAGAACTGCAATCTGTCTAGCTAGCCAGTTGTGCGTTCCCTTACAAAAACTACTAATGTTATAGTAGTCATGTGCATTTATAGCCTATACTATTCCCCCGACGAACGTTATGCAGACTGCAGCTGTTTGATATGCGGGCGTCGTCTTTCAGAATGGACGCTAATTAGGCTACTTCATGGGAATAATTTGCTTTACAAAAAACTGGAACCAAAAGATAAGTCCTTAACGACCGAAGCTGCACGTTGGCTGGCGTACATCGGCGATGTTTGGTTGTTGAATGAATTCGTTCATCATACAGTAGCCTAGGCTACACTAGTCACTAACCTATGAAAATATTCATTTGGGCTACTAGAGGAGCTGGGTGGAAATGCCTCCGCTCGGCTTTCAATCTGGAAGGGGGAATATCACCTGAAAGCACACCCCAGGACGGGAATGTGGCGCTGCTGCTTGGCTGTGTGTGAAAGCAATTTCTGTGGTGAGGCTGCCGGCTTTGCGGGCCTTCTGAACTGCAATATTGCGCAATCTGTGTTTGAAATAGTGATACTTTGCTTCTTTTTCCTGCTGAATTCTGACTTTAATCTGAGAAGCCTTACTTCAATCTCAAAACTCTACCTTTTTTCTCAAAATTCTGACAGTAACTCGGAATTGTGACTTTTCTGACCTTCCTACAACCACCCAGATGCCTGTGAAGGCATCCTGGCCTACCCCCAGCCAGTGATTGGCGTGGCCGCCCGCGTCCACCCACGTGTCATAGACACATCCTACACACACTGGCTGAGGGCTGTCACTTGCCTAGCATTCAGCGCTCGCTGAACTCCTGTTTTGCAGCCTCTGAGATTCCTTAGCTTTTGTGCTAATAAGTTAGCTATCTAGTCTGGCCAAGGTCCTTCTCACTGCCCCCCATCTAGAAAGACCAGCGGATGGGAGATGCTGCCGTCTCCCATGCCGTTGTGACTCCGACCGGCTTCACTTCACTTCGGGCAGCAGATACCGGATTAAAGACGAGGCCAAATGATTTTCTTTACTCTTAAGAAAGAGGGAAATTGGAGGAGTACTGTGTGCTTAACGTGTGTATATATAGCTTGTAGAGTTCTCCCCCTCTAATCCTAGATGGAGCCATCGGCCCATAAGAAACCGATGCTTAGGGGTGCTCCACATGCACATTTGTTTGCAGGTTTGCCAGTGAGTTTACCAGCTATTCCATGAGAGGATGAAGTTGGTTACCTAGTAGCCTACATGTCATTGGAATACTTTTACAATATTAATTTAAAAGCAGTTAGTCACCGTGGATGAGATGGCTCCCGATGCCGCTATCCTGCAAAATATAACAGTCATGTGTCCCTCTGAGCCACCAGCTGTTCTTTTTTTTTCCAACACTTTATTTATAATTTTTCAGTTTACAGGTACTTGGTGGGGTGAATACAAAAGGGGGGGGGGGGGGGGGGGGGAAAGAAAAAAAAAAAGGAAAAATCAGTGGTCTGGTTACAGCAGGTATACATTCATACATGTACAGTACATTACTTTAGGTGTTTGAACGTTAGACTTTCAACATTATTGAATCCAACTGGCTGGCTCCTGTATACAATTGTGTCATGGTATGAGAAAAGCTTTTATCAAGAGAGAGATATACTTTCAACAAATTCTATGAAAGGGGCCCAGGTTTTGACATATTTATCTCGTGAGTTGCTTCGATTGTACCTCAACTTCTCTAATGGAATCATAGAAAGCAATTCCTTAACCCATTGTTTGAATGACAGAGGTTTAGCTGACTTCCACTGCAGGAGGATTAGCCTTCGGGCCAGCAGCGATACAAAAGCTGTAGCATTTGCCTGGAGAGCAGAACATTTTTCAATTGGAAACACCCCAAAGACAGCGACAGTGGGACCGAGATCTCCTGTTTCACCACAGATGTAAGATATTGCCTCAAAAATTCTCGTCCAGAAATTCTCTAGTGAAGTACACGCCCAGAACATATGACCTAATGTAGCTGGGCTATGGTGACATCTCGGGCACTCAGAGCTGGCGCCAGGGTATATTTTGGACAGTCTCTCATTTGAGAAATCGAGTCGATAGTCGATGCACAACTTTGAATTGGATGAGACCATGCCTTATGCAGAGCGAAGTGGTATGTATACGCTCTACGCTATGTTCCCACGTCTCATCGGAGAGTGTGAGGTCCAAGTCTTCCTCCCAAGCCAGCTTAACATTATCTCTTGAAGGGGGGCTAATATTCAGTATTGTCTTATATATTTGAGATACCCTCCCTCTCCCATATGGATAGGATTCTAATATAATATCTACTACAGTTTTAGGTGGTAAGGTAGGAAATTGAAAGTGTTTCTTACCACCAGCCGTTCTACCACGTTCAGAAGAGATGGCCTGGCATCATCACAAATTAAATTACCTGAACATTTATGGAGTGATACATTTTTATGATTGATGAATGTGTGACCATTCGTGGATGGTGGCTTCTTACATAAATATTGCTGAATTGCTTAACAGCAGAAAACTGTTAATTGCAAACAATAGTTTGAAAATGTATTTTGAAAGGGTAAACGGCAAAATATTTAAGCTGAGTATTTCATTTGATCTTGATTACATCTATCTCTTTTCAATGAATTTTGACTTGAATTTTACAACGCTGTGGGGTTATTGGAAATGTATGAATCACACCAGTGACACATAGTCGATGTAGGCCTTTACCGGAGTTATCATTATCAAGAGCATGGAGCAGGGTAAATCCTTTACGAAATGTATACTTAACCTTGTCCATAGGTCCATTTGAAAAGTTAATGCAGGATAAAAAAAAATCCAAAACACGTGAAAAAATATATGGGGAAAAACACCTTCCTTTTTGAGAAGAAAATAACAGGCTTTTATTTTGTTAATGGAAAGCCTGACACGTCAGAGTAGGGAGTGGCTCCCGCATGCGCCTCTGGCTTTCCCCTCCCTCTCATGAGAGAGCACTAGAGATAGCAAAATGACCGCTTGCTTCATGTATCAAGCGGTCATTTGCTTGCTTGCTCCCGGTCGGCGATTCCACATGGTAGCCTACCGATAAACACAAGCAGCAGTAACAGCACACAGAGATGCGTCCAATGAACCCTGTTACTGCTTGGGTTTGGGTCTGACCGTCATCTGGCTTCGGAGGTTACAGTAACGTTACGGTTATTCTGGGTAGCTAACACTAACGTTAGTGGGCTAACTAGCTAACGCTAGCTAGCTTAGCAAGTAGACTCACTGTCACAGTGTCCACTGGACATTTTTCCTCAATGAAAATTGTTGTAATGCACTATATGGAAGTGCCATGGCCAGAGACAGCCAGAGACTTCCCAGGACTCCCATCACCTACGTCAGAGCTTTGGGGTCCAAGATGTCAAAATAAAAGCACAAAAAGTAAAACGATCCCAGAAGTCACTGTAGTGTATAATGTAAGTGTCTTAATGTGAAAATCCAGTTCCTACATAATTTTCTTACATAATTGACTCACTGTGTCTAACCTGCCCTATGCTCTTTAACACCTTAACACATTCAGTGCCACAGCGCTTCAGTAAAATTGTCTGGAGCCTGTGCCAGATTCACTTCCATTCAGTTGAAAACAGCTATAGAATTTTTTCTATTATGGCTATATTAACGGGGCTGGACTTTAATGAAAGATTGAACACTCCTGCTTCTTCCAAAGAAGAAATTTTGTTTCTAGACAGTTCCATTATGAAATTACAGCCTCTCAAAAAAGTGCACTTTCATGGGTTTTCTGTCGTTTTTTTTTTCTTTCCAAGATATAGCCCCTTTTATGAATACCTTTTGCACTCTAATTTCGACCACATTCACTGACTCTGGCTGGTGTTTTCTGATTCTGATGTGGTGGCGTGTGGTGTGGTTTCTGTGCAGCCACACACCCCTCTCCCCCCCCCCCCCCCCCCCCCCCCCCCTCTCCACCTCTGAGCTGCGGGCTCCTCCCACACGCACAGAGTTTGCTTTCTCGACTCGTTTTTGCCCCGGACAGATCCCAGCTTTGCTGCGCGCATCATTTCCTTGATGGGCATCAAGGAAATGATGCGCGCTGGCAAACGCGACTGAACGAAAAGGCTTGGCCCGTTCGGCTTCGGATGCTGCCTTTCTAGGAAATCGTGTGGAGATAGATAGAAGCATAAGAGCTCAGTTGTGAGCGCGGATGCAGCCGAGCCCACTCTCGCTGTAGACGGAGCAATATATAGGCTCTGGCAGAAAGCATGCATCGGTTTCCACGGCTTTCTCCGCTGTCTCCTGTACAAAGTAAAGGATCTGAGGTGGGTGGAGCAGCTCCTGTGACGATGTTTAAGGTGGCGCCGTGTGATCCCTTGAAGGGATTCATGCTCACTGGCTGGGTACGACCTTAAACAGCAGAATTATGGAATAATATGAATTATGATTTTAGGACGTCCACAGACGTCCTTGGCACTGAACGTTACTTTTTTTTAGGACGTGCACAGACGTCCTTGGCACTGAATGTGTTAAGTGCCATAGCCGAAATAATTCGTCTTACATAATCCAACGCTTGAGTGCCAGAGCCGAAATAACTCGTCTTACATGTTTTTTTGACGGTGGGACATCAATCAACCCCTTTTACATCTTCGAGATAACTATAGGAGCAAGAGCATGTGTGTAATCTATTTTACCGACCACTAAGTGGCGACAGAGACAGAGAGAAGCCACAGCCACGGGACCCGTACACCAAAAGCAGCCGCCTCCCGCGGAAATGGCTTGGCGATTTTACAGTCAGAAGCCCGGAGACACACACACAGAACGGACAGAGATCCCCTCCCCCCCAGAGCCGCGGAGCAACGCGCGAACACACACACACACACACACACACACACACACACACACACACACACACCGCGGGAGCAAGCCATTCAAGGAAATGGCTTGGCGATTTTACAGTAATCCATTTCAGACTCGTCCCCGCACGCAGGCAAGCAGGCAGGCAGGCACGCAGACAGACAGGCAGGCAGCAGCAACGCGCTTCTGACACGCCCGCTGTTAGAGCCAGGAGGAAGGAGGAGAAGACACACGGAGGGAGGAGTTTGAATGAGAGGGGTGTTTCCTGTTGTTATGGAGGAAATTACTGTTCAAAACTATTGTTTAGAATGTCTGACGGTCTTACTGATGCCAAAAATGAATGGTTAAAGTGACTGTTTCACAAAAAGCCATTTATCTCTGAATAAATTTCCAGACGCTGAAACCATGCTGTACTCAACGGCTAATATCTACATAACTACTAACTCTGCAAACTAACTCTTTTAGACAGAGAAAGCACACATTCTATTAGTTATTTTTAGATGATTGGTGTTCATGAATTCTTAACAGAAAATAATCCTCGGCTGTTCTAAAATGAGCCAGAATCGTCAAAAACACCCCTGGCACAACTTACCTACAGGAATGAAAACATGGCTGGCACTCAATGTGTTAAGGATTGCTTTTCAACTTCTTTTAGCTTTCAAAGAAAAGCTCAGCAGGGCCAGAACGCCACGATTGTGCAGGTGAGCATCTGCGTCAGTCTGCTTGTCTTCAGCATCATCTTCCTCTCCGGAGTCAACAACCCCAACGAAGCGAGCAGCAGCCAGGAGGAAGCCACCAACACAGGGTATATGCAGGAATCCTGAAGTTAAATTTAATTATTAATTAATTAACAATATTAATTAATGATTAAGACCTTTTTTAATACCTTTTCAATATAGTTTTAAGACCACAATGCCACTTTCATCACATCAGCGATAGAGGTGTAAATAGGGTTGCCAACTTCTTGAAATAGAAATAAGGAACTGGGGGGTGGTCCCGTGGGTCAGTAGTGGACTTAAATATTAACAATCACAACTGCAATTGCTTCAGCTTCAACCATTTACCCATTATTATTAATACAAGCAAACACACAAACCTGAATTTGATCCGTTTTTGCATTTTTGCACATATTCCTAGATTATCATTCAAGAATTTTATTTGGGCATTGCAAAACAAAATTTTATCCTTAATAAAACCGCCGTATTTTAAGAAAGTAGAACGACCGCACCGCGGATTTATATGCCTCCGCCATTAGTTCATTCTTGAGTCCAAATCGCCATTTGAGGCAAATTGGAAGAAATTCCGTCAAGGCGTTCCTAAGATGTTGCGTTACAGAGCTTGGAAATTAGGTGTGTGAGGTCACAGTGACCTTGCACTTTGACCTTTAACCATCAAAGTCTAATCAGTTTATCCTTGAGTGCAAGTCGATGTTTGAGCCAAATCAGAAGAAATTCCATCAAGCCGTTTTTGAGATATCGCGTTAACGAACTTGGGAATGGCGTTCGTGAGGTCACAGTGACCTTGAACTTTGACCACCAAAATGTAATCAGTTCATCGTTGAGGCCAAGTTAATGTTTGAGGCAAATTTGATGAAATTCCGTCAAGGCATTCCTGAGATATGGCATTAACAAGCTTGAAAATGGCGTTGGAGAGGTGACACTGACCTTGACCTTTGATCATCAAAATATAATCCGTTCATCCTTGCGCCCAAGCGACGTTTGAGGCAAATTCGAAGAAATTCCATCAAGCCGTTCTTGAGATATCGCTTTAGCGAACTTGGGAATGGCATTTGTGAGGTCACAGTAACCTTGACCTTTGTAAATGAAAATGTAAATGTAATTTGAAAATGTAATCAGTTCATGCTTGAGTCCAAGTCGATGTTTGAGGCAAATTTGATGAAATTCTGTGAAGGCATTCCTGATATATTGCGTTAACAAGCTTGAAAATGGCATTCAAGAGGTCACAGTGACCTTTGGCCTTTGACCTTTGACCACGAAAATCTAATCAGTTCATGCTTCAGTCCAAGTCGATGTTTGAGGCAAATTTGATGAAATTCCGTGAAGGCATTCCTGATATATTGCGTTAACAAGCTTGAAAATGGCGTTCGAGAGGTCACAGTGACCTTGGCCTTTGACCTTTGACCACCAAAATCTAATCAGTTCATCATTGAGGCCAAGTCGATGTTTGAGGCAAATTTGATGAAATTCCGTCAAAGCATTCCTGAGATATCGCGTTAACAAGCTTGAAAATGGCGTTCGGGAGGTCACAGTGACCTTGACCACCAAAATCTAATCAGATCATCCTTGAGTCTAATTCGATGTTTGAGGCAAATTTTATGAAATTCCGTGAAGGCGTTCCTCAGATATCGCGTTAACGAACATCGGACGGACGGACATACGTACGGACGGACGGACAACCCGGATCCATAATGCCTCCGGCCTGGCTATCGCCGGCGGAGGCATAAAAACAATAAACAGTAGTGCAAACGGTATTTTGATATACAGGAATCAGCGTGATGTCACAACAACAAATCACCGCAAATCCCAGATGAAATCTTCTGAACACAACAAAAACAAATGGCATGCTACATGTATACGAGGGATCAGCATGGCACCTAACCTTGCTTGCAAGATGGATAACCTCGCGAGATCAAAAGAGATTCTCTCGACGTAATCCATCTTGTCATGCACAGGCAGTTAAGATGATTGGCCGAACCATGCTGGCCCGACGAATCAGCGGCAGCCTTAGGCGGGCTCAGGCTCGTCTGGGCAAGTAGTGGGTACATGGTCTTTGTAGTTATTTTCATTCGTCAACATGGCTGCCGCCGAGGAAGTGACAGGCAGTCTGAATGAAATTGAATGTAACGTTCCCAATTCTATGTATTAAATTCTAAAAAACGACCCTCAAAATTTGGGAAGGCTAAGCCACACAACTAGTTCGTTATAATCTAACTTCATGCTTCGAAGGTGACTTTACGACGGTGAGGACTCAATCAATGAATACCACGGAGATCAGGCACAGGCACCTTCGGCGATCTGATTGGTTGAAGTTAACACCCACCAGCGGTGATAGACAGATGGGTCATCCAATCACCTGCCAAGTAGCTTGGAAAAAGTGCCCGCCTCCGTCAGCGGGTCTGGTTACTGCATTCCCAGATCGACTGGTTTAGTGAAACGTATGTGGAGCTATACCGTCCATCTGGCAGCGTCAGGTTACGTGGCACCATCACGACACCACAAAACACCCGGAACCGTGGCAGTTAACTAGTCATGCCAAACAAACGTTAATATCTCAAAAACTATACATTGCATCACTTATATTTTGACATTATGACTGAGAGCAGAAGTAGCTCAAGAGTTTGATGTATAATATATTAGAGCTGCACGATATGAGGAAAATATGAGATGTGCGATAACACTGTTCAATATTGCGATGACGATATGATCTGCAATTAAAAAAAAGCTATAAATAAACAAATATTAAAGGGTAGGCTATATATTAGCTACAGTAGCATGTATTTCTGCTTTAAAAGATACACAGCTAACATAGACCACAAACATTGAATAATAGCCTATGTCCATTAAATAAAGAAATTTAACAATTATTTCTATTCAAACATGCTTTTATTGAACATATTGCACTTGAATAGGGGTGCACAAAGCTCAAACTCAGAGAATCTCTACATTCAAGCAATTTTAAACCCTGTGGCCTGAAGTAAAAAAAAAATGTTTTCCAACAGTTGAATGATGGAGCTTCACTGCAGAATGATTAGGGTTGCGAGGGTGCGGTGTCAACCAAAAAGCCATTGCGGTGGTTCCACAGTGAAACTGGACGGTTAACGGTGGGGGGGAATTAATTAATTGATTTATGAAGTAGCTGCGATACTGTTTGGCTGCGCCCCTGCACGTTCACAACAGGACAGCTGATCTCTGCATGAGAGACACCAGTGGATAGGCTACTACAGCACAGTCAAGCGACTGAAGCACTATAGGCTATCACTACCAGCAACATTGAAAGGCACAAATGACGTTAAAGAGATAGTTCGGTTTGTTTGAAGTGGGGTCCTATCAGCTAGTTCGATACACTAACTGAAGTAGGTACAGTGGTCTGGACGCTGGGCGCAGCGTGTAACAAGACCCGGCACTCAGAGCAGCAGCCTAACCAGCTTTTTCTCTGTAAGTACATGGGGTCAACAACTAAAACGTAATGTAGCCACCTAAAACAACGCCCACCTAAACAAATCGATATCTGTGTACATGCATGCTCTATTTTGACAATTTTCAGCGCTTTACTTTTCCGCCAAACAGCAGTTTAATTCGGCACTGCTTTTTCTCCCAACCGTGCAACTACCGTATTCCTTCAGTAGGTAGGTTCAGTGGTCGATGGAGGTTAGCAACCATAATGTGCAGAGTTTGACACTAGACATGAAAGACACATGAAAGAGCATTAGCTCTTCCTGTAATGTAAAGTTTTTTTCATCGCA
Organism: Poromitra crassiceps; assembly: GCF_964638095.1. NCBI lineage: Eukaryota > Metazoa > Chordata > Actinopteri > Beryciformes > Melamphaidae > Poromitra > Poromitra crassiceps. Next base: position 5,921,347 of record NC_139630.1, read on the forward strand.
ATGACACGTGACTTTTGCGATGTGTTCATCGCGCATGTTCATATCGCGATGACGATGAAAATACGATTAATCGTGCAGCCCTATAATATATGCATGTCGTGTTAAAGTTGTGTGAACTGTCGCAGTTTTTACAATGTAAACAGGGTCAGCCAGCTAGTCAGTGACTCACGACAACCAATTAGACATGCATTCTAAGGTACCGTAGTTGAGCACAGACAGCACAGACATGCTAAGGGGCAGGGCAGCAGTGGCTGCGGAGTTTACTCGCTCAATACAAATAGCTCTTTGCACTGGGGTTCCTCTGCCTTTCCGACATGCTGCCACTCCGAACGTTAACTTCCATTATTTGGACTGGCGGTTGTTCACCTTAGAAGCCACAATGCCGACCTTAGGTTTAGGCGTGGGGGTGGGAGAGGTTAGGTTTTGGGTTAGGGTCTGGGGGAGGTTAGGTTTAGGCATGGGGGGAGGTTAGGTTTGGCGTGGGGGCTGGGAGAGGTTAGTGAAAAACGGGGAATATAGACCCCCTTTCGGAGTGCCGATATTTCGGAGTGGCAGAACGTCGGAGTGGCAGCACGTCGGAGTGGCAGCATGTAACCCTTTGCACTGCATTGTTTCTCCAATACGGGACGCGCTTTGTCCCGTATCAGTTCAATACGGAACACATCTTTTTGTTTACAAATATGGGACGATAACATATTTTAAGGGACGGTTGGCAACCCTAGGTGTAAATCACAAGTTTCATCACAATACCATATTATAATGATACAACGATACACTATTTGCTGATATCACAAAGTCTGCCACAATACGATGTTGATACAAATCAGGGGTTTGCGATCAATATGAGACGGTGTCATATGCCCATTTAACACAATCAGCACAATCACAACTAAACCAAATGTAATACCTCATCAAATGGCGATTAAGACTTTTTAATACTTTTTAAGGGCCATAGTTTTCCCTAATTTGATTGATCAACTCTTAATACTTTTCAAGACCCCGCAGATACCCTGCCAACAGCCAAACCATCCCTGAGTCAGACCTCCATGTTGAGCCAGACCACGGTCCGTGCACCGCAGTGACGGCTCTTCTCCACTTCTTCCTGCTGGCGACCTTTGTGTGGAACGCTGTGTTCGGCACGCAGTTGCTGTTTCTCATCCATAGCATGCGCCGCAGTCTTCCACCTTCCTTCACCTTCCTCAGCATTACTATTGGATGGGGTATGAGATTTAACATTCAAATATTTGAAAGGGCTGAATGAAGATTAGGAGCAATACTTGGTGATGCAGAAAACAGTCATTAGGTGCTCTTTACAACAACATGCCTCTGTTGGGATAGCAGTCTTCGTTTCACACAGTTCAAACTGATGGACGCGTTTCAGGTCAAGTGAGCCTTTATCAGGGTGCTCCCACATTGGTCAGTTTCAACTTTTGAAACTACTGATGTGAAATGAATGGTCCCAACAGAGTGCCCCAGACCCCCTTTGATTTTTAATACATTAAACAATGGCATGATTGTTGTAGCCAGATCAGTATGATCAAGTGGTTTATTCCTCAACCTCCAGTGGCAGATCATTTTCCCATTTTCAAAAACTATAACCAATTCACGTTAAACAAGAAAAATCTGAAAAGGACATCTCTGGGCTCCTTTATTCTCCAGCACAATTAATTACATTTTATTGTATTATTTCCTCAACTATTGTGCAAATAAACTGAAACAGAAAAAAGTACTGTATGTTGTTTAAGACAATTCCCCCTGTTTCAAGTAACTGTTATACTATAAAACCTGCATTGAAAAGTGAATATGGTGAGGATTAGCAAGACCCATGTAGACATTTCTTGGTGTATTGCTTACCTTGACAGAATACAGACCATAGTAAGTGTAACACACATAAAAACAAACTGATTATTTATTCATAGTATTCCCATGATGTCACAAGAATTGCCCTACCAATATGGTGCTACAAAACACACAGCTGTTTGTGTCACTCGATTGTAATCACCTGTTAATTGATTACAATCACCTGTTATTTTCCTACCAAAATGGCCGTGTGGTGATCTAACAGAATACTATCAATATGTTTCTTATTTAAGAAGTATCCTGGGCTGTTGGAGCTTTGATGTTCAAATGAAACATGTGCCAACTTCATTTTGCTGGTTTTATTCCAGAGGATGTAAATATTGTTTATTGATATTTAATTGGAGCCACCTGTAACTTGTTTGATTTCCTGTGTGTCATTTTAGGAGCACCAGCCATCATCGTGGCGATCACACTAGGAGCTACCTACAGGGTCGACACACCTTTGGGATACAGACGGGAGGAATTGTGGGTCAATTAGTCTTTTTACCACGTGCGGAAGCACGCTGGTCTTGTCACTGTTTATTCAGCTCAGTCAGTCATATGGAACGGAAAGGACGCTTTTCACTCTCGAGGACGCTGGATGAGTTTCACTCTCGTTTCCCGAAGGGGTGGTGTGTTTCAATACGCCTGACCCCGCCCGCTTGGGACGCAGCGTCAATTACAACGAGCACAGCTACATACATACGCACGCACACACACGCACACACACACACGGACTGCAGCATGACCCACAGTGCTAAACACCAAGGGCTGAAAGAAAACCACTATTAATCAGCCAGAAATGAGCCACATTACAAACAAACGTCAACTTCTGATTTTATTGTCAATACAAAGGACTCAGGATGCTCTGGCTGTGTGGAATTCGTTTCTTGATGAATTAGCGGACGTTACTGTGGTATGTTTGCTCGTGTTTTGAATTGCATTGGCTGCTGTAACAGTCACAAATGCCTAGATCCTCTGTTTTGGGAACATTATTTGTTTCATTAACATATTGGTCCACTGCGTGGCGCTCCTTATTTTGTATTGGCTTTACGGCAACAGCTTCTTTACGTTACTTCTTCTTCTCAAGATGCCTCCAAGATGCAAGAACAGTCTTCTCTTCAGTGACAAGTTGAGTTGGTGTGTGTAAAACTATAGCCTATCGATCTACACGTGTGTGAGAGATTAGTGCCGTAGAGACCAAGCTTAAAATATGGTCGACAAGTAGTAAATAAACAGTGTGTGTGTGTGTGTAAAATCCCACAACTGCCGAGTCTGGCTATCCAGGAGGCTAATAACAGAAGCTACAAAACACCACCAAACCTGTTACACTGTGGACACTGGTTTCCTGCTTGTGGAAGAGGGACAGCAATGTTTGCAAACATCGAGTTCTGAAATGCGTGTCAACATTCCGACCCAGTGATCCTTTGTATCGACATTAAAGGAAGACATTAATTTATTTTTGTAAGTTTTGATTAGGTATTTTGCGACTATTTTAACATAGATGGTATGGGCGCCCACTTCAACCACCAGCCAGCCAGCCCGCCAGCAGATCCCTGTAAAAAGCTGTAACACTGAAACGTGACTATGGAGCTACAAAATACATTATTTTTGGACACCCGACTCAGCGAAAACCACATGGGATAGTTTAATGTCCCGATTATGAAGCAACCCAATTGCCAGAATAAAATGTAAAAAAACAGAATATTATGTAGCTACAATATCAACTCAATCAATTTGAATAGGCTATACTATCCTGACCTATAGGCTAGCCTATACTGTTATCATCATGTTTTCCAGTTACTCCTGAGCAAACCAGTCAACTAATAAAATAGTATAATTTAAATATTAGTAAGTTATAAAAATATATATATATAATTTCTGGTAAAACGCAATATGAGTGTATCTATAAATAGCTTTATTTTCAAAGTTGGCCAAAATGATGAAGTAATGAGTGGTGTCCCATTTCCTAGCTGATTGTTTTCAATCCCTACCCCTTGTGCCTCCATTTTGAAGGGCAAGGGCCAAAGTGAGGGACGCTCAAAAACAAGGGGAAGGGGTAACAATAAGAATTGGCATTGGGCCTTAGTCTCTTTTCTATAGTGAGTAAGGTGTTAAATAACATGATCATTGAGTTAGTTGAAAAATGAAGTGTTTATTTTAAGTTATATTTTCGAAATGAACTTCATTAGTCAACCAAAGTTGACTATATAAGTGAATGAGGGCAACATCATGCATCCGTGCATCTAATGTTTTGGCTATGTGATCATCATTGTAGGGGGATAGACACACACACACTGTATTATAGGCTACTTGAATATTAGGGGCTAACACTTTATAATAACGTTCAGTTGTAAGTCATTTATAAGCCTTTAGTTAATGATGAACTAACCATTTACAAAACATGAATATACATTTGTAGATGATTAATCAATGTTATATTAACATATACAAGTGTGTTGTAAGTCATCTATAAACCTTTAGTAAATGAAGTGTTCCTCACCTGTTGTAAATGATGTGTAAATAATTTACAATTCATTTACAAGGCTTTCTGCATTCCCTAATCTAAAGTGTAAACCATTCATGACACATAAATGTGTTACATACAAGGAAGTATAGCTGTTTGTAAAAATTGAAGCCAATGCGGAAGTGTCCTCTTTGCCTGCAGGGGGCGACCCATTGGTTTATGGACTTCTGTTTTGAAGCCTCAAGTATGGCCTCAGTAAACACTTTCCTAATGTGTTTATGGTCTCAATCGCTATAGTTTCAGACTATGTTTTTGGGCGTGATTGACAGGTCGCTTGTCCACTGATCACACAGCTCACGGATCACGGATCAATAGCAGGCTGTGCTCTGTGGGAAACCCGTGGACTTGTGTTGAGATCCAAGATGGCAATGGCCGAAATGCCATACGTGAGGCATAAAAAAACAGAAGTCCACAGACCAATGGGTCACCCCCTGCAGGCCATTCGAAAAGAAGGTTTAAGTGCACTTTCGCATTGGCTTACATTTTGACAGAGCTACCCCCTTGTATGTAACACATTTATGCGTGATGAATGGTTTACACTTTAGATTAGGGGATGCAGAAAGCCTTGTAAATTAATTGTAAATGATTTACACATAATTTATAACAGGTGAGGAACACTTCATTTACTAAAAGTTTATAGATGACTTACAACACATTTGTGATATGTTATGGTAACATAGCATTTATTAATCATCTACAAATGTATATTCATGTTTTGTAAATGATTAGTTCATCATTAACTAAAGGCTTATAAATGACTTACGACGACTGAACGTTATTATAAAGTGTTACCGTCCGATGTTGCAATGTTAATATCGTTATCAGTATCAGCCAAAATGTTCACAATGTTGAGAGGAAACAATGCGGTAAATCTACGATTTATGGGCTTTTCCAACTGTTTTGGAAATAAATAAATGCATAACTAATAAAAAAATTGTTTTTCAGTATGTACAACATTTTATTATCATAAAAATGTTTTTTTTTTTTTTTTAAATAGAGATCATATATTGGTTATTGACCATAACTGCAATGTTAATATCGGTTATCGGTATCGGACAAACTTTTCATATCGGTGCATCCCTAATTTTGCCTGACTCCATCCGTGGCTGTACCCCATCTAGCCACAGCCCATGGATGCCTGCCCCCGTGGTTGCCACACGCCGCACGTGGTCTGTTTTTCTTCTCTGAACTCATCTCTTCTATTCTAACAAATAGATTACTTTTGGACACATTAACATTTCCAAAAAGGACCTTATGAGTGCAAATATTTTCCTTTATTATAGATGTTGGTACTGCTTAGTTTTCGCCAATCAAAGGGGGGTCTCAGTTCGTTAGTTAGTCACACTAATGTTGACATCAGAATCAAAGAGCTCTTAGTCATTTTTACAGTACTGTCACTTCTCTCTCTTTTTACCCTCAAGTTGCTGGCTTGCAGCTCTGGACAAAGAAGGACAGTTTGACTTTAGGAAACCGATGTTTTGGGGCTTCGTCCTTCCAGTTGGTCTCGTCCTCATCTACAATGGTGTACTGTTGTTTTTCTTTGCACTGAAGACATGCAGAACAAATCCCAACCTAAACAGGTAAATTGCATAGAGAACTACTGCACACTCTTGTATACTTATTGTTACTGTGCACTACTGTGCCACTGGTTAACCCTTTGGCACAGCATGCGTGTGCTTCAATGAGCTGCAGACTCTTACAAAAAGACACAAAAGGCTACACGGTATCACTGGTGGTTATTGCTCTTTTAAAAGAAACTCAAAATACTCCCCATACTGTACATGATATCAACACACTCCAGGCATGCACCTTTGTCTATACATGTTTATACTCACCTGTCTCTCTCCCTGCACCGTGTAAGGTCAAGATTCAAGATTCAAGATTTTTATTGTCACTCCATGGTACAAGTATCACGTGTGAAATTCTTGTGCTGTGGACTCCGTTTACGACATAGTACAAATAGGCAACAAGCAATGAGCAATAGGCAATAAGAAATAGGCATCAATAAGCAATACTAAGCAGCAATAGGCAATAAGGCAGAATAGCGATAAGACAAGTCAGTGGCATATTCATTGCACATAGGTGCACATGTCATGTGCATACGTTAGACATTTGTGTGCATAGTGTTCAGACATTTTAAATTCGACGTATTTGACATACAGTGCAAATAGCATGTACCTTATTAAACATACAATTAAACATTAGGCATTGTGCATACGTTAAGACGTGTTCAGACATTTTAAATTCGATGTATTTGACATACAGGTGCAAATAGCATGTACCTTGTTAAACATACAATTAAACATTAGGCATACATAATGGTAGCAGCTGCAGTACGGTACGGTACGACTACTACACTATTTGTGTATGTTAAGGAGTCTCGTGGCCTGCGGGAAGAAACTGTTCCTCAAGCGATTTGTGCGTGCTTTTGGAACCCTGTATCTCCTCCCTGAGGGTAGCAGGGAGAACAGGCTGTTGTGGGGATGGTTTGTGTCTTTGATGATCTTCAGGGACCTCCTGAGGCACCGCTGGTTATACAGTTCATGCAGTTCTGGCAACTCGTCTCCTGTTACGTGCTAGGTCGCTTTCACATATAAGCTGGTGGACTCGGTGCGATTCGGGGGCGTGAAGTTGCAACATTGTTGCGATTTTCATTTGGTCTGGTTCGCTTTCACACAGCAATTTGTCACAAGCCACCAAACTTTCTAAACAATAGTCGGGTTTCCATCCACCTGTTTTGATGCAACATTTAAATTTGCGCATAAAAAAACTGAGTGGAAAGGCTGCCTAATTCGCAAAAACCTCCAAATATCGCAAAAAAGTTTTCACGCTTGAGGGAGGCGGAAAAGTCGGGTGTATCGATAAAAGAAAAATGCGAAACGTGTGGTGGAAACAGTTTAAGCGATATTCCGTTGTCTCTCCATTCAAAAACAACACAGTTTGCCTTGATCACTGCAAAACAACAAAAACAAGACATGCCGTTGTAAGGCTGTGACTTTTGGACCCAGGCGCAGAGATGACAGACACAAAAGCAGTTTTACGTCTTTTACTTTAGACTTTTCAGGCATAAAATAAACAAGGAAATCTTTGTGAAAACGTGAACAGAAAATAGCCTAAACTGTGTCGGCAGTCCGACGGATAAACGAATAGTTTCCAGGAGTGAGGAACAGGAACAGTTCAATGATTCTTTTCACAGCATTAGACGGGAGCGAGGAGAGCACAGCAGCAGTAGTTTTAGGATCAGCAACGGGGTCTGAAAGCAGAGATGATTATATAGTATGACAACCAGGTGCAGGAAATTACAGTGGAATTGGCACCATGGACAGCCTCCGTGCGCTCTGGTCCGGCGCGCTCTGGCCGGTTCAGCGCCACGGACAGCTCCTTCACCACAGCCCGTAGCAGAACCACTAGGCTGGATTCTCGAGGGTGTGTCAGTACCCCCCTCCCTAGGGGCGCCACCTGGCGACCCCATGGCTTGACCACGTCGTTGGAAGTCCTGAATAAGCGTGCGGTCCACGATGTGTCGAGCCGGGACCCAGCACCGTTCCCCCGGACCGTAGCCCTCCCAATCGACCAAGGACTGCATGCTGCGGCGCACACGGCATGAGTCCATGATCCTCCGAACCGTGTACACAGGTCCTCCATCGACCCAGCGAGGAGGAGGGGGAGGTGGGACAGGGGGGGACAAAGGACTGGATACCACAGGTTTTAATAGGGACACATGAAATACAGGATGGATTTTCATGGAAGCAGGCAGTACTAACCGGTAAGACACTAGGCCGACCTGCGATGCCACTTCAAACGGGCCCACGAAGCGCGGGGCCAAATTTCTTGTTCTCCACCCTTAGTGGAAGGTCTCTGGAGGACAGCCAGACTTTATCCCCTGGCCGAAAAGGGATTGACGGCCGTCGCCACCGATTCGCCTGCTGGGAGTACCTGGTCCTTGCTCGTAACAGAGCTGCTCTGGCTGTTCTCCAGGTCCGTGCACATCGCCTCACAAAGTCTGTCGCCGCCGGGACCCCCACCTCAGGTTCTTGATCTGGAAACAGGGGCGGCTGATAGCCAGTGATGGGCAAGCTACTTGGAAAATGTAGTAAGCTAAGCTACCAGTTATTCTCGATTAAATATAGCTTAACTACCGTGAACCTATCCCCAGAGAAATGTAGCAAGCTAAGCTACAAGCAACATGGCAAAATTAGCTTGCTACATCGAAGCAAAAAAAAAAAAATCATGATCAAGAACAACTTTCCACCAAACAAATATTGGAGACTTGTCTGTACAGGATAAACTGTTGTTAAACTTTTAATTCAACTCAAACAAACCACAGCAAAATGATAATAACCTGGCCAAAGAAAAAGTGCAATGATAGTGCTCATCAATACAAAAATAAAGACACGATTTGTCCCACAAAACAGACATTAAATAAATAAATCTTGACATGAAATAACAGATGGACATCAATATAACAAAACAAATATGTCTCTCTATGGAACTTTTGTGCCAGGACTTGAATCCTAGGTAACATTTATACCTTTTTAATATCAAAACAAAAGTACATCTCTCTTTTTTAAACACAAGCAGCATGGTGGGGTAATGGGCATTGAAACGTTCACATCGCCTCCATCTAACCCCCTCCCTCCTCCCCGAGTAGTTTGCTCACAGAGGTTAAGTATTTAGCCTATTGATGCACGCTGGAGGAAACAAACAAAGGTATTAAACGAACAAAGCAGCAAACCTTAAGTTGTATCAAAATACTTGTCATGTTAAGATTATTATGGACTATTATTGTTATATTATTACTATTATTGTGGACTCTGGTTGTAAAGCTTTACTCAAAATGAATATTAACGTGACAATAACAGTTTTATTTTGAAAGTCCTAAAGTGGATGACACACTTTTAAATTCTGTTTGAGTTGACACTCCTTCAGTAAATACTGGAAACTTGTCTCATCTCATCCTAGAAGAGACCTTTTCTTTCTTTCTTTGTCCCCCCCCTTGCATATTCTGTCATTAGTCATTAGTCATTTGTCATTGGACACAATTTAAAGTACTTAACCATTAAGAAAGTCAAATTTAAGCCTATATAAGCACAGACGTGGTTTCTGCCACGGCAAAGCAAAGTTTCCTCCTCACTAGCACTAAAGTGCATGATATACTTTTACATTCTGGTTGAGTTGACACTCACACTCCTTCAGTAAATACTAGAAACTTGTCTCATCTCATCCTAGAAGAGACCTTTTCTTTCTTTCTTTGTCCCCCCCTTGCATATTCTGTCATTTGTCATTGTCATTGGACACAATGTAAACACAATTTAAAGTACTTAACTATTTAAGAAAGTCAAATTTAAGCCTTTATAAGCACTGACGTGGTTTCTGCTACGGAAAAGCAAAGTTTCCTCCTCACTAGAGAAGGAGGTGGCCTGGCAGGACCCTGATCCTACATGAGGTGTTTGTTCACGCGACACAAGAGAAGCTTTTCAAAATTTGCATCTGAAAAATGGTTTCTTTTTGGTCGAAAAATGTCCTTTCCTACACTAAAGAGTCGTTCACAAGCTGCACTAGCAGGGAATCCTGTGTTGTACTTGAGGAAGATCGTCTTCATCATCGGCAGGTTTTGGAACACATTGACAAGGTTGGTTTCGGCCGATTTCAAGTAGCTGTCCACTTCATCCACAACTCTTGTTGGTCTCAGTGATGGGAAGTATCCAATCACTTCATCACTATCTTCAATTGGTTCCTCGCCGTCTGTTGTCATGACATCATCTGGGTTCTGAGTTTGAAGCCGTTTTACTTCTGCCTTCAGGTTTGACACATCAGTCTTCTTTCTGATGGGGATGTAGGCCAATCTGAACATAGGATGAGCTGCAGAGGCCATGAGCAACCTTGCATCTTCGAAAATGTATGCAAACCTCCGCTTGACCCCATCGATGATGGAATCTACTAGTGGGTTACAGTGATGTAGGTTGGACTCATTCTTCATCTGCTCCATCCTCTCATGGAGAAGTGCGATTGTTGGCACCAACACTCCTGAGTAGGCCATTCGATCAGACTGTAGTACGTCAAGGGCCTTGGCTAGGGGAGCCATAACCTGAAAAAATACAAAAAAGAAGAAGAAAAAAAAAATAATGATTACTCAAACATAATAGTAATAATAATAGTAGTGCTGCTGTAGTATAGTAGTAGTTTAACCTCCAGTTCCTGCATGGGAAGAAAAATTAACTGCACTAGTAAGCTCACATGTAGTCAGACAAATATATGGATTACAGCACCTGAACACAAGTTAACTTAAAGGAACACCCGACCGATTTTCAACCAGCTTTGTATAATCAGTTGTAGTCATTCATTTAGTTTGACAGCTATTGAGAGTTGATTTGAGTTAAGGTGTGGACCAATGATGCCATTTGTGCATGAATGACATCACTGGTTCATACCTTAACTCAAATCAACTCTCAATAGCTAAATGAATGACTTCAAATACTACTCTGACATACTACTGATGTAATTATACAAAGCTGGTTGAAAAGTAGTGTGGAGTGTTCCTTTAAGCACATATCAAAATAAAAGGTAATATTTACCTTAACATACTCCCGTATGAAGGAGAGTTCTGGCGCTTTGAAGCGTGGCACCTGCAGCTTCTCACAGGTTTCGTGGAGGTCTTGTTCTTTTGTCAGGATACAGGTGTTCAGGCGCTCCATGGCGTGGTAAGTGGAGTTCCACCTTGTTGGAACGGGAACTACCAGCTGGCATCCTAGCTTGTCTTTGATGATATCCGAAGCTTGTGTGCTCCTCTGTTGCTTGTTCCATAGCACCTGGCATTTGCCAATTGTTGATCTTGATATTTTTCTGTCAAAGCACCCTCGATGTCTCTTGTGGCGACCAGGTTGAGGGTGTGACAGGCGCATCGCTGATGAGGTGGGAGACTGTAGTCTGCTTCTGCTTCATCCAAGATGTCTGTAACACTTATGAAGACAGGGCCTCCATCCCCCTCTTCTTCTTCTTCCTCCTCATCCTCCTCTTCTCTGTCTTGGACCATGCTTCTTTGAACTTCTGCAAAGACACCGAAAGCCTTCACACAATTTTAACCGTTATCGGTGGTTGTAACGGTCACCTTGTCTTTGATGTTGAATTCTCTGTGCACATCTTCCAACATCTCAGCCAAAACATCATATGTGTGGCGCCCCACGATCCTGCGACAGGCTAATGCCCCAGAGCAGATGCTCAAGGTGTCTTGGTTTATCCAGTGGACGGTGACCCCAAGGAAGCTTCGGTTGTTTGCTGACCATGCATCTGTTGTGGTACATACGTGGTTCTGTTTGGATAAAGTCTCAGACAGTTTGCTTTTCATTGATATGTGCACATTGTCAATCATTCTTCCCAATGTTCTCCTTGACATTAAATGCTTGGAAGGCAAAATCTGACTGAATAATTCCTTGTACTCTGGTCTCTCCACAGTATGGAGTGGATGCAGTCCTTGAACGATGAAGTTAAGGATTAACTTGTCAAATCGAGCTTGGGTCATCATGGGGGTATCACTCCTCTTGAAATACTGTGATATACTGCCTTGTTTCACAGGAACAGCCTCCTCGTCATTCTGGGGCGCGCTCCTCTTTTTCCCATGCTCACGTTCCTTATCCAGGGAGGCCAGTTTATCTGGGTGCAGCCTCTACAAAATAAATCAATTTATTAAACTATGTACGATGTGGTTAAAATCAATATCATGATAATCAAGTTTTCTCTATATCAATAGTACATGTATGCAAAATCCTTTTAAATAATCAAATTAATGAATTCATGTTCATAGCATTGAACCAAATGGTATTGTTAGGTGTGTGATGTCAAACAAAACTGATATTTTCGAATACTATTCCTACATACCTCATTTTATCAGTTTATAAGTCAAATTGGCTTCTCGTGATTAATTTAGACTGTATTTTAAATCCAAATAAATTATAAAAGATATGAATTATCAAACCTACTGTTCTAATTTTTCTGTACTAATTTCCCCCACATCTTTCCCCTCTTATTTATTTTAGTTTGCATGTTCTTTTCCACACCCCGTTAATGTTATTCATTTTCTGCCTACAGTGAAAAATAGCAGCTAGCTATAGTTAGCTTAGCTGTTGACAAAGAGGTGCACTCGCACTGACAGTGACTTGTGTGCATAGCCACCGTTGGCTATGCTGTTAAGCTTTTGGGAATCAGCTCACCTGAATGTGTGTTCTTAAGTTTGTGTTCGACGTCTTGGACGTCGAGAGCAGCTTCGTCTTTGGATTGCACAGCAAGCACCTGAACACATATGCTTTATCTGTTGTTTCTGTCAAAGCCATATATGTATCAAGATACGGCCATGGCGACTTGTTGAGGGTGTTATTCACTTCCTGAACGTCATCTTCATCATTGGTGACGGATCCCTCTGCATCTGCCATTTTTCAAAAGTTTGTGGTTGCGTGCGGTCTCGTGTGGTCTCTGTCTGGGCATGAAAGAATACTTCCCAGTATGGCGACGGCATGACCCGCCCTATTCTGCCTCTGATTGGCCTACCCGTGATGTTTTGCCCTAACTTACCCAATCGTCAGTCTTCATGCCTAAACCAACCAATCATCACTCCTCATTCCTAAACCCAACCCAATCAGAGGCAGAGTAGTGTGGGTCTTGCTGCAAGGATAATAAAAACAAGGATGAGACAACACTTGTTGTCCGTCGTGCTTATTGCCAGGCACACTTGACATAATATGACAGTGTCTTCTCCTGTTTTATTCTGAACCGCTGAGGAAGGTCTCTGACTGAAACGTTCGTTGCTGCTGCCCAGGTGTATTGAGGAGGAAATAAATCAACAAAAAAGACATTTGGAGTGCTGGCTTTTCTCTTGTCCATTATTCTGAACCGCAGCAGAAATCTCCAGTCCACTGCTGCGTGATTTGCTATGGATTTTCTCTGGGGAGTAGCGTGTAGCTTTTGTTGGACGCTACGCCGCTACTTGGTCTATAAATAGCTTAACTACTGAAAACGCCAATTGATTCAAAAGGAGCGACGCTACCACCAAGCTACTGAGAAATGTAGTTAAGCTATATAGCTTCGCTACTTGTAGCAAGCTACTGCCCAACACTGCTGATAGCCCAGCTGGCACTCAAACGGGGTCATGCCTGTGGAGGAGGACTTCAGAGAGTTATGTGCATATTCTGCCCACATGAGTTGCGAACTCCATGACGAGGGATCAGAAGCGGCCCAGGCAGCGTAATGTAGTCTCTAACTCCTGATTCACCCTCTCAGTCTGCCCGTTTGACTGAGGGTGGAAGCCTGAGGAGAGGCTGGCAGTGGCACCAAGGAGTGTGCAGAAGGCTTTCCAGAACTGAGAGGAGAACTGGGGACCCCGGTCAGATACTACATCACGTGGGATGCCGTGCACACGGAACACGTGATCCATTAACTCATTCACCGCCAATGACGTCTTTGACGTGTTATCAGAAATAGCCCTCCCCGCCAATGACGTGTTTGACGTGTTTTTGTTTTTATGAGTGCAGCGCATAGTTGAAACACTTCCCCAGCCTGTGACATAGTTTCGGGTCCCTAACCTCAAAGTCAAGCCGACAGCACGTTATCAAACACATACCGCAGCTGTTGTTTGAAATTAGGAAGAAGGTGGAAAGGAGGAGAAACGCGCTTCCTTGTTGCAGAGGAGAAACGCCATTGAAATGCCCCCTCGCCGCGCTGCAGAGCTGATCGACTTGCTGCAGAGCAGCGGACATCGAAACCGGGGTAGTCAAACCCGTGACCAACATGATCGATCCTGGTCCCTGGACCCCGTTCCTATGTGCCAGCCTTGCTGCAGGGCGAACCTGGATTGCCTAGTCAAACCCGTGACGAACATGATCGATCCGGTTCCAGCAGCGCCTGGTCCCAAAGCCCGTTCCTGTGTGTGTCGCAGCATTCGTCCCAGCGAGAGGAGGGAAACGAGCAGCAGAGGAGGCAAAACGCTGATGGGGAAGGAGGGGGAAGGAGGTTTGATCTAGCAGCAGCTGTGGAGAGAACTCTCTCTCTGTGTGTGTGTGTGTGTGTGTGTGTGTGTGTGTGTGTGTGTGTGTGTGTGCGTGTGTGTGTGTGTGTGTGTCTGTGTCTGTGTCTGTGTGTGTCTGTCTGTCTGTCTGTCTGTCTGTCTGTGTGTCTGTCTGTACACTCACTCACACTGAGCAAACTGTATTAGTTGAATGTAAAAAAAGCACTTCATATATATATATATATATATATATTTTTTTTTTTTTTTTTTTTTTTGTCATTTGTGTCATAATGAATAATATTTACATGTCTGATGTCAATACAGTTCAAAATAAAAGAATTGAGAGCGAGTTCTGCCTGATATTGTGTGCTGTGTACATAAATGCCATTTTCTGCAATTTCTTTTCTCAGAGAGACATTTTGGGTGAAAACAGGGTGTATATAAATGGCTATAAGTAGAGTACAGAACATGCTAAAAGCTCACTTTTTTTTTCCTGGTGAACCCAGAGACGTACATCTTCATTTTGAGGTATTGCAAATCACTCTGGTGCTAATAGATAATTTACTGTGGGTCTTGAAAGATGACCAACAATTATGAAAATCTTTGGCCTGTGCTAAATATTGGCAGTCCTAAACTGGCCCTGAATGAGTTAATAACACTGCAGTCTCCGTCACTGAGGGGAGCTTGGCCAGGGCGATGAACCGTGCCGCTTTAGAAAAACGGTCCACCACTACCAAAATGGCCATCTTTCCCCCCGAGCGAGGGAGACCAGTGACAAAGTCAAGGGAAATGTGAGACCAGGGACGTCGTGGAATGAGCAATGGGCATAGCAAACCTGCTGGACGCTGACGTGGAATCTTGTGCTGTGCACAGGTGACACAGGCTGCCACAAAGGAAAGTACGTCACCCCGGATGGTGGGCCACCAAAACCTCCGGGTGATAAAGTCCAGGGTGCGCCTCCCCCCTGGATGCCCCACCAGCCAAGACGAGTGCCCCCACTCCAACACACGGGTCCGCACCTCCGGAGGGACATACAGACGGCTGCGTGGACAGTCCTCCGGCCCTGGATCGGCGTGCTGCGCAGCCCTCACCTCCGTCTCAATCCCCCACATGACTGGGGCAACGATCCGAGATGGTGCCAGGATGGGCTCAGGCTCAGCACACTTATCTGCAGAATCATACTGGCGGGACAGTGCATCTGCCTTGGTGTTTTTACTTCCAGGCCGATATGACAAGATGAAGTCAAAGCGATTAAAGAAGAGAGCCCACCTGGCTTGGCGAGAGTTCAAGCGTCTGGCACTTCGGATATAGGCCAGGTTCTTGTGGTCGGTCCACACCACAAACGGATGCTCAGCGCCTTCCAGCCAGTGCCTCCACTGCTCCAATGCCTCCTTGACAGCCAGGAGCTCCCGGTTGCCCACGTCATAATTTCTTTCTGCTGGATCAAGCCTTCTTGAAAAAAAAGCACATGGATGCAGCTTGTTATCAGCAGGGGAACGTTGTGACAGAATGGCGCCCAACCCCACCTCTGATGCATCCAACTCCACTACAAAAGGCAGGGCTGGGTCTGGGTGGATGAGGACGGGGCCTGTGGTGAAAAGGTGTTTGAGTTTGGCGAATGCCTCTGCTGCTTGGGGAGTCCAGCTAAAGGCTGTGACTTTTGGACCCAGGCGCAGAGATGACAGACACAAAAGCAGTTTTACGTTGTTTACTTTAGACTTTTCAGGCATAAAATAAACAAGGAAATCTTTGTGAAAACGTGAACAGAAAATAGCCTAAACTGTGTCGGCAGTCCGACGGATAAACTAATAGTTTCCAGGAGTGAGGAACAGGAACAGTCCAATGATTCTTTTCACAGCATCAGACGGGAGTGTGGAGAGCACAGCAGCAGTAGTTTTAGGATCAGCAACGGGGTCTGAAAGCAGAGATGATTATATAGTATGACAACCAGGTGCAGGAAATTACAGTGGAATTGGCAGGATTATGTCACTGTTAGTTCATAGGCTGCTTTCTCCCGCTGCCGCCAGTGGCGCGGGAAGGCTGGCTAGCACCATGGACAGCGTCGGCTTGGCCTCCGTGCGCTCATGGTCCGGCGCGCTCTGGCTGGTTCAGCACCACGGACAGCTCCTTCACCACAGCCCGTAGCAGAACCACTAGGCTGGATTCTCGAGGGTGTGTCAGCTTTGTGTAGCCTCCACACAATAGGGCTACACATGGTAAATAATGGTACGCCAGCACAATACCCGCGTTGGTAAACGTAAACAGAAGAAGACAGGGATATTAACTTTAAGGCGACTCACTTCTAGACTTGAATGAAATTGTATTAACTTACTATCTGCTCCGTGGATTGCCATTTTACAATTTCGGAGCCGAAATTGTAACATTTTACAATTTTTTTGGAGATCGGGTTGGGATTATAACGTTAGTTTGCCGAGTCGCACCTGGTAATCCAGAAATGGCGTTATGGTACCTTTGTCTACTTGTAGATCATCAATAAACTTTAAATTAATAACGTTAGATGTGTTTAACAGGGCTGTATCGGGTCTAGCAGCTGATCAGCAGCTCAGACAGCCTCAAACACGAGGTGATTGACAGCTCTATAATTCGCAAAATAGCAGTGGATGGATACGCGCATTGTTTCACATTTTATTTTGCCGACTTTCTGAAAATTCGATTAAAAATTGCGATACATTTGGATGGAAACCCAGCTAGAGTCACGTGGTCGAAACAGTCACTCCTCTATTGGACAGAATAGAGAAGGGAAATCTCCTCTTCAGCAGGCTTCTTGCCTGGCTGAGGGCTGACTGAACAACAGGGAATCCGCAAAACACAAACCATGGAGCAACACCACCTGCAATACTTTTTTAGCTATCTTGCTCTCAACGAAGGCGGTCGCTTTTTCTCCCTCTCTCTCCCTATAACTACCTGCTCACTCGTCCTGACCGGGGTACTCTTGCACTGTCTCTTCGAAACTATCTGAAGTAATTATGGAATTGATAAGCTGGTCTCTCAACGCAATTGACAAAATTCTTTCCACGAGAAGCGCTGCCCAGACGGTACTTTTCCTGCGGGCTACATGATGGACTCATGGGAGAAGTGGTGGCTTGTCTGCCTGGCAGTTCTCTCCGTGGAGGACATCGAAGATGTTTATCTACCGTATTTCCGCTATTAGTGGCCCCTATTCAATTACAGGCCTCTGCTCTAATATAGGACGGGGGCACGGCCTGCGCGGACAAATAAAGGCCCCTCCCTCAATACAGGCCGGGTAAAAAAAAACAAAAAATGAAGGAGCAAAAACTACGGTGAATACGGTACTGTAAATTTCCCATAACACAACGCATCTACCCGGTTACGTTGTATCCGGGTCAGAGTACTGCTGGCGTCTGTTGTTGATGACTGCCGCTTCTGCCCGCGTCCTTACTTTTCGTTATTGTTAGCTGTTCGTGTGTTTATTTTGTTTTGTTCTGGTCCACCCGTCCTCGTCCGTATCTCTCTGTCCTATCCTCCCTGCTGTTTGATCGTTCCCATTTTCCCCTCGGCTGATCAACACGTCCTCACCACCCTCTGCCTGGATTAGCCTACCCGTCAAACTGATCGATCACTTCCTCATTCCTGTCTCCCCTCCGCTGATCAACACGTCTCTGGATTACCTTCTCCCGTTGGATTTATCATTCCCTCTCACTGCCTGGACTCCATCTGCTTCGCCCCTCCATGACGACCCGTTGCGTGCCATATCCTATCGCTGCCCAGCCGTGCTGCGCTGCATGACCCACGTCCTGGGAGGCAGTCTCCACTACCTCGCCATTTTGTGGGCTCACGAGGAGGAGGAGGAGGATACTGAGTGAGTGAGTGACCACCAATATTTATTTGTGTTGTTTGGTTTTATGCAATATTTTGCAATAAAAGTCATGAAAATAAAGGAGTATGTCCATGAGAGTTTAATATTAAGAAATAAAGTAGCTCAGTAAATAAAGGCCCCGGTTACTATTAGCGGAAATATGGTATTTGGATTTATGATAGCAGGACATTTGCTTC
Source organism: Poromitra crassiceps (assembly GCF_964638095.1). NCBI lineage: Eukaryota > Metazoa > Chordata > Actinopteri > Beryciformes > Melamphaidae > Poromitra > Poromitra crassiceps. The sequence continues at coordinate 5,939,742 of NC_139630.1, forward strand.
TTGGATTGAGCATTGCCCTAGTCTATCGGAAAATTGAAATGATGGGAGCCATTCAAGAAGTCCCAAAGCTGCCCGTCATGTTAAACATGTTAAACGAGGTGGGCCGAGCCGTGAGTACTCAGACTGTTACGACTTCTGATCAGAATCGCAAGATGGATGGTGTGATTTCTGATCTGAATCGCAAGATGGATCACATTTTGGAGAAACTTACTGCTCTGCATGGAAGTGTTTAAGTTGGAGCCCATGACTGGAGAGGAATGCTGTTTTCCCTCGCCTTAACCCAAACATCCTATCTTCATTCCGGCGCCCCCCTCTCCAACACATTCTCACTCCGACCACGTAGCATATTGACGCTTTGTCCCGTCCCTTATGCGCCACTTGTTACTAACATGGTACCCTTGAGCGACCCATGAAACGGCTTGGGCTTTCCGACTAAACTCAATGCAAACCCATAGAAGTCAACTTTGACGCTTATGGCAACTGCTCCCCCATCAGCCTAACTGCTCGCCCATTAGTCAACTGCTCACCATTAGCGTCTGGGGGGAGGTTAGGTTTAGGCGTGGGAGGTGGGAGAGGTTAGGTTTAGGGTCTGGGGGAGGTTAGGTTTAGGCATGGGGTGGGAGAGGTTAGGGTTAGGGTTAGGGTCTGGGAGAGGTTAGGTTTAGGCATGGGGTGGGAGAGGTTAGGTTTAGGGTTAGGGTCTGGGAGAGGTTAGCTCCTCCAGACCCTAATGGGCGAGCAGTTGACTAATGGTGGAGCAGTTAGGCTAATAGGGGAGCAGTTGCCATAAGCGTCAAAGATGACTTCCATGGGTTTGCATTGAGTTTAGTCGGAAAGCCCAAGTCGTTTCATGTGTCGCTCAAGGGTACCATGTTAGTAACAAGCGACGCACAAGGGACAGGACAAAGCGTCAATATGCGACGCGCTCAGAGTGAGAACGGGTTGCCCTCTCGCTTGTCGGCCCGGCAAGGCCGCTCGCAAGAAACTCCCCCTGAAGACTCACTGCAAAGTAGCGCTCCTACACCCCCACCCCTCCCCCGCCCCTCATGGACACCTGTTGTTGACTCTGGTCTGGGCATTGATCAAGGTTGTCTCCATAGCAACCTGCTGTGTCATCGCGCTCTACACCCTGCGAAATGAGCCGCCTAGATTGTGTCGTGACCCTGAAAGGAACTTCAGGCATATACTCACACATACACACAAACTCTCTTCAAGGACTCATATGTACACATACACAAATACGCACGCACGCACGCACATCCCACCCCATCCCACCACCCTCTCCCCCCACTCCATCCCCCTGCCTTCACACATCCCCTAGCTTTTGCACCCTCCCCCCCCCCCCCTTTTTTTCCTCTGACACAACCAATCTGGCGCTGTATGTTATGGCAGCCTCTTGCGTTTGTTGATGAGCTAGTTGCAAAGGGCGCATGCGCACGCTGCGACCGGCAGCAGGGAGTAGACAGTCTTTTTGGAATCTGTACATATTGCAACAAATGTATATGTATTGTATAATATTGAAGTGTGCCTTTATTACTTTCAAACTAGTAATAATGTTCTGAGTGTATCTTTTATAACCACTACTGCCTGCTGTAAACCAAATTGCCCTTCTGGGACATGAATAAAGTTGATTGATTGATTGATTGATTGATTGATACTGGTATTTCTGGTTTTACTTTGGTGTTACTATCAAATACATATTTTACAAGAATGTGCCCAATATGAGCAGCAGATGAGGCAGCGAGCTGTTGAACATTTCATTCCGCAGATGAGATGAGCGAGGCGAACGAGAAAGCGAGCCCTAATGAGATACAACGATGTGTTGTTATGACACCGTTTGTGTGTGTGTGTGTGTGTGTGTGTGTCAGGCTCGCACGCACACACACAAAGAGAGAGAAAGAGGTGGCAATACGAGGTGGGGATTTGTGTCAATTCACACATCAATTCAGAAAGAGAGAGAGGTGGGAGTGACATTGCTATCTGAAGTGGGGTTTCAGGTGGTCATCCACCACAACAGACTGAGAGAGGGACAGAGAGAGAGAGAGAGAGAGACCAAACAAAAGATGAAGATGAGCAGAGCCGCTTGATGCCTGGTGCGAAAATGTGCTCCTTGTGTGGACAGCCAGGTGCCTGCTCGTGCCGGAAAGGTGCCACGTCTATTGGATTGGATTGGATTTATTTGACAATTAAAAAAAAAGATATGTATACATCTCTGCCCAGCAAGAATACTACAATTAAAAATCATCGAGGTTAAAAACACAATGAAGCCAAAAGGCTTATTTCCATTGTGGACCTCTGGGGATAGGGAGAGGGGTAGGGTAGAGAGGGGAGAAGGAGTGGGGTGGGGTATATTAGGCAACATCCAGGACGTTGAGATACTTTATAGCCCAGGAACAAAACATACAAACAAATCACAAGACAGATCACACAATTAACACCTGTCAGTGCATCCTCAATCAAATTAAAATGATCTACTGTACCACCACATCTAGAGTTGGTCAAATTATTACACTAAATAAAAATAAAAAAACATCTGAAAGCAAATACCCATCGCTGCCTAGCCTACCTAATAAATGTCTATCAGATAGAGGCAGTCACTTTTTCAAGGAGGCCTTAAATCCTCTTTCTGTGGCCAGTTATTTGCAAGAGGATGGTAACTGGTTCCATAGCACTCCTGCTGTATACAAAAAGGAATTTTGCCCCATAGAACTCTTAAATCTTTGTGGAATTATATTTGTATTGCTTCCTCTAGTGCTAAAATAATTTAGCAGATGAGAGGGGACTGTAGCTTGCCTTATTCTAAAGGACACCCCCAACTTGATCTGAGCTACTCTCTTTCCCACAGGTAACCAGTTCAGCCCTTCAATGTGCGATGAGCTGAGATGTGTACATGGGTGAAGTTTGAGCACTGTCCTAACCAGCTTATTTTGTGATGTCTGAAGTCTGTGCTTTATTTGTTTTGGTGAGCCACTATACCAGGAAGTGCATGCATAATCATAGTGGCACTGCACTAAGGCCTCTGCTAATAGGAGTGTTTGGATTTAAAAACTGCGATTTTCTTGAAAAAAAATTAAGTTTTTGGTTTACTTTGGTTAGGACCTTTACAGACATGTTCTCCCCTGACAATGATTTGTCCAAGACACAACCTAGGTAGTTTACAGACTCTTTAGCAGTAATGGCAGAATCACCTACCTTCACTTCCAGAGCTGAAAGTCTGCCGAACTATGTGCCGACAGCCCGCAATGCCGATAGCCCACAAGCAGAACCAGTTGAGCGAGCGCGCGTGCAGCGTGTCGGTGGACCGGCTGGATCTAAGCGCTCCCAGCCCCCATGCCTAAACCTAACCTCCCCCACAGCCTAACCCTAAACCTAACCTCTCACACCCCCCACGCCTAGAGCTAACCTCCCCTAGACTCTAACCCTAACCACTCCCACCCTCCATGCCTAAACCTAACCTCCCCCAGACCCTAACCCTAAACCTAACCTCTCCCACCCCCCACACCTAAACCTAACGTCGGAAGCTTGACGAGGTGGGAGTGAGAAATGTGCTGTCGGCATTGTGGGCTGTCGGCACTGCAGGTGGTCAGCATAGCGGGTGGACGCTGCGGGAAATGCGCTTTGCGGCGCTTCCGCCTCCTGTGTCCCCCCGGTGTAACCCTTTGTGGGTTGTCGGCATAGTGAGCGAACCCCGTGAAGTGGCACAGACTCTATTATGTAGTATGCGGAGCAGAGCGATTCAACGTAATATTTGAGTCTGGGGAGAAACACCAAGGTGTATGTTTCTGCCCCTCTGTTGTGACAAACTCAAATTCCCAATCTCCCGTGACAAATATCCAATATGTGTAAAATGCTACAAAAAGTATATATTCGACTTGTCAAAACCTCTTAGGCATGTCCCCAGGTATTTTTCATGGTAAAGGTCTTTGGACCACAAGGGCGTGGGTTCAAATCCCTGATGAACTCTGACAATTTTGAAGTTTAATGAAAAGTAAATCAACACTAAATCACAGTGTAGAAATGGTATCAACTTTCACATGTATTTATCTGTAATTAACTCCAGAGTAATTTACTCACCAACTCTTTCTGTTCTGCAGTACAAGGTCGGCGTCTTTTGGGAAGAAGTTCCTCACTAGTTTTTCAGTGGCAGTTTTACTGGGCCTTTCCTGGATACTGGGCTACCTGGTGCTCAGCACCAGCCACAAGCAAGGAGTGGTCCATCTCATCTTCAGCATTGTCTTCTGCCTCTGTACCACCACACAGGTAGGTTACAATAATACAAACACTTTGTGGTACAAGGTTATAGTCTCGTCTCCCAGACAAGGGAGATCTCTGCCTACCAGTCATCTGGGAACTAACCGCTAACAAACCTATGCCCCTTCTCAAGTTAAGTCAAGTTACCGGAAATGACCATCCCCATTATCCTCTGTAGTGAAACAAACTGGAGATACAGAGAATGACTTCCTAACACGGAGAGACCTTTTTAAAACATTGAAAATGGATGTCCTGAGGGACATTATTTGATTCAGTTTTATCCATTTACAAACTATTTCTCCATGGCTACTACATAAATGATATTTTGTACATCTGTGTAAGTTAACATAAGCAGTGATGCTTTTTATGATCCCAAGTCAGCCTCACAATGTGAACCTCCCATATCAAACAAGGTGAAAATAAATTAAATAAACAAATAAATAAATAAGAAAATTAGTAACAATTTATTTCTGCTCACTCTCCAGGGTTTGCAGATATTCATCTTCTTCACTGCGAGAACATCAAGCTTCAAGAAAGCCTTGTGCAGGCCCATCAGGCAGATCACTTCTGCCAGTGCCCAGAGAAAAAAGAAAGAGAGGAAAGAAGAGGGAACGGAAAGCACTGGCATCAACTTAACTCAAATCAACTCTCAAGAAATCGGGGACAGATCTACAGGGCAGGTCTTGATAGTCCAGGCAAAGTAGCGTTTTACGACAGACTAATTGTAAAATAATTTTTTGCAGCTTAGATGATTTCTATGAGGTGTCCAGAACAACATACTAAAAGTCCTAAGAAATCCTAGTTGAGGAAATATGTTTAATTCTCATCAATCCAAGATGTGTGCCAGTAAGGCCAGACAATACACCCCAATGGGACTATTTTTTTCCTTTACTCCTATCAAAATAAAACTTTATACAATGAAAGTATCCATGAAAAGCAAAAATGTTTGTATTACAAGTTTCTTTGAAAATGAATTTGAATATGCAAATGAGCTATACACTAATCGAATATAGGCTACCCAAAATATACCCGCATAGGAGTAAAGGAAAAAATGAAGCCTATCACAATCAAACCTCACACAGTGAAAGTATTGTAGCAAATCGTGTATTCGCCAAGGAACCGGAGACTTGCAGTTGGTACAGAGTTCTTTATTCACCGTTAGTTATCTTACAACTCTTGGCGGTTGCTATGCCCATAGCTAGCTAGCTGCTTCTCCTTAGGCTGTTCATGGAGACTGCCTCCACGCATGCTCTGTCTGACAGGAAGTCTTCCCCAAGCATAGTGTTCCCCCTCGGTAACACTCCCACACATCAGTTCCTAGCTGCAATCGAGACACTTCTATTGCACACCACATTACATGTAATTACCTGAATTACCTGGATCGCTACATATTCCCTGCCCAACAATAAGCCAGCTCCAACGCTGGCACCCACAACCCACACATATCCCCCTGTACCAAAACACACCAACCCCATAACATTTTCCCCCCGTCACCACATCAAATTCTAATTCCCACAAACAGTTTCTTTCTTCCCGCACCCCCGTCATAATGTCTAGTTTTGCATTAGGCCCTCCATAATGTCTAGTTTTGCATTAGGTACCCCATAATGTCTAGTTTTTCATTATTTTCTTTCTTTTTCACACATTGAAATTCAACCCACATTTCCCATTCAACAATAACCCCCACATCTCAATTAAACACAAGCCCCCACATTTTCCTTAACTTTTCTTTTTCCAGCAACTTCTTAATTTTTCATTTAACCCCATTTCCATCCCCCCTTTTACAGCTTCTGTCCCACCTGAAGCACACTAGTCCCGCTCAACCCCCAGTGGGGTTAGTCCTCTGCAGTGTAACTCAGCACGGTCCCCCCTCGGTGCCCCACAGCCATCACACGCACTACAGTATCTCCACACGTCCTCCTCGTGTCCGGCCCAGTAGAAAAGTGCACGAACATTTCAGAGCATCTTCTCAGGCTCGTTATGCCCCGTACGGCCCCTGTGCGCCCACCGCACAACCAACCCCCGCAAGTATCTGGGCACAACCGTCTGCCTCCCTTTTTCCCCGTGCCCTGTTCTCTCCAACAGCCCATCTTCATCCAGCCGCAGGTCGGAAAACATGTTCCACAGTCCTTTCGTGGCACCGGAAAACATGTGAGTCTCCTCCACGGGGGGCCGCCGTCCGGCCGCCACCCACGCAAGCACCGGACCGATCTCCGCGTCCTCCGCCTGCCTGCGTTTCCACTCACCACGTCGACATCCATAATGGTCATGTCGTCGTCCTCCCGGTCCACATCTGAACAGTCCCCCTCGTCTTGCACTCGCTCGTCCTCCCGTCCCCCTCCCCCAGGGGGCGGCGTGTTCAGGACAGCAGGGGGAACACAACCGGCCTCGATCTCCACCTCGGCTTTCCGCACAGCAATCGTGGGGCCCGCAGTGCAGTTTCTGGCTAAGTGCTCAGGCGAACTGCACGTCCAGCAGAGTCTCACGTGCCCGCTGCCTGCACATCTCTCTTCTCCCGCTGTCCCCCGGTCTCCGACAGCCTTTCGACACTCTCTGGCCAGGTGTCCAATCGCACCACATGCCCAGCAGGCTCCCTGCTGTCCATGTCGTTGTCCCGCGTACCTGGTCTGTTCCCCGGGACCGCTGCGACACCCTCTCGCTAAGTGCCCCGGTTTCCCACATGTCCAACACAGTCTCTTTTGTGGCTCTGCGTGGGGTCCGTGCTCAACTGTGACGCGGTATACAGTGATGTTATTGACGTTTGGTTGCTCCCCTGGAGCGGTGGGAGGGTGACCCATCTGGACTACTGGCCCCCCTGCGAACGTCAGTGTGCTCTTCCCTAGGTCTACTGTGCATTGGTTTAGCGTCAAGTAGTCCTCCCCCAAGATACAGGGCCCCGCCATCTCTACTACCCATACCGGAAAGTTCACTGTCTGTCCCCCCACAGTTATCATCACGGACCCCCTTCCCCTCATCGGCATCAACTCACCGGATACTGTCCTCAGCAGCTGGTCCGCTGGCTGCTCCAGAAGCGCTCCCTCTGGCATCATGTTGTAGTTCACCAGCGTTGCCGTACACCCCGTGTCCACCAGGGCGACACAGGGCTTCCCTTGCAGGCGGACCGGAACATGGCAGCCGTTCATCGTGTGCGGCCCGTTCTGCATGTTGACAGCGCCGGCGATGTCGTCTGCTTCGGGGGAAGGCGACGCCCCACCTCCCCGTCTGTACCGCTGGGCCCCCTCCAACGGTGACGTGGCCATAGGGAATATGACATAGCGCCGTTTCCCTGGTTCCACGCTACTCCGCGGCACTCTCTGGCCCGATGTCCGGGGCGTCCACAGGTCCAGCAGCGCATGGCCCCGGGCCCCCTGGGCCAGGTATTCTCTCGTGGGGCGGGCTGCAGGGTTGCGCTTCAGAGCAGTTGTTCTTTTAACTGGCACACCGACTCAGATAGCTCCCGCACCATGCTGCTTTGCTCCTCCAACGCCCTCTTTGACGCTGTCTCTTCCCGTGGCGGGCTCTCCACCGCCATTCTCGCCACGGGGGCGGCCTCCATCATGCCGCTGCTCGTGTCCCAGCCCTCCACAATCTCTATCTCCAGCGCCAACTCCAGCGCTGCTTCCAGTGTTTTCGGATGTCTCGGCGTTACCTTCTGGCTTAGACTCCGTGGCTCGATGGCCTGGACAAAGTAGCTTAGGGCCAACCCATCCAGCGCCTCCGTCGGCAGCTGACTGTATGCGCGTCGGCTGAGAATCTCAATGTCCGTTGCCAGTGCACGCAGCGACTCACCCTGCCGTCTGCGTCTGTTACACAGCTCCGCGACTACGATGGCCTGCTCTTCACATCGGCCAAAGCGTCTCCGCAGGGCCCCCATCACCACATTCAAGTCCTTTGTATCAGCTGTTGCCGACACGCACGTTACAGCCTCGCCCTCGAGGGACATCACGAGATGGCTGGCTCTCTCCCCTCTCGTCCAGCCATTCCAGTCTGCAGCCTCATCAAACTGCTTGCAGTACGCCTCCCACTCGCCTTTACCGTTGTATTTCGGGACGGGCACGTCCTTCCTGGTTCTGCGGGCGCCGTCCCCCGCTGTCGCGGGCCTTGCTTCAGCCTCGTCACTCCCCGCCTGTCTGCCAGCGGGGTCCGGCTTGGCTTCCGATGCTCCGCACACGGGTCCCGGTCTGTTAGAGGGGTCCGGTTCGGCATCGTTCTCCTCCCGCCCGAGGCTCTCCACCATCTAGCGAATCGTGTATTCGCCAGGGAACCGGAGACTTGCAGTTGGTACAGGGTTCTTTATTCACCGTGCAACATGCAACATGCAAACTCCACACAGAAAGGCCCTTTTGACGACCCCACCCGGGCGGTGGGCACTCGAGGACATGCGGACGGGCACGCATTCCTTCAGCGTTCACATCGTCCCAGGTGGGAATCGAACCAACGACCTTCGAGCTGTGAGGCGATAGTGCTTACCACTGCCCCACCGTACCTCCCACCAACTCCTTTCTAACTAGACATTTCTATCTGGTTAGGCTTGTTCGCAAATAAAAAATAATAATTTAGAAAGCAACTGGAGGCAAGATTGTGCAATCAATTCTTAAGGTCAATATAAGTCTTTTTGTGGCAAGTGACCCAGGTAAGTGTGGCAAGTGACTTCAAATTTATCTTGTTTATGCATAGGTTAACTTACTGAATAGACATGAATGTGTTAGTTATTTGGCCCCTGTTTTACTTGTGACTTCATGGCTTATTGGACAAGTCAATTAGGCCTAGTGTTGAGCTCATTTGCATATTTAAAATAGATTTTTCCAAGAAACTTGTAAAACAAAAAAGTTCCTTTTCATGTATACTTTCACTGTGTGAGGTTTGATTGTGATAGGCTTAATTTTTTCCTTTACTCCTATGCGGGTATATTTTGGGTAGCCTATATTCGATTAGTGTATAGCTCATTTGCATATTCAAATTAATTTTCAAAGAAACTTGTAATACAATTTTTTTTACTTTTCATGGATACTTTCATTGTATAAAGTGTTATTTTGATAGGAGTAAAGGAAAAAAATTGTCCCATTGGGGTGTATTGTCTGGCCTTACTGGCACACATCTTGGATTGATGAGAATTAAACATATTTCCTCAACTAGGATTTCTTAGGACTTTTAGTATGTTGTTCTGGACACCTCATAGAAATGATCTAAGCTGCAAAAAATTATTTTACAATTACTTCTATTTTTGGCTCCAAAATGAGTTACTTTGCCTGGACTATGAAGAAATGTCAAACTAAATGAATGTCTACAAAACTCTTCAGATATGTGTGAGATCATCTCCAAAATAAATAAGCATTGTTTTTTCGGGTTAACACCTGTATCACTGTATGATCTGTGGTGGAAAAAGTATTCAGATCTTTGACTTCAAGTAACTACGAGCAATATTTTCGATTGTTATTAAACAGTCTAAATTTAATATTGATGCCTCACATCTTACCTCTAATAGTAGATGAGACCAATGCCGAGTAGTCTCTTAGAACAGACGAGTTGGCTTCCGCAATTTTCAAATGCTTCCGCCATACCGTCTGTACTTCGTGGGGGAGAATCATGCACCAACCGGAATGGGAAGCAGAAAGGCGGGTCTTCCGCTCATTAGTCCAATCAGAATCCAATATGCCGGCAGAAAGGCGGGTCTTCCACTCATTAGTCCAATCAGAATCCAATATGCCGCATTCGCGTGTCGTGATTGGTCGGATTCCATAGAACTTCCTTCCAGTCTGAAGGTTTTTTTTCCCAACTTCCTTGTGCATGTTCAAGGGGTGTAACGTACAGACTGTATATAGCTGCATTCGCCGGATGTAGATGATACAGTCTGTTTTAAGAGACTAAATGCCGAGTGAATCGGTGAGTGCTGTCTTGCTGATTATAGTCTGAGAGCAAAGCGTAGACTGAGGGACAGATTCGCAGAGCATGTTTATGCCATCAGAACAGCCAATGACCAATATCCTATGGCTAAGCATTACCAACAGGCTGGCCACAGCAGCCCCAGTTCTTTAAAAGTGGTGGTTCTAGAAGTGGTCCACTGCTCTCACAGAGGAGGGGACAGGCTCAAACTGCTCCTTCAGAGGGAAACATTTTGGATTTTCAAACTCAATGCCATGGTTTCCCCTGGGTTAAATGAAGAAATTGATTATTCTCCATTTCTGTAATTTTTTTATGGCCATACATTTGTTTTTAATTTTGTGTTTTTATATTGTTTTTAATGCTATACCTGTATATTTGGTGTTTGATCTTGTATTTTCACACTTTGCTTGGTGTTTTATTGTACATATTGGTGTTTCATGATACATATTCACCCCAACCCATGTTGACCACTAGGGTTGTCCATTGACTATGGTGTCACTTCCACCCATTGACTATGATGTCACTTCCACTTTTTGTCTTCATAAGTGAAATGTTTGTACCAGTATTCCATTTGCCCTGAGGAAGGTCAGAAGACAGAAGATAAAGGCTTTTTAATTTTTCCACAATAAGAGTGCCTTGGTTCCCCTTTTTTTCTTTGAAACTACTGCACCTCTCTCCAAAGAGCACCTTATTGGAATTATCACTCTCCAAACAGCGGTTCTCTCCTCTGCTTTCTACAAATAACTGGATGTGCCAGAATTTCCTACAGCTAAACAAAGACAAAACAGAGGTGATCGTCTTTGGTCCCAAAGAACAAAGGCTTAATATCACTGCACGCCTTGAGTCTCGATCCCTGAAGCCTAAGGATCAAGTCAAAAATCTTGGCGTTATTATTGATTCCGATCTCAACTTTAACTCCCACATTGAGGCAATCAGAAAATCAGCTTTTTATCATCTTAAAAATATAGCAAGAATTAGGGGCTACATGTCCAGACACGATCTAGAAAAACTGATTCACGCCTTCATCTATAGTAGGTTAGACTACTGCAATAGCCTTTTCTCTGGTCTCCAAAAAAGAACTTAGGCAACTTCAGCTCATTCAGAATGCTGCTGCTAGAGTTCTAATGAAGACTAAGAAAGCTGATCATATCACTCCAGTTCTTAAGTCCTTACACTGGTTGCCAGTGTGTCATAGAATAGATTTTAAAATACTGTTATTACTATTAGTCTATAAATCACTTAACACATTCACTGCCAACAGTTTTTTCAATACAGTAGGTAGCTTCTGCCAAGGTTTTTTTTGAGGATTCTGGCTCATCTTTCAAGAGCCGAGGATTATTTTCTGCTAGGACTTTGTGAACACAAAATATCTCAAAAGAACTAATAGAATGTGTGCTTTCTCTGTCTAAAAGAGTTAGTTTTTATAATGTTCTGTTATGTAGGCATTAGCAGTTGAATACAGCATGGTTTCAGCATCTGAGAAGGAAAGCTGAGAAAAATGCATTTTCTTGAAATGCGATAGAACAGGCAGAACAGTCACTTTAACCATTTATTTTTGGCATCAGTGAGACATCAGACATCTAAACAATATAGTTCTGAACAGTAATTTCCTCCATAACAGCACCCCCACCCCCCTCTCCTTCAAACTCCTCCCTCCGTGGGTGTGTCTCTGGTGGCTTTGCAGCATGTGTCACAGGCGAGTCTCTGCTGCCTGTCTGTGCTGCCTGGCTGCTGGCGGCCGCTCGTCGGGCGAGTCTGGATCGGCTCGTTCGTTTGTTGTGAGCTGGGATAAAGCTGCGTGCGATTCTGGGCTTTCTGCTGTGTGTTTCAAAGTGTGTTGCACCCAGAGTCTATTTTTGGAATCCCCCACCGTTGTGCGCCAGCTCCCAGCGCGAAAGCATTTTCGCCAAACCATTTTCATGAGAATGGATTCCTCACGCTTCTTCCTGCTGTTTTTGCTCGGCTTCCTCTAGTCTGGAGAGCACTGTCGCCACTTAGTGGGTCGGTAAAATAGGTTATACACATTCAATAGCTCCCATATTTGTATAGGAGATGTAAAAGGGTTTTTGATCCACGTCCCACCGTCAAAAATTATTTTTTTGACGAGTTAACTCGTCGACGGCAGTCAACCGTTGTTTTTTTTTTGACGAGTTAACTCGTCGACGGCAGTGAACATGTTAATGGCCTAGGCCAAAAATACATAGCTGAATTGCTCCCACGCTACGAACCGCCTAGACCTCTTAGGTCAGCAGGGTCCAGCTTATTAACTGTCCCTAGGATCAAATCAAATCATGGGAAGGCCGCATTTACCCACTATGCTTCTGCTAGCTGGAACAAATTGCCTGAAGACCTCAGATCTGCCCCAACTTTACTTACTTAAAAAAATAGACTAAAGACTTTTATGTTTACCGTCGCTTTTAACTGCTGACAGCTGTTTCTCAATCACTATTATACAATTGGTTTTAAAACATAGATGATTGCAATTACTGCTAAAAGCTGCAGGTCTGGGGGATGGTTCCGTAATACGGATATACTCACAAGAGGGTGAGGTGACGCATCAGGAGGGGAGCTTAAAAGAGGACACCGTACCCAGACCTGAGTTTTATGTGTGTGTAGTCATGTTTCTTATATAGTCATGATGTCGGGGGACCTAATATAGATAAATGTATTTATTCTATTATGCAAACCCAATGAGTCCTCTATAAGTTTTTAGCTCTTTTTGCAACTGCGGCGCCTGTTGCTTAATGCATTTTTTATACTCCTTTTTAAAGTTTTGTTGTGATGCTTTTATATGTCCATTTTATTCTCTTCTTTTATTCTTTAATTTTCCTGTCAACCATTTTATGTGAAGCACTTTGAATTGCCTCTGTGTATGAAATGTGCTATTCAAATAAACTTGACTTGAGTTGACTTGACTTCTGTTCCCTTTGAGAAACAATCAAATTGTCACGTAAACGATTTCCAGGCTCCAGAACTCATGCTCTCTCTCAACTAAAACCCATTATAGGATCAACCAGCTTAGAAACTTCTTTCACAGGTAGAGCTGTTGCCATCACGAGAAAATGTGCACCTTTTGTTACACCATTGGTACTTCGCCACAGGCACGGCGCCAGGATGAGTTCTCTACCGGTGCTAAAGCGGGGCTAAACCAATCTGTGAGGGTGCTAAGAAAAAAATCAAGTTTCATGACTTCGACAGAGTTACTTACTATACAATAGGTTCTCGTTTTTTCCTCAATAAAAGCAGTATAGCACACAGCACACATCATTATCTCCATCTTTTTCTTTGTCCTCCTTGTCCTCGACGGCGACAGGATCTGGATTTACTTTTTGTTTCTCAACTCTTTTCAGAAAACGTAGCGTCTTTCAGTTTCACTGTCTGCCGGTGACAGCTGACAGGCAGACTAATGTTGCCTTCAAGTGCTCCTCGGATTTTCAGGTTTCAGGTAGAAACTTCAAGTGCTCCTTGGATTTTAACTGGGGCTACAGCAATTTGCGAGGGGACTTTAGACCCCCCTTGCCCCGGTTTATCGCCGTCACTGCTTCGCCAGATTGTTTGTTCACTTGCTCTGTGTCATTTGGATTATTGCTCTGTGGTATGGTCATCTGCGTCTAAAGGTCTACTCGGGAAGTTACAAGTTGCACAAAACAAGGCAGCTAGGCTTGTCCTTGGGTGCTCCCCCAGGTCCAGTGTAGTGGCCATGTATACACGTCTTACATGGCTTACAGTTGAGCAAAGGCTATCTGCCAATTATTTTCACAGTCATCCATATACCCAAACTCCTACATTTATTTTCAACAATAGTTCAAGTATTCACACATACTCGACCAGAGGGGTGAGTGGGGGTCAGATTATCTTGCCCAGACCAAAAACCAATTACATGAAGAAGTCACATACAGGTCTATAGTGGAATTGTCTACCAAACGGTGTTTGTTCCATGAAAGGGAGGGCTTGTTTTAAACATAACCTCAGCTCCCATCTACACGCTATCACAGATAGCATTGATCTTAGTTACATCACTTTGAATTTTCCATCAAACTGTGCTTTCTAAAGTACAGAGAGTTGTAGTCCATTATGGCTATAGGTCAACTAGAGGACTAGCTGACCATGCTATTGTCTGTCCTGATTTGTATAACTTTTTATTCTGTATTCTGAGATTTTCTCTTGTACTATTGGATTTTAGTATTGCTTGTCATTTTACTATTGTCATATTTACTATTGCATTTTACTCTTGCTTGCATTTTACTATCGTTCGTATGTATTGGGTAATTGTTTGGACCCCAGGAAGACTAGCGGTCGTCTTGGCGGCAGCTAATGGGGATCCTTTTAAATACAAACAAATAAACACAGGTCAACTAGACTCTGACCTGTGCAAAGGAAGCCTGTTTCAGCAGACTGCTCACCGTGACACACACACGCGCAACTTTTGGTAACAGCTAAGAATGGTATACTATGCATTATGCAGTGTTTGGTATCAAACTACTCAGAAACCAGAATTGGATTTAACGATGTATGTAATGATGACATGAGTGTAGATTGCTTTTATAAAGAAATGGGAATTGTGTGCTCTGGCTTTTATGACTTTCTGGAATGGCACACTCCTGTCGTGTCGATTTCAGACACGGAGTTCTGTTGGACTACCCTGACTGTCCAAAAATGATGAAAGGAGGTTTTTTCTCTCCCCCTTTTTATTGAACACATGACAAATACAAACAAGGCACTGCTTTGCTACATCTCAATGTTCAGTTCCAGGTTGAGCACATCAAAAAGGGAGGGGTGGTTCCTTTTGCCTCAGGATAGTGCCACAGAGGGACTTGACAACATATGGAAGTTAATGTGTTAACTTAGGTTCAGGAGCAGGGCCACGCCTCAACCACTCCACTAACCACTCCTCTAATCACCTGACAAGCTTACTTATAGCTGGCAAACCCATTCTGCCCTCCTGTTTGTCTCAGATCTCTCGACCCACCCTCCCTGCATACTGTACCTCTCCCATGTCTCTCTCTGTGTCTCATCTAGGTTGCTTATAAAAAAAAATACTTGTTCCAACCAAACGGTTCAGATATATTTAGAAACAGGAGAGACCACATACCATTTCACTAGGACCAAAACGTAAAACAAAGTTGCGGATTTAAAGTAAATATTTTTTCGATGTAGTTTTTTAAGTTTTGGTCTGAGTGAAATGTTCTATGGTCTCTCCCGATTCTAAATATAAATATAACCGTTTGGTTTGAAGAAGTAAAACTATTTTTATATACATTTTACGAAATGTCTATGGGAAAATAAATGGCGGATACAAATCTCTGGTACAGTGCTGAAGCAGGAAGTAAGCGGTCACTTTGCCTCTCGAACATAACATTCATGGGGCCTTATTAATTTTGAATGATGGGTGGCTATGGAGTTTGACAGTTGATTAAAGTTTAAAATATCCACTCTGGTTATATTACTGGAAGGCTACCAATAGTATCACCTCCAGTATTAAAGCATTGTAATAAGTGTTAACATAAATTCTCTGATTTGGGTGTAGTTTTTTGTAGCCTTGGTTTTTATTCATTGTTTTTATTTTTATTTCGTTTTTATTTGCTCTTATTCATCTATTTCCCTTTCTGTGTTTAAATGTCTGTCTGTCTCTCTTAAAGATAAAAACACTATAAGAAAATTAAAAACATGCAAAAGTAACAGAAGGTGAAAGTGTATTTTGAGACGTGATTTGAAAGATAATATTGAAGTAGCTTATCTAAGTTGCTCAGGCAGGATGTTGCACGGTCTCGTCTTGGTAACAAACATCACTTTGTTGAGACTCAGGAAAAGAGGAGCTGGTAAATCTACACTTCTACTGTTGAACAAATACTGATCCATTCTTGTTCTGAAGCTATGATGAAAAATAGATGACAATGATAATGATCATCTTTACAGAAATGCTCTGCAAGAGGAAGAGCATCTTAAGAGCACCAAATAAAAGCACAAATGCATTTGCACATTTGCATGTACAGTAAATGCACGCTCGCATTAAACACACACACACACACACACACACACACACACACACACACACACAGGCAGAAAAAGACTGACTCACCAAGCTTATTTTGAGCCTTCTTGTTGATTGTATCTGTGGATGTGCAGTTACACATTGAGAGCCTCTCTTCAGCTTTTGTATCTACATGAAATTCAAAACAGTGGTAGAAATGAGGTCGAAACAAACACACAAGATGGATGCTGAAGAGTCTAAATCTCTTGTGCAATAGAGGAAGTGAATGGCTCACAGTGGACCACAATGCCTATAAGAGCAGCCAATAGGAGAAGACACATCAGCAGCAGACACACTACAGTCACTCTGGAGCGCTTCTTCACTGGCTGGATAACTTTACCTGTGAGGACAAGACAGACCGGCCATGTTTTAGTAACATGTGCACCAGAGGGACCGTTAGGCCCAATTCGAATCCGCCCCCTTACTGACTCAAGCCCTTAGATGTGCGTTCACGTGAAGGGAGTGAGGGCTTAGGGATGTCCCACGGTGAAATCGCAAAGTGAATGAGGGCTCGGAGTGAGCCCTTTCTGCCCCCTTACCGTAAGGGAGCAGCTGTGGCCACTTACGGAAAGGGAATAGCCCACAATGCATAGCGTTGTGACGTATAAAATGGGGTTACCGGGGAAGGCTGCAAATATCTGTAAAAAAAGAGAAAAGAACACGTGCTAAACAAGAGCAGAATGGAAGGACCAAAGAGGAAGAAGTATACTTGTAAGTATGAAAGTTGCTCAGAGGTGATAGTCACAACTGTGTGTAGTTTGTAGTAGCATGCTGACATGCAGGAGATGTTTTCTTTACAGGGAGCGAACAGCAAACTCTCCAGTTTATTAGACTGAGGAAGGAGCACGAGCCTCATTTCACGGGTCACAGAAATGCTTCTATTCAAGGTTATGAGTAAGTATTAGTAAACTTTAGGTGTGTGTGTGTGTGTGTGTGTCCTACACATATCTATCAATCTATATATATATCTATATATCTATCAATATATATATATATATATATATATATATATATACAGACCTGACATATAAATTAACCCAGCTTCTGCCATCAGTTTGGTCTTAAAGGCGATGGGCCTGGAAAAGGAGGTGACACCTTAAGAAATGGGAAAATTTAAAGAAAAAGTATAAGGTTAACACATTATTATGTTGGATATTATCTGGTGAATGGGCCCCTGGATCACATCCATTTCTTATGTGGGTGGGTTTACTTTACATTGGTGGTGAATCTTTGTGAATTGTCTGGCTTCAGTCATAAATAACAGTAAGGTTTTATCAAAATATGTTATGTGTTAATTGAACCTAGTTTCTTACACTCTACACAGGACCTGATATTACCACGTACAGGGTCAGGGACTGATGGAGGGGAGGCTACTCCAGTGACCTGGCCCTTCTTTGATGACATAGACAAGATTCTGGGGGACAAGGATTCTATCAAACCCCCAAACCTCATCGCCACTGCTGACACCGGTGAACCAAAGGAACCTGAGGAGGAGAAGCAGTCAGGGCCATCCACAGCCTCTACTCCAGGGCCATCCACGGCCCCTACTCCAGGGCCATCCACGGGCCCAAACCCACTGCCCGGGGGTTCTGGAACCACTCAAAGAAAAAATGAAAAAGAAAGAATGACATTCCTGATTTTCTCAAAGAATATGGAGAAAGGCAGGAGAAGAGGCTGAGAGAGCTGGATGCGAGGGATGAAGAGAGGGAAAAGAAAAGGGAGGAGCAGCTGGACACCCTCATAGGAATATTTGGCAAGTTGGTAGAGAAGCACAAATAGTTTTTTTTGTGCTCCTCTACCAACTTGCCAAATGTGTTTTTTATTTTGTCCATTTAATTTGAGTATTCCAGCCTGATGGGTCTGTGTAATTTGTGTTGTGTAATTTCTGTTATGTGAAAAACAAGAGACTTGTGACACAGAAATACGTAAATGAACTTGCATCCATCTCATTGCTGTGTTCTTTAAATGGAGATCTACAGTATGACTATTGAAAGTTTGCTTTAAGGAGCAATTGTGGGTCCAAAACAGGTTATTGAGTATCCAAAAACTTCACAGAATGCAGTGATGCGATTTAGAGCATTTATTCACACAAGTGAAATGGAATATATTAACTGAAAAAGGTCCAATAGTCCAACATGTGTAAAAGTAAAAAAAATGTATTACTTGAAACTAAACTCAGGGAAGCTCATTCAAATTTGGCAATAAATCAGGAACATCATAACCATTCTACTGGCATCACAGACTCAAATCAGGTCAAAGCAGAATCATGCTCCATCAGTCCACAATGACGCTGTCGGGGAGCTGAGATGTGGGCACACAGCCTGTCCCTGATGTGGTCCCCATTGGTCTCATCCATGCCCTGGTGCTCAGCTGGAACTTGGTCATCAGGTTCCTCTGGCTGGAGATCTTCTTCCTCCATAACATCTCCATGAGAGAGGCAGATGTTGTGGAGGAATGCGCAGGCCAGGGCAACCTCAGACACAAAGCTGGGCCTAACCTCCAGGGCCTTGAAGAGGGTCACCCGTCATCGTGCCTTCATGATGCCAAATGTCCTCTCAATGATACAGCGGGCCCTGGCATGCTTCTTGTTGAAACGTTCCTGGATAACGCCTGCCAGTGGCCTCCTGAAGGGGGTGATGACAGTGATGGGCTGCTCCAGACAGGGGTAGCCTCCATCTCCCAAAAGAAAATAACCGAGTGGGGGGTAAAGGGATCTGAAATAAACAGGGCTGTTCCTTAATACCCTAGTATCGTGGGCAGACCCTGGATATCCCACAAAAATATCTAAAAATCTCCCAGTGGAGTCGCAGATCCCCTGCAGCTGGATGGAGTAGGACTTCTTGTAATTATAGTAGCAGGCCTTGTTGATCTTTGGTGGCTTTATTTTAATGTGGCAGCCATCTATGGCCCCCACAGCCTTGTTGAAGGCTTCATGCTGCGCAAGGTCCCCAAATCCAAGGCCAACTTCCACCAAGGTGTTTGGGGTTGGGAAGAAGATGACCTTGGATCTGTTCTCCGGGATTTCCTTGGCAATCCGATGCACTAGCCTGTGGATGGTGGTGCAGTGACCCTGTATGAGACCCCATGGCCAGCCAGAACACGAACACTAGCACCTCCAAATGATGGCCCCAGCCATGTACACCCTCAGGACTGGTACCCGGGTGTTTATCCGCGTGTACGGTGTGCGCTGGAACGCCTAAATTGACAATGAAACATTACATTAATAGGGATTTCAGATTATACACAAATATTATATCAGAGGAATGCAAGTAGTTATATTACACAATCCTAGTATAATCATCGATCATTTCTATTACAATTGCCAATCCACAACTTTTTTGATGAATGAGAAATAGTTTTACCGAATCTGTATTGTACAGTATTGACATTGTGTATAATGTTGGGCGACATGTCATTATTAAGCTTATTTTCATTATAATTACACAGGTATCAATTGCAGATTTTGCAGTAGGCTACATTTATTATTTTTAAATTACCTGTTGTCCACTCTGTAGAGCCAGAGCCTGGATAAGAACAGACTCATCATCAGGGAGTCTATCCCTCAAACGCTTTAGGCGTCTCGACAATATACAATATATAGCAAGCCCCAAACCTGCCGGAGTCAACATCATCTTGTCAAGTGCAAAGGGCTCTGCTGTCCCAATCCTCCTATTTATCCAATGTGGATCCCTTCAACACTTGATGACTCAACCACTTTCAGCTGGCGGCCATTAGAGGAAGTTAGGGGACAGGTGGCGTTTCTCAATAAGCGTTCTTGTGTGTTCTTGCGTTCTTGTGTCAGTCCCGGCGTCACGAGGGGGCGTGAGGGGGCATCGCCCCCTCACCCAGACTACCCGCCCCCTCAGTCAAAACGTGGTCCGTTTACTCTTTTTTGTTTTTGTTTGTTTTCCCAGGATGGCGAAGGTTTTCTCAGGATGGCGAAGGTAGATTTTCTTTCGCCACCTGGGATTGGTTTGGGTTTTTTAGGCTCATGGGGAGCGATGATTGGTTGTGTGTACGCATGAGGCAGAGCCATGTAGCATGAGGATTACAGCGATTGGTTAGGTTAGGGTAAAATATCAGGGTAAGCCAATCAGAGGCAGAGTAGGGCGGGACATTATTTGGATCCGGCCTCGGGGAAACCGCCTCTTGTTGTAGGCTAGTTGATTAGGCTAGGCTAGGCTACTGGAGACCCACTACAGAACAAGAGAAGAGAACCATATATCCGCACTTGTTGAGTTATTTCGCCGCCATGGACATAAGAAAATGGTTGAAGAAGAACCCTCCGGCCGCGGCGGCTGCCGCGGCCCCATTGTCACGGGCCCGTGACAGTGAGTTTGAGGAAGAAGGCGAGGCTGGCGAGCAGCCTGGAGGCAGCTGCAGCAGCTTACCGGCTTCAGGTGGGCTACCCGGGCTTGATCACATTGTTCAGTCACTAGTGTGTTATGTTGTTTTTGGCTTCACAACATGCTGTCTGTTTGCTGGATTGTTATTTACTACAGCACTTGAAGCCACACCGGCGGCGCCCGCCCCGGTGCCCCACACGGTGGACAGAGAGGAGTCTGCTGGCCCCAGTACCAGCAGCACGGCCACGCAGTCAAACCCCGCCGCACCTGGTCGCCCGGCCGCCGCCATGGTGTCGCAGACCACCAGCCACAAGAAGCAGCACCCAGCACCAACACCACAGGACCTGTCCGACCTGGGCAATGATGAGCCAGCACAAGTTCGCCTCAAGCAGTTCCCACAGAAACAATTTAAAAATGACTGTAAACAATCATTTTCGATTAATTGGTATAAGGAGAGGGAGTGGCTAGAATATTCAGTTCAATCAGATTCAGCATTTTGTTTTCCATGCAGGAAATTTGGGGGGACTGAAGATTCGGTTTTCACAAAAACAGGTTTTAGCAACTGGAAGCATGCTAACGATAAAGCAAAAGGATTTAGCAGACATGCTAACAGTAAAGAGCACCAAACATGCATGTCTCTTTGGAAAGAGAAGCAACTGCGATGCCACACAGACAGGGAGATTTCAACCATGGTTAACTCTGATCAGCTTGCTCGAAACCGCCTCTATGTGTCTGCAATTGTAGACATAATAGAATTCCTTGTGTCAAATGAGCTGCCATTGAGAGGGAGTATTGATGCACTTGATAGCAGAGGTGAAGCGGGCAGTGGACTGTTTCTGTCACTATTTGATTACACGCTGAAACAAAACCAGGAGCTAGCACAGGCTTTCAGTACAATCCCCAGGAACGCTACATACACATCACATGATATTCAAAATACTATCATTGAACTGATGAGTACGATCGTGACAGAGCAAATCATTAAAGATGTTGGAGAGGCATGGTTCACAATTAAGGTGGATGGAACCAAGGACCCGACAGGCAAGGAGAACGTCTCTATAGTTATTCGTTATGTAGACGAGAGCTGCAAAGTGCAAGAGAGGCTGGTGTCCATGCAGACCACTGACAAGTGTGATGCACTGTCACTTACTAACGTGGTGCTTGAAGAGCTGTCAAACGTTGGTCTCGACACAAACAAAATACTAAGTCAATGTTATGACGGGGCCAGCGTCATGTCTGGAAGAGAAGGAGGGATGCAAAAACTTGTACAAAACAAGCTGAAGAGAGAAGTTCCCTACATACACTGTTTTAACCATCAATTACATCTTGTGGTCGTGCATGCCATTTCATCAGAGAGCGCAGTTGGGGATTTCTTTGATGTGTGTAATTCACTTTATAAATTTCTGAAAAAGCCCACTGTAGCTGCACAGTATAAAGGAGAGAAGCTTAAAAGACTACTAGATCAGCGGTGGACTGGACACCTTGACACAGTGTCAGTGGTGCTGAAATCACACACGACGCTTGTGGATTTCCTGAAAGAAATCGGAACCGCAAGAACAAGTGCTGATGTGAAAATTGAAGCTGTTGGTCTTCACAAGGCCATCACAGAACGCAGCTTCAAGTTCCTTGCCTGTGTGATGCACAAAGTGTTGGGACTGATGGATCCACCTAACAAGTTGCTACAAGCCGAGCAAACTGATCTATGCACTGCAGTAGGGCTAATTAAAACTGCATCTTCTTGTGTCGAAAATCTACGATCAGATGCAGAATTTGCAAAGTTATGGACTGACAGTGCAGCAGATGACGATGCTGGCCCTGCTCCTTCAAAACGTCTGCGTCAAGCCAGCAGGTCTCTTCGAGACTACGTGGTGGATGAGAGTATTGGTCAGCGCGAAGTGAACATTGAACAGGAGTGCAAGCGGCTGTTTTTTGGGATTATTGACTCTATTCTCAGTGAAATGGCTGCACGTTTCAGCGAGCGGAATGGCAAGTACATGACAGCTTTGGATGCGTTGGACCCCGGCAGCGAGAATTTCCTCGACCCCGAGAAAGTGAAACCACTACTTGATTTAACAAAGACAGCCATGGTTGAGTCACAGTTCACTGTTGCACGTCATTTTGTGCAAACTCGGTATCAGGACAAGGAGAAAGGAACATTGGCCCAACTTGTTTCAAAACATGCCAGCGTTTTCAGTGCTGCTATGCCGTTGGTGATGACAGCGTTCAAACACGCACTGACATTTGGAGCATCAACTGCGATGTGTGAAAACTCTTTTTCCACGCTGAAGAAGGTCTTTTCTGATCACAGACGCAGCATGTTGCATTCACGGAAAGCCCATCTGATCCAGCTGGCTTTTGAGAATGACCTCAGTAGAAAATTCAAAGATGAATGGAAAGAGTTGTTGCTGAGGAGGTTTCACTCCTCCTCAAGAAGACTGCAGCTCTTCTAGACAGACTACTACAGGTAAGAGGCTGGTTATTCTATTTATTGCATTGTTGTTTGATGTTTGCGCTGCTGGTACACACGCTGTTATTGTTGTTATGAATGGATTAATTTAAATATTGGTAAGCAGGCACGTCTTTGTGGCTGTGTCTGTAGCTTGTCTATAGCCTACTGTCAGCACCATGGACAGCAACGGGGCAGCCTGCACTCTGAGCGGCCGGCCGGGTATCTCCACGCAGCCAGGTGGGACAACATAATTAGGCTATGTTCCCGCTGGCGTGTCAGTAGCGTCTATACTGTCTGTAATTGTTGAAAAGGAGCGTTAAAGCAGGCACATACTTGGTGGCTGTCAGGCTGTGTTAGTGTGTTTATAGTTTGTCTATTAACTATACGGCCTATTGTTGTAAAGCTGGCACTTGGTGGCAGTGTTTGTCTACTTGTCTGTAATGATCTCAAAGAGGAGAGGCTCTTTGGAAGAGCGTTATATTGGCATAAAAGGCACAATTACACGTCTCTATTAACGGGTCTGTAATCGCGAGTAAAACGGCTGACTTGATGCCTAGATAAGGCAACTGGTCTGCTCATGTTTTTCAAGCTGGGAATAGTGCGTTACGTTGTCGCCGCCCCCTCCTGGAATTCCAACGCCCCCTATACTGTAGTGGGCTGTAGCCGTATGGAGAGATGTATGTGTCTTTATTCTGTGACTGAAAGTTTACATCCTGTAACCAAAGAGTGTATCTGTGAGAAAATAAATCCACTTTGTAATCAAAAAATAGATCCGTAAGCAAAAACATAGATTTGAAAACAAAACTATCAACAATCCAATCAAAGAAAAATTTAAATTAAAAAAATGTTTTTAGATTTTTCATTAATGTGAATTAAAAAAAGTTGCATGCAAACACAAACATTTTGTTCTCAACTCCAGACCATTTGTTTGCGAAACCATTACCTTTGCTTACAAAGCTCAACTTTTCTTTTGCGAAATGAAAAGTTTTGTTTGCAAAACCTGAGTTTTGCAAAACTTTTTCTGTTACAATAAGGGCGGGACCTACAGCAGAAAGAAGTAACGCACGTCCCTATTGGCCAGTGTCGATCGGAGTGATAGCTTGGCAACATCCAATCCAGTAAGAGACAAGGCGGAGGGCGGGCACTTGAACGGAAGTATTTCCTGAAGGAATCTCCATGCCATTTCAGCCCCACTTATAACCACAGATTGAAGAGAGAAGCTGTGAGTATGTTCACACCAATGTTTTTATGTTTGGTCAGGTTACATGCACCGGTCCAAACATAAAAACATTGGTGTGAACATACTCACGGCTTCTCTCTTCAATCTGTGGTTATAACTGGCACTGAAATGGCATGGAGATTCCTTCAGGAAATACTTCCGTTCAAGTGCCCGCCCTCCGCCTTGTCTCGTACTGGATTGGATGTTGCCAAGCTATCACTCCGATCGACACTGGCCAATAGGGACGTGCGTTACTTCTTTCTGCTGTAGGTCCCGCCCTTATTGTAACAGAAAAAGTTTTGCAAAACTCAGGTTTTGCAAACAAAACTTTTCGTTTCGCAAAAGAAAAGTTGAGCTTTGTAAGCAAACGTAATGGTTTCGCAAACAAATGTTTTGGAGTTGAGAACAAAATGTTTGTGTTTGCATGCAACTTTTTTTAATTCACATTAACACATTCAGTGCCAGCGACGCCATATGGCGTCATTAGAAATTTACCGTACAGTGCCAGCGACGCCAAATGGCGTCATAACTCGATTTTTTTTTTTTGACGGGGGGGTGTCGATCTATGCCTCTTACATCGCCTCTTACAATATTCAGAGGTATTGAATGTGTCTAACCTATTTTACAGAACCCTTAGGTGGCGACAGCGCTCTCCAGATGAGAGAACGTGGAGTGAAACACACAGAAGAAGTCATTGGGGGGAAGGAAATCGCATCGCATCCGTCCGTATGCAGCGGCTTCATTGAAGCAACGTTTAGCTGTGCCCCTGCAGCAGCCAATCTGCTATCACAATTGAGCACCTCGATGTCCGCTGCAACAGCCTCCGTGTCCGCTGCAACACATGATCAGCCGTGGATTTGTTATTATTCTCAACTCGAAGCATGGGAGCTGGTACACGCGGCTGTAAAAAAGCAGGATCTAGCTGACTTTTTCAGTGCTGAGCACAGGCAGAGAAAACGAGAAAACAGCAGAGCAGAGAGATACTCCTCCCACAACGGGGGGGGGGGGGGGAGGAGGAGGGGAGGAGGTGGGCACGCAGAGCCAAGTACACAACACAGACCCAGACAGCAGGACAGGGTTGGCAAACGCAAGCCAGAATATCCGATGCCCACCAGCAGCAAAAGATCAGCAAGAAGCTGCAACCAGCAGCGCATGCAGGCGCCAGCGCTGCTGGTTTCAGCTAAAAATATTATTCTTCCAAACAAAATTCCCTTGCCTTCACTGTTTTATTGAAGGAAATTATTTTTGAGGTGTGACTACATCAGAAAATTAGCTTCAGAGTCAGTGATGTGCTTGAAATGTTTAATTTCACAAAAGGCTCATTATCTCAGCTCGTAGAAAAAAAGCTCTGTTTTTCGTTCGATCAAGCTATCTTCTCCGGCTCATAACTAAAGAACGGAAAATGGGATCAATAAACTTTTTTTTGCAGGTGATAGAAGAGAGTCTCATCGTTATTTGTGCGTGTTCAGTGTTTACATAGTAATTATTAAAGAAATTATATGACTGTTTTAAAATGCATTGCGGCCTATGTGGCACAGCAAGCAACCTTTTGCCCAAGGGCCGTGGCACTGAAAGTGTTAATGAAAAATCTAAAAACATTTATTTTATTTTATTTTTTAAATTTTTCTTTGATTGGATTGTTGATAGTTTTGTTTTCAAATCTATGTTTTTGCTTACAGATCTATTTTTTGATTACAAAGTGGATTTATTTTCTCACAGATACAGTCTTGGGTTACAGGATGTAAACTTTCAGTCACAGAATAAAGACACATATATCTCTCCATATAGCCGGGGCTGTTCTGAGCACTGTAATGTACATTTTTATGCTGACGGCACAGTTGTGTACTGTACTGGAGCGACACCTGCACAGGCAGTCACAAGGCTTCAGACTGCCTTTGACCGTCTTCAGCAGGCCCTGTCTGACATGAAATTGGTCTTAAATGCCAAGAAAACAAAATGGCTGATGTTCTCTAGAACCTCTACTAGTAATGAAAATCTAAGTATCCGCACAGTGCAGAACGAGCCAATTGATTGTGTTTCTTCATATAAATATCTTGGTATTTGGTTGGATGCAAAACTTTCTTTTCGCGTTCACATTGACCATCTAACAAAGAAATTAAGGAGGAAAATGGGTTTTCTATACAGAAACAGATCTTGTTTTTCTCTCTGTACCAGAAGAGCAATTGTACAGTCTCTATTATTGTCTGTCCTGGATTATGGGGATGTTGTGTACATGCATGCCCCACCTACCATCTTGAAACCCCTTGATGCTGTGTACCACAGCGCTCTGCGCTTTATAACAGGTGACGGTTATTTAACGCATCATTGTATTTTGTATGATAAGGTGAACTGGCCCTCCCTGTCATCTAGACGAAAGCAACATTGTCTCTTGTTTATTTACAAGGCTATGATTGGACAACTTCCTTTGTATTTGTGTTCACTTCTAAACCAGGTTAATACAAATTATCAGACACGCTCACGATCTCACATTAGACTGTCAGTCCCGCGAGTGAGATCTGAGCAAGGTAAGACTGCATTTTCTTTTTATGCACCAGATGGATGGAATCGGCTCCAGGACACTTTAAAATTGGAGCAACTGATCTCCCTGGAATCATTTAAAGTACTGCTCGAAAGCACTGTATGTGAAGAGTGCACTTGTTTTATCTAAACTGTTTTATCATCTCTGTCTGTAAATTTCTGTATGTGTTCTTTGTAACAGGGCGCTCTTGTAAATGAGAGTTCGCCCTCAAGGGCCTTTCCCTGTATAAATAAAGGTAAAATAAAAATAAAAATAAAAAACGCTTAAAATTCCCGGATGTGTTCTCGACACGCCCACTTTACCGAGGATGTTGACAGCTTTGAGACGATGCGTTCTTGCTCATATTGCACAATACCACAGCACATCCTACTGTAGGCTACCTGCAGTGGGGTACTCAAAAATAAATAGTGTGCACTAACAATGTAATGTGTTTGTCTATTTGTTATAATAAAGCAACAACAGCCCTGCTCATATTGCTTATTTTATTTATTTATTTCTCTATCCATTTATTATTACATTATTATTAGTAGTAGTAGCCTGGTACTTTTTTAATGTTTACTACTGTTCTAAAATGTCACGCAGCCAAGAAAGCAGCAGGTGTAACCAATTCTGGTTCAATTTCATTCCAGTAGGCTACTCTAATTAATGTTATTGGTTACAGCTGATTTACAGTAGCCTAGTCTGGGAAGAGAGTAAAGCTCGCACACTGCAAGGCTCCAGTTGAGTGTTTTTATTTAACACCGATGGGTAACGTTTCCGGCACCCTGCCCTTCCTCAGACAGTAGTCTACCACCTCAAAACGGGCTGTAGGCCTATAGGCTGTTATTGCTAACTTTGTTAGTAAACAAAAATGGACCGAAAAAAGTTGGCAGCAATAGCAGCTATCAGTACTCTTTACCGAGAAGCAGAAGAGGAGGCTGCAGAGCTCAGGAGGCGACTTACGCTAAGAAGAGCCAAGAGGAGGACCTTCGAAAAGCAAAGGCATTGCGCATTAGCGTTTATTGTCTCTGGCAATGTAAGTTGTCTTGTAAAGTTTACCTAATGCAGCACTTTAACCTTAATAATAATGGGAAATAAACAGGATACATAGGATAAGGATAAGGTACAATGTTACGGGATTTGCAGTGTTGATGCTCGCTCGGTGAAATAGTATTGGTGAACCCTGAATTAAAGGACTAATTAACACCAATAGCCTAATAGTGTATAATTAATAACATGGGTAGTTTGTTGATTTATTTGAAAAATGAAATTAGGCTACTATACACTGAATGGTTAGCATAATACATAGCGCTGGCAGGGCCGATTTATAGTCAAGGCACAGCACACCCCCAGAATTAAATTTGTTTTATCTGCAAAAGTGTCTGGACTGAAAAAATCATTAGGCTTTTTGGCAATCTGTCTACTAATTTCTATGTTTATAATGTAGGCTACATTATGCAAGAAGTAGCAGCACTATCTCATCTGTGTCGCATACATTAACCAGGAGAGACTTCAACACAAACAGGACATGTCACGTCTACAGTAGGCTAATCATGTAAGCTACAGTAACTTTTTCACTCAGACCCGATATTCAAGGGAAATTTGTATGTAGTCTTGAAGTCTTCTACAATTCATATCAGACAATTCATTATAATCGATTTGAATAAATATTAAAGAGCAAAACACAAATAGATAAATAAGTAATACATCTAGCTATAATAAATACATCAATTCATAAATAATGTTAAAACATTCTAATGAAAATACAATATATTTTTTACAGGACCAAACTCCAAATAAAACATATGCACAAATGAATGAGGATGTGCCTATCCAAGCCAGACCTCAGACTATCCAGGGACAGCATCAACATGCTGCTCCAGATGCTCCCCCAGGAAAAAAGCCATGGATGGAGCCATGAGGTATGAGGTTTTTCTACTATGTATGTTATCTGCTGCGTAATTGCAGGAAGGATTCCAGTAACAATGTCCCTAATGGGACATTAAAGTAAATCTCATCTCATCAGGTAGAGGTGGTGGTCACCATCTACTGGCTAGCCTGTGGAGCCTCCTACAGGGTGACGGCAGAGGTATTTGCTATTCCACTAGCCACTGTCTGCAGGATTGTCCAGAAGGTTGTGGACAAAATCCTGACCATGCTCCACAGAGCCATCCATTTCCCCAGACCAGAGGAGATGAACCAGGTGGGGGCCGGCTTTGCTGGACTGGCTGGTCATGAGGGATTCCGCCGTGCTGCCGGGGCCATCGATGGGTGCCACGTGAGGATTCTTCCTCCTGGAGAGCCACAGAAAGCATCTTACATCAATAGGAAACTCTTCCCCTATGTGCTGCTGCAGGGCATCTGTGATGCCAAGGGCACATTCCTCGATGTCTATATTGGAAATCCAGGATCAGTTCATGATGCCCTTGTACTCCGCAGATCACCCATGTACAAACAGGTAGGGATGCAACAATGATAGATTTTGATTAGAGCCTGAGGAAAATTCATATTATTTATTATAGTTATTATGCATTTGTCCCCACAATATTTATTTGATGCCTTTTGTTTGTATCAGTTGCATGCCTTTCAAGACAGAAATAATACAGTATGGGCTCGCTACAGGTGAAAATAGTGAACATAAATCAAAACAAAGCAGTCGATATTTATTTGCAATTAAATAAGTTACATATTAGTTATAGATTTCTCTTCTGAACAAAACAAGGAGTCAAATGCTGCAGAACAGACAACAGAAACAGGGTGTAGCAGAGCCTTGTTACAAAACTGCAACATTTTAATTAGTGGTTCATAGTGAAATTGGTTAATCGCTGCCTTTCAGGCCCTGTATCCACCAGCTGGGTACTTCCTGTTGGGAGATGGAGGGTATCCGTGCCTGCAGCATCCTGTTGCCATCATGACGCCATACCGCCAACCTGTAGCAAGTAATAACACCCTCTCCCTCATTACACACACACACACACACACACAAACACACACACACACACACACACACACACACACACACACACACACACACACACAGCAAATTGTTTATTTGATGCGTTTGAAACAAACCATACATTTTCTTTGTGAATTTGAATTAACAGGCCAGGTTGAAGCACGGTATAACCAGCACCACGCCAAAGGACGGAACGTCATTGAGCGGACTTTTGGGATCCTCAAAACGCGCTGGCGGTCCATCTTTTTGAGGGCCCTGGAGATTCGCCCTCTGTTCGCTCCAAAGGTGATTGGTGCCTGCTGCGTCCTCCATAACGTATGTATGGCAGCAGGTGATGTCCTGGAGGAAGAGGAGGTGGAGGAGGAAGGCCCGGGCCCAGATGGGGATGATGACCCACAAGTTGAGAGGAATCTTTCAGGGAATGATGTCCGCGGAAGGCTTGCTGCCCAGATTTCAGCTCCTGTGGGAGTGCCTGCATGTCTGGGTGAACATGATTACCTGTAGACCAGTGACCCTCCACCTTTTTCACATCAAGATTTCTAAATGTCTATCAAGGATAGACATTTCGTAAAATGCTTATAAAAAGTTTTACTTGGTCAAACAGTTCAGATATATTTCGAAAGAGGTGAGGCCACATAACATTTCACTCTGACCAAAACGTTAAAAAAAGCGGATTTAAAGAAAAATATTTTTTAAATGTTTTTTTTAAGTTTTGGTCCAAGTGAAATGTTGTATGGTCTCCCCCGATTCTAGATATATCTGAAACATTTGGTTTGAAGAAGTAAAACTATTTTTATAAGCATTTTACGAAATGTCTATGGGAAAATGGTGGATGAAAATCTCTGAAGCAGGAAGTAGGCGGTCACTTTGGCTCTCTATAGCTTATTTTTTTGTAATTGCTTGGGGTAAAATACATTTGTTTTTTGTTTGTTTTTTAACTGATAGTAGTGAAACGGTCGGTTAAATGGTTATAGGTTGACAAAACCCTTATTTTCTAATTGTGTTAAGGTCTTGTAGAAATGAAACAATGGTGAAGTTTAACAATAAATAAATACAACTTTGCTGAGGATGCCCTGTAAATCCCTCAAGGACCCCTGCTGGTGGTCCCCGGACTCCACGTTGAGAACCACTGCTCTAGACAGTAAGACAGACAAAAACAGACAGACAAGTCAGATATGATAGACTATAGAGATGTGTATAGGCTATAGGGGTGTCACAATATATCGTCCCACGAAATTTACGTCACGATATGTATCGTTGAGATGAAATCTCATATCGCGATTTTTCTTTTTCTTTTTTTTCTTTTTTCTTTAATAGACTAAGAAACGTCTTTGTTTGTTGAAGTTCAATGTGTGGAAAGTAGTTCAGTTGAACAAGTCTCTGAAGAGACACATGAGAAGTTATACAGGAGAGAAACCATTCAATTGAGTTTCTGGCAAAACTTGACAGGAAAAACTGAAGATGCATAAAAAATAGATTAAGAAAAGTCTTGTTGTTTGAGTTTGAAGAAAAACTGAAGATGCATAATGAGAATTTATACTGCTGAGAAACCTTTTAGTTCAAAGTAAATCTAAGTGACGGTGTAACTCATTCTATTTCAAGATAAGCCTTATCTCCAATCTCATGTTTTTTCTAGTTGTTATTGTAATAACAATTTCCCACAACAGCATGTTTTGTATTTGTGCATTTCAAATAAAATACTACTTTTCCAGTCATATATTGTCATTATTCAAGTTTAAAAAAATATTGTTAAAATCGTATCGTATCGTATCGTTATCGTGAACCCAGTATCGTGATACGTATCGTATCGTGAACTGAGTGTATCGTGACACCCCTAATAGGCTATGTTGTATCGTTCATTTTTTGCTGTTGTTTTCTTGTTCAGGGTAATTCTAATTTGACTGTAAATAATTGTAATACCAGAGGACTTTGTAAATGTGTTTTTTTTCTGTTGTAAATAAACACAACACATTCTTTCAAGGACCAATTATTTAAACAAGAGAATAAAGAATTGGCCTAAACTAACTAGTCTATTAATTACTGAAATGAAGACACTGCTATTTTAAGCTTTGGTGTCTCCTGTGACTGGGCAGCTTTCATTTATTTGTCTGAAGGACTTTATCGCACATCATCTCAAAGCAAACATGCAACAAGGGATTTCGTTCTCAGATGTAGGCTACAGGTGACACAAGAATATTATTCTTACCTTTGCCCTTCAGTTTAAAATAAAGCAAATATTCTCATCTTGTGAAGTAGGCTAAGTTCGTTCTGAAAGCGAGTTGGTCAGTTGGATGCCCGCCCGCATGTCAACCAGCGTCCCTCGTCATTGTTGTCAATATAGACCCGCTTCAGAAAATATAGGGTATAAAGTTTGATTGACTGCACGTTTCGGCTTGTTGCAGGTAGGCAACTTCTTAATTTAGATTATCTTTCAAGTTATTTAATGTCATGTTCTTGGATGCAGAGACATTTAATGTAGGCCCGCCAGTGTCTTTCTTTTTAATTAAATGGGAATATATGACAAACTCAGTTCACAAAGTTTGTGACGAGTTCACTATAATAAAATACATTTGTTAGACGATTGGATAATAGCTTTTGTTTTTTGTGTTTTATTGATTAATCTTAATGGGTCTGCAAACCCTAACCAAATTAATTAATTAAATAAGGAGCGGTGTACTGCTCCCTTTGCACTAGCAAGCGCAGACCGCAGTGAATAGGCTAATTATTTTGAAATAAAAAAAATATTTAAAATAAAGATTTCGTTTGCTAAAAATTATGCAATAATATGTTATGTATTTATGAAATGATTAGGCTACATATATATTTTTTCAATAGGCTACATTTTGACTGGGCCGGTAAATATTCTATAAGGCCAGAATTCTGGAATGTTGCCGCTCTATTGGCCATACAGAAAAAATCGTAGTGGAATCCCTGCTCCGTCTGTCTAAATAACATAATTATGCCTTAACTGCATGCTACCACTGTTTATCTACTACCATACAGACTGACACTCAATTTCAAACATATTTATTAATGCAAAAATCAAAACAGCAAATAAAACAAGCAAATAATAAATAAATAAATAAGATAATAATTAATGACTAACTATGAAATAACTAACAATAATTACTCAATAATAAATAAATAAATAATAAATAAGATAATAATTAATGACTAACTATGAAATAACTAACAAAAATTACTAACGAAAACATATTTAGAGTTTTTACATTTTATCAATCAGTTTCTCAAAAAGAGACAAGTAGCGCTCCGCTCGCTCTGAGGCTGCTCTCTCCCTGGCCTCCTCCCTTGCCACTGCCTGCTGCTCTCTTTCCTCCTCCTTCTCTGCCTGCTCCTTCATCAGCTGAAGAAGGCCTTCACCGACCCTGGCCTTCTTCTTAGGTGGCTTGGGAGGGGAAGAGGGGGAGGAGGTGACAACGCCACCTGTAGTGGCAGTTAAATTAGCTGCCACTACCAGAGTTGGGTTCACAGAGTGCTGCCCCTGGAGGACAGCATCCATCATGATGTACCACTTCCAGGTGGCAGCCGTCACCCCACCCTCCTTTACTCCCTTCCCTGTGGGAGGGTCCCTAAGTTCCTGAGAAATAAAACCATACAAAATGAAAGAAGACTGAAAACTAAGCTTGAATGGCTTCACAAATGTTGTGTTTGTTGGAGCGCTATCCTGCTATACATTCACTTCATGTGAAGTTATTATACAACAGCTATTTTGACTTGCAATAATTATGGAAGCTGAAATACTAATGCCAAAAACGTTGTGTAATACCAATTGACTATTTGTTTTCACTTTTCACTTTTTTGAGCTGATGAATTCCACAACTGGTTGACAAGTTATTTGTGCTTGGTCATTGCATCTGTATAATACTGTACATTTTCTCTACTAGTCAAAAGAGTTGCATATTATCTTGGCTAACCTAACTGCAGTTAGTCTCAGGCATGCCCTACCACTTCAAAGCTGAAAAGTAGATACATGCGGGATCATGTCTATGTTCCCCGGGTTCTATGTTCCCCGGGTTCTATATTCCCCGTTTTTCACTAAGAGGGTTATATGTTCCCCAGGTTCTATGTTCCCCGCTTTTTACTAAGAGGGTTCTATGTTCCCCGCTTTTCACTAAGAGGGTTCTATGTTCCCCGCTTTTCACTAAGAGGGTTCTATGTTCCCCTCTATGTTCCCCGCTATTTTCTGAACGTTAGAAATGTAGGCTACTCTCCTCACAAATAAATGTTTCAAGTCGTAAAATGGTGTTGGTTTTCTTGTTTTATAGTCTCATAATGAAGTAGGCTATAGGCCTATAATAGCCAAATATTAATAATTGTAGTAGCCTAGTAACAACAACAACAACAACAATAATATGCTGATGATAATAATAATGATAATAATAGGCTAATAATAATCATCATCATCATCATCATCATCATACTAGGCTAATGATAAGGCTAATTATAATCTTAAGCCTGACTCTGATGGACAGTTTTTCAAAACGATATCTAAGACCTTCAAGGTTCACAACCTGGGTGGATTATCAACACGTTGCTGGAAAGCTACAGGGAGAATCCAAACAATGCCCCCGGAAAAACCCCCAATATAGATGGATAGAGTTAAAATTTTAACTAATATATTGAAATTGATGGATGGATGGATTATTCTCTATTTTTCTCAAACTAAATCAAGACTGTAGAATATTTGTCAATACATTTTTTTTTTTTTTATCTCAACACACCAACAAATAGGCTATAGTGCAACTTCCAGGCATTCAAACACAAAAAAACATTAGCCTAATAATATAAATATATAGTATATATATTTTTTAATACAGTATATAGGCTGTAGTGTAACATTCAGGTCAAACAGATTTAAACCAAAACAAAACAAAACAATGTCACAAGCCATTACAACCGAAAATAATTTAGCCCACAAGCATCAAAATGGCCAAAAAAAACTTGAATGGGGCCAAAGAGGGCCAAACAAGGCCGCAGGCATTCAAACAAAAAATAATAATAAATAAAAAAATAAATACAGTAGGCTATAATGTAACAAGTGTCAACGAACATAGTGTCAAACAGATTTAAACCAAAAAAAAAAACAATGTCACAAGCCATCAAAACAGAAAAT
Source organism: Poromitra crassiceps (assembly GCF_964638095.1). Classification (NCBI taxonomy): domain Eukaryota; kingdom Metazoa; phylum Chordata; class Actinopteri; order Beryciformes; family Melamphaidae; genus Poromitra; species Poromitra crassiceps. Next base: position 5,974,529 of record NC_139630.1, read on the forward strand.
AATTTAGCCCACAAGCATCCTCCGACTGACCGCCCTCCAGTAGGATGGCAGACGTCTGAGGCCCCGACTGTATTGTGATTTCAGCCTCAGGAGGCAGGCCTCCAACTCCCTCCACTTTCGTCTCCTTCTTGGGGGAGCGTCGCCTCGTTCTGCCCTCTCCAGCGTCTCCTCTAACCTGACGCTGCCAGATGGACGGTATAGCTCCACATAGGTTTCACTAAACCAGTCGATCTGGGTTTGAAGTCACCAGACCCGCTGACGGAGGCGGGCACTTTGTCCAAGCTACTTGGCAGGTGATTGGATGACCCATCTGTCTATCACCGCTGGTGGGTGTTAACTTCAACCAATCAGATCGCGGAAGGTGCCTGTGGATGATCTCCGTGGTATTCATTGATTGAGTCCTCGCGGTCGTAAAGTCACCTTCGAAGCATTTAGTTAGATTATAACGAACTAGTTGTGTGGCTTAGCCTTCCCAAATGTTGAGGGTCGTTTTTTAGAATTTAATACATAGAATTGGGAACATTACATTCAATTTCATTCAGACTGCCTGTCACTTCCGCGATGTTGACGAGTGAAAAGAACTACAAAGACCATGTACCCACTACTTGCCCAGACGAGCCTGCCCGCCTACGGCCGCCGCTGATTCGTCGGCCCGGCAATGGCCGGCATGGCTCGACCAATCATCTTAAACTGCCTGTGCGGGTCCAGACCGTCACGGAGAACCAAATGAAATGTGAGTTCACGTGACGGGCGGTTTACCAGGCTACGTCTCCTCAGCAAGGCTCTGCTGATCCTTCAGGAGGCGAATGAACTTCCAAAGTGAAGGATGCCTCACTTGGACCGCGTCATTCAGAGTACGATGGTAGGCTAAAATGAAAAGACAGAATTGGAACTTGAATTTTCTCAGTTACAGTAGCCAATTCAAAAAATTATGACATTGGCCCACCAGTGGCCTATAGTGCAGCAAGTGTTGATTAAACTAATAAACATAAATTAAATAGCCCAATGTAATTTATTTTTGTTCATATCTTTCATTGGCCTAATAGGCTATGGGCCCACACATTCTATAGAATAGCCTAACAGTGGCCGGGTTTCCCGAAGCAAGTTATGACGCACTTTACACTACACCCTTCTTCATGCACCCTTCTTAAGAAGGGTGAAGCATTAAGTGCATCGTAACTTGCTTCGGGACACCCGGCCATTATTCGTTCAGAGAATCAACAGTTGCAGACAGTCCTAATCTAGAAGAAGACTTACACTCAACATGGTTATTTGTTCTCTGCTCCATGTTTCGGTCGAAGACATTCCACATTGCAGATGGGAAGAGCGCTCCAGGTTGGACATACGTGTTCCGAACATATATCAGGAAGTCCTGCAGCTCAGGGTGGTTTCTGATGGCGTGCCTGGTGTTCCTGTGGGTGACCAGGAGATCAAAATTGATCTGGACCAGGGGCAGAGGCAGGTGTCCCAAGGCCAGCACCTTACGAATTAAAGCTGCCAGTCGATGATTGGCGCGGTAAGGAGCAGCCAACCCAAGTGCCTGGAACAAACACATACATAGAGTTCACATAAAATAAAATAATTATTACACTCACACAACAATATAATCTCAATAATGTGATAACAGGTGGGCATCATACCTGGACCTTCTTCCACAAGGCCTGGCTGAAGTGGAAGTAACATCCTGCAACCTTGGCCCGTGGCAACTCTGTGTTCAGAGCACTTATCAACGCCTTCTCAAAGTCGCAGACAACTTTAATTGGACGCCGTCGCCAACTGTGGTGGGTGATCCTCCTCACATTGCGTTGCACAGCCTGTAACACCTGTCGATAGTGTCCGGTTGTGCGTTGCTCCATGAGGACATGGACAAGGGGGACAACAAATCCATGTATGCTACCCAGTATGGTGAATACCTGGTTGTAGGGGTATGGGCATGACTTAAATGTCCCATCCATGTAGATGGTGCTGCATTGTTGCAGCTGTCGCAGGTTGGCCTCCGTAGCAAACACCGCAAAGCCCCACTCATTGACCTGGTGCAACAAGAACTGTTCTCGGCCCCATGTCTCGGCCCACAGACCTTCTACCCTCACATCTTCAATACTGCCTGGGATGGGAGGCACCGCTGCCGATCTGGCTCTGGCCATAACAGACCTCAGTGTCCCAAAGCTTTGAGGAGGACGTTGTTCTCGGTCACCTCCACCCTGTATTCTTATCTGGCGCCGGCGACCTACAGCCTCCGCATTGTAGATTTGTCGGATGGGTACAGTGGGTACCCTCCTCACCTCTCCAGTGAGAACCTGGCGGAATTCTGCGTTGTGCACCCTCTTTGAATCAGGGGGGTGCACATGTGCAGCGACCTCTCTAACTCTAATGTTGTGGTTCTCTTCGTCCAAGTCAAAGACATTTGTCACTAGTGCTGCCCTGCAGTTCTCCCTCCAACACCTCCACCGAATACTTTCTTGATTGGTGCGGTGTTTATGGTACCTGAAATCATCCAGAACCAATACTTTCCCTCCTCGGTCTCCAGTCATAATTTTCGCCATTGTTAAGGGACACTGACTAATTGTTTGACCTGGATGATGGAACTGTTTGCACTAGGCTAAGTGGGCCTAAATGCAGCGATAGGAAAGCCGTGTTTGCCTATTTCAAACGTGAGCGATCAGCGTCTCCTCTCCCCATGTGCTCCGCTCCGACTCCAGTCACAGAGCTTTGGGGCTGTGCTCCGCCCACACACTGAACACACCTACACACTGAACACACCTAGCAGCCTATAGAATGTGTGGGCTTATAGCCTATTAGGCCAATGAAAGATCTGAACAAAAAGAAATTACATTGGGCTATTTAATTTAACGTGAATTAGGCTAGTTACATATTTATATAGACTATTACATTTAATTAAATAATATTGTCTTCTAATTAAACCATAGGACCTGTTAATATATTATTTAAATACAAATCATGTTGATTAATCCATTAGTTTAATCAACACTTGCTGCACTAGGCCACTGGTGGACCAATGTCATAGTTTTTAAATTGGCTATACTGTAACTGAGAAAATTCAAGTTCCAATTCTGTCTTTTTATTTTAGCCTATCATCTACTCTGAATGACGCGATCCAAGTGAGGCATCCTTCACTTTGGAAGTTCATTCGCCTCCTGAAGGATCAGCAGAGCCTTGCTGAGGAGACGCTGGAGAGGGCAGAGCGAGGCGACGCTCCCCCAAGAAGGAGACGAAAGTGGAGGGAGTTGGAGGCCTGCCTCCTGAGGCTGAAATCCCAATATAGTCAGGGCCTCAGACGTCTGCCATCCTACTGGAGGGCGGTCAGTCGGAGGATGCTTGTGGGCTAAATTATTTTCTGTTTTGATGGCTTGTGACATTGTTTTTTTTTTTTGGTTTAAATCTGTTTGACCTGAATGTTACACTACAGCCTATATACTGTATTAAAAAATATATATATACTATATATTTATATTATTAGGCTAATAAAACCCCCCAAGACAGTATTTCAACAAATTAAATATCACACACAAAAAACTATTTTCAAAATAGAAATGTCGATCTTCTGAAAAGTTATGTTCATGCCTGCACTCAATACTTGGTCGGGAATAATTTTGCTTTAATTACTGCCTAAAGAAATAACTTGTCCATGTTATTTCCACGATATTCTAATTTTATGAGCTGCACCTGTAGGTTCGCCAACATAGCCTACATGCCCGCAACAGTGGGGCTTACAAGCATTAACACATGTAAGAGGAGAAAAATACTATTTTTTAGAATAATAATGTTTATAACATGACATAAAGTCAACAAACCACAAGAACAACAAAAACATAGCCTTATAAAACGATTACATTTCTGACACACAAAGATCAGCACCACGGATAGCCAGATCGGCCGATTCACTCCATTAACGGGAGCTGTCCGCCACCATGGTGCTGAAATCAAATCAATCGATGCTGGGAAAATCGATCACCCACAGTTTAATCATTTCTGACACACAAAGATCAGCACCACGGATAGCCACGGATAGTGGCAGAGCAGACACGGGAACTGAAAGAGGTGGGAATACTACTGTAATAATAATTGTAGTATTATTATTTAAATTTTTGTTATGAATAATTATAATAATAATAATAATAATAATGACAATAATAATAAAACTTTAATTAATAGCCCCGGATTTTATTTGCTTCGGCCTATAGGCTGTTTAGGATTTAGGAACTGCATCTATTGGGTGTTGTTTTATTCCTTGATTGATAAATAATTGATCAGGAAAGTTTCGAAATAATAATGATTGTTAATAATAATAATAATAATAATAATAATAGTACAAATGCAATTAATAGCCACGGATTATATTTGCTTCATTCAATCACTGAATAAATTCGCATCCGCCTAGCCAGCGGTAAGGCCGCCCGAAAGGCCTAACAGCCTATAGGCAGGCTTGCTTTAGGAACGGCATCTAGGCTATTTGGTGTTTAATTCCTTGCTTGAGCACAAAATTATTGTTCAGGAAAGTTTGGAAATAATAATGCTTATTATTGTTGTTGTTGTTGTTGTTGTGATAAATTAAATTATATAAAAAGATCTAGGCTAAAGAACGAATAGTAGGCTAGCCGCAGCAGCCTATTAATATTAAAGAAAATAAAAAGGTAGCCTACTAAATAAATTCAGTTTTTATTGGAGGTCTTATTAAGTTGTTTGCATAACTCTTCTAGGTGTTCGAGCACATCGTGGAAAACCATGCACAGTTTGATGATGACACTGTCAGCCGCGCTGATGGATCAACCTCCTTGACAGCTTCGAGTTCTGCTTTTGGTTGAAAACCTTCCAAGCCATCTTCTCTTACTCGGATGTTGTCTTTGATATTCTCCAAAACAAACATTTCGATATGCAGTTTTGCCTCGCCAGATTGGATGAGCTTCACAGATCAATCGAAAAGGAAAAAGATAAGTTTGAGGTCTATGGAGAGACCGAGGCTTTGGTTGGCCCTCCGCGCATCCGTGGAGCTGGAGACGTTTGCGCACGGTACAGAGCGGTCCACTGCAGCGTAATCGAGAGCCTTCTAAACCAGATCTCCAGCAGCTTCACTGATCACAATCCTGCCGCTGATGTGTGTGTGTGTGACTGTGTGCGCGCAGTTTATTTATTTATTTCAAATCAATCCCTGAGTCATTTGATTTCATCCTGGCGCCCGGGCTTAGCTCATTATGTCTCATTTGATGATTATTATTGTTATTTTGAGATGGTATTGTCATAGGACGCAAGCGAATTAAGTGGTAGCCTAATTCACTTTTTTTCCACGATGGGGGGGGGGGGGGGGGTTGTCATGCGGGCGGGTCAGAGGGCCCAGGTGTGAGAGGCAGGGTTCGCTACTGACTGTATGTGGTTTTCAGAGGGCATTGTGAACTGCTGTGAGCTCATCCTCCCGTAGCCTACTTCATTATGAGACTATAAAACAAGAAAACCAACACCATTTTATGACTTGAAACATTTATTTGTGAGGAGAGTAGCCTACATTTCTAACGTTCAGAAAATAGCTGTCTGGTGAGCGTCAGAGTTTTGGAGCGGATGCGCGGAGCAGACGGGGAGAGGAGGGAGGAGAGCGTCTGCTGTCCGCGGTTCAGAGACAGAGACTGATAACTTTTGGTTACTGTGTGGATGCGTCCCTGAGACATGTAAGTTGTAAGTATTTAAGTTAATTTGTGTTGCACTCATTAAAACGTGTATAGTTTATATTAGGCTAGTTCATTTAGTGATTTGGGTATAAGCCGATCGTCACCGAAGGCATTTCGGGGGAAACATCGGACCCGGGAACATAGCGGGGAACATAGAGGGGAACATAGAACCCTCTTAGTGAAAAGCGCGGAACATAGAACCCTCTTAGTGAAAAGCGGGTAACATAGAGCCCTTTTTCTGAAAGCGGGGAACATAGAGCCCTTTTTCTGAAAAACGGGGAACATAGAACCTGGGGAACAAAGAACCCTTTTGCTGAAAAACGGGGAATATAGAACCCGGGGAATATAGAACCCGGGGAACATAGGGATGACCCCATACAGGCTATGTTACCTTGTATCTCTCCTTCAGGTTGTTCCATTTCTTCATGGCCTGCTTGGCTGTGATTGGCATGCCAGACTTTTGGATGAAAACACTGGGCAAAGAAAAAATTATAACAACTTAAAAATAACAATAACACAGCACTTGACAGAGATATTACAGTGAATAACACACAAGCTGCCAACTATTGACTATGATGTAATTATTATATGAGTATGATAATGCAGAAATTCATTCAGAAGACAGTATTGCAGTTTGGTGTGCATGGCAGTATGCATACAGGGAATAATTGAGTGACAGTTCTACAAATCAGTTATTATTGTTAGTATTAGTAATGGTGATAACTAACTTACATCATAACTGCCAACGCACACACACACACACACACACACGAACGTTAGGCAACTTAGGCTACTCACTCCCATCCATTTGTGGCGGCATGCTTTCTCCCAGTGAAGAGAGTCTCGTGGGCGCCTCTGAACTTGATGAGGGCCATGGTTTGTTCAGCAGTCCCTTGATTTTATACACAGAATGTAATGACAGAATAACAGCTGTGTTAACGTCAGTAGTAGCCTACTCTGCTTAATAACATTGCAAGAGATGTTACGCTAGCTTTGCTATACAATTTCTTCATAAATGTAGGCTATGTAATAAGAGCAGTGGCACGAAAATTCAGATAATCTTACAATTGTGGGTTTTGCCGCTTTCCTCTGCCATTGTTGTGAACTGTTGAGGTCCGTGTGACTATATGGGCACGGAGATGCAAGGTTAACATAAATAAACAAGCTGGGACTAATGAGCTAACCAGTAGCCTAACGAAAAGTTGACATTTTGGTGCTGCTTGATGTTTATAGTAGACAAACGGTTCACACACTAACTAAATTCATATTCTACAGGTGTAGACTAATTGTTTGTCAATAAAGCCACCAATAACGTTAGCCACTTAAATAGAGTTAACTCCATATAGGCTAGCTTTTTAACATTTCTTTTTGCTCCACTTTTCACCACAAACTTTCGTAAAGTGGCAATTATTGAAACCCAATACCCTGCTCGTAGGCATCAAATATCGTCAGAAATTACTTTAGTGATGAAATCAAACTTTTAATTGTAAAAAACCTACCTGAGCTTATGGCGTCTTCTGCTGCATTCAGCTCGCGACAATTGATGTAGAGCTCGCGACCAGCCAGAGAGCATCCTCAGTAAAGTGGGCGTGTCGAGAACACATCCGGGAACTTTAAGCGTTCTTGGCGAAATGTGAACTTTGTATTGGAACAGTACTTGGGCTGCGACTGATGACGTTTCACAGGGACACAAGAACAGACCGAACCCAAATTTAGAAAGGGCTGCGTTATGTGTGCTTGTGACCTAGCGAGTTCATTCTTCCAAGAACGACTAGCAAGAACGTTCTCCCCAAGAACACAAGAACAAGAATGCATTCTTGGTATTGAGAAAGGGCCAGGGCTTGAGTGTTTAGGGGGCGGATTGGAATTGGGCCAGAGACCACCAGCGACAGCGACAGCTGTATCTGCTAAGAAGTGCACACACACACACACACACACACACACACACACACGCACACGCACACACACACAGTAGAAGAGTGAATCTGACAAATTGATTAAGCTTTAATAAAAGTATTTTTTCCCAACAGGTCTCTCAGTATTTAATTATAATTTAGATGAGTTTGTGTGTAATTTTTTACGCAATTGTGACATCCCTTCCCTGCTTCCCAATAACATTGTGACATCATCAGTGATTTCATAAAGCTATAATACGGGGGTTCTGACCCACATTAACACAATCAACATCCACTATCTTATCACATCATAGACATTGTGACATGCAGTGTGAATACCTATCGAGGCTGCTTACAGCTTTTAATTTATTTTCCAGCTGTCTAAAACAAACAGAGATAAACAAGTGTAAGTCTAAGGCCGCTTTCACATATAAGCTGGTGGACTCTGTGCGATTCAGGGAGGTGGAGTTGCAACATTGTTGCTATTTTCATTTGGTCTGGTTCGCTTTCACACAGCAATTTGTCACAAGTGCACCAAACTTTCTGAACAAAGTCACGTGGTCAAAACTGTCACTCGTCTATTAGTCTCGCTGGCCAGCCTCCTCTCCCTTCCGTCCGAGGAGTCTGGCGCAAACAATCCAACTTGCCGTTTTCCGCGTGTAGCAACATGTAGGTTTCTGCCGTTAGCTTGCTAGCTAGTTAGCGTTGTTGTTTTCACTGCGGCGGCAGGGCACTATTTACAGCGACAAACAGGGAGAGAGCGGAAGCCGCTCGGATTGACATGGTCGGAGCCAATGACAGAGCTGGCATAAGCCGGGAGTGGACATCCGGTTGCCACCGAAACAGTCGCTCAAATGGGAGAGCAGAGTAGAGCAGGGGAGGGTTTATCCCAGTTATGGAGACCTGCGGCGCCAGACTCCTCGGACGGAAAGGAGAGGAGGCTGGCCAGCGAGACTACTCATCTATTGGACAGAATAGAGAAGGGAAATATCTCCTCTCTTCAGCAGGCTTCTTGCCTGGCTGAGGGCTGACTGAACAACACAAGTGAATCCGCAAAACACAAACCATGGAGCAACACCACCTGCGATATTGGGATTTCTGGTTTTACTTTGGTGTTACTTTCAAATAAATATTTGACAAGAATGTGCCCAATATGAGCAGCAGATGAGGCAGCAAGCTGTTGAACATTTCATTCTGCAGATGAGACGAGTAGCCTATGTACCGAAGGAGGCAATTGCCAGCTGTTGAGAAACGATGTGTTGTTGTTATGATGACGTACGTCATGACCGCAGGTACTGTACACGTGTGCACGCTGCAGTGTTTGTTTTGCTCCCTTCTGCCGTCTTCTACTCATGATGCGCTGCATGAGTGCATCAGAAGCACTGGCGCTCTTGTGTTTAGTCCGTTTTACTTCGTTTCGAACTCAAGCTCTCACTAGTGCCTTAAACGCTGCAACGCAGCCCTATGGAAGACTGTTATTTTGCTCCAAAATTACTTTTCATTAAAACCTGACCACCCACCCGTAGGTGGCGTGGTACCCCCTGGGACTGACACGGATCCACGTGACTACGTCACGTCCTGCCAGTCCCGGGAATAATCACTTCCGCTTTCTTCCACCCGCTGTGAAGACGTGTTTGTGAAAGCTCCCGCGGTTAACGAGGAGTTATATTATATAGCTTTAGATACTAGGCTCGTCCCGGCTGACTTGCCCACCTCAAGAGGTTCGCGTGGACGGGATAAAGCAGGCTTCGGAGAACCGACCCTGTACCCTTCACCCTGCGGCGTCGGAACAAGTCATCTAAAAAGCTAAGAGTATCTTCCTTAGTTAACTGTTATATTACTGCCGCTGTGCAGTGCATGTATTACTGCCGCCGAGCGCAGTGCATGTTTTAACGTTTCCCCGGCTGGGTTAACGTTGTTAGGCTCGAGCGCATGACTCAGGTCTGCACTCGTAACTCTAGCTAGGTTTGCATACATGCAGAATAGCTTGTACCGTTAGCACTAGAACAACAGGCTAAATAGCACAGTTGTCACAGATAGCTAGATGCATTCGTGCGGTTGCTTCTGTTGCTAGGTACTTTAGGAACGCCGGCTTTAAAGCACGCGCGTTAGATAGTTAGCTAGTTTGCTCAGTGCAGCTAGCTTGGACTACCTTGTAGCACAGATAGCTAACGTGCACACGTGCAGTTAGTGTCTGTGTGCTAAGTACTTCGCGCCAGCTACCTCTTGTAGGGCGCGCCTTAAGCGAGAGTAGTAATGCTCTTCAGTGAAATAGCTAGTTAGCTAGCTTGCTCCCGTGCAGCCAGTATCTAGCGATGTGTAGTACTCCAGCTCTTACCGGTGCAGGCTTAGCTTGCACGTTAACCCCGTTTTCCTGTTAGACAGAGAGGGGGGAACAGCTAGGTGCTGTATTAGCTGTGAGGCTACGCTGGCCGATTACGACCGGCACAATGAATTTGAACAGGCGTTGCTGGGACCTACATGAATGTAGTGTAGCTTTTACTGGCGTCTGAGATTTTAGCTGGGCGATTCGCTAGCTAGGTGAGCTCGCCCCGCACCTTGTGTGGGCCGCTTCTCTCAGTACTTACGCCATCTTAGCCAGCTTGCTTGTCTGCTAAGTGTTTGCTTGCCTCGTGCAATTAGCATCTACTAGATTGCAACTCCCTCTGAGGAGTTTCTTCTGAGATTGACTAGCTTCGCGGGCCGCTGGCCTAATGCTTGCGGTCACGCTTGCTTCCCCGTGTTACTCAGGGTAGAGACGCGCGGCACCGGCCTGTGCGCAGGCTTGTGTTAGCGCACGCTTGTCTCTCAGTGCTTATGCTAGCTTAGCTAGTGGCTTCCACGTCTGTTCTCTCGGGTTAACAGGTTGTGGGTATTGGTGCCCCCCCTTCGGGATGGGCTATTGCCGCTTACGTTACCATTGCACGCGCACGTTCGCTAGCCTCCGGGTTGCTTACTGTTTAGCATGTGCTTTTTGCTAAGCTTGCTTAAGCGGTACTCCCGCTAATAGGGTGCGCCCTGCGGGAGCTTGCTATTAGTGGTTAGCTTCCTGCTTCCTCTTGCTACTGAGCAGGGAAGGTCAGGGAGGGGATGGGCCGTGTGTAAAACTACTTGGCCGAGTATGAATCGGCACGTTAAGTGCGTGTTCGGCCTTGGGCACGAGCACCGTGTTCGGCCTTGGGCACGAGCACGCTGCACAGGCGCCTTGAACCCTCGGTCTGGTCCGCAGCTAAGCTCTTGAGAGCTGGCCAAGGTCCGCTCTCAAAGAAGTGTTAAAGCTAGCCTGCCTTGCATAGGTGCAGATAGCAATATTAGTACTGTTTAGCACAGAACGATAGCATTTTGCAGATAGCTGGCGTGCACCCGTGCAGTTAGTATCTGTGTGCTAAGTACATTGGGCGCGAGATACCTCCGCTACAATAGACATACTGCTCCTTGCTGGCGCTACGCGTCCAGCAGGGCTTACAGCTCGCCAAGGTCTGGGCTCAGTGCCAGCCTTTGGCTTGTAGCTCTAAGGACAAGCCCACCGCCCTTGGTGCCCAAGGCCCGGGGTGGTTGGGAGCTCTCCATGGGTCGCACTCCCTTGTTGGGGTGCCCCCTGCAAGTGCAGGGAGCCTGGCTGGGGGCACAGCGCACCTTGGTCCATGGCCACGGCCTGGCCTCGGTTGGCGGCGCCCAGGTCAAGCCCACCGGTTGGCTCACCAAGGCTGGGCTTAGTTCCAGCCTGCGGCTTGTAGCTTTAGACCCACCGTCCTCGGTGCCCAAGGCCCGAGTTCGGTCGGGAGCTCGCCCAGGGTCTCATACCCAGCATCAAGGCTCGCCTTGGTCCATGGCTACGGCCTGGCCTCGGCTAGAGGCTCCTAGGACAGCCCACCATCAATGGCACCAACGGCTCATTGCTGGTCGGGAGCTCGCCGGGGGGCCGCACTGTCGGACAAGTCCACGTGCGTCTCGAGAGAGAGAACGTTACCTCCGCAGTCCCCCCAGCCTGCGAAAGGCGCACGGCGGGGGGGGGGGGGGGGGGGGGGGGGGGGGGTTACTTCGATACAACAGCGCGTCAGTAGGCGGAGCTCGCGTTAGAAGTTCTCCCCCAGCATGCACAGCTTCTACGGAACGGTCCATGCGGCGGGGGGGGCGTAGCCTCTCACGTCCCGCCCCCCATCAGGGCACCGGATCGAAAGGTCCCGGTGCCCAGCAATAACATGACTATATTTCAGGGATCATTTCTATAGTTTCTAACTTGAGAAATGTGTTTCTAAAATGTTCAGTCTCGCTATCCACGATGATGAGACGGTGATACTCTTCTGAGCGCGAAGCGGGCAGAGAGACTTGATTCAGTTCATATGCTCTCTGCTTTTGATGACCGTTCACTGTCTCCTATGGGGACATTGAGGGAGAGAGTATGATCCGAGTGGTGGAACGGGTTCCGCTCCGTTGGCCACAAGAGACCATCTTGTCCAACAGGCTCGATGCCTGGGAGCATCTATGTTCCCCCGTCCCCATTACGGCGCACCCTCCAGAGGGGATACGCGCTACAGTTTGCCCACCCACGTTCGACGGGACCCCCGATCTGGCCGTGGAGGAGGAGGCCATGGACGGCTCCATGCGTCCAAAATTGGACCTTCGGCGTCTCAACAAGACGCTGAGGAAGTCCCATCCCGAATGCTCTCTTCCCCACCTGTTCAAGTTGAGACAGGGGGATTTCCTACTTCCAGGGATCTGGAAGGTGCGGTCCTCCATGTCCACATGCTCAGGAGACACAGGAAATACCTGAGGTTCTCCTTCCGGGGGAAGGCTTACGAGTTCTGTGGCTTGCCATTCGGCATGTCTTTGAGCCCGCGAACCCTCACGGTGTGCGTGGAGGCAGCCGTGGCTCCCCTCCGCGCCTTCCTATATCTCAACGACGTTCTCTTAACGGCCGACTCGAGGGTCTGTGCCGCGGAACATACCAAGGTGGTGACGATCACCGGCAAACCTTAGGGTTTTTGGTGAACTGGCAGAAGAGTTGCCTCGTCCCAGCGCAGGCGGCGACCTTCCTGGGGCTCGAGCTATACTTTCTGCGAGTTTTTCGCCAGAGCGACAGGCGCGCACGGTTTGGACAGCAAGCCAAGGACGTTAGGTCTGTGCCCTCGGTGTCAGGGCATCAGTGCACAGTAATGTTGGGCCTGATGGCCTCAGCACTGCATGTGCTCCCGCTAGGGAGGCTACACATGCTCTCGTGGTCCAAATATGGTTCTCAGGCTTCGCCTGGACTCGGCCGGGGACCGTCATCGCAGGGTTCCTCTGACAGGTCAGGCCTGGCAGGCGCTGGCTATATGGGCGGACCCCCGTTACCTCTCGAGAGGTACTCGGTGGGGCCCTATCCCGCTCAGGATGGTAATTCGCACAGACGCCTCCCTCTGGGGAGGGGGTGCGATTTGCGGGCATTTTCGGCGAACGGCCGGTGGGAGGCTCAGGAGCTTCGCCACATAAACGTGCTAGAGCTGAAGGCGATTCGCCGGGCTCTGCCTCAGGACAAGCCCACCATCAATGGTGCCGTGGGCCCATTGTTGGTTGGGAGCTCTCTTGGGGACCGCACTGCCGGACAAGTCCGCGTGCGGCCAGACTCGAAAGAGAACGTTGCCTCCGCAGTCCCCCCGGCCGGCGGAGGTAACACTTCCAGCGGCTCACACATGGGCACCATGTGCTGATTCGCTCGGACAATAGGGCAGCGATCGCCCACCTGAACAAACAGGGCGGTGTGCGGTCGGGGGCGCTGAACCATAGCGGGGATTCACCTGTGGGTGTTTCCCCGTCTCCTTTCAGTGTCAGCGGTCTATCTGCCGGGACGGCGGAGTTACGACCGGCCTGCTGTCTCGAGGCAATCCCCGTTATACGGAGTGGTGCCTCCACCCTCGGGTGATGGAACAGGTTTGGGCCAGGGTTGGTCGCGCCTGCGTCGATCTCTCGCATCGCGGCGCGGGACACACTGCCCACTGTGGTTCTCGGTCCAGGAGGACAGCCCCCGTTAGGTCATGACGCGCTAAAAGCGCACGCGTGGCCGAGGGAGGGGCTCTATGCGTTTCCCCCGACCCCCCCTGATCCGTCAGGTGTTGGACAGGGGAAGGGAACAGCGCCTCCGGCTCGTTTTAGTCTGTTTGGCACAGGCAGACATGGTTTGAAACGGACCTGGTCTCCCTGGCGCAAGATCCGCCCTGGGCATTGCCGGTACGGGCCGATCTCCTATCCCAGGCGGAGGGGGAGGTGTTCCACCCCTCCCCAGGCAGGTGGAAGCTAGCGGTCTGGCTCCTGAACCGGACCAGTTGCTAGCCCAGGGCTTGCCTGATAATGTGGGATGCACTATGCAGCAAGTAAGGGCGTGGATCCAGTGAACTGCAGTGTGCGACCAGTTCTGTTTCCTTCAGAGCCTGCTTGACGCGGGTCAGTCCCCGCAGTCGTTTAAGGTGTACGTAGCCGCGATTCTGCGTGCCATAGGGGAATTGAAGGGAGCCCCGTGGGGGCGTACCCTTTGGTCTTGCGCCTCATGAAGGGGGCGCGTAAACGGCGCCCGCCGTCGCGGTGCGTTTTTCCCTCCAAATCGGACCTGGTTACGGTGCTGGACGGGCTAACGGGTCATCCGTTTGAGCCCTTGGACTCCGCCGATTTAAGGGTTCTGTCTTTAAAGACCGCGCTGCTGCTGGCCTTGTCGTCAGGAAAGAGAGTTGGTGACCTGATTGCCCTCTCGGTGCAGCAGGCCTGTGTGGTAATGATGGGCGCAGGGTTACGTTGCGACCTAACCCGGCTTACCAACCTAAGATTATTAATGTCAGCTTTAGGTCTATGGTCATAGACTTATCAGCATTCTGTCCCCCGCCGTTCAGTTAGAGACGGGCGAGGAGAGACGTTTGCTCATGCTGTGCCCCGTGAGGGCGCTCTCGGCCTATGTGGCCAGGACGCGTTCTTTACGCTTTACAGATCAGCTGTTGGTTTGCTTTGGGCAAAGGGCCCAGGGCGGACCCCTTTCCAAGGATCGCTTATCACACTGGATAGTGGAGGCGATCGCGTTGGCATACTTTGCCGTGGGCAAGGTTCCCCAGGAGGGTATCAAGGCGCTTTCTACGCGAGGTGTTGCGACATCCTCTGCGTTGTTGCGCGGTGTGTCGGTGGAGGACATGTGTGCCGCGGCCTCATGGTCCTCTCATCACACTTTTGTCAGGTACTACAGTCTCGACGTGTCCGGTGCGCAGTTCGCGCACGCGGTGCTGTCGGTGGCAAGAAAGTAGTATCGTTGCCACTCTAATATGTCAGACGGTTAGGCATAAACGTTGCCATATGGCCGTGGTTCACCGGTGCCTTTCGGGTCGCCCTGTGGGGTGCTCCCGGCAGCAAGGTCGGTTGAATGGAGGCACTAGTGAGAGCTTGAGTTCGAAACGAAGTAAAACATTAGGGTTGTCCTACAACCCAGGTTTTACGAGTGAGAACGAGAGCTCTCACTACCCAGCCTTGCTGTGTCGATGCGTCACGGGGTGCGTCGGATCTCAGCGGGCTGGAAGAAATTAGAGTGATTATTCCCGGGACTGGCAGGACGTGACGTAGTCACGTGGATCCGTGTCAGTCCCAGGGGGTACCACGCCACCTACGGGTGGGTGGTCAGGTTTGAATGAAAAGTAATTTTGGAGCAAAGTAACAGTCTTCCATAGGGCTGCGTTGCAGCGTTTAAGGCACTAGTGAGAGCTCTCGTTCTCACTCGTAAAACCTGGGTTGTAGGACAACCTTAATGGTTTCCTTTCACACAACAACAAAACAAAATTCTCTGGTCTGATGAAACCAAGATTGAACTCTTTGGCCTGAATGCCAAGCGTTATGTCTGGAGGAAACCAGGCACCGCTCATCACCTGGCCAATACTATCCCTACAGTGGATGGATTATTGGAACATGACAGGAGTCATGACACATATAATGTCATGGGGGTGAGTAGAGGATATAATTTAAATGTTTGGGTGAACGTATCCTTTAATGCAGGTGCAGTGAAGCTGAGAAGCCACTCCCCTGTGTCAGATGTCGTGTTCCAGCCCACAGTGAGGGGCATTCCTCGTCCTGATGTGCTTCAGTCCATCTCATTACGTCATTTGGCAGACGTAATCTCAGCCAACCGGCTCTCCACACAAACAGTAGGTGTTGTTAATGGTTCCTCAGTGGCTTGTACACATAGTGAAGTCATGACAAGAAGTTATTTAAATTATGAACTAGAACGACCGCAAGGTGGACTTATGCCTCCACCATTAGTTCATTCTACAGTCCAAATCGCCATTTGAGGCAAATTGGAAGAAATTCCGTCAAAGCGCTCCTGAGATGTTGCGTTACAGAGCTTGAAATTGGGTGTGTGAGGTCACAGTGACCTTGAACTTTGACCACCAAAATGTCCTTGAGTCCAAGAGGACTGTGTGGAAGCACATGTATCCCTTTTCTTTGCCTCTCATTACAGATATGAATCATTAATCAGTGGGAATATGTGTTGGACAGACGTTTGATTTGGTTTTGAGACTATGTTTACACTGTGATGGAGACCCAACGGTCAGGTTGGTTGCATGCTGACCTGGGATCAGTGACTATGTTTACACTGTGATGGAGACCCAACGGTCAGGTTGGTTGCATGCTGACCTAGGATCAGTGCCCCTTGGGGATGCAAATGCAGAAGGTCAGTGTCATGAGGCCAACCTCTTCTCAGGGCTCCAAACTGAGTGTTAGGAGATATGTTACTGTAACAGCAACAGGAGTGTCTGTAACGGAAGGATGATGATCAGTATTGAGGTTTTCATCTAGCGTTGTTACGGTCTCATTGGCCTGTTGTACTCTTCTTCTACAGCACCTCATTAAGGTCTATGTTCTCTTCTTCTCTGCCTTCTTTCCTCACTCCACTTCATTTCTGGTCTATTCTGTTGGAGGAAACAATGGCTTATTTGTATGTACGGTATGTATATACCACAGGCATATTGTGTTCAAATGTTTTGTTTCTTTGCCTCTCATTAAAGATATTAATCATAAAAAAAAAAAAAACTTGATTTGAAACATTATCCACACCAGGACAAATGATATACAGTAGATAGTGGAGGTAGTATATAGCAGTGGTTCTCAACCTTTTTGACCCGCAACCCCCCAAAAAACACCCAAAAATAGGTAGTATAGAGTCATGAAGTGTCTCACTCTTTGCTGTTGGCCTGACCTTGTCTCTTGAAGGCGAAGGTGTGCTCACCACACATGAGGCCATTTTTTGCAGTTGCTGGTAACAAGAGTTAGGGGGGAGCATGAAATGGCAAAGGGGCTATAGTGACACTGTGTGTGGTGGAATTTGCTGGTTGGATCAGAAACAAACAAGTATTTTTCTTTATATTCAGATGAAAAAGGGGCTTAAGCGGAAGGCAGACGACTGTTCTACCTCTGACTTGGAAAGAAGGAAGGCCGTTGAGCTAAAACAACAGGTTGGTGTTTGTGTCTGTAAAAGTGAAAAGCCGTTTGGAGAATTTAATCACCACTGCTTGGCTCTTTTGCCCAATTGCCTCATCTCGCCTTTTTCTTCTTCCTGGTAGAGTGACTTTTTTTTCAAAGGTATTTGTATTATTAGAGATGCATAATACATTACAAATAATGTTCAGAAGAAACGGGTATCTCCATATCTTCTATTTTCAAAACAGAATAAAACAAAACTGACAACAGAAAAAAACATGCTACACGCGCTCGATTCCTAGTTATACATAAGTCCAAAAACCAATGGGTGACGCCATGATAGCTACGTCCATATATTTATACGGTCTATGCTTCCTGCTTCCTTTCAGGATGTGAGGTCAGAGGCGGAGAGTCAGAGGAAGTGTCTTGAGCCCCTTCATCCAAATGTGGTGAAACGCCGCTGGACCAAGCAGGAGGACGAGATGGTAAAAGCACAGCTCACCTCACCTCAAGCCCCTAATACTCACATCACTGTTGTGTCAACTTTGACATTTATGAAGCTATAATCTAGGGCTGGGCAATATA